>NC_092497.1:54332798-54950225 GCF_047495875.1 Pithys albifrons albifrons
TTCCTTCCTTCCTTCCCTTCCTTCCTCCTCCTTCCTTCCTTCCTTCCTTCCTTCCTTCCTTCCTTCCTTCCTTCTTCCTTCCTTCCTTCCTTCCTTCTCTTCCTTCCTTCCTTCCTTCCTTCCTTCCTTCCTTCCTTCCTTCCTTCCTTCCTTCCTTTTCCTTCCTTCCTTCCTTCCTTCCTTCCTTCCTTCCTTCCTTCTTCCTTCCTTCCTTCCTTCCTTCCTTCCTTTCCTTCCTTCCTTCCTTCCTTCCTTCCTTCCTTCCTTCCTTCCTTCCTTCCTTCCTTCCTTCTTCTTTTCTTTTTCTTTCTTTCTTTTCTTTTCTTTTCTTTTCTTTTCTTTTCTTTTCTTTTCTTTTCTTTTCTTTTTCTTCTTTTCTTTTCTTTTCTTTTCTTTTCTTTCTTTCTTTTTCTTTCTTTCTTTTCTTTCTTTTCTTTTCTTTTCTTTTTTCTCCTCTTTCTTTTCTTTTTTCTCCTCTTTCTTTTCTTTTTCTTTCTCTCCTCTTTCTTACTTCTCTTTTCTTCTCTTTTTTCTCTTTCTTCTTTTTTCTTTCTTTCTCTTTCTTTCTCTCTTTCCTTTCTTTTCTCTGTTCTCTTTCTTTCTTTCTTTCTTTCTTTCTTATCTTCTTTCTTTCTTTCTTTCTTCTCTTTCTTTCTTCTTTCTTTCTTTCTTTCTTCTTTCTTTCTTTCTTTCTTTCTTTCTTTCTTTCTTTCTTTCTTTCTTTCTTTCTTTCTTTCTTTCTTTCTTTTCTTTCTCCTATTCAACAGCCACTGTAACAGCATAACTATTACTTTAGAGCTTTTGAGCTTTTGCAGGGAACTTCTGCCTTAAAACAGGTATAGACAGATTACCTCAGCAAAAAGCAAACTTGTCAGGGGGGCAGAAAAAATATCACATCACCATCCAGCAGCCTAGTTCAGGGACTGAGGGAATCATTCTGTTCATATATAACAGTCAGTCCTCTTCAAATGCCTGGATTTTCTGTCCAGTTAAATATCTACATAATATCTTAAAAAATGAAAAGCCGAGGTTTTTCTCCCTGAAAACAAGGGGAAGCCTTTTCTAACACCATTTGACTGCATAGAAACCCCAAGAAGAAAGTCAGCAAAAAACCCCAATAAACCATGAGCATCTTCAGTGCTGCTTCTGGACTTTGTTTTGATTATATAACACAATAAAGTGTGTCTTACAGAGAGGAAACCTATACAACCCTTCAGAAACAGTCACTGAAGGAAATAAAACAGAAGAGGTAGGGTAAATTTCGATTTGTTAAAATTCAAGGTCTGCTTCAGTGTGGCTAAAGCAGAGTTCTTGGATTCTGCACACAGGAGAGAACTCAATAGGGACTACAGTTTCAAATCTGGAAGGCAGCTTGTGTGGCTACAAGTTTGAAGGCTTTTCCTAACTGTACTAACTAGCTGGTCTAATAAAACATACCACCTTACTCAAAAATTTTTCTCTGCCTCATATTCTTACAGCATCATGACTATAATAGCTGTATGTCTAAATAATTGTCAGTCACTCAATTGTTTCATTTGTGCTCAAGGGAGAATTCCATTGATGCTGCCCAAAGAAGTAAAAGTGGTTTGTGCAAAACAACAATGCACACACATCTGTATTTTTGAGTAATCAGCAAATTCTTCTGCCTTGATTTTTCCTTTTTCCCTCCATTCAGTGTCCATGGCTACAGTAAAAAGACATAAGAGATCCTCAATAGGGAACTTCTGGAATTCTCCTATTTCCATCCAAGCAGCATCATCAGTATTGAGATGAGGGAGAAAATGCCATGGATGCTGAAAGATTTAACTGTTCTGCCAGATTTGCCAGTCTTCGCAGTGGAGATACAGACAAATAGGGAAAAAATACCAGTCTACTCACTCAGGGTAATGCTATACCAAAGCTAGAGCAGTACTATAAAAATTACAGGGAAATCAGAATGGATGTGGATTCTGTATTGTGAAGACATCACAGTTTTTACATTATTGAACTAAGAACAAGCTGGGATGAAGGCAGAAGAAATGGCACAGATAAACAGAGCAGCAGGCTCTCAGCTGTCTCCTTGTCACAGCTGAGGTCACAGGCTCAGAAGAAGTGGCAGGAGCAGCAGGTGCTGCTGAGATCCTGCTGGCACATGGCCACTGTCACATGTTTGCCGGATCATGCCGCACAAATCAATAAAACCGCTCTCCCTGTTCATGAGAGACACAAGTGCTCCAACAAAATAAACCTGTACCAGCCACAAAGGGTTTTCTTTTTAGACTTGGAACACTTGACCTAAGACACAGAGGAGATAACTGCACTATTCCCACTGACTCCACGGGCTCCAGCTCCATGAACTGTGGGAACAGAGTGCACAGAAGAAATGTCACCCAATGGCCTGCCTGGGAATCTGCTCCCCCAGGCACTGTGATTGTCGCTGACCTTCACGGGGGCAAACAACAAAATGAGTTTTCATACATCTGTTTTCAGTCAATTTGCCTCTCTTGAGGGCAAAGCTCTTGTGAAATAATAGTGGTAAAACATGGGGAGGTGCACACGTGAGAAAGCGGTTTCTACAAGAATCACATACACAAAAATTGTCATCTCTAAATTGTTTGGAACAGAAACCGGCCAAGAAGACGGAAATTACAGATCACCTGGGAAAAGTCAGGACTTAAATAAGAGTGACACAGACTCTGCTGCCTGGGATTCGGTTTCTTGTGTTGACATATCAGGAGCAGGTTGACTTTTTGCCAGGTAGATTTATGAACAAATTGTAGTCTGTAGTTCATTGCAATCACTTTGTGTTGCCTCTCTGTGCTTTATCCTAAATCCTCTCCTAATAGAATGAGACAATAATAATTTTATATCTATATACCTATAAATTTATATTATATTAATGCTATGTTATATTATGTTATATTTATTATATTATATTTAGTATAGTATATTTATTATTGTATTATATACAGTTATTAAAAAAATAAAGAAGGCTGAATCAATATAATACTACTCCCTGAAAAAATACGTATTTCTGCTTCTGGTAGGGAGAGAAATCTCTCTCTATGATTTATACCTATCAATGAAAAATGCAGGATTCTAAACAATGTATTACAGGCTTAAAATATTATATGTATTTTATTTTGCATGTATTTATTTTATTAGCTAATAATGTGTAGTACCAGTTCGTGGACAGACATTAAAAAAGATTTTCTGTACTCTTTGATAAATACTGAATGAAGAATTAAAAATGTTAATCAGTGTATTTCTTCCATTCCATTATATCAGGCAGCCCAGCTAGAGGATCTAAAATGATCACTGTTTTCTTGAATGAATGCCTGTACATAGAAAGGGCCTTGCTGGCACAAGAGGTGAATTACTCTACTGTTAATTTATTCTGTATAGCATAATGCTACAGCACATTATTTTTTGCCATATGAATATACAGAAATCCTGCTGTGGCTCTTAGTGTAGGAGAGGACAATTTGCAACATCTTCAATCAAGTTGTTTCATTAATACTCAGAACAAACACAGTAAAAAATTAAGATATTAATAAGTTAGTATAATCAGCAATGCCTTTTCCTTCTCATTGACATGCTCTCCAAAAATACAGCTATCCATACTAAACAATATTTGAGTTGAATCAGTTTTTATTCCCTGTTTTCTAGCTGTCTATTCCACAGTTCAAATGTTGTTCATCTCTTAGTGACATCTTACTGAGCTGGTTTTGAAACAAGTATCAGGTCATAAGAAAGATGCTACTTATTTCAGTCACAAAATGGGAAAAAGGAAAATATCTTTCTAAATACAAAGCTTTCCTTTCAAGTATATTGCCAACAATGTATTTTCAAAGATGGACACTAGGTTATTTTAAAATTTTATATTTTAAAAGTATCCCTGAAATAAATTCAGTGGCTTTTCCAATATCATTCCCTGAACCAGTTCTGCTCTGAATTTCATCAAGACAATGGTGTAGAAGCCAATGTCGTTACATTGCAAAGATATATGGGGTCTGGTGTGGGCCTTTTGACTGTGATGTTGTACTATTTGCATATATTCTTTTGCTTTTTTCCTTTTTTTTAAAGGCAGTTTCACTTTTTTTTTTTTAAATTTTTTTTTTTTATTTTGCCCCAGGCTTAAGTTCAGTTTGGACAGTCTGAACAGAGAAAAAAAAAGCAAGACAAACACTGTTGTTTCCTTTTGAAAGTTATTCAGGCACCAGGGGCTAGGTCTTGACTAATGTTCTCTTTTGAAGCCATTGTTATCTAAGCTCTTATACAATTTGTTTTGGAATTTTCATTGTTTTCAAAAGTAGTGTTGAAAACTTAATAAAATTAACACAAAGAACTACTGTAATGAGGTAATAAGTCCATACCAACAAAAGGGACAAAAATGAGTTATTTCATACGCTGCCATACACTGAGCATCAGCGTTAAGGGAATATATGAACAGTGAAAGTTTGAATCTGTTGCATTTAGTAACATTTGATTTCTCACATAGGATTTCTCACATGGCATTCTTATGCAAATCCAAAAAGGCAGAAGTCTTCCTTATTTTATTGGGGTATCACATCTGACAGGTCTGTGCAAATTCCTCAGTGTCTGAAATGACACAAGGGAGTTTTGCTGAGGCAATTGAACCAAACCCTCCCTAAGTGTTTGTGTATTGCTCCACTTGTCAACACCACACCAAAAAATAAGCTTTACACTTTGTTGATAAAGGACACACCTATTAAATGCTTTAATCATATTCAAGAAAAGCTGCTCTGTATGAATTTTATATAGCCTGCAAAGCATGAACATGAGAACAGTGAAGTCCCAGCATCCTTATGGGACATGGTTTGTTCTCTTGGACATCAAATTATCGCACATTCCCCTGTGTTCCATGTTGTGGAACCTTAGGGTACCATGTAAAAGCCAGAAGTCCAAATAATCTGCTGCATAATTAAATACAGCCCCTGTGACATTTGCAAAGCTGCTGCTGTTTCATGTCATAGTGAATTCGTTGCTAGTGATTTAACCTGAGCTTTAATACAATTACTGAAAGTAGGTATCAACAGGCTTTTGTTCCATCAATATGTGCAAGATTAGAGCACAGCCATATCATAAACTGCTTCCCAACCATATGTGGTATAGAATGTTTATGAATTAAAGTTAAAGATTCAGATCTATTCAGTTTTTACTATGCAATCTATGGCTTTTGTTCTTGATGAGTCATCTGGTGCTTGGTTTACCCTTGCTATAGCATTTGTTATGAGTATTAGGAGTGCATTTTGCTCTGCTTTTTCAGAATGAGTTTCCCACTGATCTGTTTCCATTTAATGTATGAGAACACTTTTGAGACAGCGTTTGCCATACACAGAGGAATCTGTATCTGTCACTAATATAAAGGCTTCCTTCATTTTATTAGGATAGCATGTCCATTATGTTTAGCAAACTTTGCCATCTTGCCCAAGCTACTGGGACAAGGAGTTTCTTTTCAGTTTTTTTCCTGGTTAGTTTCTCCCTCCACAGCCAGCTTACTTTCACCCCCACACCATCCCACTCACCTCACAAGGGCTGGGATGCACCTCCTTGCTCACTGCACTGGACAGCTCAACCCTGGAGGGACTCCACCTCCAACCTGATCCATTCATCCCATTCCTGTCTCTTGGTACCAAGATGACCAACTCCCAAAACTCCAGCACTGCTTTGGTGAGCTTTTGACCTTGTACCCTGATGTACAAGGATGGCTTATACCTCCAAAAATCATCACTGACATTCAACACAGCTTTGGAGAGGTTTGGGGAGGTCAAAACCTCAGTGTAAAGTCCTCTCTGAGGCTGGTTCATTTTATTTTTAACATTACTTAAATTTAGATTTCCTTGTTGATGTTTATGATTATACTGACCTCTAGGGGTTTGGTTTCCATCACAGAGTAGCTTTGGCTACAGAATTGTGAGGTCAGTTTCCTGCTTAGTGGTAGTATAGCCTAATTTTTTTTTTGCACATTCCTTATTTATTTATTTATTTATTTATTAAGTGTACAAGACATGAAACAATCACTAAAGTGATAAGATAGAGAAGCACACACACACATATTTGTAAGGCATCCAGTGAGCTACAACTCAACTTCAGAGATGAGAAAATTCTTGAGAAAATTTGGCATACTTTCAAGGACTGTCAGTGAAATGTCTTAAAATATAATAAGAAATGCTGTTAAATGTTTTTCTTATATCTCACAATCATCCTGCTATATTATTCAGAGTGACACCACTAATTTTTATTCCATAGACCTTTGTTCCTTCTGAGAATTCATTAGCAAGACTTTCAGGAAGAAGGACTTGGGCAGCTTTCAGTGACAACTCACCTTTTGTCAAAACTGTTTTTCATACAGGAAGACTTTCTAATGGATTTAAAGGATACAAAACCAGGTTCTGAACTATGAAATTGATACTTTATGTGAAAATGCTGCATTTTAACAATATCATCATGGCTCGGCTTCACGAACGAAGATTTGGGAAGGGCACTGCCCAGGCTTGCTGCAAGTGTGCTGGTGGCTAAAAAGGCTGATACGGGATAGGCAGGTCCGGTCACAAAAGGCACAGCGGAACGTCTCCCTGGGTGACATTGGCAAGGAACGGTTCTTTCTGCGGTGTCTTTTCTCCTCAAGACTGACTCTCCGTGCATTCTCAAAGGAAGCAGCAGCGTCGTAAATGGTGTGTCTCCATGAATCCCGATTGGAGGCCAGAGTGGACCATTGGTGGCAGTCAATATGGCCAAGGTTGAGCTGTTGTTTCAGGGAGTCCTTGTATCTCTTCTTCGGGGCTCCTCTCTTGCGGCAGCCGGCGGCGAGTTCACCATAGAGCACAATCTTTGGGAGGCAGTGAGTGATCCTCCATCCTGGAGACGTGCCCTACCCAGTGCAGCTGCGTTCTCAGCAGCATGGCCTTGATACTGCTGACCCCTGCCTGTTCAAGAACAGACACATTGGTCACGTAATCAGACCAGCGGATGTTTAGGATTAGGAAGCAGCGCTGATGGAAGCGTTCGAGGAGCTGCAGGTGGTGGTGATGGATGACCCATGATTCAGACCCATATAAAAGAGTAGACAGCACAATGGCTCTGTAGACAATGAACTTTGTACTTTTCTTCAGGTGTTTATTGGACCAGACTTATATTTTAAAATATAAATATTTCTAAATGGACTTTTGGTGTATATATTACATTATCTAGTAGTGTTCATCAGCAATAAATGTATTCCAAAAGAACATAGTGGTCTTAGTCCCTCTCAGCAACATGTATTTTCCTATGGAAAAAGTCCATAGTGTTAACACTACAGCAGTATGGGATCATATGAACACTGTAGGTCAGCAAATGTAGAAGTGAATGATTCCTATGGCTTGGAAATATACTGATTTACACATCTTCAGTGACAGGTTTGCACAGATGGCATCAAATTCTACATTTTTAACATGGGCATTTACAGAATTCCTGCACTGGTGTGCTCTGTTTCATATTTGCTCAAATGAACAGTCAACTCACCACAAGTCACCAAGACTATCACTCATGAGTGAAAAAAATATTCAAGCCATTGTCAAAAATCAGAATCAAATCCTGCAAAATTTGATAAATTCCAGGTCTCATGGAATATCAGTCTCACTATTATGATGCAGATTTTTAGGGAACATTGATGACCTGTACCACTAATGCCCCAGCTATCATCAAAACAGAACAGATGCCAAAAAATTACAGCCTAAATTTGGAAAGGCAGACTGCCTTAGTGTCCAGAATAAAACACTCCCAATTTCTGCTCTTGCTGGTACATCTGGAATCACCAGACAATTGGGAAGCCCATAGGTGGAAAATGGAAAATCTTGTATTCTTCCTCTAAATGGAAGGGGAATTTCGCTGTGTAAAACTATATCAACTATCAATTGGACTAGATACAGTATAAAAAACTCCCAAAATCAAAAAAAACCACCAAAACCAAGCCAACCCAAAACTTAATCTTTTAAATTTTAAACAAAGGGTAGAAATACATGATCAGATGATTCTTGGCTGTCAGTTGAATTTGAATTTACTATGGTAATATGATGGAATTCCTAGCAGGTTTATAAATTGCACATAAGAAAGCCTCAGGCAGTAATATCAGAAAACATTACACCTGCAGAGGAATGCTGAATTCCAGTCAAGGACTGCACATGTCTCATTTTGCTCATCAAATTCAAATTCCTGGCTTTCCTTCTTCAAACTCTTTTTAATGGTGCTTTTTTTTGTTCATTGTTTCTTTTTTTCTTTTTTTTTTTAATTTGGTTTCTGTTTCCTTCAGTCTCATATAGACTTTGTATATTTAATTTTCTTCTATATTTTCATTTGGAGGCTTCTATCCCAGGACTGTATTTACACAGCTTTTTCCTACCCTGCCCCTGAGTCCTCTGGCTGGTTCTGTCTTGAACTGGTTTTTATTATACTTGGGGTGATTCAGGCCCCAGACCTGCATGGTTGGCAATTCCTTATCTTTATTTTTTCACTGCAAACAGACCCACTGATACAAGGCAAGCAAGGCACAGAGTGAAAATTCTATGTAGGTCAGGACCTCTGTGAGAATTATGATTTCTGCTTTCTCTTACCAAACACTAAGGTTTTTATGCAGCTGCCATCATCCATTTTAAATGATAGCTTTTGAAATTCAGAATCACTGAAAATCTTCCTTTTCTATTAAAAGGCTTCCAAACAAGCTCAAACAAATCTTGTGCTTTTTTTTTGCCTTTCTGTTTTTGTTTTGCTTTGTATTTTATAGAATATTTTACAGAAATAGATGCCTAAAAAAGCAAAATCTCTCACAATTTCCCCAAATCCCCCTAAGAATGGGGTGGATGTCATTTTTTGAGAGAATGACCTGCTATTCCATTCTTAGAAATAGGAAAATATTCCTGATGCTGTCAAGTTTTGGAGCCTCTGTTACAGAGCTGCTCTGTACAGCCTAGCACCAAAGCATCAAGGTTAGTACGTAAGAACAAATGAGATTTCCTGATTTGAAAAGGTCTGAGAAGAGGTAATTCTGTTGAATCTTGTAGTGCACTGGACAGACTGTCAAATAATTATTAAACAACCCCCAAACCCCCACAAAGTTGGTGGTATTTTACATGGATTCAAAGGGATTTAACTGCAGAATGTCCAGATGACGGATGAACTGAAATGCAGCAATTTAATTGCCACTTCTATATGGTTAGCAGTAGTAAAAAATACTCTTTCTGCAGACTTAGGAGGAATTTAGTTATTGGCTCTAAACATTATGTTGCTAGGTGCTGCAGAAAATTAATTCTCTATGTTGCTGTGGCTCAAATTAAAATTAGTAATAGGCACACACTGCTTAATGAGCTTCTTGAAAGATATTCTTCCTGACACTGCCTTCAGAGCTAAATGAAGAAAATCTGTAGTTTCACAGCTTCACATTAAAATGTGAACTATTATTTTATATAAAATGAAAAGTCGGTTGTTGGTTAATAATGGAATAAAAAAACCATAAGAACAACAACTTAAAATTATAATGCACAATAAAAACATTTTTGATATTATTTGTATGCCAAATACAATACATTATAGTATGGTAAATATGAGTTTTGTTTGGTTAGTGCAATTATATTTTCATATGCCACATTTGGTACGTAAGCAAAGTGCTTTATGGTAAATACTCATTAACCAACTCTTCTAGTTAGTGACTGTTGGCAAAGCAGAGTAAATTTACCACAATGAGTTGCACACACAGAACATGAAAGCTTGGGAAAATAACCCCTGAGTCTTGAGAATTATTTTATTGTATGTGTTGTTAATTACAGAATGCCTGGTGTTATGGGCCTTCTTTCAGCAGTCACAGAATCATTGAATGTCCTGGAAGGGACACACAAGGACCATCAAAGCCCAAGTTCTGGCCCTGCAGGACAATCCCAGGAATCCTATCATGGTCCTGGTGGCCAAACACTTCCTGAGCTCTGGCGGGATTGGTGAACTCCTGCCAGTGTGGCTATGCTAATATCCTCCCTGGAACTGACAAGAATCCCAGTTCCATTCAGCCCATGTGAAATTTATATAGCGGAATGCATTAGAGGGCATTTAAAATTATGATGCTCTTGAGCTAACATTTGTGAGACTACTATGTCTTGACAGCTTTTATTATAGCTGTTTACAATTGCTTTTGCATGCACTCTTTTTTAGTTTTGCTGGGCTTATTCATCATAAAATGACTATGAAATTCTCCAAGTCCTTATTAGTCTCAGGGCAAAGTAGAAAAACCTGTGAGTCTTGTATTTGAAAGAAACATGCCATAGAAAACGTGATATCTGCATAGTTACTTTTAATTAATCTCAATACAACTTTGCTATGATCTGTCACAACAAGAAGGGCTCTCTCCCTCTTTTGTTGGAAGATGTGCAAAATCTTTTGTTTAAAAGGGGTTTAATACAATAGAGAAAACCTGCCTATGATAGGTCAGAATTGCACCAAATGCTTAACATTATTAGATAGTTAAAATAACTTCTTTACTTTTCACAGTGAATAGTAGTAAGTGATCATCCATTTATTTATTTATGTTTACAGATGACTAGGAAATGAGCTGAATCTGCTTACTAGAATTCCTTCTACCAACTTCAGTGGAAAACCTTCCCTTATTCTTCTAAGCTGTTGAATACACCCCACAATGTGTAATTTAGTATTTCACAGCCATTCCTCTTAACAGTGTGGCTTCTGGAACTCGGGTTTTTTTAATTACCTTGTCATGCAAGCATAATGTATCTCACGCACTGAGAGTGAGACTCACAGAGGTGGCTTTTCAGGTTACATCTACTCGTCAAATAGCTCAGTCACCTCCAGAAGTGCTCAACAGAACTATGTGGAATGCATTCAGTTTGGAACATTATTATGAGGATATATATTAAATATCAAGTGTCTTATCTCAGTAGATGCTCTATAGTGGGGTTGCAAATGAAAGAAAAGCCTCCTATCTGTACTCACATTATGTTAAAAAGCAAAAATTCAGAGTATATTAAAACCATTTCTTAATAGTTAAACAATTCCATAGTTATTGTACTCTGGACTGGTTTTGGATAGAATACTACAAATATTCACTGTGTAAACTACAGAGATGTATGAGCATCAATAAATGTGGTTAACTCTTTCATTCTACAGTTTCAACAAGTTGTAAGAGCAATATACAAGTTCCTTTAGTTGTTTCCCAAACTGGAAATCGAAAGAAAATACTATCATTTATACCTCTAAATTAAACTTAACCGCTGTAAATGTGCTCTATCTCAATTTGAAAAATTTATCCCACTAAACTCTAAAATTTGCATTTTATATACCACGACTGTGCGACACATCCATCACTCTGAACAGAAACAATAGTGGAGTTGTAAACTCCTATTATTCAGAAACATCTTATGCAATTCACCTTTATAACTTCCTGCCGGTTGCATTTAACCTTTGATTTCACCACTGAAATATTTTCTGCAATAGTAGCCAAAGCAAACACCAGAAGTGCACTAGAACCCTTTTCAGTATTGGCTTAAATTTCATTCACAGAAACACACAAGTTATTTTCCTTTTCCTTTTTATTTCTTATTTTTAAAATTTTTTTAATCCACTTAGCTGTCAAGACCTGTCATATCCTATTAAGTATGACAAAATAATGAAGCGTCAGCTAAGAACAGTACTATTTCCCTTGCCGGCTCTGTAGACCAAACCCTCAGAATCAATTATCACATACTTATATATTCAAACCCAATTTTTGACAATTTGTTTCTGTCAGAATGGGCCAGCACTGTTTAGGGATGGAAATCAAGAAAACAAGGCCAAACCCCAATATTTAGATTGTTACTCTGATGACCATCAACTGATACAGAGGCTTTTACTAAAAGTTAAGAGTTCTACGAAGTTTTAAGTTGGATTGGTTGATTTTTAAAATGATGGGAATAGGATGTGTAAATCTCCCATTTAAATTCTTAAAGTGTATTTTAAAATGAGGATGCTCTTCACCTGTATAAGGTTTCTCCCAAATATAAGCTGTCACCCAAATGAAGATGCAATTTACTGTAAACTGGGTGCATCAAAGCCTCTGTGGTAAATCAGTATCAAATCAGATCAGTTAATAAAAACCTGCGTGGAGGGTGTGCACATAAGAGTGGAGAGCTGGTTCTTTCTCCAAGCTACAGAATTACTGAGAGCACATTTTGTCCTTCTACCAACCAAGAAATTTTCCTGGCTCCATCTGTTCTTTCTACGTTCAAAGTGGTTTTCTGCAGTAAGCAAATCCTATGGAATAGCTCACAATTATTTTAGCAGGACTTGCTCCTATCATATTAAAGAAATTTCACAGTCATATATTGTTTACTCTTGAACTTCAGACCCTGTAGTTTCTGTGTCAGCAGCATTGTTTACTAATGCACCAGGAAAAGGATGGCAGAATACAGAGCTCCCAGAACTGCATATTGTCCTTTTAGGACTGGTTTGGTGGTTTGTTTTGATTGGTTATAGGTTTTGGGGGGGTGATTTGTTGTTTTGGGTTGGGTTGGTGTTTTGTGTTTGGGGTTTTTTTGTTGTTATTGGGTTTTTTGTTTTGCTTTGTTTGTGTTTTTTTTTTGGTTTTGGTTTTTTTTTGTGAACAAAATAGTCAAAAAAAGAAAAAAGCTATTGCTATTAACATTCTAAGTATGACTCACAATAACTGTTTCAATTAACATTTAATTAACATATGGCATTAATTAGTGGGTTGTTCGGGTGAGGTAGCCTTTTTGTAAGTGTGTCAGATGGAATGACATGGCCAGAAAAGTCATATCCTTTAAAAGCATCACATTTAAAACAATAAAGTGTCTTTATTAGATGTTTTCAAATGCACCATATGCTAGAAATGTCATCTGTGTTCTAAATTGCAAGTAAACATTTCAAGTGGGATCTGCATGGGAAATTTTTAATCCATTGAAATTTCTGCTTTGAAGTTGTTTTTTGTTGGTTTGCTTTTTTTTTCCACAGTTAATTTTTAAGTGTTTTAGGGTAATTAAGAAATTATTCAAATAAATTTGAAATCAAAATGGTTACTGCTGTTAATTTAAAATGACAAAGGTAAAACCACTTAGCATCATTTTAATCAATGGTAATTCTACTAATGGTTTTTGATAAAGACAAATCATCAAATCTACGCCATATACTCTGCTTTCTATTTGTCTTGTCCTTGTAAGCTATCTGATAAGTTTGATTAGATAAGCAATAAAATTAAGTAATAATGAATATATATTTACTTATGCAATTTGATTCAAGAGTATGTTTGAGAATTTTCATAATCATTTTATTGGCTAAGAATTTAGCACAATTAGAAACACAAATAAAGCTCTAAATTGCAAAGACTTTTTATTGGATACTCCCACCTGGTTCTTTCAAAAGTCAACATTCCACTTAGGATAAATATTCATGAGGTTTCTGAAGGTATATCTAGCAATAGATCTGATAAGCAGGAAAATGAAAGATATTGCATCTTTTTAACCTATCCTGGGGAGTGGAAAAAGGCAGCATCATGTCTCGCAACTTTCAAGCCCTTTTTTATCTTTTCTACCATTATTTAACATGAAGAAAAGGAGACTCAGGGGGTACCTTTGGCTCTCTACAACTACTTGGAAGGAGGTTGTAGCCAAGTGTGGGTTGGTCTCTTCTCTCAGGCAACAAGTGATGGATGATAGGAAATGTCCTGAGGTTGCACCAGGGAAGGTTTAGGTTGGATATTAAAAAACATTTGTTCACTGAAAGGATGGTCAGGCACTGGAATAGGCTGGCCAGAGAAGTGCTGGACTCACCATCCCTGGAAATTGTTAAAAAATATGTGGATGTGGCACTTGGGGACGTGGTTTACTGAGGCACATGGCACTGTTGGGTTAATGGTTGGACTTGGTGATCTTGGAGGTCATTTCTAACCTTGGAAATTGCATGTTTTTGTGTTTGTGGCACCTTCTGACTCAGCCTCCAGAACCACTGCTGCACAACACTATACAAAACAATAAAGAAAGCAAATACACAGGGACATTACCTTGCCTACTGGCTGCCCATCAAGGTAAATACACAAAGAACAGCAAATCTGTGTACACTCTGCAAAGGTTCACCCACCAAAACAATTTTTTCCTCTCCCACAGGCACACACATTTTGCCTTAAACATCAACCACACAAAACAAAATGCTATATATATGTAAGAGTTGCAGTTTCTATAAAATGCTCTGAGAGATTCTTCCCATGACCCATTTCTGAGAGTGATTCTGTCAAATTTTCTCTTCCAAAGCAGTGACATCTTGTCATGACTGTAATTTCTTGTCCATGAAGTCAGATGGTTGCTGGAGGAACCACTATTCAGTAACTACAGCAGAAGAACCTTCTGTTTAGAATGCTTTGTGGACAGCACAATTGATATTTGAGATGTCAATACCTGGCAGCTCCCAGGCCTTGCTAAGGTAGGATTAGCAAATGGCATTTAAGACTCAGTTTGGAGGCTTCAGAACTAGCTCAAGAAATCTGGCAATTCAGGTTCTCATAAGCCTGCTAAAAGGGAATTACAAATTGCAACTACAACTAAAATTGCAACTACAACTAAAATTGTAGAAACATGTATTTTCCTTTAATTTTTGTATGGCCAAGTCTTGAAACTGACAGCTAATTAACCAAATTGCTTTGCTTCATTAGTGTATGTATGACTGTAGACAGATTTGTGACCTCCTGAAATTACTGAAATGCATGTCATGGCTTAAGCCCAGAAGTCAAGTGAGCACCAGAAAACCATTAACTCCATCCTTCTGGTGGGATGAGGGAGAAAACTCATAGGTTGAGATAAAAACAGTTTAATGAACAGACATACAAAATAATAATAATAATAACAAGAAAACTGTAAAGTAAAGAGGGAGGGAACCCCCAAACAATCAAAGAGAGAAAAATAAAAGCCAAAGGATGCCAATGAAATTAGTTTCTCACCATCACCCAACCAATGCCCAGACAGTGCCTGAGCCAACTTTCCCCCTAATTTTATTGCTGAGCATGATTTAATATGTTTGGAATATTCCTTGGGTCAGTTGGGATCAGCTGTCCTGTCTGTGCCCCCTCCCAGCTCCTTGTGTCCCATCACTGTTAGGAAGGTGTGAGGAGCAGAAAAGGCCTTGTGCAAGCCCTACTCAGCAATAACTAAAGCATCCCTGTGTCATCAACACTGTTCCCAGCACAAATTCAAAATACAGCCCCATACTAGCTACTGTGAAGAAAATTAACTCTGTTCCAGCCAAAACCAGTGCTCTGCATGAACAAAAAAGGTTTAGTTCTGATCACCCAGAAGATATCTGCATGACTGTCTCTCATTATGCAAAATGAGCTATTTTGACCTGAAAAATGTTGCCTCTTCACTTTGAACTTGAAAGGACTTGTCTGCAAAGGGGCCTTCCTGAAAACTTATTGCCAGTTCTGCAGAATCTAGGCTGGATGATCCTTTGAGTCCTTTCAGGAAGATACCAAGGTAATTTAGTACAGTCTTGGGACAGCTGATTTCGTTCACAGGACTAAAAAGAGAGAGACAGAATGAGAGGGCAAAGCACAGGCTGAACCATGCAGCATATTGAACTTGGCATCACCTTTAGAGGCTTCACAGTGAAGAAACGATGCAGTTTTGGGCAAGATTTAAGCACTAGCAAAATAGTCATTAAGCAGCAATAAATGCAATAGGGTAGTTGATTAAATGGCAATGTAAACAGAAGTTGTTGAAACAAAGAATAATACTGGGTAGGAATGCAACTGACAGCAAGATCTGTGCAAAACCAGATAATATGTAATATGAAAATATCCAGTGCAACTTTGCAAATACCAGCAAGTTAATATTTCATCTGTTTCTGACACTTTGTCTTCTCCACTGGAATAATATATTTGAGCCACTTCTACAACTCTTTGAAAATAGGGAGATTCCTGCTGAATATGTTGCAGAGTTATATATGTCCCTAAGTGCAGTGCATGAGAATCAAGACCTCCATAGTTTTAGCACTCAAGGTAGGTTGTCTTTTCTTACGATTTACCCAGAGCTAGAGCCCAAAGTAGCAAAGTATATTCTTTTTCCATGTTGGTAAAAGATTTAGAATGTTATTTTAAAGCATCTAATGTGATTTAAATTGGTTGTTCCAGGTCATAACTGTGGCATCATGAGCAAGTTTCACTTTTAGGGAGTTGGTGGTTCTTTCCAAGAAATACACAGTCCTTCATCAGTAGCCTTATAACTGCTTGTGTAGCATTCTTTGCAGTACTTGTGGGATATGAATATAGCTAAAGTTGACTGAAACCTCACTGGAGGGGCTGTGATGCCAAAAACTTCAACTCTTAAGATAGAAAGATAAGTCTGCATCAGGTACCTACAACCTGTGGGGGAATCAGGGGCTGAATCCGTTTTGCTTAGACAACAAAGAACCTTTGAACTTCTTTGCTGAACAAAATGTTATGAAATAAATCAGCTAATGATGTAACAGGGAAAAAAATGATAACTAATTTATGTGTGTTTTTATCTATAGTTATTGTTACAGTTCACACTTCATTTTTTGTTGTGTGGTTGGTTTTTCCTCTGCTTGTTTGATTTTGTTTGCTAGTGTGTTTTTTGGTTTGATCTGGTTTTCTTTGTAAAACGGAAAGAAAATGATTATAAGTTCATCTCTTCTGTTCATAATAAACTGTGACCACCTTCAGAGTTGTCCATTTCTTGATCCCCTTTCTTCACTCAAGCTGCCCACAGTTACAGACTATTGCACCGCGTTAATTAGTCAATGGGTAAATAACATGAAGAACCTCTATGAGTATACAATGGCACAACTTAATTAATGTATGTGTTGAAAACGTCTCGTACTTTTTGAGTTGGAGAGAGAAACTAACCTGAAAAGGTCAGGTCACTGACAAAGTTGTTGCATAATTGTGTACATTCCTGTTTTAATGAAATATTTCATCTACTTCTGCTTGTCTGGGTCCTGCATGGAAAGTAAGAAGTCAGGCTGTGTTGATGACACTTTGCAGCCAAACAAGTTCTTCTAGCCTCACCTAATTCTTTTACAGTGATTAAATTTTCAGGAGTGCAAAGGTTGTCTATCAAATGTTTTTTAACCCTTTCCCACCTACATGCCATGTTAAAATTTCTCAAGACTCAAAGACTATAAGTCTAGTCTCTCATCAGAATGATAAATACAAACTAAACCTCAGTGCTGAAGTCACGTCTAAGGTAGTAGGCTCTCTGTGACACTCAGGTTTTACTATTAATATGGCTAATTGAGAAATTCCATGTCATTTGGCTTTGTTTTTATGTGATGTGTCTATTACAGAGTATGATATAGACTAGTGGGAGGATTGTAATGTTCCACTGTGGCAAAGAAACGTCTTAGAATGGTCTTGAGTTAGTAGAAAAATATAAAGTGTTATAAATCTTACAGAACAAACCCCTTAAGGTTGTCAGCATGGAACAATCTCCCCAAATCTTCTATAAAGGCACTTATCTGTCTGCATTTGAGTCTGCCTTTAACCAGGTCTGTTACAGGGAATTGAGTGGAAGGATAGAGAAAATGCCATTATATTAATTTTGTTCACTGCTTCATTGCAAATTTCTGTATTACTGGCTATTGCCAAGAGTTTGAGTGTAGTCTTTGCATTTATTAAACGCTACTGCAGATAAAGACTAATGTCACAAGACAAGAAGGGCTTTGATTTGATTTATTCCTGCTTTATTTGAGGCTAAAGAAATTCTTGTTTCTAACAGGGGGACAGGAGCAAACACAAATTGGTTCAAAAGGAAAAGTGCTGGTAGCTTTTTGGATACTTCTCTGGTGTGCATGGGGGACAGACACTTTTCTTCTTCCTTTAAGTTAAGAGAGATCAAAACTAATTAAACTCACAACCCGGTTAAGCACTTTAGCAATTTAAGAAGGTAAATAGTTTAGTTTGGTGGAACTTGCATTCTTCAGATGACATAAATGCATAAACACTTTGGGGGAATAAAGAAGATATTGGTTATTTGTCATGCTGACAAAAAGAGAAAAGTTATGACTGTCTCAAACAGCAGGAATGCCAACCTCAAACTTAAGTCAACAATGGAAAAGTCATGGCAGTGTTTTACCTAAACTACACATCGAAGTATAATTATATCTTGAATAGACATATTTTCTGCTTGCAGTAGGAAGTTTCAACCCAAGAAGTATTAATCTAAAATGATAAAAAAATCCCCACTCAAGCTCACATACACTTATAACTGTAGTAAAAAGTGGTGTTATTCAAAGTCTATTAATCTTGTTTGTTTGGAATAGAAAAAAAGAATTTTAACTAAATAATTCCCAAAGTTATGGTCCTCTAAGCTGGTAAAGGACAATAGAAAAAAAATCTAGTGTACATTAATCATAAAATAGGACTTAGACTACTAATGATTAGAGACTTAGACAACTCAACAAAAAATGAGAGTATTTGTGTCCATGGTTCAATAATTGCTAAACTTTTTGAAAAAATAGCTGCTAATGATCTCTTCCTGGTGAAAAATCATCTCCCAGTTAAATCAGTGGGAGAGCATTAATAATTTCAAAGGGAACTGGATCAATATCTTTCTAAAATCTTACATGTTTGGCTTTCTTTTCTTTTTCTCCCCCCTCACGTTCTATTATCACGTTTCCCCCCTCATAGCACTTGATCAGCTCAATCTGACCCCTATGATTTTATTGCTGTTAATGTGCTTCAGGGATCCTGTCAATGCTGCTGAGTATCTGCCAAAGAGAATTTTCACAGAAAAAGCCATACTTAGGGACAAAGAGTGAGAGTCAGATATCATGGCAACTCTCTAAGGACCTCACTGAGGTGAAGAAACATCCAGCAAAGCATTCTTGTGTGCAGTTCCCATGCACATACTGTGCATATTAACTCACTTAAACGAGATATTAACTCTGACTTTGCTTGCTGCAGTTCAGAATAACCACCAAGAGTTAAATTTGAAAACTCAGAATACCCTTTTGTTTAGTGATACACATAAAAATTTTTAGTTACCCCTACAGTTAGTAATTGTGTGGTTGATGCATGATTACTCGATTTTTTAATTTCTGTTTTGTTTGTTGTTGTTTTTTGTTTCGCTGGGGTTGTTGTTGTTGTTAGTAAAAGACATCAAATGGACTGTTCAAAAGTAAAAACCTTTAAAAGTCACAAATGCTTCCCCCTTTCTGCAATCTCCTCCACACACATGACTTAGTTCCAGCTTTTCATTGTAAAGTAGGGCTTCCCACATTCAAAAAAATCCATGTAATACCCTACATGCAGCCCCAAAGAAGTTGACTTAGTAGTGCAGAACATCACCATATCTGCACAGAAATTCACTTTATTTCAAAATCTGTGTCAGCCAAACCTGGACAATTGCTTTTTTCCACCACCTTCCTTGCACTGGCAGAACCAAGTAGTGGTTAAAGCTGTTGCTTGATAAAGATTTCCTGCTATTCACTTTGCTCACTCTTTGCTCAGCTCTGCTGCTGGTTATCAAACACAGTAATTTTCATCTGTGGTCCAGTGACAGGCTATGAGGATACTTTTCTAATGCCTTTGGTACTGACAGAAATCCTGCCCTTTTGCCTTTCTACTGTCAAAGAAACCCCCACATCCAGGTGAAGTGGCACTGCAAACTAAGCTAATTTGTCTCACTGGCTGCATAACACCAGGGTAAGATCCTTAACTTAGCCAAATGTGCAATAAAGTTGCAGGATACATCATTCAAACCAAGAGATTTTCAATGCCTTCCCACAGTTTCTCTCTCTCCAACAATGAAAAAAACCCTTCCTGACCAATATTTGCAAAAGAATAATAAAATAATCATTTTACGAAAGCATTGGCATCTAATTCCATATGTTGCAGTCATTGAGTGAAATACTTTCATTAGAGTAAACTATATAATCTGATAACTCAGGCTGGGCTTTTCTGTAATTTACAGCTATGCAAGACTAATTAGTAACTGCTTGGAGTACCTCTGAAGCCTTTAAATACATCCAGTCCAGTGCCTCAAACATCCACTAGTAAACAGGTGCATATTTAGTGCAGTGATTTATGTCGCATTTGAGTATCCTCTGTGTCAAATTACGAAGGGCTCCAAACTCTCACAAGTGTTTTAAATCAAATTTCAGCAGTGCTTAAAATTAGTGTTTTACACCAGCCTCTATCTTCAAGCAACACAGAAGGGGCATGGCAACATCCCGACAGCCAAACCAGACCCGTCGGAATTTCCTCATTACAGCATCACAGCTATTTGTATTTATCAAGCCATGGGGTGCAGTTCCACATCTGAAAACAAACAGAAGTTTTAAATCAATCTATAGACTAGAAAGGGTGTGTGTAAGACACAAGGAAAGTCCACATTAAAACCCTGAAATCAGAAACCCCAGTATTAAATCATATTCGACATTTTTTTCTCCAATAAGCTTATTACAAGCTGAAACTTGGGGTTTGTTTTTGGTTTTGTTTGTTTTGGGGGTTTTTTGGTAGGCTTTGTTTGGTTTTGTTTGGTTTTTTGTTCCTCTGTGTGAGAGTGTGTGTGTGTGTTTGGTTGGTTAGTTTGGTTTTTTTGGTTGGTTGTTTTTTTGTTGTTTTGTTTTGGTTTGGTTTTGTTTTGGGGGTTTGTGTGTGTGTGTGTGTTGTTTTGTTTAGGGTTTCTTTTTTTTATTATTTTTTTTAATTCCCAAATTGATGCTTCTTATGGTAGGAAGACTACCACATGAGCACAAAAAAGTTAGACCAGTTTAACCTTTAATGCAGACAGTCTGTCTGTTCTAATGCTGAAATTAGGTAGTTACATCAAGGTTAAAAGGACAGTGTTGTATCTCCAGAAAAATTCCAGTGGATTTTAGTAATTCAGGTATATTTTGTCATCAAAAACCAATTCATGTAAAAACATGCTGATCCATTACACAGCCTTCCCTTTACCAGGAGAATCTATATTTTAAAAATATATGTAGGACAAAGAAATTTGAACAAAAACATGTTGAAGAGCCTTTCTGTAAAGAAGATAATTATCTGCATCTTTTGCTAAGGTATACACCAATGTTTTCCTTTGCATTTTTCTTTCTCATCTTAGCAATGTGGATGTTTAATGCATGACAGGAAGTAGTGAGAAGGAGGTATAATCTCACACATAAAACTCCACTGCAGGATGCATTAATTCCATTATTTTTTTCTGATAGGTGTTAGTTTGTTGGCTTTCCTCTTGTTTGAAATATTAAGAGGAAAACACAAAAACATGAGGTGTACATCAAGTTTTCTCTCTCTCAAGCACAGCTCTGACTGCTGCCTTCTAAGTGTTCCTGATCAGAGCAGGCTGATATTGCACAAATTCACAAATGCAGTACTACAGTCATGTACTTTTGTGTACTTAAATTAGAGAAGCAAAATTTACAGAGTTCACCCATGGACAAGAAGGTTGTCTCAGGGTGTCTGGTCCAAACTAAAATAGTTATTTTATGAGAAAAGCCTTAATTTGCATTCTTTACATACAAACCTGCATTCAGCACCTTCCAAAATTTCAAGGTGTGTCTCACTGAACCACCCAAAATAATGCAGAAAACAGCCTTCTAACTGGCATGGTTTCAATAGCTCTCTGTTCTAAAAGCAAATTCCCCCTTTTCTGAAGAAAGGCAGTGCAAATGTTTTACCCCTTTTTGGGCCAATTTCCTTTGTCTGGCACTGAATCCAGTTTATAAATTAATACCTAAAATTTCAGGTAACTTCCTGATGTTCTAGATCTTTCCCTTGGATATGAAATTAGGTGGGCAATTCTACCCTTTAAGGCTTACAGACCTTTGAAAATGCTTGAAAATAGCCCTGTCCATTCCATAAATTTACCAGATCAGCAGTGGATTACTTGCACTACTCACACCCTGTGAAAAAGAGCAAAGGCATGGCATAGACACTATTTACACAAAACATCACTGTATGAAAACAAACCTAAAAATCTATTGCACATAAATGTCCTAAAGGAAACAAAAGAGTGTATTTGCCAGCACTTCTTCATTTTTGACGCTAAAGTGAATGGCAACAATTTCACATGCTGCTACTTCAGTGAGTGGCTAAAAGTCTCTTTCCTTGCCACCAGCCCACAAGAAACATAGAACAGCACAGCAGAGAAACTTAACCTTGAAAGGAGAGGGGTTGAGAAAAGCAGGTTGCCAAGAACCTGGAATGTGCATGCTGTTAGCACATAAATTTTCACATGTATTGCTAATATGTTTAATGCAGGTAAACCAGACTGTTATTTATAGACCACTGAAACAATATCCAGGTCTCTGGAGATCACACTGAGAAGTGAGAATGACCTCTGGAAGTAGGGAAGTCTTGTTTCTCTGAAGAGTCAGTTCTAGAAGTCTAAGTTTTGCACTTGACAGGGTAGAAATGATGACTCAGCAGTATCAGTGGAGTTTGGGGTTCTTTGACACTCATAAAAGCCTTATTTGATAATCAGGAAATTTGCTGAAACAGAGATGCTTTATTTCAGCTTGATGTTATTCTGCCTCTGCATAGTGCTGCTGCCAAAAAGTAGTTCAAATTCTATATTTTCCAATTCTTCCTATTCTCCTTTTCCTATTTTTTTATGGGTAATGTTCCTGACCTCTCTCTTCGATGATGTGCTGTGGCACACAAAGGCAGTTCAGCTAAAAAGTCACTGCAGTAGCATGACAGCAACAGCCACACAGAGAAGCTATCAGGGGGATTTTTCAGAAGACAGTTTTGATACCACTCTCACAAAATCTGAGGTATTTGTGCTCCAGACCTGCACAACTCTGGGGATTCTGTTACAGTTGTCCTTACTGAACATTCAGTGAAAAATGTGAAGTTCATTTTCTTGTAAGACAGAAAAGGAATTTGCCTTCGGGACCTTAAAGTAATTTTACATATAACAAAAGACCATGCAAGAACGATCTACAAGTACCTCAAAATGTAATTCTTCTCAGTCTATCTTTCTCTCTCTGAAGTGAGAATTTCTGTGAAAAAGTTCTACCTTTATAGCTCAGAATGGCATATTTTCATTTATCTTCTGGGTTCTTACCCCTGGAAAAGAAAGGATGTACCTCCCTGCCTTTCAAGGGGACAACACAGTCAACCTCTATTTGTATTAAAAAAACTCTGCCATCCATTTTGATGCTTTTCATTTCGGAGTTTCTATGTGATACAATTTTAAAAATATGTGCTACCGTCATATTATACCAATGTATTTTATGGCTTTGGTTTAGCATCCAATAAGTTTAGTTTAAAATTTCTGAAGGGTCTGATGATCTCTTTAAAGTAGTGGTGGCACAGAATAGCTGAGTGTGTGTGTAGAAAGAGAAACCTCAGAAAAGGGAATACAATGAAAACAAAAATTCATTACTTTGAGCTGGTGTGCCATCAGTTTGCCCTCAGTCTTTATGTTAAATTTTAGATAATAAACCCCGCTGTAATGGTAGATTACAAACAAACAAAAGATTTTAATTTTCCAGTGATGCTAAATAGGCATGGAACTAAAAGAACTGCTTAGAGACAATTTATCTTTAAGCAGCAAGGTATTTATTTTCTAGTGCGGGGAGGCTTAGCCAGTTTGCACTGGACATTTAGCTCTCCATTTCAGTGAAAAATAAGGGAGTTTATACAGTCCTCATACCAAGTTACAAGATCTTAACATACATATTCATACAATTCTGACATCTAATTGTCATGTAATAGTTGGAGTTTAGGTGGAGCTTGAGGCAGAGTCTTCTCAAACCTTCTTTTGCAGGGTTTTCAGGGGTTGTTCTGGCCTTCACCCTCACTTTTGGGATCTTCTGCTTCTCCTCCTCACTTTGAACTTTTCTAATTTCTTTCCTAGACTGACTCAAGAGCTGACAGTTGTAGATCTTCTTGAGTCATGTCGTCTCCATCTCCTGTGAGTGTCCACCTAATCTTTACGTATGATCTCTATGGTGCTTGAGGCACATTCCTAACATCTTCTATTTAGTCCAAAGGACAGAAAAGTCATCAAAGGTTCACAAAGTACTTTGCAGAGCAAGACACTGACATTATAACTTTTTAAGGCCTTGTTCTTGTTTCACCAGCTCTAACTTCTTGTATATTACAAAAGTAACATTGAGAGCTAGGCTTTTATAACAATTATACTAATACCAATACTACAGATATGCATAATCCTACACTTTAAAGTAAAAAAATACAAACAAAAAATATTATAAAAATACAAAAGCAAAGATATAAATTGTTCACATGGGAGAATAACAATTAGATTTTCATATTTAGGTGCCTTGAATGAGGAAACTAAAATCTACTGTTTGGCATCAGAATATATGCTGTAATTTTAAGTGTCATATATTTGAAGCTGCCATTTGATTATTCTGGGTTTGCTTCTACCTTTCACCAGCAAAATCAGAACCAGTTCCAAAGGTACGGTCTTAAAAATGTTTCAGAACTTGGTCAGCTTTGATTCTTTGAAACTATGTATCGAAATTATCCCATCTTTTGGGGAAGGAAAATTCTCCCCTATTTCTGAAGGAGGGAAGACTAAGTTTGGAGTACTTCCACTTTTTTACCCAGGGACTGCCAAATACAGGAGAGAGAAGTAAAGATACAGCTTGTAAATTTTATAATATGACTGTTGCTGAAACCAAAGCGACTCAGGCCCTCTCAAACCTTATGTGCCCCTTTTTGTACACTCCTAATTGGTCTGTGATCATCCTGACTTCCCACCTTGCAAATATGAGCCCTGAGTTAGGTTTTCTTTTTGTAAAGATATAGTGGTGTGAATAGGTAAATCAGTTTCTCCTCTTAAGTCTCAAAATTTTTGAGTTTTTCTTCTGCTTGCATGCTTTAGTTACCAGTAAGTTACCACACCAAAGCTGAAAAAAACAGTAAAAGAGAATTCAAATACTTTACTAAAACATTTGTTGCCTAAACATTCATTACTTATGTGGTTAAAATATATTCGGACTTCCCGAATGTTGGGGTTTTTAAAAGTATTTAACTAATTATTGTAAAATGACCACTTTGTCCCTGATTCTTATGTCCTCCCCATATACTGTAGTTTCCTTTCATACTTTTTGTCTCCAGTATCACCAAGTTTTCTTGATGTCGAAGTAGGATTCTACTTTTTCAGGCTTTGGCAGTTTGAAATAAATCAGTATAATGTATTAAGGCAGAAAATCTTTGCCTTAGTGATAAAGATGTTGGGAATAAAACATCCCAATCCTTTCACAAAGTGCTATTTTACTGCATACAAAACATGTGATCTTTGAACATACACACAATGAGGGAAGTAATAAATGTTTGTGGCCACGATTAAACTTCAAAGCATGTTTTGCATCAAACACTTGAACGTTTGAGACTGTTTGAATTATTTTATACCGGTCTTTTACAGGCAGAGGTGATTCCCAGAGTCATTACACTGATAGTATGGAAGATTGTGGTGGATAGATAAGGCCTCAGCTCTTGTAAACCTCCCTTTATGTTCAGGAGCACCACAAGGAATAGTTAAACCAAGAAGCAATGTCACTTTTGGAACATGTGAAGCTTCAACTGCTCAATTTGCAATCACAAAAATGTTGCTGTGGTGTAAATTGCTCAGAGCTGAGAGACTCCCAGTACCTTCCCCTGCTGAGATCTCAAAGCAGGGTTAACAGGTGGTTCATACCCTTGTGAAGACAAAGGGTATGTCTGAAGGACATGGGACAAATTTCTCAGCATGTTAATAAATTATTTGAGAAAAACAGCAATAACAGAGAGACAGTTTTCTCTTTAAACTGCAGCAATTCAGGTCAGTAAAAATAAGCCATAAGGAAGTGGAGAAGGAAAAGGGAGACTGGTCAATAAAGTAGCTGAGAAAATACTGTGTAGATAAAAACAAAACAAGGCACAGGGAATGAGTTATCCTAAATGTACACGTGAAGTGAGTGGCTGCAAGTTGAGTAATAACAACCAGGACTGGGATTTTAACTTTATGGTAGTTTATCTTGTTCTGTGAAAACGTTACGTCCTTTCTTGTTAACAGGAAAAAACAAAGTTGGGGTTATAACAGAAAATCTCACTGATTTACCATTATAACACAGTATTGTTATATATGATATAGAATATTGTCTGAATTTTAATATTTTGTGTATTTCTTATTATTTGAAGGTGCTCCCCATCTTAACTGGATATAGTAGAACGAAGGATTATGGAGAAATGAGTAATGGAATTACAAAGACATGGAACAGTTTTCCTCTGTAGACATCTCAACCTGGAAAACAGAAATGACTGAGGAGGGATGCAATCAAGGACTATAAAGCCATGCATTAAAAAAAAAAAATAGAGGATGATTATTTACTGTCTTTCCAAATTAAGGAATGAATGTGTGCATTAAATGCAATTATGAAGCATGTAGTAGAAAAGGTGGATTTTTTACACAGGATGCAGTTAAGCTGTAGAATCCATTCCATAGGATCACAATCTGAAAGAGATTGGGCAAATTTTCAGGAAATACCTCCCAGGGACTATTAAATGGAAATATCTCACCTTTCATGGTGCATCTGAATAAATGATTTCTGAACAACTTACAGCAAGCTGGGAAATAATGAAGTATAACTATAGACTACAATATGCTGTTATACTTTTCCCAATTATCTCTGTGTTTGACAACTGAGCTTAGGACATTTGGGCAGGAAGAACTTATGTTATGTTACAGATCAGTCCTTTTTTTGTCCTAACTGTGGATACAGGGGCTTCCAGAGGGTTTTGCAGTGTGGCAGACCACAAATGTCCAAGTTCACTGTCAGATCAGCTGAACTGATGCAGCAACGAAGATACAGCTTTTGAGAATTTGATTAATGCTTCATCTGAGAACTCTCTCTAGACCAGCTACAGACTGCTTAGATGTACAAGGTCAGCTGAGAACTTTAATAACAAGACAGTAATCTTACAAAGTGCACATTATATAAGGCTGCTGTTTGATTATAAGATAGCCAAAAGATAATGTCAACAGACTGGATGATGGTTCCAGAGGCTAACTAAAGGCTGTTATTGTCCCTTAATGCCATGAAACAATGCTATTCTGCTCTTAAGAATATATCAAAACAGCCAACAATAGCCTCCAGCAACATAAAGGCAAGAACTTTGCACATTGTGTTCTAAAATGTCATAAAAGACTCTCACCATAACTTGAGCCAAACCAGTGATTTTTATTCCCAGTTACAACTCTGATGTGTTTTTTAAGAGCAATACCACCATAGCACTAGGGAGAGTAGTCATAATAATTGATATTTCTGCTATGCCTGAGTTAGTAAGAAATGTGGTACAACAGGAGCAGTTAAGGAGTAACTCAAAGGTGTTGCTGCTGACACACTCAACGTCAACACCTGATGGGAGTTTGGGGGTTTTACTTTAGGCTGAACTTTCTCTGTGCCTCTGAACTCACATTGCACACACAGCCCACAGCTGCACCAAGTTCCACAGTAGTGGCTTGGAATCTGTCCCAACCAGGCATCTTGAGCAGAGTTTCTGGTTCAGATCCCTCTGCAAAGGATCCGGGTTTTGTGCATACCAGAGCCACTTGTGAACCAAACCCATGTGTGGTGTAGGTGGGTTCAAGGAGGGTATTGTTTTCATTACTGCTTCACTCTTTACACAATGGCCCCAACCAAAGTACTAATTCTGATCATTACTCTTCTGTTATCAAGCAGCAGTCAATAATGTAATTCTATTACAGCTTGTAATGCACTGATTTTTTTAAACTTTTGAAGTTTCCTTTTTGCTGTAATCCAATGAACAGTACTTTGCTTGCTAACAAGTGAGAAGCATCTTTAATTTCTAGTTCTGTTATACTACTAAAAAGAAAGTACACTGCCCATATTGCAGGCAGCAATATATATTTTACCTCAGGCTTTAAGGAAATTGTTTTTCTTTAAAGTCTGATTCTTTAACAAAAACAGAAATTAAGAAAAAAAGGCTTTATGCTGCTCTGAATCTAAGGACTGTTTGTTTTAGGAAATAATGTCCCAACTAAACTTAATTTTGTATATTCATTCCAAGAAAGCTTTCTCTATATTTTGACCAAGATTCAGCATACTGTGAAGTTTTTAGTATAAAAGGCCTGATTTGAATCTTGTTAGTATCAGCAGTAATGACTGGTTGATATCAGTGAAAACATACTCTGGTTTTGCAGAAAACCGTAGATTTAACAAGAATGTAATTTATTCAATATTATATCAAAATAGGCCTACTTTAGTCACACTAGGTTTAATTACTTCAATTTTTTTTTCATCTCTATATGTACATTATTAGGAAAATTTTTTAAAGAAGACGAAACGTGATCTTCAAACACTTTCCATGAAATTTCTGGTTCTTTAAATGTCTTTATATACTGAAAAGACCAAAAAAGGTACTGACTGCTTGTTGAATGATAGATTTTATGTATGCGCATAATTCACATGAAAATTAAACTGTATGCTTGCTATGGCAGATTACAGTTAAATTAACACAGTGTAATTCTTGAATGTTACAGTTTTATGTCCCTGTGCCATGTGTGTGAGTTTCACTGAAAGAATGACTTTATAGTTTAAAACATCCTCAGAGATTTTTAAATACTATTCCTGTTTCACAGATGTGCAAATTGAAGTCAGAGCTGTTAAAACTACACAAATAATAAGCAGCAGAGCAAGAACTAGAACACACTGGTCTTGGCTGCCAGGCTCCTCCTCAAACTAGAAAGAATGATGTAAAAACTGGGTTGAAAATAATGAGCCATAACAAAAAGGCAGAAAATGATCTGAATGAGATGAGTAGTAGCACTGTTGAGTGCCTGGGTTTTATTGTACGTGCACAGCCAGAAATCAATGTGGGCAGTGAACAAGTTTATCAAACAGACAGAACAATCCATTGTGATATGTCTTGACTGTTAGTGGTGCTGGCAGCTCAGCTGAACCTTGCTGGGTAATTAGCTAAGGATAAATTAATCTGTTCTCAAATGTGGCCTGCTGATCTTTCCCAGGTCACGAGCCCTGCTTAAAAGCAAGGTTGCTTTTTTTTTTTGTTTCCTTTTAGTGTTTAATTCAGTCTTCCTTGGAACTTGACTGAGTAGTTGTATCTGCAGTTATGAAATGTTACTTTAACATTTTAAAAGAATTTTCCTGGGTAAAAAACCCCTGCATGTGTAGGATTAATGTAAGATCTTTTCCCAGTTCACACTGGATCTTTAGATTCTTTGTGCAAATGTTCTGCAGGAAATATCACATAGCTAGTCTCAAGGAAGACAAATATTTAGGTTTTGCAAGAGTGTCCTTAAATGACTACATGTAGCTAAGGCAAAAAGGATTTGGCATAAATTTCTTTAGCTACCATAGATGAGACTTATTCGCAGTTCTCAAGGTTTTCAAAACTTGAGATCTTGGTTCTTTTACATTAACCTGGAACTTACCTAATTTCTGACATTTATTACTGTTTCAAAGGTTCTGCTTTAATGTCAGCTATTTCCAAATACTCTTTGTGAAACTTGGTCTTATAGCTCTGTCTTACTAGAGCTAGCAGTCTAAAAATATAGTTGATATTTTTATTTTATGTAAAACATTTTTAAAAAGGAAAGAAAAGAAGTGGAGAACGACATCCACAATGCTTATTTTCTTTTAAAATATGTTGAAATCACTTGCCATTAATCCAAAATTGAAATGAGGCTGTTCGGCACAAAAAGCAGTATAATTAGCACCCTTGTTCCCCACATAAAACTTCATTAAAAATTCAGGTTTATTTGAACCACTAAATATTTAAGCTGTCTTTTTTTTCCCCATGAATTCTAGTCTGCATCCCATAAAATCCTGGTTTCCAAGTAAGCCCTTCTTCACACTCAGTTTTACAGGAGGAACTCTCACCATGCAGAGAATATGCTCATTTCTTGCACCTACACAGGCTGTCACTGGGCATCTATTTGAAGTTAAATTTGGCAGCAATTGTGTTTTGTGTGGAATCTTTGGGCTGTAAAAACAGTTCTTCTTTACCTCACTGAACTCAGTGTCAGCTGAGGTATAAGCACAGATCCCTCTGCTCATCCACAGGGTTGTGGGATGTGCAGATGCGGAAGGATTCATTTCTAATGCTCTGCTGTCTGTGGATTCATTATTGAACAAAACAACGACAAACACTTATAATTTCACTCGTGTTAAGCCTCCCTTTTTAGAGTTCTCATACGCTACTTTTTAAGTTTAACCTGAGGCTTGGCTTTATGTTGTTTTTTTTAGTTTTTTTTATCATCCCAATACGGATTTTGGCCTAGAGATGCTGCTATTGGAGACCAGCAGGCAGCTCCTTCTCTCCCATACTCCCCACTAAAAGGTGTGGAACCTTGTAAAATTGGGTCTTGGGTATTCATGCAAATTTTCACTCTTGCAGAATGAGAGCTCCATACAATTCCTAAATATGGGCTTCTTTATTTAAACGAAAACTTGCTGTACATATAACCTGCTGGAGATATGCCACCTTCTCTGACTGACTGTGGATGGTGTGTTGGTTAGGGAATATTGGCTTTTCCTGTAGCTTTTAATACCTTGGGATGAAGCCACTGCTTTGTAGAAGGTCCCCTCCCAGGGAGGACTCAACCTCCATCATAAACCTTTCATCCTTCCCAACAAGGATGAGACAAACCTGCCAAGCTGCACCCTTGGATAGGAACACAGCAGCTCTCATGCAATGAGTGGTGAACACATAAAATAAAACAGAGATGGCTTTTCACAGATGGTAAATCTTGTGGGAAATGCAGCAACAGGGTGGGGAAGAGCCCTCTGCCATGTCTGGTGGAGAGGGGAGGTTGGAGAGAGGCCTCACACAAGCTCATTCGGCTTTAAAAATCTTCCTCTATTTGCAAGGAGTTATTTTCTCTTTTGTGAGCCCTCTGGGGTTGCAGTTCAAGTTCTGAGATGTACTGTAAGACAGATCTTGCAGGAGTTTCCTGTTCCCCCCCTACCTCCCTGAACAGCATGCAGAAATCACATGTCCTATTTTCACAGAAACTAAGAGTTAAATAAAAGGTGTTTTGTACTGGTGAGTTTCAGGCTTGGCATCTTAGGTCTCACCACTGGTTGTGCCCCTGCCTACACAACCACTGAATATTTGTTTTAAATTCCTCACTTTTTCATTAGCAGTTTCACATAGTCCATTAACAGTGTCCTATAAGGCCTGTGGTCAGGCTGCTGTTGGCAACAAGGCTGGTTTTCCCTGAAGCCTCTAAGTTTGCTCTGACAGTATGGTTTGATTAGTGGCAGTCCAGTGTCACTGAACACAGCAGGGACAGAAAAGGCAACATGCTCCTTTGGCTCAGATTTGACTGGTAAATCAGAAAAAGCTGCAGTGAATGCCATTTTCCTGTTGCATGGGGCTTGAGATGAAAACTCTTTTGGTGCATATTAAGTAATAGCAGCAGGTCAGGCTGTTAATAAAACTTTGACATCAAAGGAGAGATGGGGATACAAAATAAGAGCACAACCTTGGCTTTCTTATTCTGCATAGCCTGTGCCAAACTACTTTCATATATCACTGTAGTAAAAGGAACTGAGATATTAAACATATTCATCAAGGAAAACTAGGTCATATGTGACTTGTAGTTAGGATATTCTACTACAAGGCTTGTGAGAGACTAAAAGAAAAAAAATCTAATAAAATATATACTTAGAGTTCTTTATTTAGGACTATTTATGTGTTTAAGAAATAAATTCATCATAGGGCCAAGGGATAAGAGACTAATAAGATAATTCTGGCTGGGAGGGAGGTTCAGAGGTCTCTCACCCAGTGTGCTGCTCACAGCCATGGTTAGACCAGGTTATTCAATCCCAGGTCAGGACTGTGCAACTGTTCTTGAATTTCATGAGGTTCCTGTCAGCCCATTCCTTCACCTTATTTAGGGCTCTCTAGTTGGCAGCCCTGTCCTTAAGCACATTGACTTATATCCCACATTTGGTGTCCTTTAATTATAAATGATAATAATTCATTTAATTTCCAAATTGTCTTTTTGTTTGGTTGGTTGTTTTTTTCCTTTTCAAAACATTCAAAACTTCAGGGGGGACTTCTACAGGAATTTTGACTTGTCTGTTACTGGGACAAACCAAGTAGAATATCTATTAGGGCTATCAAAAGTTAAGGAAATTAAACTGCCTTTTGTGTAAGGAGGATTTTAATAACACTCAATGAAGTTTATGACTTATAAAGTGTGTTGGTCTCCTGGAACTGAGCTTTAATTCACAAATGCTCAGCCATCATCTGGAGTTCAATTTCCATGTTTTCTTAAGCTTAGAATAAATTTAGTGCTACAATAAGACAAGCATAACAATGTAATTTCTGCCCAAAAAGTGTTTTGTTTGAGAATAATTAAAATGACTGCCCTGAAAAATGATAAATAAGATTGCATTTCTTAACCAGTGAAACATAAAGTTGCTCGGAGATGATGGACAGAGTACATTTTCTCATTTTTCCTTTAATTTTGGAGCTGTTACCATAGCTTAATGTGATAAGCTTTTTAATATTTATAGACCCTATGTCAAGCTCCTTTTATTTCATAAACCAATGCTGATAATTTTCTTCACCTGTTGGCAGACAAAAATGCAATCTGTACTTCTTTCAATGTCAGACGAAGAGAAATCTCCAGGCAAGTCTGGGACATGTTCTCCCCACAGGGAGGGAGGGGATGAGTCTTCAGACAAAAAACAAGTCTCAGCTAAGCCACACAGAGTTCACAAACCTCATCCAGGACTGACTTACATTAGTGACTATCCATGATGTTGACAGTGTAACTAATTGAAGAATTTAAAAAATACTGTCTTAACCCCTGCATGGAACAGGTACTTCCAGACACAGAACTATGCAGAGTTGGTCAAACTAGTTTTAGTATTATGTGTAACTTAGAAAAACATGAAAAAATAATCTCTTTCCTTTCCTTCCCCGTATCTTTCTCCCTGTTTTCTTTCCTCAACAAGCTGCTTTAATATCCCAGAGATTTTATATCACAGTGCTTCAAGGTCAAAAAAGACATAGTACAATCAAAAGCTGCAGAGCTATCACAGTTTCCATTAATTCCACTGGTAGCTGAATAATGGTTGTGTTTTAGCTATGGCCTGAGCAAGCCAGAGAATCATTATGGAAACCATTTTAATAGTTACAAGCCTTCGAGTTACACCTTTGAGAGGCATAACAAAACTTTTAATCATTGTCTGCATCAGGAAGCCCAAATGGCAGAATTTAGAAAGCCTCATTTTCTTCCCACCCCTTCCATAAGCATCTCCAAGTGCAAGCTCCCAAACACAGGTTCATCCTGTCTTGCTGGACTGTGACCCAGATGGCCCTATCAGGAGAGAACTAAAATTCAGACAGGACTTCAGTGTTCCAGTTCCATCTCCAGCTGTCAGTTTCTCTGCTTGCATTCTGCTGACAGGTATCCAGTAAAACAGATCACATCAGCCTACGTAAAAACAGCAATGAATCTGGTTTTTGACATCTAAAGGAGGACTGTATCTGAGTCTGGGTTCTTGGTATGAGAGGTTTAATCTCCCACAGGGAACTTCTACTGCACAGTGTTGAGCTAGAGTAGCAGGAACTGGTAACAGGATCCAGCAAACCTGCTGGCAGTGCAGAGAGCCGATGGAAAGGCCAAGGACAACAGTAAGGTCAGATGCTACCATACAAATCTGCCTTTTCCTGACCATCTGGTCAACGTGGACACCTTCAAGGGTATCCCTGGGACCTCTTCTATAGTTGGCACCAAAAATACTATGAAGATACATATCTGTTAAGAGGAGGCATTTAGCAGAGGTGTGATCAGATAATTGCTGCCTGTAAGTTTGAGAGCTGCCAGATGTTTAGGAAGAAACAGATCCCCACTATAAGCATTCAACAGAACATGGTCACAGCAGAGTTTCAGGGTCTAGGCTGAGGGTTTTAGCCTTTTGTTTTATTGTCTCACCTTTCAGCACAAGAAGCAGGAAAGCACTGTTTAGCCTTCCAGTATCTATTGCCATCCTCAGAGAAGCAAAATCCTGTTACTGATGTGATTCCAAGATAAACTGAGCTGGACCATGGGGAATTGGCCTTCCACAGGGTTTCAGATACCTTTGGCTGTTGATAGCAGAGCCATTCTTCTCTAGAGCATTTGTTTCTTTAATCTCTTGATTTGGCAGGCAGGCTGGACCAGAGTTTTCTGCAGAAATGCATGGAATAATACAATCATTTACTGGTTTAGAAATCCTGAGATAAGCTGCTTGTTCTACTGGCCACAGCCAAAGGCAAGCTGGTGTGTACATGACACCAACACACTGATTTATGTGTGGCTCTACTACTGCATGGTGAATTGCTACACACAAAATGGCAGTCATTTTACCTATGATTATTTTCCTCCAAAGATACAACCTACACATCTCTGAAAAGTTTCAGATGGAAGACAATATAAATTATTTGTCCAACCCTAAAAATCCACAGGAAATGAGAAAGAAACACAAACTATATTGTGTGTTGAAGGCACAAGTGTATCTGTGTACACCATTCACAACACCAAGAGCATGACATTTAAGACTAAGCAAAGCCATTGGTTATGTAATTAGTTAGCAGAGGCAAACATCCTGCCTGGAAAAGCAAGAACAAAAGCTGTCTGTTATATCTTTGCCATTCTCTTTAAGCCAATATTCTGCTGCAAATACAGCACTGCTGTACCAGTGTTCGTGTTCCTTCCTCACTAACAAAGCTGAAGTCGTGCTGCAGAACAATTCTCTTGTAGTGACATCAGATACAAACGGTCTCAGAAGTAATGTATTTGTTTGAAGAAAGACCCAGTTACTAAAATTAGCTGTATAACTGCATTTATCATGAGAGATTACTGTGTCAATGATGCCATGCTGCTCCCTGGCAGACTTACGTAATAGGTTTTTTTATCACTAATAATTCTGATTTTTGGATTCTCTGATCATCTGGGAATAACACAAAATGTAAGCCTGCATTCAGGCATAATTAACTGGGTAGAAAGTTCCAATTACTTACATTAGCTGTGTAACTACATTTATTATGAGAGATTACTGTCAGTGATGCTGTGCTGGTCCCCACGGGACTTACCTAATAGGTCTCTTTGTCACTAATAATTACAATTTCATGATTCTGTGATCAGCTGCCTATGACACAAAACTTAAGCATGTGCTCAGGCAGAACTACCTGTAGAGAAGGAATTTCACTTTAGCCTCTACAGAAATAATAGTCTTTATGCACTTTCACATATAAACTCTGCTGCTAAGACTACTTGACTTCAAAGAAACTTATCCTCACAGTGTTCTATTTAAACACTAAAAACAATAGGCAGTGCATATTTGGGCAATTACTGCATGCATTGAATGATGTTTAACCACCCATCAAGAACAATAATCCCCTAGAAATGCACCAGCTGAAATACTGTATTGCTTTTGTAGACCTCAACTCACAAAGAAATAGAGGGAAAACAGCCTAAATGGGCATTGGCCTAAATAGGGTACTGCCACAGCCAAGCACTAATCTTTGTTTATATCAAGTATTCTGGAGCCATTACACAATCTGTTGAAGTGTTCGAGGTATTTGCAGTAATATCCCTAGTCAGGGCTAGTTCAGCAGGAGAGGAATATGGCACAATGTTGTCTTGGTTTGAGCCTTAGACTTTCAGCATTTAATGAAAAATCTGATTAGTCCATATTTGTATGGATTCCCTAATCACCTGTAAAACCTTGCTCATGTCTGGGAGAGACAGTCTGGCTGAAACATGGACATTTGTTATAGTTGTCTTTCTGACTTGTTATAGTTGTCTTTCTCTGCTTAAAAACTAAAATTACATCACGAATTCAGATCAGCAAAAGAGGAGAGAAGAGTGGTCCTACTCAAATGTTGAAGTGGAGTTGACCTTGAGCTTTCTAATTGTTTGTACTGACACAGAGAGAGGAGTTGACATAATTCAGAGGAACAATCATCTGGGCAACTCAGTCAGTTCTCATGTTACCAATGAATAGGAGGCTTTCTCCTTTTCTTTGGGCTTGTATTTATTTATATTAGCAGCACACTGAAAGTTTTTCAAGGATATAATGCTGTGTTGAAAAAGACATTGTGGGCAAGCAGAACTAGATAAACATGGGCTATGGCTGCTGTTCTGATAATATACGTGTCTGTGGACACATTGGTGACCTTAAATGAATTACATACATTTGTATATGTAGGTATTAACAGCTTGTATCTCTTTGTGCTAGGTCCTGTCTTGAGCCTTCAGGAGCCTGATGCACTCAAAAGTATGTCCAAATTCATGATAGAATCAGAGATAAGGAAGGTTCCATTGCTACTTTTCTTAGCATTAATCTTGTCTGTTTGACAGTAGTGAAAGACCAAAATGAAGCAAAGCTTCAGAGTTGTACTTTCTGAGGCTCCTGAGAGCAGCAGAATTTCTTGGAACTTGAATAGTCTGCTCAGATCCATTAGAGACAGAGGCTGGAGACAAAGCAGATGATGGCAACCCATGTTGTTTAGTCGATCTGAAGGAAGATAAGAATCTTGGTAAGAACTCATTCCTCTTTTTTTATTCTCTGGCCTGAAATAGTGCTGAATTATTAGTGACATATTTAAAAAAAAAGCCAAACCACCAACAAAAACCCAAAACAAAAAACACAAGACAACACCCCACCCCACCCCCCCAGCAAATAAACCCCACATCAGTTTTAATTAGATTGTCTGGACAATCTCATAAACTTTAATATTAACTAAGATTGAACAGACTGCAGATCAATTAATTAATAAGTACTGGTCAGTCAGTACCAGCTCTCTGCAATATCAGTGTGAATTTTAGCTATAACCTCTGCTATGCATTTGGCAGTTTTAAGAGTATAAAACCCAAGGAGGATTTCAGAACTAGGATTTGGTTTATTCCAGGCTTGCTTCTTCCTGTTAAATTCTCCCAAAGAGATATTCCCTTTGTTTTTTTCTCCTTAGGTTGTCAATCAAGATTAGGGCTCGAACTACTTTTCTCACCAAATTACTTTTAAGTGGCAAGTATCTCCCGGGGCAATGCTGCACTCTGTGTTAGATTCACATGCAAAAAGTGTAGGGAAGTCAGCAGGGAATCAAGATATGTGGATGAGTAATGCAGTAGAGAATAATACTGAAGTTTTAAAAATCTTTTTTTGATGGATAATCTTACACACACTCCCCCCTCAAACACACACTAATTTTCAGAATGGTTTGGGTTGGGAGGCACCTTCAAAGGTCATCTATTCCAAGCTCCCCAACAGGAACAAAAGCTGGTTAACCACTTTATAACAGGTTTTCCAGGGTATTAAGCAAGCTATCAAAGACCTTTCTTACACTTTTTTAGGAATAATGCTTATGTGTGTTTATTAGCAGTCTACAAAGAAATATTAGAAATGTTTAGAAAATAGCAGGTATCATTTAGTGATACAAACCTCAGACTGCCTGTTGTTTTGAAGAGGATTGTCCTCCTTCTTTGTTGTCTTTTATATGATGACCTAAATATTTTAAAACTCAGCAACCCAAAAAGTAAGGGAGCCCTTTTGACAATAAGGGCACTCAAAACCACAAAAGCAAGAAGCAAAAAACACTTATCTTCAGTGTGACTTAAGTCTAAGTTTAGAGAAAAAGCACTGGGATTATAAGCCCCATAGACAATCATGTAATATTTATTCTTTTCATTAACTTCCTGCTCAGTAGGAAAGTGGGACACTTGGTTAAAATCCTCTAGAGCTCTTCTCTCACCACTTCTGTGGTGATTCACACAGATTTTGTCATCTAATTACTGCTCTGCACAGATTCCCCATGGCAGTAGGGTCTGTTTTCACTGCTCACATGAGCCCCTCTCAGACAGCCCAAGGGTAACTCACATCAGTAGGTCACTCCTGATCCGAAATGCACCAACAAAACTGAGATCACAGTTTGGGACCATGCAACAGTAATGTCTCCACGGTGGTGTAAAATTAATGTCAGGAGAATAGAGCTCATTGATCTCATCAGGCTAGAGCCATCAGGATTGACCCTGGGAATCATGTGACACAATGTTCCAGGAAGCAGCCTTTGTTTGCACACACTGTGGCTCTTATTTATTAATATGTGAGGCCAACAATGCCTATTGTCTCTTTTCATATTAGAATGTTGTCACATGAGCAGTTCAAGTGACACCAAGGATTGCAAGGCGAAGACAAGCGGTTCTATCTGGCTCTAACTGCAAATGCTCTATATTTGAATACATTAATACTCAACAAATATCCCTTTAGATTAAATCAGTCATTGATTTTTTTAATTAAAACTCACCCAAACAGCTGTGCTTAACTAACAGTAAGTTTAACCATCTTAACAAAGGAAGGAAAACCCAAGCGCAACACACTAAAAAAATGAAAAATTCAGTGAATGACGTAAGTGTCTGAAATTAGGTTACAGATTATTTATTATGATAAAATTTAAAAATAATACCCATTTATTTTTCCATGACACTTGCAAATTTTAAGTACAGAGTTAATTTTTTATGAAGTTTTGTTCTGCTTTTTGAAACACTTATGCTTTTTGTCCTCTTCTCACTAGTATAGTTTAGTCTTACAAAATAAACAGCCTATAAAATGTTTGCTTTTATCACTATTTCCCAGGGCTGAATTTAAGTAAATTTCCACTCAGTTTATTGACTTCTGTGCACACCATCCTAAGGTGAAGACTCCTTCCTGTGTCTATCATAGACATTTATATATCTAGCTTGTCATAGGTAATTCTTTTAGACACAGGACCCTCCAGTGCTGAACCTGCCAATAACTAGGCGTTCTGGATGTATCTAACTCCCATTGACCCTAGAGCGTTAAAAAGTCCTACTCTTTGGGTTATTAAATATTTAAAAATCTTTACAAGTCTGGCCTTAGAGTCATTAGTTACTAAAGGTGCTTCTGAGCATTGTAATTCTAGCTTTGTTGTACCATTTAGCTAATATTGGATGGATTCAGAAAAGACGTCTCAAATGCCAAAGGCATTTAGCATCAGCCTGATTTTAAAAGCTTAGGACAATGCTCTCCCTTTCTATTTCATAACTTTGTGCTCTATAGAAACAGAGAAAGGGAAGGCACAGAGCCAGGGAATAGCTTATCTAAGTACTCTGAGTCTTTCATAAATCAACAATATTACCATTGGAGAATGAAGCCAAGGGAAGAATAATGCCAGCATCACAAAATTGCAGCCTCTGTGCATCCCCCTTGAAGGGGATGTTGTGCCATTGCATGGCAAATTATGCAGCTTAGAAGGAACAGAAAACAGAATTACAGCTTCTCAAGGGTGCTCTGAAGTATACCCCTCTTTGGACGAAAGGAGACTCTGTAGCCTCAATGCACGCATGAAGGGCTGGTTTCTAAGAGTCTGCCCATGATTCTGCAGAAATGAGCAGCAGATTTGCCACTGCCTTCTCAGGAATTCAGGACCAGCTTACCAGCTTATCTCTTGGAAGCTGCTGCTGTCAAAAACTGTGTACAGCAGTGGAATGAAATTCCAGAGAGTTTTCGTAGCACAAGCAACTACCATATTTTGTAATCGTTATGCAACAGGCACATCTCCACTGAAGGGCCACGTTCATTTAGATTCTCATCACATCCTCTCGAAGTCTTTGTGAGCTCTAGCACTGACTGAAGGGGCTCTGGATCAAGGCCTTTACTGCTAAAATCGTTCTGCAGTGATAGATGAGAAAGCTGGAAGGAAGAACAGTGGCACCCAGTGGTGATTTGCTTTTCCTTTTCAAAAGAACTTCTCTTGAAAGACTTTTTCTGTGATTTTTGGGCAGATGTCCCTTTATAATATGTAGTCTAGTTTACACAAAGGTTATACAGAGATTTTGCAGCTATTATAGTACAGTATACATACACACACATGCTGTAATTAATAAAGCAAAATGTGGCTTTTATAATTGTATTGTAATTATGATGTTGATTTAAAAGGAAATTAACAAGGAAATTAATTGCAATTTAAAAAAACAAACCCCAAAACATTTCAAGTAAAATGCTTAAGGTGACTATACTTAGTTAATGGTAATGCTATTTCTGCAGCAGTTAATTGGACTGGGTCCTAATGAAATGTTAAAAATCACCATAAGTTGAATATTTAAGTGCAGATAGCAATCTTTTGGTTTTTACCTTATTAAAATACATAAATGGTGAACATGCTCTTGCTCATTCCAGAAGAATGCCAGCTTCTGCTTCTGCTTTTTTTTCCTCCTTCCCCTAAACTTTGCAATTCAAAGAGTTGTTTAAAAAACAAAAACAAAACAAAACAAAGGTGCATCTTCTTATAAGAGTGTGATTATTTTTTCATAAAATTCCTCTTTGGCACTGATTCATGCTTCAGGTTATTAATTATTCAATCCAAACTATATGTACTTGCTAGTCACTTAGAAAATGGTGCAGATTGTTCTTTGGTCATGGCTACTGTACCCAAGCCAGAATTATCTTGAATGTTACCTATTTTCCTACTGCTTTTACCCTTATTGCAAGGGGTACTGGTTATCTACATTTTTGGCTACTTGGCCATCATATTAATGCTTTGTCTTTAAATGCAGTCAGGGTTGTTGTCTCGTGCTAAAACAAATTGACAAGGTAGGCTTCTACATACTTTTAAATCTTTTAGTCTCCAAAACACAGGGACTGCAAGCAAAATGCTCTTGCTAGTTCCCAAATATCCAACAGGAATCACTAAGATTTAAGTGGCTTGGATCACAGTTACCAGAGATCATTAAAGTAATTTATCTGGATGGACAGTTAGAGCTAATGCCGCAGAACATTGGCTTTGGTTTTCAACACATAGATAACCTTTAAAACTGCAGTATTTTCCTCAAGATTTCTAAAATCTAAGGTGAACCTGTCATGCTTGAACATGCTTTTCAGGGCTGCAGGGTAAGGGTGGGGCCTGGAGTCTGACACAAATGAGAAATCCTGGAGCAATAAGCTCCATATTGATGGAAATTCAGAAAACCTTTGTCTGGGCTTTGGTAGAGAGCTGTAACTTAAAGGATCACAAAAAATGTAGTTACCATTTAATTTTATTTTCTATCACAGTTGTGGTCCTTTGTTTAAAGCCAACATGGATAATAACACATAGAAGATTGTTTGGTTGAAATTGTGAGTTAGGGTTTCAGCAAGCTATCCACTTTATCAGGGTTATCATTCCAGTAACACTGTACACCAGGACATTGAAATCATGGGATTCATTATCTAAGACCAAAACCATGGAGGAAGAGAAATAGCTGCCTGTGCTGGACACACAACAGCTCATAGCACTGGGTCAGATGCAGCTTGTTTGATCCTTTGCCATCCCACAACATAGATAATGGAGTGCTGGGATTTGATACCCACATTTTGTAACTGGAGCCTTACTAGAAGAGGAGGAGGGGAGCAGAAAGCTGCCTAAGTAGCTGCATAGTCAAGAATTTGGAGGGTGGACTTCCATTAGGAAAACGAATGGCACACTTTTGAATATTTTACTTTCTTTTCCTTTCTAAAGCCAGTATGCTAATAGATCTGATTAATATCTTTGAATGAGAATTTGTAGTTGATTGGCAACCAAGACAGTCTTTCCATTTTCCAGCATTTTCAGAAATGGAGGTTCAGCTGTTTGTTAGAAGCCCTTCACTGAAATTTGTTAGGCCCTGTTGGATAAGTCTTCATTGAAGGAGTAGACTAGTAGCAAATCAGTAGAACTAAGTTCTTCCTGATTTCCTTTTCTTGGAAAAATCATACAAATTTAGTATCAGAGGTGGCTTTTGTTATTTTGGTGATATGTTAGTAAGCAAAGCAAATATTTCTAAACTGTTGAACTATTGTGACATTTTCTGACTCTTATGCCAAGTGCTGTTATGTTCTGCATAACCAAAAAGAAGAAAAACAGAAAGAAAAATAGGACATAAGAAAAATACCAGATTTCAGTGATAAGTGCTATGTCACAGATGTGTTTACAATCATGGTCTTTTAAGACCTGTTTTTTTGCTTACACAGCACTACAAATATGCACCATGTCTGCTCTCCACTGTTCAGAATAACAAATATTGGGTAATTGTACTGACAGCTTGTAAAAAAGCAGTGCTGTTGACCCCAATTACTACAATCTGACTAATAATAAACAAAATGAAATCCATTCACAGTCTAACATTTCTAATCTTTTGCCAGTGTAAATTAACTAAGGCTGCTGTAAAGCATTCATGAACAACCCAGTAAATCTCTCGTGGAGAGAAACACTCACCTGGACAAAAGTATCATACCCAAAGAGCCTTAACTACCAGTTTGCCAAGTGCCAGTGTCTGAGGTTTCTTCCACAAGACTAAAGATTTGGATATTGGGTTTTTTTCTATACCTTCAAAATGCCTCCCGGGAATAAATACTATATATGAGCCCATAGCTTTTCCCTAGAAATAATTAGGATATCCTACTCTATTTCTGAAGGAATATAAAAACCTTGTGAGTTTTTTAGTTGCAACATTAAAAATTAAAGAATTATCTTCTGGGAACACATATAATAATACTAAATTCTTTGGTGCTATATTAGTAATTTCATTGAGTAAATGTTGATTTTCTTAAATCTAGAAAAATTCAAGGGTCACGCTTAAAAAAATAACTCAATAATATGCAGTAGATAATTGAAATAGCTCAGTAGGGACAGGGTGATAGAATCACAAAATTATAGAATGTTTTGGGTTGGAAGTGACCTTGAAATATTATTTGATCCAGACCCACCCATGTCATGGGCAGGGACATTTTTCAATAGATCACCTTGTTCAAAGCCTCATCCAAGCTGATCTTGAACATTTCCAGGGATGGGCCATTCACAACTTCTCTTGAAAACCTGTTCCAGTGTCTCACCATGAAAAATATCTGTTTTATGTCCAGTCTAAATGTATCCTCTTTCAATGTAAAGCCATCACACCTTTTCTTGTCATCTCAGATCTTGGTAAAAAGTCTCTCTCTCTCCATCTATCTCATAAGCCCCCTTAGAGGCCACAATAGGCCATAATAAGGTCTGCTCTGAGGCTTCTCTTTTTATGGCTGAATAACTACAATTTTGTCACCTTTTTTTCATAGGAGAGGTGTTCCAGACCTCAACAGGAATACAGGACATCCCGTAAATTTATTTTTCTTTGAAACTGAGATAAATGGAAGGACTGATTTTTTTTTCTGCAGCTAAATTCCTGAGCTTATATGAATAAATTGACTCAGTTTTGAAGCCCATATATTTGCAAAATTAGAAAATAAACTTCTCAAAGTTTGAATTCATGTGCTAGCTAGCAATATGTACACACTGACTCACTTCAAAATCTCCAGTGAGATTTTGAACAACTCAGATCTGAACAACTCAGTCCCCGAGTTGTTCAGATCTCTCATAAAATTCATAGACTCATGTAGGAAATGATTCTCCATCAGTTCTGGGCAGAATTACTATTCAGAGTTGGCAAATCAACAGGGCTGTGTTTGAAAATATGTGTATAAGCCAAATCAAGTGCTGTAAGGACTTAAGACTACTGAAAGCATTCCCTTTTAGAATCCTACATCACTGAGGGATTCAAGACTGTCAGCACTGAGCAAAGTGAATATTCAGCCCACCTGAATATTTGTAACAGTAAAATAGTATTTTTAGTCCTTTTAGTTTAGTATTTATCCCCCAAAAGAGAGAGTCTCAGTGATTCTCAAGGTCAGCCAGATTGGAGTTAGGACAGTAATAGAGTACTCCTAATTTAATGACAGGAGGAACAAAGAGTAAATGAAATATGTAGGAATCCTGAACACACAAATCTGGAGCAAATTCACAGTCAGCAATGTTTTAATCTGGAGTGGCAAAATGAGGCATGGGCTGAAAGGCCCAAAGCCGGGTACTGATGAAAATGCTTGAAAGAGCTTAGAATGGACTAATCTGCATTAGCAGAAAGATAAAACAGATCTTTCACTGGCTGTAGATCTGTCAGCAGTGGGTGATTAATAGGGGAATTTGATTAAACTTTAAATCCATCTCTATTTAAGTTTCTCCAAATTCTGCTTTATGCAGTTCATGTTCCCTGACACTGTTTCATGGTACAGTTGGTGGGACAGAGTTCAAAATACAGGCAAGAAAATGTAGCCTGTGAGCAACATTCCATCTTCTTTTGGGTAATTGCCAAATAACTCTTAAGCACCTGAATTTTATTTTTAATTTCTGGTTTGAAAACCTGTCTGCATAGAAGAAAACCCACCCTGAAGTAATGGTGAGAAGAAATGCTGAGTGATAAAAATTTTTCAGTGGCCTCAGGTAGAACAATTTGGAGAAAATTATTTCTCAGTGTGAAGTCTGGCATTTCTGCTTGGGTGTGAGAAGAACCTGTTGAATAAGAAGTTTTTATTTCATTAGGTCAAAACCACAGGGAAATGCTGTCATTGAACCCACACATTGGCAGCCATGCTGTGAAGACTTTGTCATCTATCTCCCAATTCTAGTGCTGAAGGGGACCTTTTAAGTGAAAAACTCCACCAGACAATCAAATTGTAGTTTAAGAAATGACTCCAGTTCAGTTCTGTACTTTTCTGCATATCTCTGCTTGTAGTCTCTTTGTAAGGAAAATTTCAGATTTTCAGTCTTGGCCTTCAAAGCTACTATATCTGGTAGATATAGGAATGCTGGTGACATCAGGAATTTGGGCAAAGGAGGAAAGAAGATGTACTTCCACAACAAAGAAATTCTTCCAATGTGGGAGTCAGCTGAGATGAAAAGAATTTGGCTGTGTTTGAAGGACACACAGGGTAACTCCATGTCTCAGTAAAGAAATCAGGTGCAGAGGGGAATAAATTTAGCCCGTTTGCAGGATTATGAACAGAATAAAAGCATCCAAGAGATTCAAACTAAATTGCCAGCTATAAATTGCTTAAATGCTGTTTTAAAATCAGATCCAGTTCTGCCTTATTATAATTTCAAGAGGAATTATCTCCTCAGTTTATCAGGAAAGTTTCACACAGAATTGTTAAAAGTCTTACTGAAATCAAGGCAGGCTTTCGCCTGTATTCCTTTGTAGATATGCTGCCTAAGAAAAGCACTGGATATGATTTTTTCCTTGATATAAGTAGGTTGACCATTTTTATATTGTTATTTTTCCCTAAATCCTTGCACCCTGATTCATATCTTTTGAGTATATTTCTGGAAAATTAGGCTCATTGGCTTGTAATTACTAAGATAATTCCTGTCTTCTTCAGTTCACTGTACTCTCCTTCAGATTTTCCTGAGTTGCCTGTAACAGTCTGGAGTGTCTTATCTAATACTTCATCTTTCCTGACAAGTATTTTATGTATATTTTTTCCTTTGCTTTTTTCCCAACTTTCCTATTTTTACTTTATCTCCACTGAAAATTATACAAACACCCAGCTTTTCTCTAATCTATGCTTTTAAAGACACTTTTGAGTTGTTACATTTTTCTCAGATAAGTTGTATTTAGACATCAGGAATGATAAATTAGGCTACATGTTATAGTAGATGAGATATGTTATCCTAAATATTATGGCATTGACAGATGATTAAAAGCAGAAATGTAAAAAAAAAAAAAAGGCTATATATGGACAGTGGCCAACTACTGTCTCACATCTAGGCTGGCAGAACCTGTTCCCTGTCTCTTGCTAGCCCTTTTCTTTTCTAAAGGTCATTCAGATGCTCACAGCCAGCCAGAAGCAGGACACAGAAACATTTCTGACTTACAAATCCCTGCTGCTCTCTTTCCCAGTCATGTCATTCTCATGTTCCTCTCATTTATAGCCACAGTGCAGGCAATTGCTAACACAGCCAGCACACACAAACGCATCTGGAATCTTTAGCAAGGCTACAAAACAAGGACACGTTCTGCCACGTGTTTGTGAATGCCTGAATTTTAGTCTAGCAAAAGGACCTATTTTTTTGAGCAGATCCACCTCTTTCAATCATCTAATCAAGTATCAAAAGCAGGAGGAAAACAAAAGTTTTAAGTGATCAGCTGATAGAATTGCAAATATCTTTTTTAAATATTTTTTCCCCTGCAACTATTCTTAAATGATTAAGAGTTTGGCTGGAACTGAAAAATAAAAGCTTTATTTTCTGAGAAACCATTTCTGGCAAATGAAACAGTAAATGAACAGCTAGTGCAATGTGAGCTATTGAAGGTCTACACTTATTATTCCCATTACACATTTTTTGCATAGCCGTGTGTCAGTTATACATGACATATTTCACAGAATAAGCTGAAACTTAGCACTGCTTCGTAGAAACTACTGACTCTTGGTAACTTTTAGAAATCATGTGATAGGATTATTTTTTAATAAGTACTATGAACTATGAAGGAGGAATTTTGACCTGAGCTGGAAGTACTGGAAGGATATAATTGTGTTTCAGACTTCATCTGTTGTACATAGCTGTGCCAACTACAAAGACACACAACTCAGAGATATTACTTTAAAATGGAAATCATCTATTTCATCTGCATATGCCAACAGGGACAACACAAGAAATATTTTTCAAATATCAAAAAAATTTATCTGCACTCTTCTGTGTACAGAACAAATATTACAGCAGCCAAAATTTAGTGATTTAGGGCTGGACTACTTTCCTCTGTTTGCCTGGTTTGGCACTCTCATGCTGTAACACCAGCAGTTCCGAAATTCAAGCTGAGCCCATGTCTAGGAACGAGATGCCCTATGGCAGGTCCACACAAGAAATCACATCATTTTACTACCACCTAGAACAAAAGGAGGATGCACCCACAGTGACTCTGCAGCCTCAAGGCTCTGCCATCCTGTGAGGCACCTGAGCATGACAGAACAGCAAAAGTGTTCTGGAAATCCATGTGTTTTCAGCAGAGTGCCTGTATTTAACACATTGCCTTGCACAATATTAAGCACAAGCCCAGTCATCACACTGTGCCAGCATTGATGAGTTTCTGAGCAACTTCGTCAGAGAATTTTAAACAACTACCAAAAAATATGTGTTCTCAAGTACTATATAAAAAAATCACCCAAACAGTATTCAGACCAAATGGCAAAGAGGACAAGTTTCTAACAGACCTAGTCCAAAGCCAATAAATTTACCTTCCACAGGCTTTCAATTAAATTCATTAGTCCCTTAGACAAATGAAGTATTTGTCTCTCTGTTGCCTGGCTGTGGTTATCACCTGAAACTAAGGAGAAGATTGGTTTTTTACTGCTGTGATAATTCCTTTTAAAGATGGAAACTAAATTATTTTACTTAGGTTTCCTAGATTTGGCCAGAATTCCATTGTATTCATGGGTCTTTATCACTGTAGACTTTAATTTCTAAAACACACTTATCACTGTTGCCTGAAATAATATAGTTAAGGACATTTTTGTGATTAGTTATAGCAATATACAATTAATTACAGCAAAGATCACATCTCTTCTAAGATATTATTTTCATGGTGAAAAGAGTATTTGATTTATTCATTCTGTTACTTCAGTTTCATTTATGGAACCAGTATTTCTATGATATTTATATACTCAGAGTTTCGCTATAAAAGCCTAACTTGCTTTGTTAAATTATTTGTTGACATCTTTTTGTATGCTACATTCTGCCATGTTTGAACTTTGTATCTATAAAAATGTTTCTCTGGTAACTGAACAGGGTGAACTAAGGCACATCCAATATAAACTTCTTTTGATATTAAAGTATGGTGAATACACAAATAATTCTCAAAGAAGGTTATACAAGAGGAAGAAGAATAATAGAAGGAAAAGATCGGTGAAAAAAAATCAAAGACATTGAAGATTGCAATCAGATATAGTAATTATTTATTTTTTTCCCACTTTCTGCCCCTCTTGCTTTCCTGATGAACCATCTCCTGTTGACTTGGGAGAAAGCTCAGCCCTACTTTAATCCTGGGAAGTGATCCTGAGGTTCCAGAAAAGGAACAATGACCTATCACTCTGTTGCATTTCTGTTACCACTTTTAAACAAGTAACTCTCCCTGCAAAAGCTCTTATACTCCTCTGCACTCTTTTTCATATGTGTTCATTTTCACTCACCTTGAAACAGCCACCCTGAGCTACATAAACACAATGCTCATTGTATATGCACTAATCTCTGAACTTTCTGGGGCATTTCTCTGAAGGTTATTTTTCTCCAGTTTTCCTCAATTTTTTTCTTTTTATTTATTTATTTATTTTTGTAGACTTTGAAGCAAATTTTACTGCCCAAACTGCAAACTCGAGTATTATAATAAAAAGAGTGAGGGAAGAAGAATTTAAATTTCAACAAAGAATAGAAAATTGCAGAAGCAGGAAACTGAATAAAGCCCAGAAAAGTGATACAAATGTTTTTTGTTCAAATAAATGTTTTCCTGTTCAGGGGTTCACACATAATTCTGATGCTGTGGAGTGAAGGGTAAGATGTGCTACATGTTCTCTAGGATCTAGACAGAACAAGATTCCACTTTATTGGTGCCCTATATTCCATTTTAAGGTAATGTGAATCAGTAATATTTTGCCTTTAAAAAAGACATTTACTGCCTTTGTCAAATCATTAGTGCACTCTGAGCAGGTATTTCCTCTAATAAGCAATGCAGAATAGAGCAAAATTTTAGAAAATTTAGAGATTACTGTTGTAAAACACAGTAATCACCTTTGGAAGACAACACAAATAAACTACACAAGAAAATTGGGAGAGACAGAAAACAAAGGGGAAGGAGTCTGAAGGCCATTCCGAAATGTTGTCCACAACTGATTGCTAGAATCACTACTGGTAAAACAAACAAAGCCCTTGAAAACCACCCACGTCACAATAAAACAAAATAAAATCAAGATTTATAGACCAATCCAGTCTAGGTTATGTAAGACACTTATAGCAGGCCTGACACTTGGTTGGTTGTTGTTTAAATGCAGAAGCAAAGAGGTATCTTGATGAAAGACAAAGGTATTTTAAGCTCCCACATTTCTCTTCTCTCTCTGTAAGGAGCAAATTTCACTCAAGGAACAACTTGAAGGAAAATGGAGGGATTATAATGAAGAGGAACAGGAAAATGCTGGCCTTCAAAATACAAAGATTCTATACATTGCAAACAGCAAAACAGAAGTTCTTTCTCTGGTCTGAAAGACACAGGTCTGAAGCTGATTACATCAGAGATTACACCCTAAGGGAAATTAAAATAAGAATTTTAGCTATTTTGATCAGTTCTGTTCTCCAGGAGCCAACAGAGCCAGGTCAGCTCTGCAGCAGCAAGGGGCAAGATGAAAACTTCAGTAACATATTAAAAGCTCAATTTCCCATAACCTCGAGTGGTCTGGTTGTCACAAAGCTGTCGAACTTGACTTTTTCCCATGAGAACAATTCATTTTTGCAGCCTGTTTACAAGGCAGGACGTTATTTCAGACAGGGACACAGAGGATGTAAGCAATGACTGTCCTCAGAAGAGAATGCTCATTTTCAAATGATGAGAAAGCAGAGAAGACACACCAGAAGGTGGTTCTTAAATAAGTTACAGGCTGTGAAGTGCGAAGTAAGACAAGTGACTTTTCTAAGTCTCAAATGTCAGATGCTGAACATATGCCTTGTTATTTTTGTCTCCTCCACGTGAACTACTGGAACGTGATCACTGGCCTTGACTTATTATCCATGTGGGAGAAGGGCAGGCTGACTCCTAAGGGCAAAGATGCTGTGCCAGTGCCACATGGTTTTAAGTTAGAGAACTTGCCCATAGAACTTGAAAACCAATTCCATTGCTTAGCTTAGTGAATAGATCACAATATCCTAAAATGCAGCAAATGCAAGTTTATCCATCCCATGACCTCCATTTTTTAGAAGCTCATTCCTTTCAATATCCTAGTCCAGTTAGGTATATTTTAACAAATTTTGGCCAACACTTGCACAGTGTACACTGAACATCAAAATTTATTCATATGGTGTTCTGAAATTTCAATGACTTTTTATAAAATTTAAATGTTTACCAGTGCCAGTGTAAAATAATTGCAAACCTTGATTTAGCATATAAGCTTCCAGCATAAAAATGCACGACTACCCTTTACACCCACATGTGGCAGCCCATTGAGTATTCAAGAGGTAAATTCAGGTTGGGCCCTTTGGAAAATTATGCAAATATTTCACCTTTATATAATATACACTTTCAAAACCTGAAGCAATCCTACCATTCTCTATTCAGCACTGAAAAAAATTAATTCTGTAGTGAAGTGGATTAGGATGAATCCACAGCACAACTCCATCACTTCTCCAAATCAATTGTCCAAGCAAATATCCATCTGACTCAATTTAGAGCCAAGGAGAGGTATAGACACCCATTGCCATGTGACAAGAAGCATTTGCAGTCCAAAGAAAGAGTCTCAAGCAAAATTTTTTCCATTGTTCAGTAGCCTGATCTCTTCAGGTATCTAGGATTCTATTTCCTAATTATAAATTACTAGAAAGGTCATGTGCCAAATTAAAAGGTGGTGAGTGATACCACACTGAGGTGATATTTCATATTCATGCACATGAGCTACACTTGTCTTGCCTATGTATAAAGCAGTAACCACTGTGAAAAGACTCAGTAAATGAAATACTCTGATCTAAAATTTCAGGCTCAGATAAAGACTTGAGATCTCCCCAATGAATCAAAGGGTAAGAGAGCACAGAGGCCCCCACAATTTGTTTCCATAGCCTAATTATCCTTCAGAACACAGCTGTGCAGCTTCCAGTGAGTCACAAAACCAGGAGCTTTCAGAGTGGCCACGTATTGGAGAGTTATTTCAGGATTATTCCCAAGACTTTTCCTTCCTTTACTTTTAGAACTCTTTCTTGGATAATTTTTTCTGCTCTAGCAGACCAGTGGGGTAAAAAAAAAAAGAAAATCTTGAAACTTTTAAGGATTTTTCTTCTGTTCATGGTCTGTGGGAAAATGCAAAGACAATAGAATGGCACTGGCATCACTGTGTGAATAATTCACTGTGTGAATTATTGTTTCCCATAGTCTTCTGGGTGTACAAGAACCATCAGGCTTTAGCAGAAACATGCTGTTAGAATGCACATCACTGCACCACATGGATGTTTGTTAACAATTTACTGTTCCAGAAGCCACTTCCATGCTTTAACCTGCTTCCTCTTTCCAGCACAAATCTTATCCATCTGCAATCTAATCATTCCATAAATACTGGTTGTGTTAATTTATTCTAACCTCATGAAGCACTCCCTGACTGAGAATTTTTAAAGACTGTAATCTTACAAAGGCTTTGCTGCAGATTGCCTGTGGCTTTACTTGTTTGGTTTTTGTTGGGGTTTTTTTTGGTTTTTTTGAGGGGATGGGGAGGTTTGTTTCTTTTGCTTTGTTTGGTGGCAGGAAATTAAATGTCTCATCAGTTCAGAAGGAGAAGAAACACAGCACAGGGCCCTGGGATGCTGCTTTTTGGTTTTGATTCTGTTATTTTAGTAGTGACTCTACAGTGTTGCTAATTTAAGCAAGACATTAACAAGTTTGCTGAGCACTTCACAGTTCTCAGAATTTTTCCTCTGATATGTTACCTATTCTACCTATTTCCTCCCAAGAGAATTACTGCAAGAATGATGATTTATCTGGAAAAATAGTTTTGTTGAATTTTTCTTATGCTCTAACAGGAAAGCCTGAACACATTTTTCTTTCATATCTCCTTAAAATAAATCTATATAGTTCTCTGTTATCCCTGAATCTGCACAATGTGTACCTGAATTGCTTTAGTGCATCATGTAATTTTCCGTTGAGACCAGGTTGAATAACATCTCAAAGTCTGAGCAGCTGTAAAATATTCATTAAAGATTTGGGTTGTTTGCATCTTGATATGAGGATAGAATTCAAATGAATTTGAAGGGAAAACATGAAAACTTTAATGATAGAATCACAGGTAAGAATAAGGCCTTGAGAGGCTTTTTACTTTATCCCTGCCCCTAAGCACAGTGAAATCCTAAACTATTCTTACCTTGAATAAAAATTTAAATCAGTGAGACATTTTTGCTGGAGGCATACTTTCCACAAAGTGCTTTTCAAGCTATCACACTTCTCTGAGCTTTCTGAATAGGTCCTTAGCATTTTAAGAACACTTTTGCTGGTCTCAGTCAAGGGAACTGAAGAATGACATGGGAATTTGCTTGTTTACTCGCAATTGCCTAAATTTATAGCCAAAACAAAGTAATTCCAAAAGGAAACAAACTCTTTCTCAGGTAGAGTTGGTGCAGTTAATTGGCTAGCAGGTAATTTGCAAATATTCCCTACTAGAAAAAACTGTAGTAACTGATTTTCCCTTGTCTTTCATTTCCATATTAAGGCACAAGTCACAGTTTCCTTTCAGGTATTCAGCATTAGTTTATTAACAAGTCATTTTAAGCTAACAGTTTTATTTTTTTGCATATGAATGTGTCTCACGCCCTTTTAAATTTGTGTTTGGCTTGGTTCGGTTTCGATTTCTAAAACCCATATCCTTGTGATATTACATACATGCACTTTGGTGAGGACAATTTTCAAGTTATTAATCCATTTGCCTTATACATGGACAATCTACAAAATATCAAATTAAATAATATTTGCAGAAAAAATTAAAGAGAGAGGAAAATAATGATGTTAAATGGATCCAGTAAAAAAACTAATCCTCATCTCTTTATCCTCAAACTCCCTTCCATGTAACCAAAACTTCCTTAGCGCCAATCAGAACATAAATTCCCAGTATTGGATCTATCCCTATCTTGTAGTCTGCAGGAAGACAGCAGAGCATATTTAGCCACAACTTTCTCTTTCAAAAACAGGGTATCAGTGGCATATTGGCAACACCTAGCAGACATTTAATTCCTTTCCCCAGGGCGTGTAAATGCTTTTCTCTCTCTGAGTTGTACACCACGTATTTTGGCAAAACCCTATGAAAGAAGGTACTAAGAAAATTTCTTCAACTACTGCAAAGACTGCTATAAAACTACGTGGCATGTGAAGTGTTTCCCTCAGCCAGGTTTCACTCCACACAGAGAGGCAATGGATGGACAGGAGCAGGATTCTATTTGCTTGTAAACAGCAGGATCTATTTAGAGCCATCACACAGATCTCTGTTCTTTTCCTCAAATAGACTTGGCAGATGCTGTCGTAGTTTATGCAGTGAAAATAATTCTGTTCCCTTCAAACAGCTCTCAGGTTAAAGAGGCAAAATCATACAATGGTCCATTATACTAAATATAATGCATTTAAAAAGCTGCAGGAATATACAGAGGTGTACTTGACTGAATCGTACTTAAAATAAATCTAGGATCAAACTACTGAACCTTAGAGTATCTTGCTCTACAGCTTAGACCAAACTTAGAGAAAATCACCCAGCCCTTTCCCTGAAATATGGCTATCTATAAAGCCCGTCATTCAAAGCTCCCAAAAGAACCAGTCACAAACATATAAATAGATTTCCCAAAGATTTACCCTTCTATTTAGGTTCTGGAATAAAAGATTTTTCAAGAGAGAGCAATGTCTGGCATTTGGTCACTACAATAAGGGTGTAAAGATGAACAAGGAAACTGGACAAAACCTGGACTTCAGGTGTCTTACTGGAAGTTGCAGGAGAAGATTATAATTGCAATAAACAATTAAGCCATGTTGAGGGGAGGATTGCTTGTGAGGAGGGGAGGTTTTGCCTTTCAGCTGCCAATGACAGCACAGTACCAAGTGTGCTTTTTAGCTGCCAGAGCAAATGGAAGGGGCATGGGATGATGATTGGTCATTATTCTGTCCACCTCCAGGCAGACCCTGAAATTCCAATTTAACTGAGCTGACATGCCACAGCTAAGACAAAAATATGCTTATAGAGAGTGTAAATAAGCACAGAAATAGAGAAATACTGTGTCCCTTTTGTCAGCAACTGAATCACAAATAAACTTAAACAATAGTCTCTTTGAAATTTGGCTAAAGCCTGAAGAGAAAAGGAGGAATGCAAGACCAAAATATCCACCCACAATCTCAACAAACAGATAATTAAAATCATACTTGTTTACCATTGCAAATTGGTTAACCTTTTTGTGTTGGTAAACTCCTACAGACTCCCACATATTCTATTGCAGAAAGATACATAAGTTCAGATGCACTTGGTTCTACTTGCTTTGAAAACAATAAAAGTTTCCATTGGATTTAGTGAGGGCAGGATTTACACTTAAATATGAGCTACATATTTTAAAATGCAATTTGCATGTATGAATATATATATATTTATGCACAAAGACACATTATCCAAATAAACACATTTTATCCATCCTAAACCAAACTGTCCCTTAAGGTAATACTACAGGGACTCAAATATATATTGCAATTAGCAGAGCCCAGTGAAAGCATGACTAGAGCTGTCCACTGAGGTGACTGAGAAAATTTAATTGAAATAGATTTATTTAATTTCTCTAAAGAAATTGAAATGCTTGAGGACACTCTAAACTTCCCCACCATGATTTTGTTTTCATCTCTGAATGAAGTAGTTCATATTAACTGCATCTGAGTTGTAGAACTACTAAGAATTCACCTTTTCAATTATGTTTCTAAGCAAGATATTCTGTGTAATTACTGTGCAAGTAATTTGCAAATATTTTTTAAAAAATTCTACTGAATGTCAACTCTGAGGGCATTAATAACAAAGAGAAAAAAGAAGTAATAGAATTGAAATTATGCATGAAATGGGGATATTGTCATTTTCCACGAAACCCATAATGTAAATGGAGATTCTTGGTCCAAAAGTTATTTTCACACTGAGTTATCATTTCTTGGTTTTACAGTGGTACAAACAGCTCAAGAAAATTATAAAAATAAAATGTCTCCACCTATTAAACAAAAGATTGGAAGTCCTGTGTAACTCTGCCTCTGCTAACCCAGGTTTCAGGGATTTTAGAGCTGGAGTCCCCTTATACAGGTATATAAACCTGAAAGCAGCATCTGTTGGGTGGAAAATGGGCCTTTAAGAAGTGTTTCATTTCTTATTGACAAGGGTAGAGTCCCCCACATGCACAAGAAAGGCAAGGCAAGCTGCAAGTCTGACACTTAGATGGATATAATTGGAGTGTTATGAAATAACTATACTGAAAGAAGGATAACAGCACAATGCAAAATCAGCCAGAAAGACTGAAGGAAAACCTAAGGAAGCATTTAATGAAATAAAAATTGGCTGATATACACCAGAGAGCACAGAACTGCAGGAAAAATGCCAAAAATCTTCTTAATTTTTTTCCCAAAATCAAGACGGACTCACAAGGAGCACAAAACACAATGATCCAGGTAGGATTGGTGCTTGGGTTGTTGATACTGAGACAGATCCCTTGAATATACTCAGCCTCCTGTAACACTCACAGCAAAATAAAATAGAAGGCAAACTATCTAATCCAGAAGAGCTGCATTTTGGTTTTTACTTGTTACCATAAAGTGATTTTCTGTATAATTTGTGAGTTATTTTTGGTTTTGTTTCTATATTGTGCTATCACTATGAAAGTTATTTCCTTTCTGAGCTGAAATTCATTTACCAAATCTGTGAACTGGAATCTTCTCATAGAAAATTTTTTAATGAGTTTTTTCTTGTCTTGTGTAAAAGAAAAGTGAAAGCTGACACAGGTGTCATTTGGGGTTTTGAAAGGATAATTATAAAGAGTGCTTTACTTTCTACATATGCATTTTAATAATAAAGCTTGTATGTTCCAGAATAATACAGCTGTGGCTACAAAAGCCTTTCTCCAGGAAGTACATGAGAAACATTATCTCTTGTTTGAGGGGTTTGGATAAAGCCCTCAATTAACTGGACAATCTCATAAGACTGTTTCTAAAAAACCCCCAAAGATCTTTCATAAAATGGAATCAAAAGTGTTCTGCACTGTCACAACTACAAGTGAAAAATTGATTGAAAATCTTTTTTTTATTAGAAGGATATTTCAGAATACGTGAACACAGCCTGTCCACACAGGAAACTGCAGCTCCTTTGCTTTCAACATCCTTGACTTTTTAGGGTCTTACAGCAGTTTCTTATCTCCAAACAGCCCCTAAGAATAACCTGCAACTCTTACACAGCCAAGGCAAGGTTCAGACTCTTAATAATTAAACATTTAGCAAGAAAACTGTCTTTCACTGCTCTGGTATTTCATATACACAAAAATGTATTATTTCCATATGTACTGCTTGTTCTCCTAATCAAAGTGGCTCTTGAAGGGAACAGTCATTTGTCTCCAGACAGTGTAGTTTTTACACCCATTGCAAATTGTCCAAAGTAGGATTGTGGACAATTATGTTGCAATTATGATTTTAAAAGAAGGTGTGACTATGATTTTAGAGGGATTATCATTTTAAATATTACTATTTTAAAAGGATTGTGGCTTCAAAAGGTTTTGACTTTAAAAGAATCTTGCTATCTTTAGGCAATTTGTGTGAATTTTTGCTCCATGAGCCTGGACAGAAACTACCTCCCATCTGGTACAAGCAGGAGGGAATCAGTCCAGGCTATGGCTTTTCGACCCAGCAGATGTCTCAGCTCCTCTCCATCTCTCATGCATTGCTAAGGACAAGATAACACCAACTGAACAGATACCTTTACTCTAATTAGGCAATAAAAACCAAATTATATGGTGGAACTCAGAAAGACAAGCAGAAACAGGAGGCCTAATACCCCTGTGGAGCACATCCTGCAGTAAAAAAAAAAAAAAAAGAGTGGGTAGGAGAAAAGGTGTGACAAGTACGGCTCCAAACAGGCACCCTGAAAGTAAGGCTGATGCCAATCAACAAATTGTCATGATTTATTTAAAATGTAACCCGTGGGAAAAATATGCCAGGAGTGATGGTTTGCCCACAGAAGATATAGAGGGAACATCAATTTTCATGAGGGAAAATAGAAATGTTTTGAGCTGTCATAACAATGAGAGGAACTGTCATGACTCAACCCACACTCACTCACAGCTGGCAAAGCTGGTGAATATATTCAGCCTCAGTATTATACTATTTTGCTTTTAGAGAGAGCATACTTAGAATGGAATATTTAATGAGTACAGCATCCTTTTGGCTGATCAGAGGCATGTGTCTTTCCATTTCATCCAGCCACTGCTCTGCAGTGTATGAATTCTCAAAACAGATTGAAAAAGCAGTTTATATATTTCCAGATATTTTTCCAGGCAGAAAATTTTTCATCACAACTACATTGTACTACCTCCTTCAAACTAATAGCATAGATCTGTGTAAATTTAGGAAAGGATTGCAGTGTAATTTTTTATACTTTCTGCCTTGAAAAACAGTTTCTCAACATTAGTAAGTAATTCAAACCTCTGTTTCTTGAATACATTTTTTTACAGTTTCTCAACATTAGTAAGTAATTCAAACCTCTGTTTCTTGAATACATTTTTTTAAAATTGAGTGGTTACCGTCTAAGAAAACTGGAGCCCAAAATCTTACCTGTCTTTGAGATTGCTTATTCATCCATTTCTGGAAAACTGGTAAGCAAAGTCTAGCCTAAGAAAATATTTCTGTTGTCTTTGAATAATTATAAAAGTATAAAAATAATATTAAAAAAATATAAAAATATATTAGTGGCTGCCACAGCAGCTTTAGGAAAGGGGCAAACTGCTAAGGGCAAAGCTGACTTAGAATAGCACACCTATGTCAGATGTGACACAAGTACCTCCTAAAGGGAGTAAGTTCATAGTCCACTTTCAACAGAACAATGACTAAATGGAACCAAATTTGGAAAGGGATGTCTTTCTGTACAATAAAATTCAATCACAGGCTGTAAATTCAAATCTCCCATTTGCAAAGGTGTGTAGATATCCATAATTCTGGATCAGCTTCGCTTTAAATTCTACAAATGGTATCCCAATCTTTCAAATTCCCAGAAAAATTGAACTGATTTCCCTGTTTTATAAATCCTAGATAGAAGTACAGTTTGTTGAAAAATCAAATAAAATATCACACCATAGTCAATTGCTGAGTATCTAACATTTTAAAATTGATTATACTTTGCAAAAAGCTCAGGTTTCAAAATAAATATTTTATGGTGGATCAACACTGACATTGCCAAACAAAGGCGAATTGCAAGATAATAAACTGCCCTCCCACACTTTCATATTTTCTGTCAAGCATCTGAAGTGACAGCATATAAAACCACTATTTGACAAGGCACTTTGTGACATTTAACAAACAAACAGGCTGACAAACTCATAGCTTTGAAGTCAAACAACATACAGCAGTAATAGGGCATAGAGCCTCTGGCTTGAAAAGGATTTTATGAATCCTGCAAAATAATGCAGTGATGAAGTCTTCATCAATTCAACATGCCAGAATCCAGATTTTTTGGTTCTTTGGTGAGAAGATTAGTCTTAGTTTCACAGGACACCAGCAGCTGCAGATATCAGAGCTTTAGATAACCTTTACCCCTTTCCTTTGGCACCTTTTATGCCTCACACTCATGTTCCAAGCCCGTCTTGTGGGTTTCACCCACTATGTTGCATGTTTACTGCCATACCAAAGAGTCTCCAGGTACAGCATAGCTTTACTTCCACAATATGGGAGGAAAGTGAAATTTTGCTTCAGGAGTGTCCTCCTGCAAACATTTCAGTGCTCTGCCACTCAGCTGATTACCATGCTGGCCATACCTGCTCCAAACCAGATACCAAATACCCAAAGCAATATCCACTATTCACAGTCCTTTAATCAATTTTTACTGAGAAAATGCTATCAGAACAGTACACTAATAAGCCCTTTAATTTATCAGGGAGATGGGATGAAAGCAGCTAATTATGAACCCAGCTCTGACACAAGATGGTTATCTGTGACATGCTGGCACCATCTGTGAGTCACACAAGGTCAACTCTAATCCCAATACTGCAATTTTAAATGGCATTTAGAGTCTAGAAACATTCATCAAGCCTCTTTAGCATCTCTGAATTTTCTGTTATCCCCATTGTATATCACAGCTTACAAATATATTTATCTCAAACCTTGAAGTGTTTGAGTCACTACAGTGAACACTGCCACAAAGGCACAGCAATACTGTAAGATCTGGATTATTTCACTCGCTGTGAGTAAACACAGAGGATTTGTGGGTCCCTTCCAGGTCAGCACTCAGCACTCTCTGTGATTCTGAGATCTCCTAGACAGCTGGGAGAATGGAAATTTTCAGATTCTGCTTACATGTCTAAGTTGTACTCAACAACGTAAGTCAAGAGACATGGAAAATTTATCTCAACATCCCACATCTAAGATGACATAAGAAAAGCCCAAAACATTTGAACAGTATAAATATGGTAGAAGTGAGTAAATCATTTCACTGACTTCTCTGAAGGCTGTACTTTTAAATACTCCAAAACCAGAAAAAGAAGTCAAAGGGATTAGAACGGGATGCTGGTGGAGAACACCAGGAGTAGAAAGTGCCCAGTTTCAATCAGAGGAGGCTACACCCTCAAAGGTGAGCACAGTTCACCTGCCACAGAATTCACTTTGAACCTCTGCAGGTTCAAAACATTAAAAAAAGTCCAGAACATTACAGAAATCATTACACCTCAGACTCTTCTATCTCAAGAATGATGGCTGTACTCCTCCAATTTTTGTCTGAAAATTTTGTTTGTCATACGTTGTTCAGGGCTGTAAACTCCCAGGTTTCTTTCCTGATAAATGAATTATATCTCTCTAATTAATTAATCAATCCATGTATTGACTTGCATTTGGTTTGCACTGTTACAGGAGGGATTAGAATCAAGACTGAAGAATTTTCTGAGTTTAGCTGCTACTTATGATATTAACAATGAGAAACTGAGTGCTTATAGAAGTACTTTCTTTTTGCAAAAATTCTTTCAAAGGAAGCAAAACAATGAGTAGTTGCTTTAGCTTTAGATTGGAAACTTCTCCTTGGCACAGATTCTGAAATAGTCAGATTTTCTGCAGGAGAACTGATTCAGAAGGAGAGTGCAAGTTTTCTCTAAGAACCTAAAAAATAAAGGAAGATTGCTAAGGTTTCTGTCATGAGTGGAACCCACATACATGATGGCTCAGCTTCATGAATGAAGATTTGGGAAGAGCTCCCCCCACGTGCCCTTCCAGCCTGCGCAGTGGATTTTAGGTGAGGCTCAGTGTGCGCAGAACTGGCCCCACCCTTGAAGTCCTGAGGTTCATCTGCCATGGCCGAGCGAGCTTGGACTGTGACAGTGAAGTCCTCGGGACTAGAACCTGTAGCCCCTGGTATTCCCCAGAGGTCTCCCATCTGAGTACTAACCGGGGCTGACCCTGCTGAGCTTCCCAAGATATACCTTCCCAGCACCACTGCCTGTATTTTCACTGAGGAGTTTGGGGGGTCCCACTGATAGCACATGGGCTGTAGTTCATAATTTACTGAGATCAAATAAGCCAGAAGTGACTCCAAAGTTCTCTTAGCACTTTGGAACCTGCAATGCCATCTGTAATTTGTTGTTACATTCAGAAGACTGCCTTCAATAGAAGTGTCTTTCAGACAGTAGAACTAAAATGGGCCTTTATTTTTTTCTGCTTTTTACTTGCACCTCAGCAATTCCGGCTTATAACTCTTCTATTGTCCACCAGCATGTTCTTTTTCTTTTTGTTTTGGTTTGTTTTGGTTTGTTTTGGTTTGGTTTTGTGAGGGTTTTTGGTGGGAGTTGCATTCTTTTATACTTCAGAGTTCCCTTCCACAGGTGCAAAAGGTAGTGAGAGTTGATCTAAATGATCTATGTTTGATTTTCATAACTGTGGTAAGTCTTCTCAACTTGCTGGTTGGCCACAGAGAAAAGAAGTCAAGCTAATGTGATTTTAAATGCAATACCCTAATTAGCACCTTCTCTGTCTTCTACCTTCTATTTCTGTGCAAAGTTATTTGCAAGATTATTGGCCCCATTTTGAATTGTGTTGAAAATTTAAAATATTTTAATACTTGAGGGAGACAGGTAACATAATTAGGCAAGCGTAGTTTATTAGCTTAAGTTCTACAGTAGTCAGATGTGTTCAGCCAATACTGAATCACTCTGCAAATAGCAAGGATCAATTCTGGTTATGAGATTGTGATTAAACAATGTTTTAGCTCAACAGAGAATTTCTATTCTATCTCTGTCTAAAGAGAGATTTCTGGTGAGTACATGTGCTGGACATGGTATTTTTCCATGTCTTCATAGAAAATTAGAAGAATAAAACATTGTCTTATTTCCTACCCTTCCCCACCCTTTTTTGTTGACTTTTCAAGGGTTTTGTTTGTATTTCAATGAATTAATGTTTCATTGACTTATATATTGTTAAACTCCACTATATTGTTCTCCCTAGTTAATGGTTTTTCCCTCCTGCTTCAAGGCAACCAGGCTGAAGTTCATTTTTAAAACAGAGACTTATATAACAGAGTCTGCATGAAACCTGGACAATTTCCATAATTTTATGAACAGTTAGTATCTGGATCCAAAAATCTTTTGGTCAGTTGCCTTCCTGACCTGCTCCAAACCCAGGGATCCCAGGATCCCCTGTGTGCAGGCCTGTTTTTATTGCAGCTGGAACAAATCTACAATCTTAGTTAAAAAGGATCAGCGCTTTTTCCAGATTACAAGGGAAAAAAAATCACAGCAGTTTAATTTCTTTCTTTCATAGGCAAGTTTCCTAAATGACTAGAAAGAAACTACAGCAATAAAACCACTGAAATCTAGCAGTATAAAAGAAGAAAGAGCAGCAAAAGAGAATCAACCTATGATGTCAAGTTCACAATTTCTTTGCTATGGGTAGGCACTTATCAAGTAGTTTGATATTAGTGATTGATTATTAATGATTATTAGTAGTGATTGACACAGCATGGATATTAGTGCCTTTTCAACCTTTGAAAACAATTTTAATAGTACTTTTACTAGTGAGTTAGGTTTTACACAAGAACAGAATTCAAGTAAAAATACTGAAAGTGCCAAGCGAGTGACAGCAGCTACATTTTCATTGCTGAATAGCACTTAAATATCTATTATTTAGATACAGCTCTAGAGATTCATTGCTCCTCCATTTCACTACAGGGATACTTGTGGAAATTATAAACATACCTTTGCAAAGCATGAACACACTATGGACCTCTGGATGGGAAGAGAGTGAACCACCCTCCACGAAGGTTAAATAACCCACCTAAAATTGTTGCTGATTTCAATAGGAAAAAAGCCCAGAAGAAATAATATTACAATCAAGCATGGCTGCTTTTAGAAAGTAAAAAATTGAAAGGCTTAGAAAATTATGTGTCCTGTTAGACTGGCTTTTATACATAGAAATCCTCTAATTTAAAAAATGTTACTTATTGTTTGCAGAGCAGAGATTTTTATGTATTTCTCTATTCAGATGTCTATTCATATTCCCCACCCTTGAGAAATAGTAAGTCAAACTCTTAGAGAAGCATCCTAACATGATTATGATTGGTTCCTTACTTTAAGGTGCTGTGAGTCTTCATTTTAATTTCATGCTTTGGCAAAGAGGAAGGTCTATATTTGCTTAACACACATGTACCCTCACTCTCATACACCAGTTTTGCCCACCTATATGGCAAAATAAATAAACTGGGAACTCTGTGATGGAGAATCAGCCACACAAAAATTGAAAACTCTTTTGTTTCTTTAACAACTTTACTGCTTTCAAAAGCTGCAAGAAACCTCCCCTCCTCCCCCCAGTTTTATTAGGCATATGGCTACACAAATGTGCCAAGAACTTGATGATTGTGGACAAAATAACAATTTTCCCCTTCAGCTTTAGCTGTGTGAGAGTTACGTCACTTAGTAATCACTGCAGAAAAATTATGGTCTTAAAAACTGCATGTAAAGATTTGATGGCAGAAGTTATGCCCAGCAGAACTCATCAAATAGGAGATTTCCTGCTAGAAAGGGTCAGAAAACTACTACCAATAGTTCATTAAATAAATTTAAGCATGTGGAGGGAAAGATACATTTTGGTCTAAAATATTATTTATGCTCATTTTTATCATCCTGTTGTATCTTCTACCATATCTGTATCACTATTCTTTGCCTAAAACTCTCTTTGTGTGATTTTCAACTCTGTCCAGTAGAACATGCATGTGATTTTTTTTAACCCTTTGTGAAAAAAGGATGTCCTGTTCAAATTTTCTCCCTCAATTTTCAGCCTGAGAAAGATGGGAGACGGAAAGATTGTTTAGGTAAATAAGGACTCAATGCTAACAGAGTAGAGTATTTCCATAAATATTTTAAACACAAAGAGTACATTTTGTGGTAATTGTAATTAAAGCTAAAAAGCAGCTGGAAGACAAGCAATGAGACAATCTTGAATGAGAGGAGTCAGAAGAGAAGATCTATTTACAGAGAAGAATGAAATGAGAGAAGTTGTAAAACACCAGCTAAGAGGAATGTTCTACATTTAACTGGAGCAGAGAAGAGGGTAGAAATCAATGTTGAACAGGATCAAGCAAAAACCTCAGTAGACACTTGTGGGGAAAAGTCAGAGCAGAAGCTCCCTATGAAATCAATAATAAGCTTGTTGGCTAGTAGGCATAGACAGAATAGCCTGGCGCTGAACAAGACTCAAACTACTGAAGGCAAGAAGAAGGAAAAATATTAATTAAAAACAATTAAGAAAGGCAAAAACCTCTTGTGGAGAATATTATGAGGATAAGTAAAAACAGAGACAGTAGACAGATGAAAGAAGAAAATAGCATCATCATTTCTACCCTGAAAGAGCCGGGATTTGCGCTGGTCTCTACTTGAGGGTTAATTTTCTCTGAATAATCTGGCTAGCAAATATTTTCAGCTTAATGGGGAATCAGTCACTCTTTTCCCCCACGTACGTTCTTTCCTATAAAGGTTATTACTCTGCCCACTGCATCACAGCTATGTGCTCCAAATAATATCTCTTTAAATCATCACCTACAAAACCTGCCCAGCTTTTGGTAATTTGAGAGCAGCTATTGCGAAAAACGAAGCATCCTTGTATAACAGAGAATGCCCCTCACACAGAGGAAACAAGGACTCATTGCAGACAAGGCAGAAGAACAATAGACTCACTGTTGAAGAAAGGCATAAATAATTGAGAGCGTCTGCAAAGGGACTAAGTTCTCACAGGAACTGGCTTTTAGCCACTTGTAAATTAAGTGTGAAGCACAAATAAGTAGGAGGAAAACAAATCTGAAATGATTAGGCAAAAGAACAGCCCAATCCTGGTCCCAGTCAGGCAGTCAGCATATCAGCTCTGGCTGTAGGTGAAGCACAGCAGACCTTTTGTATGAGTTTGACTGCATGACCTCAGAGTGTGTGTCTATACATACCCCAGTACACACACAAATGTATTTTGTATGCAAATGCACACAGATATACACATGAAAACAGGCAGTGGTTTTGTCTCCTGCTGGGCAAAGCCTGGTTCTACCCAGTGGAACTGCCCCACAGGGTCTATATACTCAGTTTGGCAGGATCCTTCATGCATTAAGTGTCCACACCTCCCTAACCTCATGCAAACCCTGCCACACCTCAAAGCCTCAGAGCCTTTTCCTTCCAAGAGTTGGATTTTAACCAGCCTCTAACACAAGACTATTTTTTGGGACCTTCATCACCCTTAAGCTGCAGTAAATTTTGGAGTGTCATTTCCCCTGGTTGTCTGCCTCTTTTGTGGATGCTGCGAAAAGAAACCCTCCAAAATTCAGGGAACTGTAAACCAGTCCTGCATTTCTCAAGAATGTTCCCTCTTACAAGCAACAAGTCTCCCAAAACAACATTTTTTTTTCCTCAGCTGCATATTTTGGGTGAGCAGTCCCATGTCCACAATAACTTTCCTCTGCCCTTGATATGCCTCCCAGTTGAGAGGGAGGATGAGGGGGAAACAAGTACTACAAGCAGTCAGTGCCATTTTTGGGGTCACACACCCATCCTGTCTGTGGGCAGGACAGAGGAAGACAATCATCCTGTTTTATCAGTGCAAACTCAGGGCTCACTGAAAGCTCAGAGAGAGCTCACAGCCCCTCTGGAGGACTTGCAGGTCCTGACAACTGACCTGTACCACAAGCAGAAGGTTCACATCACAGAGTTACAGTTCACATCATCCTTTATGCAAAGCTCACAAACCTGAACAGATTTACAGAAAAGAGGTTGAAGGGGGCATTTTTCCCGCCACAGTATCCCAGAACACGAGAAATTTCAGTTTACAGTCAGAAATCTGCCCATGCTACTCTTTCTTCCCCACTCTGCTCTGCTAAGAATCAGAAACATCTGCAGTCGCCCCAGCTGAAAAACAACAAGGCTGAGTCAAACACTTTGCTCAGCCAGGACCAGTTGCTGCAGTGGAGATGAGCCCTGTTACTCTCTGATTTACACACTTATTCCCTTCTCTCAGATTTCTTCACAAACCCTCACCATTGCACAGCAATTCTCAAAGCTCTGGGGAACCTCATGTGAGTTTGATCAGTCAGTGAATCTCCTCCCATTCACACATCCCTTTTCACCCCATTCCTCACAGCTCAATAATGATGTGTCTTACCCTGAACCTGGACAAGGTTTCTTATTATAAACCCATTGTGTCAGCCTGGAGAAAAGGAGGCTCAGGAGGGACCTTCTTGCTGCCTCTGATGCTCTGACAGGAGCCAGGTGGGTGTCAGGCTCTGCTTCCAGGGAAAAAGGGACAGGATGAGAGGAAATGGCCTCAAGTTGCACCAAGGGAGGTTTAGATTGGATATTATGAATAATTTGTTCTCTGAAAGGGTGGTCAGGCATTGGAAGGTGCAATGCCCAGGGAGGTGGTGCAATCACCATCCCTGAGAGTGTTCAAAACACAGGGATGTGGCACTTGGGGACACATTGTAGTGGTGAACATGTCAGTGCTGGGTTAATATTTGGACTCAATGATCTTAGAGGCCTTTTTCTTTGACAATTCCATGAGTCCATAACTCTTAAGATGTGAAATTTGGATGAAAGGTTATACAGGGAAGAAAATGCTGATACTGATGGTCACGGCAAAGTTGTTGGGTGTCATTTATGGAGAACTCCAAGTTGGAATTTTTCCTTGAGATAAACCTTTAATGTAACAGGCTTAACAACCTGTCTTATTAAACACCTTAAGAGGTAGCAGAACACTCTTGCACCTTGTGCATTCTCAGCCATCACCACTACAGAGCGGACAGGGCAGAAGCTGCTGCCACAGAGACAACCCTCGGAACACTTAATTCAAATAACTTTTTATGATTTGAGAAACATCTAAAAGTTCATTGATTTGCATTTTAAAGTTGGTATATACTCCCAAGAGTGCTTGGTTAGCTTAAACTCTTCAGTAACAAAAAATACAGGAAACAATCCCTCCTCCACTGAAAGAATACATTCAAATAAATAGGAAGTGACTTTTGTTCTTTATAAAACAGCCAGTTTCATGTAATACAATAGAGGACCTCTGTCACTTCAGCACCCTGCACTTTCTGGCAAGCAAATCACGAATAACCAGAACCTCTACAGATGCTGAACTTCCATTTCACAAGAGCAGGTGAAGCTTAAAAGGGTGGTCAGGCACTGGCAGGTCCCTGGCAACAAGCAGTGAATGGTTTGCAATGATGGAGATGGTCTCTCAGTGTCATCATCATCATGGCTCGGCTTTGTGAATGAAGATTTGGGAAGGGCACTACCCAGGCTTGCTGCAAGCTGCTGGTGGCTAAAAAGGCCGATACGGGATAGGCAGGTCCGGTCACAAAAGGCACAGCGGAACATCTCCCTGGGTGACATTGGCAAGGAACGGTTCTTTCTGCGGTGTCTTTTCTCCTCAAGACTGACTCTCCGTGCATTCTCTAAGGAAGCAGCAGCGTTGTGAATGGTGTGTCTCCATGAATCCCGATTGGAGGCCAGAGTGGACCATTGGTGGCAGTCAATATGGCCAAGGCTGAGGTGTTGTTTCAGGCAGTCCTTGTATCTCTTCTTTGGGGCTCCTCTCTTGTGGCAGCCGGTGGCGAGTTCACCATAGAGCACAACCTTTGGGAGGCAGTAGGTGATCCTCCATCCTGGAGACGTGCCCTGCCCAGCGCAGCTGCGTTCTCATCAGCATGGCCTCGATACTGCTGATCCCTGCCTGTTCAAGAACAGACACATTGGTCACGTAATCAGACCAGCGGATGTTTAGGATTGAACGGAGGCAGCGCTGATGGAAGCGTTCGAGAAGCTGCAGGTGGTGGCGGTAGATGACCCATGATTCAGATCCATATAAAAGAGTAGACAGTACAATGGCTCTGTAGACACTAATCTTTGTACTTTTCTTCAGGTGTTTATTGGACCAGACTCTTTTATGGAGTTTTCCGAAGGCTCTGTATGCCTTTGCCAGCCTGTTGTCTGTCTCTTTGTCAATCTTACCGTCTGAGGAAATGATACTTCCCAGATAGGTGAACTGCTGGACTGACTTAAGCTCTGAATTGCCTATGGTGATGTGAGGATGATGGAAGACTTCTTGAGGTGCAGGTTGGTAGAGAACTTACGTCTTCTTCAGGCTGACTTCCAGCCCAAAAAGCTCTCAGTGTAACCACCTGGTTTTCCATGGTTTCTTTGTGTTGCTGTCTTGTTGTAACTCACACTTGCATTTTTTTATGTTTACATGTCATTTTGCATTCTTCTGTAAACCTGTGTAAAATTGATGGTTTCCCTTTTCTTTCATTCTGGCTTTGCTTCTCTGTCTTTCTGTTGCATTTTTTTCTGACCATAATGACGTGGCCTTTTTGGACTCTGCCTATAACTTTCCAAGACAATGCAGTCGTTACTTCTTAGAGACAGCCCACACATCCCAGTGTTTCATACTGTTTGTGTTCCTGTTCCTAGTATAATTGCAGGAATTGCTAGTACTCTTCTGTGGATTCTGAGTGGGAAAATAAATCCTTCTTTCTTTTCCCTGTTCAGATTATGTTGCATGACAGATCTGCTTGCCCTCAGAAGAGACCAGAGAAATAACATTTTTCCTAAAAGCAACTCTAAACAAAGACTTCCCCCTCTCCAGGGAGATCAGAACACTCCATCCAGCCTGGGAGTTACCTGTGCCAGCTATGTGCTGCTCCTTAACTTTTTACCAAGCAAATGTATGGTTTCAAACCAACCAGCCTGCTGCCAACACACAGAAATTTGTTTTGCACACTATCATGCCACTGTTCCATATCCTGACTGGTCAGCATCTCATTGTTTAGCAGAAATGCATGTTTCTGTAGTGTTACTGAGGTTATTATCATCATACCTTAATTCATTCATTATGCTCAGGAGCCTTTCATAAGCAGGACTGTCAGGAAGGGTGACCAAACCAATCTTCATGAGCCAAAGACTTTTTCCTACATTCCTTCCACATTTAACCTACTGCCAAGAGTAATTTAGGTCATAGCTACACTAGTAAGCAATTGCACCAGTTTACACTGGTATGTTCAATTTTCATTTTATTTTTGTCTAATTCATTATTGAGACCTTTAACTGAGTGATAAAACAAGACAGATTCAGTGGGTTTATTGAAATCACTGCACTGCTGATGTAACCCTTTGGGCTTGAATATGGAATATTCTGCTCAGGAAAGGCAGAAGTTTAGTTCTCTCCTAAATGTCAAAGGCTAGCAAAGAAATTCTGTCTTAATGGGAGCATCAAATAGCTGATATTTCTAGTTCAGATGCACCATTGTTTGTTTTACATTTTGTCAGGAGAGGCTGAAAAACAAGAAAAACATGAGGAGAAATGTCCCAGTAATAGCATATTTACAATGTGGTGGACCCTGAAAAATGTCCACCTGTGGCAGCAGATTCCTGATGCCTTGCTCTCTTAGGTCAAAGGATTTGGGTTTATCTCATCCTCAATTAAGCTTAAACAGACAATATGGAGCCTAGCAACAACTCGGATTGCAGGAAATGATTGTTCAGAGAAATGGCTGGAAACAAACACAATGGAGGTATTTTCTGTGGCAGAGTGTTGTGCTTTTCTCTCCCGAGGTCACAGGCAGGAATGATGCGTCTTCTCTGACCCCCTGGGTGCCCTGCCCTCCTGTCACCTGCGTCAGCCTGACCTGTTCCTGCAGGTCTTCCCTGCCACTCCCCAGACCATGTTTCCAAGCTCATCCTTTCACTGGCAGTGGGCACTGAGGAGCAATCCTCTAATAGCTGCTGTGCCTCCTGGGCGTGATCCAGGCTTGGCATGTTTGATTCACCACTTCACCCTGGCATTTCCTTGGCAGGGGAGGATTAAGCAGGCTCAATCCACATTCCTCATAGCCTCAAGAGGAAGGTGTGTGCCTGGCAGTGAGGCACAGCTGACACAGTATTGCACAGGCTGTTTCAGCTACTGACAGACAAAATTGCTCCTTGGGGCTGTAGAGTGCTGTGGAGAAATCGAGGCAGTCTGGCTGCACCTCTGTGCTCCAAAGGAGGCACCAGTTAGTCCCACTATAAGAAAGATACAAGAAAAGTCTTAAATAACTGGTATTTTCCATCTGAAGCTCAGCTCACACTGTGGTAAGCACTAGAGAGCAGGCTCAGGGAGTCCTTAACCAAATATTGTTTAGAAAAGCAAAGAGATACCTGCACAGATCAAAATATATGTTGTAAAATACTTCTATCTCCAAAGGCTGAATCTGAATTTGTCAGAAAATCCCAGCTTTTAAGGAAAGAACAAGAGTCAGCAGTGGCATATCTGGGTCACGGAAGAGCCTTGACATTTACATCCAATGAGGTGAGCAGTTCCTCAGCATTTAATAACTGGGAGATCCCAGAGTGTAGGTGGAGCAGCCTCACTCATGTTATGCAAGTGTATTTCCTTTTCAAAGCTTGTCCCATTCACAAACACAGTCTCAAAATCAAAATAATTTGTAAACAATGCCCAGTCTAGAAATCCATCATTGTGAGATGAAAAGTTGGGCAATTTGCCAGGTTTATAGACTTGTTCTTGTATTTTTCAATTCTTACACAATATTCTGAAGATAGGCATTAATTGCACTAAAAAGTCTACTGGACATCTACTTGTTCACTTGTTTCAATTTTACATTACCTGATTATAATAGATACATCTAGCACATTCAAGTATACATGTTACAGACATAAATTATTGTCATTATAACGTGGAGGGGAAACATGAATTAATTGACAGCATCATGTGAAGCAGTTAAACAGAGCAGATACACAGGAAATTTGCTGGGTTTATGTCTTGTTTTTCAAGTTATTACCAATGTCAAAATATCTGTATCATTTATAACTTTTAGAAGTAGGAAAAAGCAAATTACTGGGTATATAAGATAACTCAAAGTAGCTGCCTGTATATTATAATAACGAGATTATCAAAAGTTTAAAACAGAAAAATTATAGTAAACACTTCAAGGGCCACAACATGTCTGAAAATTACAGAAATTCAATAATATTTCTTGTGGGGGTTAGGAAGAACTTCAGTAACCACTATTTGACTGTAGTTTTTAAAACCTCAGATACACAAATCAAGGGAATGCTCATACCACTCACAAAATAATGCAGTTATTCCCTTCCTTGCAATGTTCAGGTGCTTTTGGAATATCATTTTTATCAATACAGAGTGAAAAAGGGCCAATTTTTTCCATCATCCATCAAGGCATCCTTGTCTCCAAAACTGGCTTTGACTAATTTAGCTTTAGTTTTATGACAAGTCTTTTATAAAGTCTTCTAAAAACTAAGTTAAGTTATGACTATCACATCTGAGCCACCTGCAGTGGTTTGCTATGGCTGATTGTATAGGTTGCTTTTGATCTGTCCCACACACTTTCCAGACAGAATTATTACAGTACAAATCATTTAGCTTGAAGTTAATTTTATACTGCACAGCCAATGAGATATGACAAACAAGAGTGATGCTTAAGAATAGGGTTCAGAAAAATGAGCTGTGCTCTGAAATGAATTGCTTTTGGTATGTTATATAAGAATAGGAGCAATTTCCACAAATAATGAGCTTTTTTCCCTGCATAATTTTTACTGGCAAACTGAAAGATACAACTGAATAGCCTGAAATGAGTTCAGTGAATGTGGAATAATTGTATTAATTTAAGATAAAGTAGAAATCACTCCCTTTTAAAAGGACATTTTTTCTTCATATTCTAATAAATTTAATGTTACAATGGAGCATCAAAGGCAACTCTGTGTTCCTGCAGACTTATGTCAGCTGAGAGGAAAATGGTCCCCTTTTTCCAGGTCAGGGTATCATATGGAATGCCTGGAATTAATCCCTGCCCCTTCACACCTCTGTCATGTCCACTGTGTGTAGAGCACAAGTGTCAGTGTTTGTCTATGTTTTGTCATTCCTACATGCACGGGTCAGATGAGGTTTCCCATTTGTTTCCCAGAATATTTCCCTTCCTGATTCATAATGCTTCTGAAATGTTGTGCTTTACCTTGGCAGTCTGTACTATATGTTGCACCCTGGTAGATCCATGCCCAAATTTGAGGTTTATTTATGTGTAAAACAAGCAATAGAATAACAGTTTCTTTACATTTACCAAGGTGCAAAAGGAATTGCTTGATGTGGTAGTTAAAGAAAGGACTTGTTGTCCTAACAGCAGTGCTTAACCAATTCTATTTTGTGCAAAATCATAGTTTAATTATCAAGTACCCACGGGTGTGGTAGGCCATCATTTTGTACTGCCCTCGATTCCATCATCAGGCACAGAGTCCAATTTGGTTTTATTGTACAAAATTCAAAGGAACAGATGTGTGAACAAAAAGAACACAGTGTGAGTGCTCGCACTTCTACAGTGACCCTGGCAGGAAACACACTGACAGCCCCACCATTAATTTTCACCACTAACAAGGGAGAAGGTGGGTCCTAACTGAGACATCTCCCATAGAAACTGTTCCCAAACCTGGGAAGGACTTGAGAAATATGCCCTCTTTCACTTCCCCTTCTATTCCATCTTTTTGAAAGGAAAACAGCAGAAAATGACAGCTTTAAAAATATTTATATATCTTCTTGTTTTGTCTGAAAAAAAAAGAGAAAAGAAAAAAAGAAAATAATACTGGGGATCTGTAGAGGAAAAATTTTTTTTAAAAAGAGATTGTCTTAAAACCAAGGTGTGTGGACCTAATCTCACTCAACACAGATCTTCCTTTTTGGTAAAGCTGTTATTCAAACTATAAATGCTAGCTGTTCACACACAACAGAAAGGCTCTTTCCCTGGATGCACATAATCTGGTATATCCACTATTGGAAATAAAAGTTTGACAGGGTGGCAAAAACACCTTTATGTGATTGCATCCAGGAGGAGTTGCTCTCCAGCAGTAACAATGGTTTGTCATTAATCCTTCCTCTCAAAATCTACCTCCTGAAATGCAAAGGATGTAGGCAACACTCACAAAACCATTCCATGGGCGACTCTTCTATTCTGCTGTGGAAAATATTTGTTTTGCCAAGAGTTGCTACATAATACCTTGGCATTTGATAGTTTTAATGTTATTGATGACAAAATGGTCACAGAGACTACAGGAAGAGGCAATGAGCTACAATAGATTAAGGACTATAGTGAGGTATTTAAGTTATTTGGTAGGATTTAATATCTTCATGAAGAGAAAATAAATTACAGATCAGTATTCCTCCTTCTTCAGCTGCCGGTACTAAGAACTATTCTTGCATGCCCAAGCAACCACAGAAATTGACTGCAGAAAAGGGGTTTCCTTCTGCTGTTCTTGTACTTATTTCTGTGGGTTTTTTGTTGTTGTTGCAGTTTTTGTTTTGTTTAGTTTCGTTTTGTTTTGTGCAGGGTTGAGTTTTTCTTTTTGGTTAGTTTGTTGGTTGGTTGGTTGGGTTTTAAGTTATGGGGGTTTTCTTGGTGATGATTTTAATTTGTTTGTTTTTTGCTTTTTAATGGGAATGGACAGCAAGGAGGATTCAAAAGGGGCTACACGTGAAAGGAAATCCATTACTTTTCCTACTGCCACTATTGAATCCTCAAAATTTCCTGGCTATACTTCTCCACAAAAAGAAAATGAAGAAAACTAGACTACCTACAATAATGTCTCTGGATTTTTGATTTGAAAACTTACAGACAAGAATCCCAAAGAGGAAATCCATCTATTATTTAATTTTGCTTGTGTGAAAAAAAGCCCCCAGAAAACAACCTCCATGAGAGCAGATTTCAGACAGCTGAGCTTTCAGTGTGATTGCAAGAAAATGCACTTGGAATGACTGAACAGGGTTGCTGTGAATAAAGACATGAGCCAGCAGTGTGCCCTTGTGGTGAGGGCAACCAAACACACCCTGGGAGAGAGACTACTAGGTCCATGGCACTGATACTTCTCTGCACTGGGCAGATCACACCTGCTGAACTGTGTCCTTTTCCTTTTTCACCTTTGTGATTCTGTGACCCAATGTGTTTATTGGTAACTTCTGCTTGTGCTGCTAGTAATGTGCAAGTAAAAAAAGAAATCCCTTCTCCTTCTCCAGTGTTGATGCATCCTTTGTGTGTTAGCATAATTCTGTACTTCTCAGACAATGTTTTTGTTCTATGAAGAGAATTAATGGGTCTTTTCCAGGGTGTCATTTTTGTTTTTATATCATGACAACCGCCCAAACATACAACTATCACAGACAGGAAGAACAAGGACTTTTTACTCTGATTGTCACACAGGCTATGGTGAGTGCTACAGTCCAGAGTCAAGGGGATGTTTGTGAGGTTTATACCATTTAACTACAAACTCTGTGTTGTGGTTATCAGAACCAAGTGCTGACAAAGAGCTTAGCAAGGGCTGCTGAACCTTCCAGGATCTGTTCAGTGCTGACACAAAACATGCTTTTTACTGCTATGCCTGGGCTACAGGAAATGTTGTTAGTCCAGATTTTAGTTGTGTTTCCCTAGAAAGGCTGAAAACACATACTGTGTATGTCTGTGTGATGCAGCTATAGATACAAACTCCACAAGGAGGGGCAGAGGAGTGACTTCAAGCAGACGTACTGAGATAGAAATTATTGTTCTTGTTCACATTAGGATTTTATAATATTCACTTGCTGCCTAGAAAATAATGCTCTTTGTAATCCTATGACATAATGGTCTATACATCACTTCATGCTTCAGGTAATAATGTCACATGTTTAGTTGGATGTGGTAACCATGCCTTCCTTTATGTACATACATTGGACTCTTTCTTCTTTTCATGAAATCAGAAAATTTTAGTATTTTGTTAAATCTAACTTTGGATAGACCAAGAAGCATTTCAAATCATGCAAACTAATTTCAGCCTGCTTAAGTGAAGGGAGTACTTACATGCTGGAGATGATAATTAGCTTTTTAAAATGTGTTAATCAGGAGTTGTGACTAAGTATTTTCAAACACATTGGAGACATCCTAGTCTTGATATACTGCTTTACATAGTGTTTCTGCATTATCCATTAGGTTTAGGCAAGAAGTTTCTCCACCCAGGTCTTAATCTCCAGGATATATTTAGCAAATTGTGGTTTTGTTTATTATTTATTTGTGTGTCTGCTGCTATGTAACCATCAAAACATGGACCAATCAGTATTTGCTATCAATGAAATTCCATAAATTACACATTGAGTTTACCTTAAACTTTCCATGCATAAGAAGTCTCCTATTTTAATAACATCCGTTTTCTATATGGTCTAGAGAGAAGCTCAGAAAAGCTAAAAATGTTGCATCATGTGGTAACTTTACACTGTGTTGAACTAAATGCCAGTGAGATATGATTTCCCAGCAGGGAAATAAGATGCATTTTTCTACATAACCCAGTCACATTGGGTTAATGGAATTGATTTCACACTAATGGAAGTGATTGGTCCATGTTTATTGTAAGAGCTACAAATAACAACCTTGACCAAGTATCCTGCAAACTACTTGGTGAAAAGGAAGACAAATAAAAATGGCAATTCCTCAACTGTTTTAAAGCTCTAGTTGGTCACTGCAATTCTTTCATTGTATATTTTGTTACCTGGGCCACTGCAACTTGCCTTCTTGCTTGATTACACCTGGCAGTGACCCTTTCTCTGAGAAGGAAATCTTGGCAACAGGCAGACAGAGGCTTGAAGTCCCAAGCAGAAGAAAAAACTATGGTGAATAACCCCTCAAGCTAAGGCATAAGCTCTACCTAAGGCATAAAACTCCAAAATGACAGGTAGGAAGAGGAAGACAATTTTTTATGCCAGTCCTTTTTAAGAAAGAAAGCAGCAGTGTGTAATACATCCTTCTGGCACCAGGTGGTAAACAGAGGAGGCGTCTCATTTCACACAAATACTACATCCGCAGTCATGTTTTACGGCCACTCCTTTCTGGCTATCAAACTTTGCACTCTGCTGTTCACAAGAAAAGACAAAATATAGAGAATATCAGCAAGATTTTTTTTTTAAATAGACAGTTAAATTTTTAACAAGTGATACATTTATTATCTATCCAAATCTATTAGAAAACAATAGTAAAAATGTTCCAAAAACCTCAAATCAAGGTTCTGTAAGAAAAGAGACAACTTTCAGGTGTCTGCAAAAAACTGCCCAAAGCATATACAAATGGAAAAGCAAACAAAAATCCAAACACCTCAGCCTGTTGTAAATTGTAACCAAAACCAGTGATAGAACAGAAATGTGACATGGGCAGTGGGATCCAGTGCACCCTTGGGAATTTTGCTGACGACACCAAACTCTGTGGAGCTTTTGACGTGCTGGAGGGAAGGGATGAACCCGGGGGAATCTGGGCAGGCTTGGTAGGTGGGACCATTTCAACCTCATAATGTGCAAGGTTCTGCACATGGATTGGGCAATCCCAAGCACAGAGACAGGATGGATGAAAAATGGATGAAGAGCAGCCCAGAGGAGAAGGACTTTGATGTAACATTTAATACAGCCCAGCTCTGAGCTGAGTGGGCAGCAGGGGAGGGGGGGATTCTGCCCCTCTGCCCCTCAGGTGAGTACCCATCTGCAGGACTGCTCCAGCAGGAGGCTGCAAAAATGCCCAGGGGGATAGAGCAGCTCTGCTATGGACACAGGCTGGGAGAGCTGGGGGTGTCCAGGCTGGAGAAGAAAAGGTTCCAGGGAGACCTGAGAGCCTTTAGATATGTTTCAGTATCTAAAGAGGCCTGCAGAAAGGTAGAAGAGGGACCTTTTACAAGGGGAAGGTATGATAGGACAAAAGAGAGTGGCTTTAAGCCAAAAAAGAGTAGATTTAGATGGCATATAAGGAAGAAATTCTTCCCTGTGAGGGTGGGCAGGCCCTGGCACAGGGTGCCCAGAGAAGCTGTGGCTGCTCCACTCCTGGAAGTGTCCAAAGCCAGGCTGGATGGGGCTTGGAGCAACCTGGGACAGTTGGATGGATGATCTTTAAGGTCCCTTCCAGCCCAAACCATTCTATGATACTGTGATTTTAAGATGTAATCCCTAGGAGTTCTGACTCCAGCCATTGTAATTTTTTCCTAGTTATTTCCTTAAATTTTCCCTCATTAGACAGTCAAAAAGCTGATTTTTTTTTCTTTGTCCATGGTTTCACTGTCTGTAAAGCAATTGTCTACTTAGACATATCACGTCTATGTATTAGACTTCTAATACTATTTGTAAGAGTCAAGGTAAAATCTTACACCAATGCAGATGACAGTAGAGAATCTCACTCAAAATGAAATCCATAAATAGTACAGTCCAGCTCAGGCATTGGTTATTAAGTGTCTGGGACAGCAGCACTGAACTAAATCTCACAGTTCCCTTGGAGATCTTGCGGGTTGAAATAGCAGGTTGGGTGCAGCAGCTGCACCCACTGCTCCTACCACAGTAAAAGGCAGAGTTCATGCAAGGCAGAAAGAAGTGTGATAGGACTCACTATGTTTTACAACTGTGTCAGAAGTGACACATGCATTTTTTACTGCCCTGCTAGGACAGGATCACTTCAACATGGGATAGAAGCCTACATTTCTCAGGTCCTGCTCCAGCAAGGATAATATCTTTTTTGTCTCTGTTGTCCTGAAAAAGTGCCTTCATTCCTTGCCACTCCTTCTAGACCATGAAGAATAACAATGCAGATGTCTAAGGACACGATGAGGATTGATTGTTAGTGTGCCAGGAGGGGAAAACCCAGAAATTGCTGTGGTGTCAGCTGCTTTTATGGTGATGCTGAAAAAGAACTGGAGGCATGGCAATCTCACATGTTAATGCTGAAGAAATTACATCAAATATATCTACTAAAAAAGTGTTCAAAACTTTGCAGCAGAACTCCAGAAACACTGAAAACAAGGTGGGAATTCAATAGGCTTATTTTCATGCAGATGACATCAGCATGAATAGACTTTTTCTGTGTTTTACAGGCTAAGCATATTTAAATAAACCAGGATGAAAAAAAAAAACAAACCAAAAAGAGATTCTCTGTTGGAGAAAATTCAGATCATGATCACAGTCCCAGCTGGGATGTAGATCACAGGTTTTCATCGTCTTCCATTCAATTCACGTGGGTTTGTGAACTCCTTCTCAGATGTCATTGACATAGGCAAGTTTGTTGATCTTTAAGTCAAACTGAAAATAAATCCCTATCAGATAGTCTACAGATCAGAAGAGAGGTTGCAATTCCATAGCTAGACTTCTTGAAATTATCCCATGAGATCACAACTGCATGTGTAGATCTAATATCTCTGTGTAGAGCTCCAAACCTGGAGTCAAGTTTTTTTTATTTCTATTTCCTCTTACTCACCCAATTCCCTTTTTGGAAGCTTTCATTTAGAGTTCATTCAACCCTATAAACCCCATCCCTGGTGAGGAAGAAGAAGTTTGCCCTGCTGCTGGCTGCATCAGTCACTTGATGGCTTATTTTCCCCATCCAGCTGTACTGCTGGATCCTGCCTTTGGAAGTGAGCTGGAAACAGGGATCAAGGTCCAAGAGACAAGAATTGGGAACAAGAGAACACCATAAATCTACCAAACAAGAAGGTAACAGAGGAACAAGCAGTTCTTAAAGCCAAACAAGAATTTGGCTTGAACTTTTGTACTAACTTGTCGTCACTAGCATAGTTAAAATACTTGCCCATGAGCTGCAGAAGCCCCTTACGCACATAAACCCCTTCCCCACAGATCATATGTGGTAAAATCAATGGGTACTGTGTCTCTAAATGAATGTCAGAAAATATCTACCCAATGAATATAGTTTTATATTGTTTCCTTTAGCGGAGGTTTTGATCTGTCACTGTTTGAAGGGTATAAAAGTAGGTAGTTGGCATGCAGAGAGGATGGATTTATCACCCAACATCTATCTTCATGCAGAGAGGGAATAAACAAATATATCTTCATCTACCTATCTACCTATCTACATCTATATCTATATCTATATCTATATATCTATATCTATATCTATCTATCTATCTATCTATCTATCTATCTATCTATCTATCTATCTATCATCTTCTTGTACTCTGGATAGAACCCAAATTTGGGAAAATACTACAGTGGAGAAGTAGCATCAGGACTGTTCTCACACACACACACACAACCCCCCAGACATCACTGAGAACAGAATTCCCATCTCAGCTCCATGCTGCTAGTCCAGCACTCTCATTTAAAGGTCATGGATATAAAAATCTTGAAATCCTCATTGGAGTAAAACAGCCTTACTCCCTGGTGTCTACCATAAAGAGTTTTATCCTGTCCTTATTTGGCCTTACCTCTCCACAGTAACCCTCTGACTTAAACTCCTTGTGCCAAGATTGAAGAAACTAACACTAATGTGATATTAAAAAAAAAAAACAACTTACACATATTCCTCCCCATTCTACAGTATGTAAAAGAATATTTGCTTAAATTATGTCAAGAAACAGTAATTCCAAAAAGCGTTTTTAAAGATTGCTCAGGATTTTCTACAGAAACAGATAGAATAAACAAAAGCCTATGTTCCAGACTGATGCAGAGCTGCAGAGCTGCCTGAGCACAGTTGCATCAGCACACAGACCCTTCCTCTCCAGTCTCATTAATATTTCAGTCTTTCCACAGCAAATACATATTCTTGTGAGGCATAGTGGTGTGTCAGAGCCTCCTTTGAGGACTAGAATGGTAATATTCCCTTTCTAATTCTGGTCTGTTTTGTGAAAATGAAAAGACATAGCAAGGTGTCACAGAACTGAGTTACCATCATATCTTCAGGAAGCATCTCTTAAATGACGAAGAGCATGAAGAAAAAATTCTCTGCTGCACTGGGGGAACTGGTGTGAATTTCCTATTTTTGCCATGGTCAGTTTAGCAATATCCACAGATACACTGACTTGAAGTGACTGCCCAACAGTATTAGATTACCCTTAATTGACTGCCTTATCCCAGTGGTTTACAAAAATATCTCCCTGGAATGCTTCCAAACATGCCAGAGATGCTGGCCAGCAAAGTCTCCAAAACAGTCCTCAGTTTGCAACTTCCAAACCTCACACAAGAATCAAATTGCGTCACTTGAACACTGTTACACATTCCCTTGGTCAGAGTCATGACCTCCTCCTTTAGGCACAATTATGAGGGGAAGTCTTTCTTTTTTTAAAATAAAATGTAGAGGGTTTTCAAACAAACAGAATCCCACACAGGAGAGAAATCCCAGGTGAGTGAGAAAAATGCTTCTACTGCTCCTTCACAAGTATTGACAATTTGGGTGGCATCGGTGCACCAACAGGAGTATTTTTTTTATGCCACACTGTCATTACCTTTGTGAAATTACCTGAAAGTGTGAGTTTGCTATGATCTAGGTGTCCTAGTGGTAGGTATGTTGCCAATGCCAGTCCCTCATGGGTTTTGAAGGGTTGTGTTCTTGTCCCCTCTGCCCAGGTTACCCCCAGCTGAAGGTTATCACCCTGCAGCAAGTTTTGCTCATGCTTCAGCAGTGAGATCACAGCTCATCTTCCTTCTGTGGACTCATCAGGGAGCTGTGTTTGGGGGGCTGGTTGCCCTCTTGTGAACTGTGACAACAGAGCTACCCCTCCTTTCCCTGCCTCTGCCACAAATAGATTCAACCTTTATCTGATGGACAGGACAAGCAGCAAAGGGAAATAAATAAGTCTAAGTGCCAAGTCTGGAACCAGAGCCTCAGCTTGCATGAGTCAGCACAGCCCCAGCTGTACCAGCTACGGGGCTGGCTTTGTTTCTCCTTTTACAGACTGCAAGCCAAAGCATACAGCAAAACTTCCCAAATGCTTGTCATTATTAGAGTAGAAATAGCTAAATCTAAAGCATTGTCCGAAAAGATGCAGCAGTCACCATCTTCCCCCGCCCACTACATGATGTAGAAGAAGCCTGGGCACAGTAGAACCCTTTTTGGAGACTCATCTGTTCAGGAGCATGGCCTTTTCCCTCCTGGCAGTACATCAGGTGTTGTTACCACTCTAGTATTTCAGTGCTGTACACAATGCTTGCAAACATCCACTTAATCCCTAAGTAGTTCCACCAAATTTTGTGCACTCTTGTAAATCTTTCCTTCCCTGATCAATCAGAGAGGTTTTTGTTTACACTGACGTCCAGGAATGGGTCTTCATTGTATAAACCCATTCAAATCCATTTATAGTTAAGGAGGGTCATGGTTATTTGTTGATTCTTGCCACCAAAATGTTTCAGTCATCTCAGTGTGACCTATCCATGAAATAATTAGGGTCCGTGAATGTTGGAAACACAGGGTTTGAAACACATGGAAGACTGAAATTTATTTTAATATAGTGGTGTAGGGACAAAGCAGAAATCTGTCTTACTAAAAATCAGTTTTGTCAGAAAAAGACAATGATAGGTCAAAATAACTGCATTATCTTATTCACAAAAAAGATTGCAGTCAGTGATTTGTTGATATTAAGCAGCTTAATACCTGGGAAAACATGTAGGATTTCTTTTTCTCCCAAAGTTTCCTAACTCTTTCAATTTTATTTTATGGAAAAGGACACCTCCTCACCAGTTTTTGGAGCATGGGATATAGAGTAAAAAGAGCCTCATGGAGGTTGAAGAGCTAATTTACACCCTCCTCTACAGACTCTTGTTAATGATAGAAAGGCTGTGCAAGAGATGCTGTGCTCTGGTGTCTCTTAGCTTGTTATAGGAGATCACATACACTATGTATTGTTCAATTCCTAGAAGAAAAGTTCTGCTAATGCAAACATTTTTTTACAGTGAGGAGAGTCACTCATCCACTTTCAAGAATGTAATTGTCTTTGGTATTTAATTAAAACACAATCAATTGCATGTGAATTTGTGTATTGCAACTCCTATAGTTTTCAGAAAAAACGTTAACCATAAAAAAACCGAAGAGACATTCTGAGTTATTTCTTTAACAGCGTGCTAAATAAGACCTGATAATTCTCAGTCTCTAAGCAAGAGCAGAGTCAAACAGTCCTGTCTCCAGGTCATCAAGTCCATCAGCCCAGGTTGGGGTTAGCAGGCTTCTAATAGTGGTCAAGGGGAATTCAAAAATAGTGAAAATGAGGCTTCACCAGAAAATAAATAGTAAAATCAGAATGGCAAACATTGTTTTCTGCCCCAGGGTCATGCCAGAATTTGGTGTCATGTTTGTGGATGGCATCACAGTGGCACTGAGTGTGTCTCCATCCGTCACTCAGGGAAGCTAAAAGAAATAGTCCTCCCACAGTTGACTGTTTTCATCATCAGTGTAATTGAGGTCAGAGTAGAAGCCATTTGGGTGCACCTCGCTACCTGTATGGCAAGGGGGAAGCAATGTTCACTCTAAATAGGCCTTGTTTTTTTGTTTACTTCAATACAACTTTCTCCTAATAAGGACAAACTAGATGGAAAACACTTGACAGTAGGTCTGCTTGTTCTGTGTCATGTCTGAGAGACATGTTAGGCATCCTGTCCCATTCTGTTGGCAGTGCAGAGCCCAGACACTGACACCTGTCCCCAGACCCTGAACTGGCAGTAACCTCTCCCTACCTACCACAGAATTTTAACTGGGACAGAACATTCCTTTCCTGCAAGGGGGGAAATGAGGAGCTAAATCACACTGCTCCAGTGGGTACCACACAGGAGAGGCAAATTGCTTGCCTTGCTGCAGGACAGAGGAACTGCAGTGGATGCTACTCTAAGCTGGGTGAGAGGGGTTTGAAAATCAAACGTGGGTATGGCTCTATACACAAGGACCAAAAATGTTTTCATGTGGGATGGACCAGGATCTGCTGCAGGCCAACAAAACCCATGTGTCTCCACAATGGAAAGCAACAACAATTCAGAGCCTGAAAGGAAAGGCATAAATAATTTTGTGTTTGAAATGAGAGAAAATTTAGGAACGCAGCCTGGAGCAAGTCAAGTAGCTATTTAGTTCAAGGTCAAATGTTTCCTCTTCTTACTTAGAATCAGGCTTACAAACACAGTTAGCAAGAAAATAGTTTTCTTGTCACTAGCTCTGGGCATCAAGAGAATTGCCAGGATCTGGATTGAACTTGGCTGCTTCTAGACAGCAGAGCATATGCTGTGCTACTACCTGCCTGGCATGTATGTTGCTTTGACTGTCTGTCTGGGTGCCTGCCTACCCCTACATCCTCCTCCCTTGCACACTGGATTTTCCTGATGTCACAGCTTAGGCCTGGTCTTTGGCACCACTGAAACTAACTTGCAAGTGTCCCCAGGAAAAGGAATGTTCCAAAAGCGGTCGAAGGACAGGGCTGCCTCAGCTGAACATTGTATTAATGCCAAGAGGAAGGAAAATAAAAGAAATAGAACGCAATGCAACAAACAGCATACACAGGTCAAACTTTTACAGGATTATAACCCCTCTGTCACTGGAGCAGGGCCACTAAAGATTTATTAGCATGCCTCAGTAACAACAGTTAATAGTTATAAGTGGATTAAGAATGCACAGTCATGCTAGAATATTGCCAGGATTATTCTAAAATCAGTACCTTAAACAAAATAGAGAAAAACATTAAAGCAACAACAATATTGTAACTGCATAGCTATTATTGCCTGATTATGTTGAAAAGAACAGAAAGATCAAAACTCTTTTACTCTCTGAAAAGAACGTCTCAAATACCAGCTGATAAATGAAGAGGACAGACTAACTGAGAGCTTAAACTTTAGGAATGACTAGTTTCATAAAGATGACAGACTCTTTTTGGTTTTTTCTTTTTTTTTTTGAGGGGGTGATACCTGGTGAAGGAAATAATGAACTCAGGTGATAAATAATATAGTTATTAAACAACAACAAAACAAAACAAAACAAACAAGAAACAAACAAAAAAACCAAAGCAAGCAAACGAAACACCCACCCCCAAAATCCCACAAACAAAGAAACAAAAAAAAACAAAAAAACCCCACCTATAAACTGCCACAGTGTCCCACTGTGAGAGTGATGCTCCAGGGAATGCCAAAAGTAGTGGTGCCACATTCTAAAAGACCTCTGGAATTCTGCCTGCAGGAAGCTTTTTCAGCACACACATTATGTCACAGACTTTAATGCTATTTAAGCATATTCCCTCAGCTATGCACATATTTATATGCAGGTAATGGTCTTTTCTAAGCTTGCAGTAACACAAGACAATAACTGTGCCTGCTTTCACAGATCAGAGTGCTTTAGGAAAGGTTTTCCTGACATTTGTTTTTGGGAGGACATTATCTGAATACAGCTATCAACCATGGGAGAAAAATGCAGCACATGGAAAAGCTGAGACTGCCAGGAAAGATCAGCTTCTGATATGCTGGTTTAAATGGCAAAACTTAGAATAGACAAAGGATTCTGTACACAGTATCTTTCCAGTGTTGAAGGAACTTAGTTTTAAAAAGATATGTGTAATAAATGACTCAGTCATAAGCAAATGCAAGTTCATTATTTTCCTTTTGGGATCAGACTAAACATCTGAGGGGAGTAATACCTATTTATACTTTTGTATCATCCCACCCACGTTGCACAAACACTCTGAGACACAGAAGCTCTGGAGCTGACCATCAGTTACCATTAATTATTCCAGTATAACCGCTCTGGAGCTGACCATCAGTTGCCATTAATTATTCCAGTATAACCAGAGGTACACACAGATTAACACTGGTGAGGAACTGATAACCCAGGAAACTACTGAGACTGAACTGGGACATATACAATACATGTATGCATGGATTAAAAGAAAACATTTTAATTAAAAACATTAACAGTGAAACACTATATATAGTGGCAATGCCTGTTGCTGTTTCTTGACAGATAATTCACTGCAAAGTGTTCTGTGTAAATTACAGAACAACAAATAGAAAAGCCCCTGAAACCAAGTTCAAAGGAGGAATGTGACCAGCAGGAAACCATTTGAGGCACAGGGGTCTGCAGTTTTCCTAACCAGAACCATGGATAAATTTCCTGATACTGCAGCTAACTGTTCTGCTGACTTAATCATCATCCTGACCAATTACATCTTTGGCCTTTTAAAATTTGACTGATAAAAATTAAAATTAAGCAAAAAAAGCACAGCAAGTCATTAAACACATCAAGTCATTTCATGCATATCAATCAGAATATTCTTCTCTGTCTTTTAATTCAACATCCAGGGACTGTCTTTTGCCCTTCTTGTTCACTCAAGATTTACTGGCCTAACTCTGTATGACTCTGTGACTTCCCTGGGTGCTTCTCAACATATGCCTGATAATGCAGGTATCCTATATTAGTGGAGCAATTGGTTTTCCATTATGAAATATCTCATGGAATGTGGCAAGCACGCAGCTGTGCCAAGACCATGTGCATGATTTTCCTATACCACCCATACTAGTTTCACTGATTACTCACTTCCTTAGCTACAAAAACACATGGCAAGTTTCTTCAGGCTCAAACATCTGTACACAAACTATTTGAGGAAAGATATTTCCATTCACTCACATCTCAGTTGATGTGATTGACACTTCAAGCCTACCTTAAATAAACAAGACTTGATTGCAGAAAGTAGAAGGATAAAAAATTAAATTACATGTGCCCAACTGTACATTGCATTCCTCCTTACTGTATCCTGTACTGTTGCTTGCTGCACAGTCTAAATGGAAACATAAAAATGCCCTTTTTCACATCTGTTTTACCCTTTTATTTTATAAATCCAATATCAAGCTGACTTGCCCTTCTCCTGCAGGCACATTTTCTCTTCTTTGAACAGCTTTAAGAGACAGATCTCTGTGTGCAAAAAGAGCCTCCTGCTGTTTCATTCAGTTGTTGGCATAGTTAAAGCAAGTTAAAGATGGGGTAAATTTCAACAATAAAACAATGCTAGAAAGGGATCTGAGGGGGTTTTTTATAGGCCCTCCTTGATAACATGCACCTTGGTTTTATTTAATGCATTATGGAGTGTTTAAAATGAAAACTCCCCTTTAATGTGTAAATGTGCATACATAATATTTTGGATTAAGCTACATAAGATGTGTGAGGATGATTTGCACACAAAGAGAGTCGAAGTTATCCTAAAAGCTTGAATTACTGTATTTTTAAAGTATTTGTAAGCTTTATGAAATGCCTCTTGTGAAGATCTGAACATACAAAACGGTGAAAGTTCTTTATATTTGCACCACTGAGGAATCTGTGAAATTATTTGAAATATGCACCCAACAGGCTGGGGTTTTTACCTCTGTGTACAATTCTCTTTTAAAAACAGGATGCGCAAATGCACAGGCATCAGTATTGCAGTATTACTACTATACATTTAAGATATTTGCTTTTCCACAGCAAATATCTGAAATGTATAGTAGTAATAGGATAATCAAAATCACTAAGACTTTTAAAGCAAATAACATGGCAAACATCCTTATAGGCTGATGAATCAGCAGCTTGAAAACTTGTTATCTTAGCAGTCACAAATCCTTATCAAAACAATATCTGGAGCTCAAAATTACAAGAAATGTATTTTATACTAATCCTTCTGGCTTTTCATCACTAAAAGGTGAACTACAACACACATTCCATAAAATCAACAAGGAATGCACAACAATATAGTCAGTACACATTAATTATTGTAACTTTTAATCCTAATGTAAGTATTCCTGCTATATAGGGCATAACAGAAAGCAATATATGCAATATAGAGATTATAGTTTTATTATAGCTTTATTAAAAAGATGAAGAAAACTAGCCAACTTCTGTGAAACAAACACCTTCATCTGGTCGAGAGGGAACTTGATCCATTTTCCACTGTAGCCGTTACAGGTATCTTTAGTTTCCACTCTTCTGCACTTTCCTTGTATTTCTAAACCTAGAGGATAAGGGACTGATGAAGAAATGGTAAATATGCAAATTCAAAAGGTACATTTTAAGGCTTAGGATTTGACATAAAGAACCCTCCCCACAAACTTGATTGAAAATCCTATTTGTGTGTAGGAAATAGTTAATTTACAATAAAGTCTTTTTTTTAAATGAGGCTATAATTTCAGTTCTGCCTCAGCACCTCTGCAATGGATTTTGCTTGGCTGAGTACAGCAGTCACCTCACAGCCTGTCTGAAATCTTCCTCAGCAGAACATTAACAGTCAAAAGGTGTACCAAAAACCCACACTGAACAAAAAAACCTCTCCAGGATATTCCCATACCTTTGTAAAATCAGACCTAAAATCTGCTTGTGGCTCTCTCTTCAACTCTATTGATGGTTGTCAGTAATCTGTCATTTTAACTGCACTTAACTTCTGACAGTCAATCTGAATACTGATTACAATTTATGATCTTTAGCCAAATACCTTAATCCCTTACACAGTTTCATGAATTATATGGATTATATGAATGCCAGTGGTGTAGTTTCTTAAGAAAATAAACTGACTATGCAATGGGAGAGATATAGTTGGTAACATTTGCTGCTTGAATTCTGTACAGGTGTTTACCCTGGGAGTTATACTTGTTTCCATGTCCTAAAGCTGCCCTTGATGTAGCTACTTTTCATTTTGAGGGGGAAATATCTAACTAAAGTGAAAGGCCTCTGTTTTCCTTTCCCATGAGAAAAATGTAGTCAGTTTTAGAATGTCAGTCAGATAGGCTGATTAAAAAAATGTATGGTGTCCTTTTTAGGGGCTGTTGTTGTTTTTCTGAAAGTTTCTATTTGAAAGTAAGCAGATACCTACATGCTCACACAGAGACTCCAAACTCCTTTAAGTCTGTAGTTTGTTTAGTTCTATTACACTGAACTTGAATTTTCAGATATTCCATATTTTCATGGACCAATAAAAAAAGAATAAGGGATATTATTCTCTCATATTTATTTCAGGCCTCTTGTATGGACAATAGATTTGAAGAATTCACAAGAGCTCACAAGAATTATCTTCATTTCTTTGCCCCATGAGGATTTTCCTGTGGAAGCATCTTTTATTTTTAAACATTAACTGTGTCATCTGCACTGTGGTTGTCAGGGTCAGCCTTGTGGAGCGTGGGACCATGGGTTTGTGCATGTAATAGGACAAAATATGATTGCAGAGATGATGCAGAGCTGCCACTCAGATTGCCACAATGCAGAAACGACCATTTAGTGGACACCCATTGCCCCTGTGTGTGGTCTATCCTGAAGCTGTTCTGTCTTTTCCTGCTTCATATAACTACAAAGGAACGCACCTGCTCTTGCTGTCACATGAAAAATCCATGTAGGGCTCCCTTAGAACCTTGTTCTTTGCAGGTTAAGGGGGTACCAAGGGCTATCCAGGGATCTTGGCATACTTTATGATTGAATGTGACTATTATTTCAGTTGTCAGGACATGTGTCTTTGCAGAGCAGTTACACAAACACACACCTCAGTAAAACCACAAGACAGTCTGCCACATGAATTCATTAAGCTCACATCAGGCCTCTGTCTCTGCAGGAAAACATTATAGAAAATATTTTTTGTCTCTTGTTGTCCTTCTGCACCTTGTGACTCCCTCAGGATCTGTTTTTCTGGAAGCGCTTCCAAAAGGGTGTCCTAGCCCCATTGCTATAGCAAGCAACTTCTGGAAGGATCGTTGACAAGGTTTAGTGATCCCTCCTTACCTGAAGATCCATGACAAGACTTGACAAAAGATGTTGTACTACATTGCCAGGAGATTTCTGGCATAACATGTGACAGAAGTTTTATATTTTTCTTTAAGTGCTCTCAAATCACACAAAGTCCTACAGATTCAACAGCACATTATTGCAGTGCCATTGCTCTCTGATCCAGGGAAGCTGTTGTTCTTTCTGGGACTACCCTTTTGTCAGGAAGAGACTCTTCATCATTTGGAAGGGAATACTTCCCTTTAAACAATTCTCATTGTGATAAAGTTGTCATCCACTCAGTTCTAAGGAACTGACCAAGTCTGCAAGAAAAGAAAGACTGATTCATTTTTCAGAGGAAGAACAGTCATAAGAGTGGGAATCTATCAATCAAGCACGAGGGAACTCCCATGGAAGGGGAAGTTTGTTCCTGACACTTTATATACATTTTATATTATGTAACCATTGGATTAAAAAATCAGAAATAACTCTGAAAACTACTTTGTTAACATGTAAATCTGAATGCTGCTCCCACACTGTGTGAACTGAGCCTCAGAGGAGGCACAGGCAGTGCCTTCCCTGGGACCTGGTCCCAGTAAGGTTAAAGCAGGAGCCAGGAAACAAGTGGAAAATCCCTGCGGTCAGAGAGGGAAGACAGGGAAACAGTCCAGTGAGTTCAAGCAGTTGGTAGCTAGGGAGTGTTTTGGATTTCAGTTTCACAGTTATGTTCCTATAGTAGCCTCAATGTTGCTTTAGGCATCTAAAGTTTTTGGGTGTGACTTTTGAGTTTAACAGATGCTACAGGATCAGTTCTTATAGGGCTTGCAATGAGTGCATATCCTCAGAGACAGCAAGGTCCAAGATTCTCATTTTATTTCAAAATATGCCTTTGATTGAAAATAATTTAAAATTCTGCAATAAATATCAGAAAACACTGATATTTCAGGTAATGTCCTACAGCATTGGTAATGGGATGTATTTGCATCTCCAGCCATTTAGGAGAAAAAATCCTTTAGTGCTCTTCAAAGAAAGGTTTTTTTGACTCAGTAAATATCATTAAAATATTTTGTTGTTCACACTTAACAACTTTTTGGAAAAGGAGACTTGGAGACAATTATGTTTAATATTTAGATATGCATCAGTTCTAAAATCCATTTCAAATCATGTAAGTAAAGGCAGCCTTTCAGGAAAATAAAACTAATTTTGGTTAAAAGCCATAACTGCAATCCTGGGACATTGACTGCAACTCAAGAGACACTCCTGCCAACTTTTTAGTGTGCCTCTATTTTTATCTGGTCAGAGATCTGTTACTTACATTTTTGTGCTGGAGATGGGGGCCCCGTGTTGCTGCTTCCCACCTTTGGAACATGTAGCAGCATCCCACTTGAAGTCCTCAGCCCCCATACTCACACAGGGGAGAAAAAAACACACAAAGCTGCTTTTTCCTGACGAGGATGCTCCCATAGATGTTTTTTCTGGGCTCCCCCAACTCTCACAGCCAAATGCCAAGGCCAGACTTTCTGTGTCAGGGTGGTAGAACTTAAAAGGTCAGACAGTTTTAGTCCACAGGTCACTTTTCAGTTCCTTAGCGTAGTGCATCTTCCTTTTTCCTGCAGATGGTTGAATTGCCACTGACATCTGGAGGCATCTTACCTGTGACGTGTGTTTGGTTGGAAGTATGAGCTGATGCTTACAGATGGTGTGAACATCCTGACTGCAGACACAGAGTCACATCAGGCATCTCTCAGGCAACATGAGCATTCCCACCCTGCTCTGCCTCCCAGACCATGCACTGGTGCTTCCCTCACCTCCACCACAAAACACATTTTGCAAAATAAACTCACTTTCTATGATTCTGTGTCCCCTCTGCGTCAATGCACTGTGTTTTCAGGGTAACCCCTTCGTTTTGTGAATGCACAGGGAAGTTTTCTTTGCCAGGTGTGTGAAAGGGTATGAATATCTTCACTTACACAGGCCATTCAAAATAACAATGTAGTTTAGGCATTATCTGAGGGTAGTAGCCAAGCAACATGACTACTAACTTCTTATTTGTAGAACTGTCTGGATCACACATATCCCCTATGGGAGCCTCAGAAGAACACCTTGACATGGCACAACCTGTTTCCCTGCCTTGTCTATTCAGCACAGTTCTGCACTGGAATTTCACCTCTGTGATCCAAATATCAGCCAGCATTTTCCATGGCAGTTGCTTTAACTTTCCCGCATATATTCAGCTTGCCAAATAAAAACTTTTCGGTTCTTTTTTTTTTTTTTTTTGGGGGGGGGGACCGAGTAAAACTGAAAACAATTAAAAAACCAGAGCATTTCCAAAGGGTGCCTCTGACTGGACAGCAAATATCTACCATTGCCAGAGGAAAGTGGGGAGAATTAAATACTGGGGAGGATAAAATGTTCAGAAATCTGAGGGGAAAGTCATAGTCTAAGGGAGATTTACTTTGGAGACTATGAAGGTTCTCCTGTTCTAACATAAGCAGTTATCTCACATTTGCATCTACTGCTGTAATTTTTGCCCCATAAACTGGAGAGCTTGGAACCCTGGCTTGGCCAAAGAAAGCTGTGAGAGATTTTATGTTGTATTTATTGTAAATATCATTCATAATGTGATGGCCAACATTGACATATGTTTGTTATATGATCCTAACTACAGAGGCTTCTGAAATCTCTATGAAAACAAGGCAAAACCAACAAACTTTGGGGCAGGGAGGCTTGTTTTATATCTCTGGAGAAGAAAAGTATTCTGTGGAGGTATCCAAAGAATCAGCATGGTATACGCAGCTTTAAATTAAGCTTTCACTTTCCTATTTGTGTGCTTTATTTTTATGCAACTGTGCCACATGGAGCCCACGTCAGACTCCTCCCAAGCTTCTCCACTATGGTTTTGCCACAGAAGATGACAAATTCCACCCTGCTTTGTACTGCTTGGCAGTGCAAATGAAGTCACCCACCTCTTCCTGAAATTGAAGGTTGGCAGGGATGGGGATCAGCCTGAGCAGAGTGCAGTGTGATGACTACCAGGTGCCATATGCCATCATCTTCCACGAGAGGTGGCATTCATTTACTTTCTACTTCTCAGTTTTGTCTTAATGAAGCCTAGATGTGACACTTAACAGCAGTTTTGCTGCTAAAATATAAAGGTTTGTTAAAACTTCTCTTCCTGTGGTTGATCTTTGCAGGCAGCTGTGTACAATTTGGGTGGTGTCCTCACTGCATATCTTGTGAGTGGCAGCTCCAGAAAAAGACTGATTTAAACATGGTATGGACACAGCAGAATAAAAGTGTACAAAGAGTTCTATTTTAAGTCCACAGGCTTACTGGTAATTAAACAAGCAAATGTGAAATTTTATTACTATAATGCTAAAGATCAGGAGATTGAATTAGGATGCCTTCCAAAAGACATCACTGTATTACATAGGAATTGTGATTTGGTATGACAGAGTTCAGTAATGTCAGCCAAGACATATTTTATGTTTAAGTCTCATTAAAATAACCCCAGAATAACATCATTGAACAGATTTCAGTAAGAAATTCACATTCCCACATTAGTTAGTTTGCCTTAAAAGTCATCTCAGAATAACATAAAGAGCTTTGGAATAATAAGTATGAAGAGACATGTGGAAGCTTAATGAGCAGGCTGCTGGCTTTCTTGCTGTTTGATTTTGCTCTGATTTTCAATAACTTTGCAGAACTGAGAGCTACTGCTGAGAAGTGAGACAGGATTGTCTCAGTAGAAAGTCTGAGTGTTCCAGGGATACAAATGCTGACCTTTAGAGCAATTTGGAATGATGAGGAAGTTTTTCCCCTTCAAGACTCCTTCTTCCTTCACAAAAGCTGCCCCTATTCAAAATGATGTCATTCTTTGAGAGTGTGTCATTAAAGGAAGAGATAGATCCCTTAAATAAACCCATACAGCTGAACTTTCTATACAATGTGCTACAGAATTCCAGAGGAGGAAGGTGGTAACACCCAAGTGATTCTTATCCACTGTTTTGGTTAAATTAGAGCCTTAAAGGAATGAAAGTTATCCTGCTGGCTAACCTAGAAATGCCAAAGGTGACAGTGCTTTTTCATTAAAAATCACGGAAATTCCATGATGAATGGTTTACACACCCAGCAATGCAACAGCTAACACTGACACAGCCAAAAATAGAATTTTTTCTATGAAGTTAACTGTTGCCATTGATCCAATGTCATACACAAATGTTTAGTATTTGCAGCAGAAAACAACAGAATATAATATCAGGTAATTTAAGAAAATGTTCATAAATGCAGTTATTTAATGTAAAGAATACTATTTGCACAAAGGCTGCAAACATTTCAGGTTAGTTTTAGTTATGCAATTCTCTTTTCTAAATAGAATAATAACTAGCATACCTTAATACTACCTCTTACTGTCCTGTCTCATGGAATTTATAATCCTTCAAGGGTAAAATAGTTGCTTTAATTAAAGCTAAAACCATGAGTTCATATAAAGAAACACACAGAGACAGAGCTCGTTATCACTGCAGTTAGTTTACATTCAAGATAAGCTCACATTTTCCATGGTTGGGGCAACTGATTTAATTCTATTTTAAAAGATAGTAACAAATGTAATGGTTTTTTAAAGGCCCCTAACACATTAATTAAAATTAATCTGAAGGATTCTGTACTAAAGGAAACATATTCTTGAACTGTGACATGCAAGGGAAAAGTACGCTAAGTCCTCAAGGGTACATTGGAGAACATATTTCAAAAGCAGGAAAGGTTCACTGTGTACTGCTACATTTCAGAATGTCAAAAATGTTTTCATTTACTAATAGAAAAGCACTAAAAATGTATAACTCCTAACTTGAATCATAACTTCTAATAGAACAATAAACCCATCTACATTTCTGTTTTGAAAAGCAATTGGTTATACAGCCTTAAGTTTGTTAAGGCTGATACTTCAAAGATCAGCAGTCAACTCAAATTACATGATTTTTTCTACCTTTTTCCTTTGTTTTGAAGCATTAATGAAGAACCACCAAAATCATAAACAGAATCTAAGTTATTGTGGATGCTTGTGCACAATAAGCAGTAAAAAGTTCTCATCCTCTTTCCACTCCCTCCTAAAATCTCATCCAGGTCATTCATATCTTGGTACTTCCACTGCAGCCACAAGGAACTGATGACTTTTTCTTCTGGAAAAATCTGTAACCAACCATTTATCTCCCTGCTTCTTGCTTTGAGAGAGACTTTCCACAGAGCAGGAAATCCAGTGGGTGACAAAATGGGGCAAACTCACCCCCACCCCACCTTCCAGCCCCAAAGGCTGTCACCACTCCCTCTGCATCAGGAGCAGCTCTTGTGCAACTACAGCATAAATCAGGCATGGAAAATCCATCTGAGGAACAGAAAGGAAACAAAACACAGAAGTTATGGGATTAGTTAGCATCTTGAGAGACGGGCACAGAGAGAAGACAGAGGAGCAGCACTACTTCTTTCAGCAGCAGCTTATTATTAAATTGGCTTAGGCTGCAGCTTGAAAGCTCTTCCTAAGCCTTTATGTGAAGCTGGGGATGAAAATGACTGTGCAGTTACCTCTTAGAAACAAAGAGATTAAAACAGATGGGAGGGTCCACCGGCGTGCCAGAGCTGTGGGTACCAGATCTGCAGCAGGATTGCAGCAGGTCTGGGTGGAAAGGGAGCTGGTTGCAGATGGAGGGGCTGATCTCAGCAGTCACAGCGAGGCTGCAGGCACAGAGAGAGCTGCAAAGCAGCTGTGGGAGGAGATAGTTAGAAACTGTAGGAAAGAAGGCTGAAGACAGAAAACTTGGAGGGCAGGGAATTGCAAAACCATGCTTTCAGTTAAGTGCTCCTGAGAAAACGAGAAGGGCTTAATGACTCAAAGAAAGGGAGAGGAGGCTTCTGTATATCAAACTACTGGGGAATAAGCCATAAGGAAACACCAGCTAAGAGGACATGGGCACACTTGAAGACACAAATATATATGAAGGCATTCGGATTATAGTAATGCCATAAACTGAAGGTGTATCTGCTAAAGGAGCAGAATTATGGCAAATTGTAAGACTCCCAGCCATCCATACCCACACTTGTCTACGCTGGTTGTACACCCCCTGTCATCACCAGCAGTCACATTTCTTGTGTTCTGACTGTAAGACCACAAGGCCAAACAAGGGGGAAACTCCAGCGCTGGAGTTTTGGGAAGTGGTTTGTCTCTCCCATACTTGCACAGCGGAACGTGGGATTGTGGTGTTTTTAAATTTACTATGACAAAAATTCTCCAGAAGGTTACTTTTTTATCTATTTCAAATGGGGGTGGGGGGTGGGGGTGGGGGGATGGGAAAGAATATCCAGAGGTCTTCCTCATATTCTTTATCCTTCCTAAATTATTTCAATGAGAAATGGAAACCATTTCATCTTGAAATAAGACAGAAAGACAGAAGTTTTTTACAGTGAGAACAAGCACTGGAACAACCTCTCCAGGGAGGTAGTGGAGCCCTCATTGCTGGAGGTTTTCAAGATGAGACTGGACAAGGTGCTGAATAATCTCATTGATGCTGATCTTTCCACAAAAGGGTTTTTGAGGTCCTTTCCAACCTGAGTTATTCTGTGATTCATTTGATACATCTGATATGTCAAAAATTAAAAATAGAGAGGAAAAAGAAGAAGAACAATAAGCCTTGTTCTGTGAGATCTCGGTACACATCCTAAAGCTGCAAAAATGGCCACAATATTTTGAAAATGTGTTCAATACTCTTAATTTGTGGTGATTAATGTCAACCACTGCCTGATACAGTGGTACTCCGCATTTTTGTACCTCAGGCTTTGCAATGGCATAACAGTATCTCTCTCATGCTGCCTCTCAAGGTAACTGCTCCAGTTTGGTGGGACATCTGATGGCAATGAAAAAGTTCACATTGATTCATTAACTCTAGTCTATCCTTTTATTGCCAGCAACAAATGAGATATTGTGCAAAATCCTCATCTAACTTCAAACAGAGACCTTGGGATTTTATCTAAAACAAAAACTTTACTGCTCTTTATATTGTGTAGCTGATAGAATGGCACTCTCAGAAGCCAATACTGCTGTCAGTCAGTTTAGTTAACAAATTCAGTTTGTTTCTTTCCTACTAGCAGGAATTATTTTAAATAATTCCTTTGGAAGGAGTGAGCACTGAAACTCACAACGTAGCAGTGCCTCTTCTACACTCAAAGCACAGTAAGGGATAGAGAAATACAGCCTTGCCTTACCACAGCTGCAATAACTCTACATATTAAAAGCAGCTGCAAAATCCGCTACTTCTATTGTTTATCCTGCTATGTTGCTTGCCTTAGTGTCTTTCATTTCAGTGAATTCTAAATGCCCACATCAATATTTTGCTTGAAATTTAATATCTCCTGGTTTCACCTAATTCTTCATCACAGTTAAGGGGACTTATTATTACATTCCCTTTGATTCTTTCCAGTTTCAGTTCAGAAGAACCTGCTGTGCAGGTTTCTTTACAGACTTGCACTATTTCATTTTTCTGCATAACATCTTACCAGAATGTCATAGATAGAAGGCCTCTTCATTAAGAAGGGAAAGACACTCTTTTTCTTGACATATAATGAGACTTTCTAAAATGTGTGAAAACTAAATATCTCTCAATTGACTTTTACTGCAGAGGATTTTGATCCTGGAGATATGTAATTTTTCAGTGAATGGCATTTCTCTGAAAATTCTCAAAAAGGTTTCATATTAGTCGACTAAAGATACCAAAATGATGTCTTCTTCAAAACACAAAAATGGGGATGCAAATCTCTTTGTCCTGTTCACAGCCTACTCCTGTCATTACAAACAAAACTTGAAATTTATGTGTTTTCAGCCCATTATTTGAAGCCAACATGAGATTTCCTCAAGGCAAAACCAATTACAGCAAAGCCACTCTGGTAGATGTTTGTCTGACATTCAACAAAGAATGTTTCTCCTTCTCCTCCTCCTTTGTTTTGTGAGCTCATTGTGTGCAGTTAAGTCCCACTTGCCTTTAAGTTCTGCATTTTGATGGCTAAAATCTTCATTTTTCTCTGAGTGGAAGTTTAAGTTCTCACGTGGTCACATGTCAGTAGGAACTGGGTTTTAAAAAAACATAAAATAGCCATAATTAAATTGCTGGAGTTGGCAGCCCTGTCTTAACTTGCTGAGAAAGAAAAGTGGGTGAGTTTTGGAGTAGCTGGAGGCTCTCAAGTGGGTTTCTGACTCACACAGAAGAGGAAAACACACGACCTTGTTTTGAGAGCTTCTCTGTGCACATTATTCTAACTTGGCAGTCCTGGGGCTTAGCTGGTTTTGAGAGGAGCTGTTCCATAAATCACTGTCATCTCAGCCCTTACCCACCAACAAACACAGGCACCACATTGTTGAGTTGTCTTCTTCTGTACAGGTTTGTTTGGAAATGCTTTGAACTCCCCATCAGATGTCCCTCAGAGAACACATACAAGCTTCACAGGAATGCTTAAACAAGAACAAGGGAAGTTCTAGCCAGGTAGGGGTTGGGCTCTTCTCCCAGGCACTCAGCAATAGGACAAGGGGGCACGATGGGCTCAAGCTCTGCCAGGGGAAATTGAAGTTGGAGATGAGAAAAAACTTCTTTGCAGAGAGAGTGCTCAGGCATTGGAATGGGCTGCCCAGAGAGGGGGTGGATTCCCCATCCCTGGAGGTTTTTAACCTGAGCTTGGCCGTGGCACTGAGTGCCATGATCTGGTAAAGGGACTGGAGTTGGACCAAGGGTTGGACTTGATGATCTTGGAGGTCTTTTCCAACCCAATCCATTCTATGATTCTGTGATTCTAACAGTGTGCAACTTACCATGAATCACTGAACCTGTGACTGACTGACGAATTGACTGACTGACTGACTTTAAGTTACAGTTGTAAAGTAATGCTGTGGTGAAAAAGGCTGTGTTTTCCCTGCTAAGATATCCACCAGACATCTGTGAACAGGTTCTCTGTTCCCCCACCATCCTTATGACCTAAAGTAACAGCAAAAAGGAAAATTACTTTTGGCCTCATCCAATATGATTTTGAAAACATACCATCTTTAAACAAAATGTCAGAGTGTCTTGAGAATTGGGGCTCAAGAAAAGAGGAACTGGACAGGCAATTAATTAACAGAGAGCACAACATAAAATGGCCTTCTGACACACTTGTTAAAGCCCCAGTGCTACAGAAGACTGTGCCAAGCACAAATGTGTTGTAGAGGATTGACAAAGAATCTTCAAGTTACCTCCAAGGGAGGTAATTTTCCCCTTGAAGGAAAACAGCAAAAGTAGGACAACAGAGGGAAGGTTGGTAAGTTGTTTCGTGTCTAGATCTCTGAGACAGAGCTCATGGTAAAGCTATAACTTCTCAGTGGATGGACTTTACCTCAGTCCTTAAGTTGCTTAAATCTAGGTGATAGCTCTGGAAGAAGAACTAAGAAAAAAAATCTAATTTAGTTTCTGTTTTCAGCCTATGTCCTTACTAAAGACAAGTGTAAGTTCAGTGACTTTTTGCTGCCATAATGTTTGATAAGGAACACAACTGGATATTAGCCCTAGCAGTAACTGCATGCTAATACTTTCTTCTGCAGTCTGCATATAGAAGAGAGACAGTAAGAACATGAAAGTTTTAAAATGAAACTAATAGGAGAGGCAGAGTACAAAGATATTTGTGAAGAAAGAACAATTTGTCACATTCAAAGTGAGTAATCTTGAGGACAAAAGTCACTGAAATGTGATTTAATTTTTAGAATAGAGACCCCTGCCGTGCATGAAGGAATAACTGGAAAACTTCTGTTTGAAGCTGAGAATTGAATAAAAAGTGAAAGGAAAGACCTGGCAGTAGGTACTTGATCACCAGAGGAGTACAAGTACTCCAGATAATGACTTAGAGTGCTTACATAATATTCTTGGTGTCTCTTTATGTGTTTATACAACTTCATAGACCACAGAGGACAGTCTGAGTCTCATAAGCCCTTTTTGGTTGTGAGTGAGTCCAACATCAAAAGATAGTTTAGATATTTATCTGAATAGTAAAAGTAACCAATTAGGTCGTTACTCATATCTGTGGAGGAAAATGTCAAAAATCAAAGAAAAAAGCTGTGCAGTGAGTCTTGTCAGATGCTACACTGATTTTTCATTATTTCCTATTTGCTCAGAAAGTCCATGCAGCTCTGTGAAAACACAAGACGACTGGAAATAAACATAGTTCTAACTTAATAAAGAAATGTAAGCAGAACTTTAGCATTAGTTGAGAGCTGCCCTCCCTCGTTCCCACAGGGTATCCTGGGTGCCTCAGTTTAACAAACTAATTAGTCTGATTTTCCCAGTTTTTTCCCCATGAAATTGGCTGAAATTCAGACTGCTGTATTTTTAAAAATGTTAAAAGTAAGATAACATAAAATTCAAGATGAGACACAGAATATGGGGTACTAATCTTATAAAAAATTCTGTATTATGAATCAGTGGGCAAGGGTGCTCCCTCTGGGGAGATCCATTCCCCAGTCTGTGACCACTGGAGTTTTTTTTCTCTGAGAATGGTGCTGGGAATAAGCAGGGTTCCCTCACAACCCTTCTGAGGTCAGGCAGCCTCTCAGTATTGGCCTGGAATGGACATAAGCCACACGTTTCCTTGCAGGCTGTACTTGGATCCAGGTGCTTCCTCTTGTTCAATGACTGCATTGTGGCTGTTTATTAACCACAAACTTGTATTTCCACAGCAGGACAGGATGGGAGTAAATGCCACAGATGTGGGGCTGAAACGCTCAGTTCTATGTTGTTTCCCAAGAGTCCTTCTGGTCCCAAGAGTTCTGGAGGAAGTGGAAGTTTTGTAACCAAGAGAGAATTCCTGAACAGGAATAGCCCTGGGGTGAATAGGAACAGAAAATAACTTGACATTTACTGTTTGGGTATCACAAATAATTAGCCCAGGCTGATGAGTGAGCTCTGAATAACATCACCAGCTACATCAGCTCAGGTGAAATGAAGGAGCTAAAGGCACAAAATCCATCTGAATGTCACTGCAAAGAGCCACAACACTGAGATTCTTAACACACTTGTCTTTTTCTATACACATTTTAAAAAAATACTGAAAACTGGTATTTTCTTTTCCGTGTAGCCAAAAATCTAAGAAAAGGAGGTCTCTGTTGTGCGAGAGAAATTTTGCAAATTATTTAACTTACAGGAGCAGCACTATCAATGCAGTGAGGTGACATTGTCATAGCAGCTTGGAGTCAGAGCTGGAAGAGAGAGGAGATACTGATTAATATGGCTAGTGGAAGTAATGGTCATGAATTTTATTTTCCACAGCTTCTATTTAAGACCTTTCAATAAACAAGAATTATTTCCAGTATTTTCTGCAGAATCCTGAAAGAATGAGCTAAATATCCAGTTGTTGAGATTAATTATGCTTCCCTGATATTAAACTACCTAAGGCTCTCCAAGGAGTGGGATAAATATGAAATACAGAGGATTATTAAAAACAGCTTGTTTTAATTAATTCTTTCCATTTAAAAATACCTGTCTACCACTGTTGATCCACAGAACCTTCACTTCATTGGAACTACACAGTGACAAAAAAATATCACTCCAAGAATTAAAAAATCCAAGAAAAAAAAGTAAAAATATATTTGAGGCCTTGAAAAGAGCTGAATGTTTTAATTACAGAAACATTTAAAGGAAGATTCTCTCACAGGAGGAAGGATAAGAGATTGTGATATTTCCTGCAGATAGGATGATGTATCGTCTTGGGGGAATGATCTTGATTTTTTTATCAAGTTTCTTATATTTTTCTTTTTTTTTGCTATAAAGCAAAACTGATTTAATAGACAGTTTTACTTATGAGACTCTCATAGCCTGAATGAAAATATCTGCCCAAACACTTTCAGTATTTTCGTGGTGGTTTATGTCCAAAACTTTCTGAACATTTCCTATCAATTTAAGATAAACATTCAATAGAATATTATTACATTCCCATCAAATTGCAAGAGTACTTTTTCCAAGTAGCTGACCTTGGTCTCAAGGCACAGGAAACAGAACAGACACCTGAGTTATCTCTGGGGTAGTTTCAAGGGCAGCACTTCCAGTGGGAAACAATTTTTGAAACACATCAAAATCAGAAGTTACTGCACAGTTAACACTGAAAAGAGTTAAATGTACTTTTTCCACTGCCATTACTGAGCTCTTCTGTTCAGAGACATGAGTGCCCAGGAGAGCTCATATTTTTGAACCATATCATTTATATGTCCTGTGGACTCCCTACTTCTGATTAATGAAAGTCATTTGTTCCTGCCAGGGCTGGACCCTGCAATCTCCTGACATCCAGTGCCATCATGTGGAGACATGAACTGTTACCATCTGGATGTCTCAGAGCACTGAGGACCTTTGTCTAGAGACATGCACTTAAAATCTTGTATTTGCAATAATGAAAACAACTTTTTGGGGGGGAAAAATAATCACATTGCTAAGGTGCTTGGCAGTTAAGATATTCTTGGCTATTAAGATCATTCTTAGTGCTTCAGGTCTGTTCTACTGGCTGCCATATCTTCCCTCTAGGTTAAAATAAAAGCACTCTTTCTAAAACACAGATAGTGTCTTTTGCCCTAATATATTAAAATGGTGTGAAAGCATCAGCCTCTTTTACATGTCATTTTACTTTTCAGACAAGGATTACAGATTTCTTCCTCAAGAAGAAAAATCAGTTTTTTCTTTCATTCATATATAAATATACACACATGAAATACACACACACATATATTCATATGCACACATACAAGAACACACACACAAATATTTAACCTTGTGAGATAGTCCGGGGGAGATGCTGCTCTTCTTGTGGTCACCAGATATTTCAGCTTCCTGTCCTAGTTCAGCAGGAGGGACCAGCTAACCCTGTGTGGGGGTGATCAAAGCTGTGTATTCTACCCTCTCTATTCATTCCCCAAGGTCAATGGGCCATTAGCAGCAGCTGCCCAGGGAGCCATTATCACTTCACACCCAGCCTGAGGGGGGCGGAGCTGCTAATGGGCCATCAACGGTTCAACACCCCCTGGCTCCCAGAGTTAATCACCCATTGTGTGAGTCCCCGCCCAGGGGGAGGAACTGAGTGCTCCCTGAGGGTACATAAGTGGTGGGTAAGAAGACCTCAGGAACCTCTCGTCGGATCCAGAGCAGCAGCAGGACCTTGACAGGAGGAGATCACCGCTCTCGCCCAGACCACAGCCCTCGCCTGCACCAACAGGTTTTTCTTTTCCTTTTGCTCTGGACTTGGGGGAACCACAGGGGTCTCAGCACAAGGGCAAACAAACCCCCTTGGGTTTGTGCCCCAGGACACTGGGTTATACTGCTGGCGTTTTGTGAGTTGAAAGCAATTTCCCTTGTGTGTCAGTCTTGTTATTGTAATATTATTATTAAATTTTAGGTCTGACTTATAATCTCTCTCGTGGTGAGTTCATTTCCCCTGCTGGTTCACCTTTAAACCAGCACACTTCCCCAAGCCAAGATTTCAGCCCATGTGGGTTCCAGAGTGATGCTTGGACTCCATGATCTTAGAGGTACAACCCTGAGACTTTGATGATTCTATATTTAGTTTAAGTCTAGAGCACAAGGACCAAACCTCTTTTTCATACCCTTCCTCATCCTTTTTCCATTTTTCTCTTCCACCACAAAGTCTCTTGTGAAGTCAGCAAACTCAGATTGCTTCCCTGTGCTTAATATCAGCCCTGCACATCCTGATTTTATTTTATACCGTGATTTACTCTGGTACCTCCTGAATGCCTGCCAGCACCTTTTCTTTCAGCAGCCCTGTTTGATGGATGTATTTCCTTGGCATTGATTATAGTGATTCAGAGACCAGGACAGTATTTCCCTCTGCTTACCAAGCTGGTAACTGATAGTAAGTACAAAGCAATTCTGTAATAACTGCAATTTAGACTGGTTTAGGAAGCTGGCACTGCTGAAAACAGAGATCTTGATTTGTTGTTCAGCAGATGGGCCAAAATTGTTCCACTCCACAGTGGAATGAGTGGAGCAAAATTTCCTTCTGGAATTCATCCTTCAAAATCTCACTGAAAATAAGAAACCGTTGCTTTACTTGAACCTCCAGTAACAAGGCTACTCTCCAGTCCACCACTGAATCTCCACTGATGCTGAACCTGTGGAGGAATCTCAGATCCAAGGGGAATCAGACACAACCCAGAGCACAGGTTCTAGGGTGCAGACTTCTTTTAATTAGTTGCTTTCTTGCTACCTTGTCAAACAAACAAAAAAGAAACAAATGGAAAACATGAGGCTGTTTGGTATGCAGTGGTAAACCCCAAGTATTTTGGGTGTGGTGAGCTTGACAGCAGCAGAAAAAAGGGTGAACACAGGAAAAGAGCAGGAGGAAGCCAAGAGGTGTTTGAATTCAGAAGGAAGGATGGAAATAAGTAAGGGTAAGCCAGACTTTTGCAGACACAGATAATGGTGTGTAGGCTGTAGCAGAGTTGAAGGAAACAAATACCTGTCATCTTCCTAGTCAGTCATGAATAAGAACTAGGATACACTTCTTATCCATCCACTAGTTCTGTCGTGGATGAATACTTTATTTCTAGTGTTCAAGAAAATTATGGAGAAATACTTGAAAACCCATTTTCTAAGTCAGCCTTTTCAGAGAGGAATTTGCCAGTGGTTCACTTGCAACATAAGATCACAACAGCCATGCTGGGTCAAGGTAAAGATTTTTCTAGCTATGCATCCTCTTTCTGACACTGGTCACCAGCAGCCTCTAAACAGAGAAACACATGAACCACTCTACAGGCAATGATGCTTCTCATGCTCAGGACTCCCATTTTCTAGCAGTTGTAGTTTAGAGATAAGAGCTGTGTCTGCATCTTTGTGATTAATGGCATTTTGTGTATTTCTTTTACATTTATACCTCTGTGTTTAGCATGATTTAATTCACAAAAGAGTTTTTTTTTACTCTGCAGCTGATATATACTGCATTATGTATAGTTGATAGTTCTGCTGGCTCCTCATTTGAGCTGTAACTCAACTCAACAAAAAAAAAACCCAAACCCAAATACAAAACCCCAAACCAACCAACCAAAAAACCACATCAAAACCAACAAAAAACCTCCCAGAAAAATCTGACTCCTTATTTTTCAAGAATGTTACAAGAGTCATTTATAAAACACCAAAAATCAATTTTTCTGCTTACGTTTATGAAATAAACTGAAATAAAGGATATAACTCAAAAAAACATCTACAGATGCAGATGTATCTTGTTTATTTGACAGGTCTGGAGTGTGGGAGCCAAACAGCAGTAGGAAGTGAGACAATGGCAGAGGCCTGAAAGAACACAAAGCTTTGACTGAGTTGTTGAGTTGTTCTTTGAAGAATAAGGTGGAGTGAAACACCATCAAAGGCTGGAGGAATCAGGAGCCATGAACAGCATTCATGGAGAGGGTGACAGGCTCCCACGAAAGCAGGACTTGCCTAAAATTAAAGAAAGCCAATAAAACTAGGAACCTATTAAAAGAAGAAATGATGGTGAGGAAGCTTCAGTGAACCCCTCTAGGTTGAAGAGAAATTAACAGAAATACAGACTAAGATGGTGTAAATAATACAAACCAGAAAACAGGAGTTAAAAGCACTGCTGAACCAATCTTTCAAAAGCACAAAATTTACTTTTCTCTTGTGCTCTGCTGCTTATTAAAGAGGTTTGCAGGGAACATGAGATTGAAACTGTACATAAAAGAGAGAACCACATAAGTGTCCTGGTTAAAAGAACAATGACATGACCAACCCAGGAAAACAACAAAAGCATCAGTGTTTAATTTTGAGACAGAATAAGCAGTGTGAGGAAGTTAGAAGTCACACACTATGTTCAGGTCATACCTATATGTATCACTTGCCTTGCACTGTGCTTTATTTTGAAATTTTTGTCAGCTGTGTATGTGAAATAACACCAACACTCACCCAAAAGAACTGCTGTAAACCTGCCCTTCACTTTGGCTATAGCTGATTATGGCAGATTTATGGAAGACACACCAGAAACACAGAGCTGCACCATCTGCAACCCCTCACAGGGGAGTCTGGCACCTCCTGTGTTTTCCCTTTCTTTTTTTGGCCTTGGTATCCCTCAAGTGGGTAATTACAGGATGGCTTCCAGACTAGCTCATCTCCCTTTCAGAGAAGCACACAGAAGAAAATACACAGTCAGGGATTACACATCCAGAATGCAAAATGCCAAGTGCTTTCAGCCCAGTACATGGCATGTGCAACCCATAAATTCAGCACTAAGGCTGCTTATGAACAGTGCTAAATGCATGCACAGAAGGAAGGGAGTGAACACAGGCATTTGGTCCATGGGGATTTGCCACCACCTAAAACACTGGCACAGTCAACCTGGAAGGGGTTGCTGTTGCAACACACACTGGTCTAACTTGGCCACAAAGACCCCCAAATCCCATCAGAGAAATGCCAAACAACTTGGATTGTTTCAATTGATGAAGTGGATTCACCACCCCTGGAGGTGCTCAAGAAATGGCTGGATGTGGCATTTAGTGCTGTGGTTTAGTTGATAAGGTGGTGATTAGTCAGAGGTTCCATTCGATGACCTTGGATGTCTTTTCCAACCTAAATGATTCAGTGATGTTCATCAATACCTCTTTGCTGAATAAAGAGATAACAATTATTTGATGTGTTAAGGCACTCAAACACAAGGGGATGACCCTGAATAAATAGACATGAATAAATACATGGACAGACAGAACTTCTGCCTGCTCTGACACTTGTGCAAGCAACAGTGACTTTTAGGTAGATGTCTTGGTAGAGTGTGCAAAGCCATTTGGTGTTTGCCACTGTTTAAGGGGTCGTGTTCTCTGCCTCTGAAGTGTTTTTCTACAGCACCCACTGCACTGAGGATGTGCAGAAAACACAGTTATATTCTCCACCAAGACTTGTTTCCCTTTCACTATAAAAACCTAAGTAAATAAAAATATATGCACTGAAACTATATTACTGTAACTGTTCTATTCACACCAGAAATTTGCTAAATTTCTCCCTACAAGCCGCAATTTTCTGAGTCGATATTTTGAACGGCCTAAAAAACCCCAACTCCCAGCAACAACACATCTTTAAAAACTACATTTAAAGGTAATGAGGCAACTCCACAGTTGGAAGGATGTGGCAGAGGCAGGACATTCTGCTCAAGTTCATCCTGAAAACATGTCAACACTGACTGGAGAGATCTGCTCTCATAAAGTAGTGTTTGTTCAGCTCTTTTTTTTAATGCCAGATAGGGTCCAAGTGGAAGGGTGGGATTGATCACAGCCAATGAGCAGTCAGATTAATTTCTAAGGCTGCAAAACAGTGGGCAGTATATGAACTCTCATTTCTCAAAACTATGAGACATTTGCAAGCTTAGGTTTCTGTGGGTTTTATTAAAATTTTTTTATATGTGTATCAAACCCAGCTTGTTTTGCAATAACTCAAAAGTTGAAACAAACTGTGAAGAAAACATTTTTTCCTATTTAATTAAGTGTGTGAGATCAATGGTTTAATATTACCTACTTGTGCAGAACTTGGAAAACATCTCTTGTGACTTGCTGCCTTTAAATGAAATCAAGCCAAAATCATGGAGCTGCTTTATCACCCTGCATGACTTGCTACATCCACACCTATGTTAATAAAACAACACCATTTAAACTAGCAAGGGACTGAGAGTTTGACTCAGTTTGAGAGTCTGAGAGTTTGTTTCATTCAACCAAAATGGAAAGGAGAGGTGGGCTTCTGCATGAATAAATCAGAGAGCAAATTGTATACAGGCCATATAAACAGTTTGCATCAAGAGGAAACAGATTAGCAGAACAAATTAAACAGATCATTAAAAAATGTTAAAAAAGTCTTTTGTGGTCAAAATGATAAAACTTTCCCTTTCCTATCAGGAGAAACTTCATCACTAGAAACAAATCTGAGAAAAGGCAGAACTCTCTCTGTCTAAAACCGGGCATTCAGACACATGACTTTATGCAAGTACTGCATGAACTTTGCTTCATCTGCATCAGGTAACACCTGGTCTGTATTCTGCCTCAAGAGTACAAATCCAGTCTGTAAATGTGTATGTTCATCCACCTCCTACCCAGTTTCAGCCACTCCTCCCACAATAAGAAAAGCAAAGGCGCTCATGCAGAGGCTTCCAAAGTTATTTTGGGTAGTTCCAGTGGCAACAGAAGACAGGGAGAGCTATACCATCAACAAAAGGGGCTGGATTTTGCACCTGCCCTGACACAGCCCTCCCCCTGACTCTTGCTTCTGTTATTCAACAAAATACAGCTTCAACTCCTCATCCTTACAATTTTAACCTATACCATCCTAAATTGTGCTTATCCCCCCTTCCCTCTCCAGTTCTGTGCTACACAATTTATTTTCTAGGTCTTCCATACCTGCCTGTGGCAAATGTGCTGTTCTCACCGTGGAGAGTTTATTATAGGGCTAATAGGAATGAGAAACAAGCTCCAAAATCCACCTGAAGTCAGCCTAGCATCTGTGGAATCAGCTTTTTTTTGTCTTGCTTGTACTTAAGAACTCAGAAAACAAGAATAAATTGGGAGCTCACACCCAAGTTTACAGTGGGTCAGAGTTGCTGATTTAATCATTTGGCTGTCACTGGTGGTAAGAGAACCTTCCCTCACAGATTCATGGGATTTGTAGCACTCCAAAAATAGAGGAAACCAAAGTGTCTTATCCCTAGCAATAATTTTAATTTATTAGATTTATCAGTGTAAGAACAGATTTTGTGTGTCTAGTATTACTGAGCTGCAATGTCCAAGAAAATAAGCTCTGCAGATACAAAAATCTGCGTCTACACAGGATAGAGAGAACTTAAAATGCTTTCATTATAGTGTTTACAATTTTCTAAGTACTGGGATGTGCATTTTTGTAAATATTCTGAGAATCAGAGACAAAAAGAAACAGGTAACTGGTGTGATTATTGATTACAGTAGCTTCCACTATGTTAAAAATAAATACTGTCATGTTCTTTCCTCTTGAGACACAAGTTGGTTGATTTTTAGTTTTAATACATTTTATCAAAAACCCCAATTTCAATATCTGCCTTGTATGTGCACAACTGTACTCACTTATCCCACAGCAACATCCCAAGAACACCATTGATGGCAGGATAACTGATCTGTCTGGGAATTCTTTCTAAATCTGCTGGTATTACATCTTGGTGGATGGCACAGCTATTAAAGAATCCCACTACTGGTCACAATATTCCTCCCTATACAAAATCAACTTCCTGCACTTCAAGAAGTTGCAGAACATTCACCACTTTCTTGCAACAGCTGCTCCTGCAGCTGTAAGAATTAGATCATGAGAATGATCCCCAAGCAATATATATTCATGTGTGCTTTATTCTAAAAGCAGACACAACAGCTTTCTCTTTGATACTTGAGTTCAAAATAAATTGTTTTTCACTGTGGTTAAATACTGTTTTTTTTCACAGCCTGTCCTGAGTCATTAAACACAGCAATTCCAGTAAGTTTAATTAAACCTGTTATTTCTTATCTACTATTTTTTACTAGAAGACATAATGGATTCATTTTTAGCATACAAGCAGGACAACAGCTATATTTCTTTTGTTTCTGAGCTGGAAAGAAAGAAGTTCCCTATGGTATCTTGTTAGAGGAGAAATATGTTTTCTTCCATTGGGAAACCGTCCTATAAAATTCTGAGCAGAACCAACTCAGCTGCAGAAGCTGTAACATGAACATACAGACACTCAAAATAGGTCAAGTGAAAACTTCTAAAATTCACGGAAGTTTTGATGGAAATCAAGACTCAACTGAGGGAGGAATTTGACTGAATGGTTCAGTGCATTATTCACAACAAAGTTACTATATTTGTAGGTTTTTAGTTTGATCTTTATCAAATACATGTTAATCCCACAAAGTAGAATAAAAGATGTTAGAAAGTTTCAATGCACAATTTCCAATACCATATTTCTTATTAAAAAAAAAAAAAAAAAGAAAATCACAGTCACTCCTGTCATGGAGTATCCCTTTAATAGGAAGCATGTTTTAGTGATTAACACCAGAAACCCCCAGGCATAAGACAGAATTCCATACAACTCTACATTAAAAAAGCCAACAAAACTTTGGAAAGACAACCCATCTGCTTTCTCTTCTACTATATGAGGTACTTCCCTATTTTACAGCTACACTCACTCACACATGTATAATGCAAAGATAGTTGGAATCACTTTCTCAACACCAAGTATTTTAATTTTGCTTGTAACCTTAAAGCTGCCTCTCCTTTGATTCCAGTACACGAAAAATCCCTGTGTTAGCTCAGAAGCAGCTGTTGAGTGGGTTTGGACCTGTTAGCCCTCTGCAGCACTGTGTATTCACAATTTAGTTGCCAGGTCATAGTCTGGCTGCTTTACAATATCAGCTGTCTGGAGGATCTAAAGCTTTGACGGAATTCTGCACAATGAGATGATATATCAAACCAACTGGCATTTCTAACTTTTAGGAACTGTAATTCTATACACCATTGCTTTTGTGCAAATAGATTTTCCTGAATTGTGTAACTATGGATGGAACAGAGCAATAAAGTCAAAGCCAAATGTCTTTGAGATTCAGGATGTCAAAATGTGAGTTCTTAATAAGTCACAGACAGACTTAATTGTTGAAGCTAAAATCCACATGGGAAAAATAACCAAGTTTGAAGCTATTTTAATCTGGTTTTCAAGTCTATTAACAACTTTTGATGGGATACAGAATGTTCTCATTTACTGCTTGTTCCTGTGTCTGTTCACAGTAGGAAATGAAGAAAACTTCTTTCCTTTTTTTAAATTTGCTTGGTCAAAATTATTAAATGTAATTTTAAACTAGACACACAAATTCTGTTTCAGTGTCAACACTGTTCAGGTACAGTTACTTAGTTCCATCTGCAAAGTTTACATCACATTATACTATTATGGAAAAGAAATGTTGTTTTACAAATACGCTTAAGAACCTGAATCACAATTGTGCTGAATGTCTCTATTGAAAAGATTTGCATGTATAGAATCATAGAATCAGCTGGGTTGGAAAAAACCTCTAAGATCATCAAGTCCAACTCTTGATCCAACCCCACTGTGATTGCCAGATCATGGCACTCAGTGTCACATCCAGTCTCACCTTAAAAACTTCCAGAGATGGAGAATTCACCCCCTCTCTCGGCAGCCCATTCCAATGCCTGAGCACTCTCTCTGCAAAGAATTTCTTCCTGATATCCAACCTAAACCTCCCCTGGCAGAGCTTGAGCCCGTGCCCCCTTGTCCTATTGCTGAGTGCCTGGGAGAAGAGACCAATCCCCACCTGGCCAGAACTTCCCTTCAGGCAGTTCCAGACAGTGCTGAGGTCACCTCTGAGCCTCCTCTTCTCCAGGCTAAACACCCCCAGCTCCCTCAGCCTCTCCCCACAGCACTTGTGCTCCAGTCCCTTCTCCAGCCTCGTTGCTCTTCTCTGGCCCCGCTCCAGCCCCTCAATCTCTTTCCTCAACTGAGGGGCCCAGAACTGAACACAACACTCAAGGTGTGGCCTCCCCAAGGCAGAGTCCAGGGGAAGGGTCACTGCCCTGGTCCTGCTGGCCACGCTAGTTTTGATACAGGCCAGGATCCCATTGGCCTTCTTGGCCACCTGGGCACACTCTTGGCTCCTGTTGAGCTTCCTGTCCCTCAGTCCCCCCAGGTCCCTTTCTGCCTGGCTGCTCTCCAGCCACTCTGTGCCCACCCAGCCTGGAGCGCTGCAGGGGGTGGGGTGGCCAAAGAGCAGGACTGAATTTGTGTTGGTTCTCTTCTAAAGCTGGCCAAGATCAACAGCAGCAGCCAGACACAACTTATTCCATATTCTCACCTGATTTCTCAACTACTCTCTACCATTTCCTGCATGCAGGACACTGAATTAAATGCAATTAAGCTCCTGTATTTTCCTCCACTGCTCACTAGACATTCCTACTTCTCTGGTACTCTCCTGATTGATTTCACATCCTTTTAGACTTTCTCTTTTCTTTGCCCTCTTCTACCATTCCTCACTACGTTGCCCAAACTGAGGTGTCTAAAGAAGAAGATTGGTATTGGAAGGCAATTCCAAAAGCCTAAAGGAGCACACACTGAGGCTTTTTTGTTTCTGATTTTGGACCAAGATGTTTCACCAAACTGTACTTGCTGTTTCATCAGACCCTGTCCCTTCTTCACAGATGTGTATGGCAAACCTCGAGAGGGGCAGCTGGGTGGAAGTTAAGATTAGTTTTAACAAAAATGTGTGAACTTTATAACCAGATTTTGCTAGAAGAGCTGCACTGTTCTGAGAAATACTATGATGAAAAAAACTCAGGCCAGACCCAGGGAGAAACTTTTCAGCTCAGCTTTGCTGCAGCTAAAACTGACTGTCGGAGTAGTCACAGGTAACTTTAGCTCATCATTAGTAAAGAGAGCTTATTCAACAAGAAAATCTGCAGGGGCTCAAACCTCCACTGAAGGGCTGTAACACCTGAAGCCAGGACAGCTGCTTGCAAAGTCAACCACTGACTGAGGGCACAGCCTAAGAGCTGGGACAACTGTACACCTTCTCAAATAAAAAGCTGATCAGAATGTGCAAAGGAAGTTCAGGAAAAAAGTTTCATTTGAGCAAAGAGGGTTTTGCACACTTACATTTTCAGCTCTTCTCTAACAATAACCCAGTCACACCCTCCTTCAAAATCCTTACTTGTGGCACCATGCCTAAAATTCATATATCAAATCTTACTGAGAGGGCTTGTCAATTTTTGGCAGTTTTTTCTAGAAAGTACTCATACACTTAAGTGTTTATGCAGAGTCCTAAAACTACCTTTCAGCCTCTGCATAAAAATCCAATGTTCTTCCTATGTACAAAACCCTTGTGCTGATGTTTCTGAAGGCTCATCCATCTCTCATTAGCCTACACAGACCTTCTGAAGTTCAACTTGAATTTATCCCTGCTCTGCTCTGCTACTTTTCCACAGCAATTAAAACTCTGCCATTGTGCAACACAGGGGACCTAAAGAACCTTACTGTGCAAAAAAAAGCAGCAACAAGTGCAGAGTTAATGAGCCATCCTCCAATATTTTAATGAATCTTAGTTTAAGAACCAGGTAGATCTGTGTTAAAGATCTGCAAACTCCAAGAACTTGGCTGCATCTATGTGAGAAACACTTAAAAAATTATAGTAGAATAGCAGTATATATGGTGGTTTTCTTGATCTTTTGTTCATGACACTCATATCTGAGCAAACCCATCCTCTCACAAAGCAGCAGAAATGGCTTCCACAGTTTCATCTACAGAGATGAAGCAGCTGAGGGTTATCTTTACAGGTAACAAAAACTTCATGTCCAAATTTGTGTCTGCTTTTCTAAGCTGATCTCAACATAAATTTAACACAAGATGTTGGTGTCTTACCTGCTGAACTTCCTTTCCTATTACTGCCCACAACACGACCCAGCAGATGGTAAAAAGCTCAATGTTATCTTGGTCAGAATTCATCCATGCTGACTGCAACTCAGACCCTGAGAAAGGCCTCCACTCAGGAATAATTTTGTGTTTTTCATGCAGAACATACTGCACACATTTTTCCTTACCTTGGCTGATGGGGGAAGAAGCTGAGCTCGTGGCTTTCATGTGAGGATGTTATTTTTTAATACATAAAGAAGCAATGCTCAGTAAAGGGAGAGAATTAACTGAGAATTACCAAGCTGAGCCTTTTTAATCCTGGTGTGAACAGTCAAAACTGCATCAGAAGAACTTCACTAACACAGAGGAAAACCACATCATATTCCAGCACCCAGACACAAGGAGAAGGTATGGAAAGAAATGAAAGGTCAATCTCAACTTTGGCATAAATAAAGAAAATGTCTACAGGACAGCAGACATCTAAAAATTCTCTAAAAGGCAGGTGAGGGCAGCCTTGGAATACAACACATTGGCAGCCTCATAAGGCAGCTGGGATGCCACACCAATGTCACCACCATGAACCAGGTGGGGCAAAATGATGAACTGCCTTCTGCCTCCATTCTCCTCCCCTCTGAAAAAGTGAAGGCCAGAGCCAGGAATGGGGGAAAGAAAAGGGACTTCCCCTTCAGTTCTAAATTTAAGTCATGCTAGGGCATGTAAAAGTACTGATGGTTTAATGTTCTCTTCCTTTGCACCATGGGGGATGCTGTAAGGAGGGTATAAAAGAGCAGCCTGTAACACACTGTACACTGCAAACTGAAATGACAATAAAAGCAAAGATGCCTTCACAATGGCAAATAGAAATCCCTGCATTAACCTTTTAGTTGAATATAGAAAGAATTAGTCTCAGTGAGAGACCTCAAGACTTGAAGAGTTGGGTTCTGTTTCCTTTGTTTAACCATGTTACAAATTTGCAACCTGACCATGTAAATGTAATTTCAATGAAGAGATGTTCAACAGATGTATTAAAAAATAAGCCTTTAAAAGAGGTGCAATTCTCTGCAGAAAACATTTATTCAACTGCTTTACAGAGGAAACCAATTAAGGCCAAATATATTACTTAGAAATGGACAGACCTTCACTGGGTACAAATATGAGCTGGCTTAACAGTATATTGTATATAAAAATGTTCTTTGAAAGCATCTAAGAAAGATAAAGGCAGAGCAATATAAGCTGAAAAACTGCTTCTTTAAGGCCAACAAAAAGTATTTCTTTATTCTTTGTTTCTTAGAAAAGTGTTATTACCAAAATATTTTCTTCACAATTACTTCCATATTTCTAAATACAGATTTTAAGATTGTGTGAGCACAGATAGAGGGTATTTATGGACATGAAAAACATCAGACACCACCAAAAAATTATATGAGAGTCAGCAAGTTCATGACACAAGAAAGCATTTAAGACTTAAAAGTCTTTAAAAAACCCAGGATAGCAAACCAAGTGATACACACATCACCATTTTCCATAATCAAATTGCTGACAACTCTAACTAGATAGAAGAAATTTCATAATTCCATACAAAAATATGAAGTTTGGAAGCACTGGAGTAAATTATGTTCTTGAAACTGCTGAGATGATTTCATATGGTATATGCATTACCTGACCTTTTAAAACCCACTGAAGCAACTTGAAATTTGCCTGTGGTGTTTTAAGTGGCCCATGGATTTCGTTACTGCTACACAGAGAAGAAGAAAAGATGAAGCATGGAAAATGAGAATTCAGAATTATTTAACAATGACTTCAACTAACCGGGCATGGATTTGTGCTCTTCTTCAGCAGCTCACTGTTATGTGCTGTAGAAACTTGGCATTGTTCCTGAGAACTATATACAGACACCAAACCCATGAGGTGTTAAATATCCCCTAAACACATGCCCCAGTAAAACACGTAACACAGAAGGTAGTCTCTCTGGATTGAAATGCATATATAACACACATGTTATGCTGTCAGCATGTTTATATTACTCATATAATAGAAATATCTCAACAAATATCCCCTTTGAAAAGTATACTAACTAAAGCATCCCATCAAATGCCTAGGAAGGTGTCAACTTATAGCACGTTTCACTTGAAAACCTGTAATGCTACTTGTACCAGTTATAAACATGTTTGTTTCAATTTCCTGTTTTGTGACTCATACTGGAAATCATATGGTAGTTAAAAACCGCAGTTGCTCATTTCCACTACTGGAAATCACCTTCACTTCTTAGAGAGTAGAAAGAGTTTAGAGTTAATTACAAATCTGTGTTGCATCCACTGATAATTAAGAGCATGTAGCCTTCACATCAAGTCTAGAGCCAAGCCCAGTACTCCCTGGTGTCCTGGACCCGCCCTTCTCACACGGTCCTGGGTGGCAGCTCCTGTTTGTACATCCCTGCCAGGGCCTTGGCCGCGCTGTAGATCATCTGCCGGCGGGACATGCCCGTGAACACCGAGTGCCAGTCCATCCTGTTCACGTTCAGGCCACTCTTCTCCAGCACTTCACCCACGGTCACCAGCAGGCCTGACCATCTCAGACTATAGTCCTGAGGAGTGAGACTCTTGGCCTGTGTAACATTTTGAGAAGTGATTACTGACAGAGTTTAAATTAGAAGTTTTCATACAATCAGAGAATGGATTGGGTTGGAAAAGACCTCCAAGATCATCAAGTCCAACCCTTGGTCCAACTCCAGTCCCTTTACCAGATCATGGCACTCAGTGCCACGGCCAATCTGTTTAAAAACCTCCAGGGATGGTGAAACCACCCCCTCTCTGGGCAACCCATTCCAATGCCTGATTACTCCCCACTGTGACCAACTTTCAGAAGTAATACTCCTTATAAAAACAGATCTACATGGCAAATTAAAGGGTATCACAATCAGATTTCAGACTGCCCCATAATTTGCCTACCAAAATTTTGGATTTCATGTGTCATGATCCAAACAACATCTGAGGAGTACAAACTAAATACAAAGCTTAAGAGAGTAAAGACATAGTACCAAAGTTAGGAGGTAGCTTTCTCTCTTAAAGTAGCCAATATATGGAATAAATAACAATATATATTTATACAATATATACCCCCCAAAGGCTTGTAAAAACAGTTAAAAAGTCTGTATGAAGCTGGTAAATGCAAGGAGAAAGCTGAGCCTGGCAGAAAAGAATGACTGAGAGATTTGCATGAGATCACAAATGGACTTGAGAGTGCAATGTCATGGAACTGTAGAAAGGATTGGGCTGGAAGAGATCTTAAAGACCATCCAGTCACAACCCCCCTGCCATGGGCAGGGATGCCATTCATGAGATCAATTTGCTCCAAGCCCCATCCAACCTTGCTTTGGACACTTTCAGGGATGGGGCTGCCATAGTTTCTCTGCCCAACGTGTGCCAGGGACTCACCACCCTCACAGGGAAGGATTTCTTCTTAGTATCTTATTTAAAAGTATTCTCTCAGTTTCAAGCCATTCCCTCTTGTTCTGTCACTCCAACCCTTGAAAATAGTCTCTCTCCATGTTTCCTCTAGCCCCTTCAGGTCCTGGAAAGCCACAATGAGGTCACCCCAAAGCTTCCCTTCTCCAGGCTGCACAATCCCAGCTCTCCCAGCCTTTCCTCCCAGCAGAGCTGCTCCATCCTCTGACCATACTGGGGCCTCCTCTGAACTCTCCAACAGCTCCATCCTTCCTGTGCTGCCCTCAGGGCTGGAGCAGCTCTGCAGGTGGGGTCTCACCTGAGGGGCAGAATCCCCCTGTCCTGCTCTGCTGCCCACCCTGTGGGACCAGCCCAGGGCACGGGGGGTTCTGGGCTGGGCCATGTCCAGCCTCTCCCCCACCAGCACTCTCAGGTCCTGCTCCCAGGGCTGCTCCATCTGCTCATCCCCAGCCTGGATTGATCCCAGGGGGTTGCCCCAGTCCAGGTGCAGCACCAGCCCTTGGCCTTGTTAAACCTCAGGAGATTCCCAGGGCTGCTCCTGGGGCTTGTCCAGGTCCCTCTGGATGGCCCTGTCCTGCAGGTGTGTCACTGCACCCTCAGCTCAGTGTCACCTGCAGAGCTGCTGAGGCCCCCTCAGCCCCTTCCTCTGTGTCATTAATGGGCATATTAAATAACTCTGGTCCCAGTACAGGCCCCCGAGGGCACCACTGGTCACTGGTGTCTACTGGGACTCTGAGCCACTGACCACAAACCTCTGGACATGACTGTTCAACCAATTCTTTATCCACTGAATAGTCCATCTCCAGTTTTGAGTGGGGGACCATGTCCAGGAGGTTATAGAGGTCCAGGTAAATGACATCTGTAGCCCTTCCCTCATTCTGCAGTTGGAACCAGAAGGAAAACAGCGAGGGAACCATCACTGCATTTCTCTAGTTTGATGCTCATCACAGACAACCAGCACCTTCGTACAGATTTTGAGTCAGTCTGTTTCCAGTGCATGAACAGCAGATCAAGGGCATTGCTGTGCTCTATCCTTCCTAAAACTACTGCCTGCAATAATAACAGCACATGCAAATTTGCTGGAATATGCAGAATAGTTTGGGTTGGAAAAGGACCTCTAAAGATCTTTTCCTGTAGCTTCATGTTTTTCTCCGTTTTTAAAAATCATTCTGGAAATCTACAGAGACAGACCAATATATCTCCTTTTTCTCAGCTTTTCAAGGCTTCAAGAACTCGAGAAAATAAGAACCAAAACCAATCCTACATATGCTCACTTACTGAAATGGGTACTACTCAAAAAAACCCTAAAGTTACTATTTGTTTTCTCAAAATAAGCCCCGAGGATCAAACCCCAAACAGCTTTGGTTTTATATTCCTCATGGAAACATTTATTTAAAAAGAATTTTCAGACCAGAGTTAATTAATGCACAACTTGTATCTGCTGTCAGGCAACACGCAGTGACGGGAGTCATTCCCAGCCTGCGTCCAAAGAAACACAAACAATCTCATGAAAACCTCCTGCTGGGGATATTTAAGAACTGCACGATTTTCAATGGGATGAACCACAGTGTTTCCCAGATCTAAACCTTTTGATTTCAGAAATTTTACATCCTTGCACACTCAGAAGAGGGAATCTGTCTTGCCTTTTAAGTGGGAGTCTATAGGGAATTCTATAAGGTGGGAGCTCATAGGGAATTGTATTTCCTTTTTGAGGAAGTAATCCTCTGTTATTAATTTATTCTTGCTTAGCAGTTCTTGTTAGTAGGGAAGTAAAACTAGTGCTCCAAAGTGACACAGAATGAGACTTTTGATCACAAAACCTGTTGCCATAAATGACTGAGGATTTTTAGGTAATACATTAATGTGTTTCAAAAACAGTTTTAATCTTCATTTCATAAATTAAAACATTTAAGTGGAGCAACTGACAGTAAGAACTCACATTGTGAGTTAATCTTGTTGTTAATTGGTAAGAAAACTGAAAACTCACTTGCTGAACATATTGCAAAGGCACTGGTGTTGCTTGGGTAAACACTTCCAGGTGAATTCGATGAACTGGATCCTCAATAATCAGACACCCAATGTCAAACCACCTGCAATGATGTTGAAATTATTTTACTTCTGAGTACTGAGTATCACTCAATTGAAAAACCAATGTGTTAGCAGTTGAATTATGACCATTTTACAAACTCTACTACAAATGTAATGATAATGTAATAATGAGATTCCTCAAAGCCATCTGCTATTTTTATCAAGTTAAATTTGCATAAATCAGTCTTCATATATCTAACATTATAGTGCATGTGTATGTATGCAAAATGCATAATATACATAAAAATATATAAAATATACGAAACTTACAAATCAAAGACACAAAGAAAGCTGGTGGGTTGGGTGTGTGCACAGATTCACTCCTTTGGCCATAGTTATTATGCTACAAGTTTCACTCAATCTTTGAAAGAACATTTCTCAATAAAATAACCTTCCCTAACAATTAAAAAAAAATCTAGTTATCATTTATGTTCTATATTCAGAATATTTTGGGCATGTCTAATGCCATGTCTAAGAACCACTGAAATGATTTATTCAGAGAAACAGTTCTGCACTCTTCAGAATACATCCCAATATCCTTTCTGATACAATTTCAAAGAGAGTAGGCACACATAAGTGCACAAACTACTGGCCAAATGCCAACTCTCACAGCTCCTCACTTTTTTTCAGTTCAGTATAACTTCACTGTGTTTTTACATTGTGAATCTACAAAAACCTGAAAGGAATTTTTTTAATATTAAAGTCTCAGGATGTCTGGACAAAAAATTGAACACGAACACCAAAATCAAATCTGACAACACAATACTGAAGACAGATCCTCTCCTTTCTTCTGCTCAGAGTGATTCTGACACCAACTCCTTTGAGTTGGCCCCCCTGAGTCAACAAAGAATAGTTCTGATATGTACCCACACCCCAGGAATAAATGTATTTAATGTTCTCACTTGTCAGGAAGCAGTTCCTCAATGAAGCTCTCCACGGATACAGCAGGCTGTTTCTCGTGGATGACTCCCGTCCGACGCAAGCTGTTTATCCTCTCCTGGGCTCCCTACAGGGAATACAAGCTGTTGGATAACACTGTCTTGGACCATAACACAGCAAAATGTTTACAGATCAACCCCAAAAGAACTCTAGAATATACCTTTCAAGTTAAACAGAAAATATGAGAGATTTTGAAAATTACTCTTTCAATGTTAGGGGAAAAAAAAAAACCAACCAACCGCATGAAAATCCGTAAGGGAATCCCAAACCATAACATAAACTATGATAAAACTAATTAAACATTGTTAGGTTTTTATTTTCCAAGGAAAAGACCCAGAGTACCATGCAAAGAACTCTGTAACTGTGACAAGTTTCCCTATTAGTGAAACATCAGTATATATTTCTGTTCTTTGCACTGAGGGTTTTGCAACCCAAGACTTCTTGGGTTTAGAGCCTTTTAGTGCTTTGAAGCAACTATGTAAGACCAAGGAAAAGAATGCATTTGTTGTGGCACATACCCAACTAATATGTAGGAATCATTTGCTTCAGCTATTACTACTCTGAAGTTGTAATACAAATATCACTACCACTATACTGCACTAGTTAAACAAGTAGAGAAATATATATACATTATTTTGCTTTAACTCAATATGAAATTGTATCAGCCAATATATTGCTGTGACGACAGGCTTTACTTTGCTGCAAACACTGCCACAACAGCTAGGGGGAGAAAACACTTCCTTTTTCATGAGTTTTTGCTTACACTTAGTAAGCACAATGCTAAATAGCTGTTTTCACGATTTTTTAGTTATTGGTTAAACCTTTGCTGACCCCTCTTCTGTGGCAGCACAACAGTTTGAGAGGCTGCAACAGTGATTTGCTTTTCAAACACAACATTGATCTGTTTGGGCTGATCCCTGACAAGTGTTGGTCAAACTGGCTTTGATCTACAGAATTATGAGGCAATTCAGTCTCAAATAATCTCGCCTCAATCTCTTTTGATTTCTAACGTTCCCAACATGATTTGCTAGTAACAGACTATTAAAAAATGCCTGATGTACTTTGAAACAACAGCAGTGCCACAACATATGTGAGACGTGACGACAGGGTAAGAAAACTGACATAAATAATCATCGCTTGCTGTGAATGTGTTTATAAAACAAAAAAATCTTTCAATAAGCAGCTTTAAACTGGACTAATGATTTAGATGGAAAAAACCCACCTCAAACCAAACCAACACCCAGCAGAACAACAACAAAACAAACAAAAAACACTAAGAAAAAACCCAAAGAAAATGCCTACCTATCCCACAAAGTGACTGTCACATTATGGAAAATGAGACTCTTCTGGGTGAAACTCTGTATGAGAGGCCCTTTGGTACTGTTACATATCAACTCACCTTTAAACCTGCAGCATAACCCACTGGTTGGGGTGCAATGTTAGACTGTGCAGCCTCTCCAGTCACAACAGCCATTCCAAAGACCTCTTGAAAAGCATCTCGAATTGCTGCAACTTTCACCTCTTTATTGGAAGTAACCACTATGTCCAGTTCTCCCCCAGTCCCTGTAAAATAATTTAGAGGCATCTGTAAAATATGCATGTTCATGTGTTTTTCCTCATTCCCTTTACTGGATAGTTCAAACACATGCTCCATCTGCACACTATTCTTCAGCTGCTCTTCTCTTTCTCACGCACTGTGCAATAGTTATTTCATGAAGAAGTAGTAATTGAAGTTAGGAACTAAAAGTTAGATGAATAGGTGAGACATGGATGAAAGACAAACAGGAATTGGTGGTTGTTCAGCACCTGAAGAAACCCCAATGCCACTCATTTAAGATCACAATTCATAGAATCACAGAATGGATTGGGTTGGAAAAGACCTCCGAGATCATCAAGTCCAACCCTTGGTCCAACTCCAGTCCCTTTACCAGATCATGGCACTCAGTGCCACGGCCAATCTCACCTTAAAAACCTCCAAGGATGGGGAATTCACCCCCTCTCTGAGCAGCCCGTTCCAATGCCTGAGCACTCTCTCTGCAAAGAATTTCACTCTGATCTCCAACTTTAATTTCCCCTGGCAGAGCTTGAGCCCATCGTGCCCCCTTGTCCTATTGCTGAGTGCCTGGGAGAAGAGACCAACCCCCACCTGGCCAGAACTTCCCTTCAGGTAGAGATTTAGGAAAACAGACATCCATTTCTAAGGATGACTTGGTCTTCTGAAAAGCAGTAAGGAATGTTGGTGTGACACACAAACTCTTCCCTATGAAAGGGATCAGGAACACAGACGCAGGTCATAAAATCCAGTGAACAGCTGTCAAATCACCTAATTTTTAAAGATGGGCTCACATAATTGTCCTTGGAGTGATGCTTAAGGATTTTAGTGTGTTTTTGTAGATTTTTAGAATCATGTAAGTTGCATATATTCTTCTAAGTTGCTCACATCCTAAAGTCAGTTACTGATTCTCTTTCTCACAGATTTGGGAACTTTCTCATGCCCTGCCAAGGCCATGGTGTTTGTGAGAAGTCACCTGGAGACAGAGTGAAGACAAAACACAGGAAGAAGGCCTTGAAGTCCTGGAAGATCTCCCGGGGACAGTTCTGAGGACCCCCACGGGAGGGGCACAGAGGGAAATGAAGATCATGGTTGGTTATCAATATCTCAAATGTAAATTAGTGGAGAAGATATAAAATTGTAACATTCCTGGTCATGGGGGGCAGACCTTCTGGTGTGCACCTTGGAAGCTTCTAATAAAGGTAACCTGTCTATCTTCCTCCAATAAAACTGTTTTTGAGTGCCTGTTTTCACAACAGGCAACAGGAGTGTGAACTTATTATCTTCCTCCCTACCACTTTATCCTGGTTTTCAGTATTAAATATCTATGGAACCAAGACCTTGTACACAGTTCTCAAGGTTTTCCAGCAGGAGATATCTCCATAAAGAAGTAGGAGTTTTCACCAGGCTTTTGTAGAATAAAACAAAACCATTAATGAATTAAAAGAAATCTAAAACTACTACAAAGGAGCTCGATCATACCTCACATCTGTTTATCACAGCACAAGTTCCCCACTGACAATGGTGAGCCCAAAGCTTAAATCTTACAGCAAAGAACAATTTACTCTTTGGCTCACATTACTCAGCAGACCTCAGTTACAGGAGCCATACCTTATTTTTACAAAGAATCACCAGAGATATGCCAGAACAGCAGTAAAACATACTTTTTGAGTTTTTGGAGTAGCTTTTTAACTTTTTACTTACCAACTGCTTTACTGAATGATCACTAAACTTTGAGCAATTGTTTCAAACACTGGTAAACAACTGGACCAAAAAAATGACTATTTTTTTCAATTACTCCTTCTGGAGAGAAGTGAATTTAATATAATTAAACAAGATCTTCAAATTGACTGCAGGCATTTAGTGAAATTAAAAGCCTTGTTTGAGTGCCCAGGAACAGAAATACTGTTAAAGAGCTTTTAATGAAACTAAAAACTAACCTATAACATATCTAATAAATTACTGCATAACAACTTTAAGAATAGATACTGTCTTTGGATGCAGAATACAGAATATGTTCTTTTGGGTTAAGGAGCATGAAATAGCAAACCCTATCTTTGTTCATCACAGATACTACAAAAGTGAAACAAAGACATTACAAGCATTAAATGAAAACATTTGTGATAACATCTGTCACACACTGGGGTAGTATGGAAATTCTGAAATATAAGAACTACAAACACTCTGGTAAAATCAGAAACAGAACTATTACATCAAGCTTGATGTAACTTAAGCTCTGACACTTAAATGTGAAATTTCATTGTGTATTATAAACTGACAGTTCCACATTCAATTTAAGATTCCCTGTCATGTTTTTTTTATAAAAGCATTGATATTTATGCTCATAAGGGGACCATTTCATGAGCAGACAGAAATTGTCTCTTCCAGGTGCATGGCTCAAATAACACCTTCACAATGTGCCAATGAAAACAGTTCACCTCTTTTCAAGAAAGGGATTACAGAAATACTATTTGCTCACATGGAAAAAAAATAATTTCAACCACCTCAACCAGAAGCTTTGGCAATTTCAGTTTTTGGCAGGAGGAATATGACATTTCTTTGGCACTGCAGGAATGGGGAGAGGGCAGAGAGAAGTGGGGCCGCTTGTTGCTGGGGACATGATTTCTCCTGATGCCAGAGTACATTTCTAGAAGGAAGTACATACTAAGTTTAAGCAACTGTCCCCTATTTCCACAACTTGCAACTACAAAAACAATGCAGTAGATAAATGTCCAAGCTGCCCAAGGTGTACACAGATGCTTTCCCTTCCAACAGGACCTTAGAGAGCTTTGAGGTAACTACTGAATTAGCTTACTTGACCTGAATCTTACAGGCAAAGCATTTTATTAGAATTAACTCCTCCTCTAAATAAAATTGTTCTGTCAATAAACACTGTGTCAAACTACCCAGGATAGTGACACATTAAAAAAGGGCAGTCGTGACTCCAACAGAAACCTTAAATACAGGTTGCCAAACTGAACATAATCAACATCTACTGCAGCCTCTCACTGCATCCTGCTCCTGCTCTCAAATGCCTTTAGGAGGCACTGGTGGCAGGCACGTTGCTGGCTGCCCTTCTCACTGATTCCATTCCCACTATCTCCTAACTAGGGAGCTTCTGGGTTGTTCCCCTTAAATGTAAGACAATTAACTATTCCTCCATAATTAGGTCATCTTCCCGCACCCACTGGATGAGTACAGGAGTGCAGCAATGCAGTCACTGGGTCACAGAAAAGGTCCAGCTGGGAAAAAAAACAGCTCAGAAAAACAAAATGAAAAAAACAGAGTTTTAATAGTTTCTTCTCAGTCTTGGCAGTTTCCTGACCAGCTTTATGTGCAGACCAAGGGCAGTACTGGCACACCTGAGGAGGAGGAGGACTTACCACATTGATAGAAGTTAAATAAAAAACATGCCAAAAACCCCGAATCAAATCATCACCTCATACAAATGATGCCTTTTGCATCCCTATTTTAAGGAAGAGGAATCTCAGGTCAGCTTATATGTGACGTGCAATGTACTCCAGTAAAATAAGAAATGGTGAATGCTTCTCCTTCCTGTCAAATTTCAAGCTACAAACAAAATGCTTTTATATTTTAAGTATAAAAGTGGGGTGCTATTATATTAACTTTTCTGACACTCACATGCAATACTTAATGGCTTGTCACACTTACTGATATAGGGAACCATGCCAGGGTCCAGCGTTGTGATCATGGACTCCACTGAATTTCTGGTTTTATCAATAACAGACTTCACCATGGGATTCTCAGCTACACCCTAAAATTAAGCAAATGCATTTCTTAGAATCACAGAATCATGGAATCAGTTGGGTTGGAAAAGGCCTCCAAGATCATCAAGTCCAACCCTTGGTCCAACTCCAGTCCCTTTACCAGATCATGGCACTCAGTGCCACGGCCAATCTCACCTTAAAAACCTCCAGGGATGGGGAATCCACCCCCTCTCTGGGCAGCCCATTCCAATGCCTGAGCACTCTCTCTGCAAAGAAGTTTTTTCTCATCTCCAACTCCAATTTCCCCTGGCAGAGCTTGAGCCCATCGTGCCCCCTTGTCCTATTGCTGAGTGCCTGGGAGAAGAGACCAACCCCCACCTGGCCACAACTTCCCTTCAGGGAGTTTCAGACAGTGCTGAGGTCACCTCTGAGCCTCCTCTTCTCCAGGCTAAACACCACCAGCTCCCTCCATATTATCTTCTGGGTTCTTTTTTTCCCCACAAGAAATTCAAAACTTTATAGTTAAAAAACAAACAAATAAAAAATAAATATTAAGCTCTTGTTCTTTCTGTGTTTTTAACCATTAAACTTCGTAACACCTGCTGTATGTCAGTACTCAGCACAATCATCACAGCATGTGACTACCATGGCTTTTCAACAAAAAGCTTAAAAATTACCCTCTGCATCAATGTGGAAACAGCCCCATCATCTTGTCAAGCCAAGGACTGCTTCTCCAGCCTGCCTGCCTGACTAACAGGGAGTCATTATACATCTGCACCAACAGGTTTTCCCCTTCCTTTTACTTTGGGCTTGGCGGAACCATGTGGGGCTCAGCACAGGGGCCAACAAACCCCACTGTGTTTGTGCCCCAGGGGGCTGGGTTATACCAGTTTGTGGGTTAAACCCAATTTCTCTTTGTGCCATTGCATTTATTGTAATATTGTTATTAAATTGTAACTCTGACTTATAATCTCTTTTGTGTTGAGTTTATTTCTCCTGCCAGTTTACATTTAAACCAGCACAAGGGTTTATAGCAACAGGCATTAAAAAAATAAGATACATCTTATTAAGTCGGTAAAAAATGGTAATTCCTCATGAAGGCAACAGGCAAAACTCCATACCTTTATAAAGCCCCACAGCCCTCCAGCAGGTGCCCCACTGTGGCCAGCAGATACTCTCGGGTCTTCATGCTCCTCAGGAAAAGTGATTGCAGAACCAGAGGGAGAAGACAAAGTCAGTGCTGCCTGTTGAGTAATGGGATCAGTCAAAGCACCTAGTGAGAGCAGAAAAATAAAACACAAGTCAGCACTTATTTTACTGCAGTTAATTTCATATTGTTTCACAGCAAAACTGCAGGAAGGTTGGAATCCTACTGGGTTGATTCACTTCACTCCTTGAAGGTCCCAGAACAATTCTACTTGTTAAAAATGACTTCAACAATATCTGCTAATAGAATTGAGACTGCCTGTACATCGTGTACAAAGTTAAACAATTAATTCTTTTCCTTATCAGAGTAATTTAAAAGTTGTTCTCCTTATTGTATTCCAATTTCCATACTAAACCCTTGTTATGGGTTCACCCAGGTGGGCCTAGATTTGGGCTCTGAAGTTTGGATTAGGCCGAAGCTGTCAGCTGACTTGAGCTGGGCTGAGCGAACAGCTGACCTCTTCTAGCCAGTAAGTTTGTATTCCATACCACATTATGACATCATCTCCAGGGAAGTAGGAACCAGTGTGGGAGTGGTTAAGGCAGTCGCTTCTCAGCCCTCCTCTTGGGAGGACGCACGATGCTGTCCCAGGGGGGATGGAGAGGACCAGGCCCACCACTGGCTCACAGGGTACCTCAGGAAAGTAAAATGTGTTGTTCTGGGTCTCTCCTTTCTGCTTGAGTTTGTCTCCCTGGGGAATAAGTCTTTTCTTAAGTAATGTGTAGTTAAGATAGCAGAATTTGTGTGTTTGTTATGAAGTTGAGGTGGGGAACTTGTTGTTGCAGACATGCGTGAGTGTATATTTGTACTCTCTTCTAATTGTCTCTTTCTTTCTGTGAAAAATATATGTAGATTTAGTATAAATGCAGTTTGAAGTGTTTTTTTTCTTTCCCCTCTCTTTTCCTCCCTTTCCCTGGTGTTAGGAGGGAGGCTTTTCTCTCTGTGCTTGGGGGGGTTGGCAGTTGCTTATCTCAAACCAAGACAACCCTCCACAGAGCAAAGAGAGGAATAGGTGTTACTCTCTGAACAAAGAGATAGGAATGTTCTCATACAATAAGAGAAGCAGGAAATTTCCTAACACCAAGTGCAGGAAATTAGTATTTGTAGGAAAAGGAGGAGCTCTACCTATTTTAAAGGAAAACAAAAGAAACTAAACAGTAGAAAAATAAAGCATGAGGCTTTGCACCATGACTCAAGCCTATTTGAATGGATTTTCCAACATGAGCCTTAAAGAAGAATTATTTTTATTTTACACTGCACAACTGATAGCTCTTTTTAGACATTTTACTAATACAGACTACTTAGAAGAGATATCACCAATAATAGTATAAGCCTGGCCCAATTGCAGCTGAAGAGCCAAGTTTCCATTCCAATAGCTGAGAAGGGCATCAGTTCAGCAACCACAGCAACTGCTAGCATGGAATGTACTTGTTTTTAAATGTCCTACTGCAATTTAGTGTCTGGAAACAAGAACAACAGAAGCTGGTGCCATGCCACAGGCAGCTTGTTGTAGGTACCTTTTGAGAACAAAACCACTGAAAATTACGAGACTACAGCCTGAGGTATAAGCTTAAGCTCTGCCAGGGAAAATTAAAGTTGGATATCAGAAAAAACTTCTTTGCAGAGAGAGTGCTCAGGCATTGGAATGGGCTGCCCAGAGAGGGGGTGGATTCCCCATCCCTGGAGGTTTTTAACCTGAGCTTGGCCGTGGCACTGAGTGCCATGATCTGGTGAAGGGACTGGAGTTGGACCAAGGGTTGGACTTGATGATCTCGGAGGGCTTTTCCAACCCAATCCATTCTAGGATTCTGTGATACCATTCTAGGGAAATAAAATATCTGAAGGTGGCTCTCTGAGCTAAATAAAAGCTTTCCTGTGCAAGTTAACAAAAATTAAAGTCCTCAAAGATTTTTCTGTGAGGCTGACTGCCACCAGAACTGCACTGGACTCTCTGTCCTACTCCATGACTGTATTTTAAAGGCTATTATTATTATTATCCCTTCTGAGCACAACTATGTTAATTAAATGCATCCAGAATAACAAAGCTGAAGTAGCAGAGAAGTGGAAAAAAGCCCCTCATCCTGTCCCACGAACAGAAACTTCAATAAAGAGTTACCTGTGACTGGAGTTGCAGAAAATGAAGGCATGAGTGGGCTCTGGGGTGCTCGGCCAGCGTGACCCTTGGTGATGTCATAGGTTGAAGACATGGCCAATCCTGAAAAGAGGGGACCAGTGGGAGGAGGTGCAGGGAGACCAGAGCCAGCAAGAGAGCTTAATGGAGGAGGAGAAGCATAGAACTGGGACACAGGGGTGCTGAAGGCTGAAGGTGCAGAGAAAGAGGGGGTGGAACTCGGAGATGCTGCAAGAGCAGAAACCGTTGCAGAAGGCACAGGTGAAAGAGAAGCCGAAGTCATCAGACGAGGAGGAGGAAGAACTGGGGACACTCCAGCTGGCAGGGGTGGGGAGTATGCAGAAGAAGAGTATGTGCTTGGTGTAGAAAGGGGACTGGACAAAGCTAGGGGAAAAAAAAAAAGGAAAACAATGCAAAATTTTAGAAATGCTAATAGCCCTTATGTCAGAGATTCAGTCATATAATTGGTCAGGTATCTCAGAAGTTTTGAGCCACTCTGGTTCTGGTTGTGTTTTCATACACCACCAACTGCACTCAACATTTAGTGACAGAATCTTTGTAACAGACACATCTCTTTTTCTGCATGACCCTATTTCTCCTAAGCTTAAAAAGGTAAGTCAACATTTGAGAACTGAATTTAGGGCAGCAGAAATCTGCCTCAAATTTCTAGCTGTAACTGCTCTTTCAAGTAACTTTTACTAACAGGAATATTGATAATGCAGGATGCTGCCATCTTCAAGAGTAAACCAAAGCAGAAAAACAGAAATTACCATTTTTGATAGCAGTGAGATGCTGGTCAACATAAGCATCTCAATGACCTCTGATTAAACATCAATCACAGTCAAATGATTCACAAATCACACTAATAGTGTGGTCTCCAAACTCTGTCACACACACCCATAGCAAAAAAAGTTTGAGGTTGCACTCCCACTTGTAAATTAATTTCTTTATAAATTATTTACATGCATCACTGCACCGGTATGTTATGCATATTACAAAACATACACAACTAAACTTTAAAAAAGGATAAGATAAATGAAAAAATGGGGGGTTTTCTTAACAGCACAAAAACTTTTCTGCTCTCACTGAATATTCTTTTATTAATATACTATCAATATAATAATAAACTATTAAACAATAATAATAAACTAATAATAATTAACATACTATATAATAAAATTATTGATAGTAACTTCTTAGTGTGAGCAGCATGATTGAGAAAACCTCAACAATTTTTACACCTGATGATGCAGCAATTGAAAGGTCTGGTTCTGAGTCCAGCCTATTTTGATTCTTGGCTTTAAGGGCTGCCATGGCTGGAAAAGACTCCTCACAAAGAGACACAGATCCAAATGTAGACATGCATCATTGGCTGTATTTGCTACATCAAGCTATTCATTTTCCACTCTCTCCCATCAATCATGCACAGGCTTTCTTTGAAATTCAGCCAGAAAAGTTTTCATCTTCTCTGATGTCAATCAACTGGCCTTGCTAAATGAAGACATTACATTTTTGGATTTCTAACAAGGAGGCTTAAATCCCACTGAAACTGTTTGAAAGGCGTTTACACAGGTTAGGAAATTCTCTTTCCAAGTTTATGCACACAGAGCTGATAGTTCTGATGCAACACTTTCACTGGTTTTGGCAACAGCAATGTAAAATGATGGGAGTATTTCCAAATATCAGTTTCCAAAATGCTTCCTCAAAGGAAGACTTTGTTATAAAAGCAGTTCCTGTATCACTCCTTTTAAAATGTCACCTTTACCTTGAAGGGACAAATTATGAGTGCATATTCTTTTCAAAATATCTACTGACAACCCCTTGTTATCAGAAAAAGCATCAGCAAGTCTGAGAGACATTTATTTTTGTAAAAAAAAAGGGGTTCATGTCAACATGAAGTTCAACAACTCTTGTACAACTCCTTGCCAATGGAGACCAGCAAATCTCTGTGCAATTAAAAAAAGTATTTTGTGGTCACTCCCCAGCACTATAAAAGAAATCTACTACTTAAAGACCGTTTCTGTAAATTTTAATAAAAACATTGCTTTTATTATAGGAGTCACTTACTGTTGAGGATAGATTTTCTCAGTATATTCCTCCTTTAGTGTCTGACAATACATTATTTGTGTATTTTGAAACAGGATTTACCAAAATCCTAATGAGAGACACATCAGGAACATCTGGACTACCATGAAACTGCATAGCAAGCCCCCCATGTAATTTGTCCCAATAATTGTTTCCTTGAATCCTCAGCCATGTTTTCCAGGCCTCTTCCAACAGTGTTTGGTGACAGATCCATTTTAGTCTCCATGGGGAGAGGCTGAGAGAGCTGGGGCTGTTCAGGTTGGACAAGAGAAGGCTCTGGGGAGACATGGGAACCCTTCAGGACCCGAGGGGGGCTGATGAAAAAAGAGGGAGAGAAACATCTTCCATGGGCAGACTGTGATGGGAAAAGAAGGAACAGTTCCAGTTTTTCCTTCCCATGCCCCAGTGAATTGCCTTGCACACCCCCTGGGATCCACTGAGCCAGTCTGACTCAACAACTCCAAATGTGCTAAAAAATTAAGTGTCTGGTACTCAAATATGGGGATCAGAATTCTGAAAAATCAAAATGCTCTGATTACCACTGTGGTAGTTTTAGCCAGGCCTCACATTAGCAAGCTCAGAGATTAGGAGAGACAGGGATCACCTGACTAAGCAACCAAAGGAATATTTCAATCCAGATGATGCAAACCTGAGATACGAACACAGGATTGGGAGGTGTTCACTCGGTTCCATCCTGGCTGAAGCAGGGGCAGGACATGCAGCTGCTGCCCTGCTGTCTGGGGCCTGCTGCTGCTGCCACTACTTGCATTTTGTTGGAGTTCAGGGAAGTAGAAACATTTTGTTGTTATACTTTCTCTTTCTTGCTGGGGCTCTTTTAGGGTGCTGATGGATCTGGAGTGATGGAATCTGTTTTCAGTGGGAGGCAGAAATTGTTGTTATCTCTAACTTGTGTGTGTGTTTTATTGTACTTTTCTCTTAATTTTCCCTTTTCTGTATAAATACATATATAGTTTAAGCATAAACCTAGTTTTGGGGTTTTTTAACTTTCCTCTTTTTTCTCAGCAGGGGGAGGAAAGCTCTGACTCTGTGTTGGGCATTGGCATTTTGCCAGCTTGACCCAGGACACCACAAACAGGGAGACCTCAGAGCACCTTCCAGTAGCCAAAGTGGAATGGAAAGACACTTTTGACAAAGGCATTAGGGACAGGACACGGGGTGATGGCTTTACACTGAATAAGGGCAGGCTTAGATGAGCTATTAGGACGGAATTCTCCCCTGGCAAGAGAGTGAGACCCTGGCAAAGGTGTCCAGAGAATCTGGGGCTGCCCCATCCCTGGAAGTGTCCAAGGCCAGGCTGGACAGGGCTTGGAGCAACCTGGGATTAGTGGAAGGTGTCCCTGCCCATGGCAGGGGGTGGAATGGTATGATCTTTAAGGTCCTTCCCAACTCAAACCATTCTGTAAATATTAAAATCCAAGTGATTATCCAGGTTTCCCACTATCCTTTACTGGCCTGTAAACCTGTTTTGTTTTTAACTCCCTGCTGTGCTGCTCATCCAACTCGGCATTGTAGTGGAAGGTGTTATTTCTCTGGCCATGCATCCTTGAAAGACACAAGTGCATCCTCATGACTCCACAAAATACTTTCAAGAATAAAAAAAAATGTTCAAGATATTCTCTGTGTCAGATGTAAGATAAGGAGCACATTCCATGATTAAAGAACAATTTAAATTCTTCCAAGTAACCTGGAGAAGTGTAATTATGATGATTGCAACGTTTTGGATTAATTGTAGTACTTCAAAAGACATGAATAAACGTTTCTGTACCTGATGAGACAGGTGTTTCAGCAGCAGCCTCTGCCCTGCTTGGAGGGGGCGTGTTAGGTGGAGTTGTCTCTATTCCACTCTCTTCCATCATTTTCCTTCAGCCACAAAAAGCTGGGAGAGGAAAAAACAAAGTCTGTGTTGAGAAAAAAAGGAAAATATTTTAAATTAGAATGCAAAAGGCACAACAAAATTACTTAAATTCCTGAACAGAACAAGTCCAGAGAAGAGCAACGAGGCTGGAGAAGGGACTGGAGCACAAGTGCTGTGGGGAGAGGCTGAGGGAGCTGGGGGTGTTTAGCCTGGAGAAGAGGAGGCTCAGAGGTGACCTCAGCACTGTCTGGAACTGCCTGAAGGGAAGTTCTGGCCAGGTGGGGGTTGGTCTCTTCTCCCAGGCACTCAGCAACAGGACAAGGGGGCACGATGGGCTCAAGCTCTGCCACAGGAAATTGAAGTTGGAGATGAGAAAAAACTTCTTTGCAGAGAGAGTGCTCAGACATTGGAATGGGCTGCCCAGAGAGGGGGTGGATTCCCCATCCCTGGAGGTTTTACCTGAGGTTGGCCGTGGCACTGAGTGCCATGATCTGGTAAAGGGACTGGAGTTGGACCAAGGGTTGGACTTGATGATCTTGGAGGTCTCTTCCAACCCAATCCATTCTATGATTCAAATATTTAAGCATCACAAAGCTCCTGCAGCCCCACAGAGGGGGCCCCACTGACCCACACCCACATTAGGCCACAGCACTGGCACAGAGGCTGCCAAAAAAACCCTGTATATTCCTACAGTTCACACCAACCACACACACATTGGGGGCATGGATACCACGGGATGTGATACAACAGCTCCAATACTTTCAGGGAAAAAAATAAAAGAAATAATGGCAGTGACAACAAAAGCAAGTAAACCATTTAAAAGGAGGCTATAAGACAGTGGAGAAAACAATGAACCTGCAGCACCACTGCTGGGCGGCAGAAGCAGATTGCCAAGGGAGAGGATTGCCAAAGGATTAGCCAGCCCAGCTAATTTGGGATCAAACCACGGGCTTTCAGCAGGGCCAGCACCCCAGTCCTGGGCGGAATTGGCTGCCCTGAGGGCTCAACACCAACAGCCCACACAGAACACGGGGCAGGGAAGGGCCGAGATAATTCGGCCGGGATAATCCCCCCGGGAATGCCGCCTCCTCACCTGGCAGGGAGCCTCGGAGCACAGCGCTGTCCGCACGGGGAGCCGCTAGAAGGACGAGACACTCGGAAGGAGCCCCGCACCGCCCGCACCGCGCCGGGCCCCGGCACCGCCTGGCCCAGCCCTCCGCCCGCTCCTCCCCGCCGCCGGGCACCACAGGGCACAGCGCGGCGCCCCCTCCCGCCAGCGCCCTCACCGAGCCCGATTCCCGCTGTCCAGGTTCGTCCCTTCCGGGCCCTTCCCGTCCCGAGGATGAAGGAATGGAGGCCGCGGCCGGCGCTGTCCGGGACTACAACTCCCAGCAGGCCCCGCGCCGCGCCCGCCCCTGCCACGTCTCCAGCGGCCCCGAGGCGCCGACGGGTCCATCTGCGCCGCGCGGGCGGGGGGTTTCGCCGCCTCCCCCCACGCCCACTGCGTGGTTCGCTCCCCCACTATAAAAGCGGCGGGCAGGGCGCGGCGCGGGCAGTGCCACGTTGGCGCCTCGGGGGAAAGGACGGGGAAAGTAAATATAATTAAACCTTTCAGCTTCTAGAGAGCCGCCAGCATGCTGTCTGGAGTCCTGTTTATGGGCATCGGAAGTGCATCTCGGTTAAAATTATTTGTGCTGCCTTGGTCCTCTGGGCAATTTCAGCTCCTTGGACACAAAAAGCCCTCAGGCCCTCCTGGCCGTGGGGGAGGAAAATACCAATCGTATCGCTTAAATCCTCCACCCCTGGCAGCACAGCAAGCCTGCATTTCTAGGTTGCTGTTAACCGGATTCTGCAGTGCATCTCAGTTAAAACAACTAGGGCCTGATAAATAAGCAAGGCATGGCAGATCTTTGCACGAAATGAATTTATAATACTAAGGAAAAATCATCAAAGCCAAGTACCTTTGGATACCGTGAATTTAAAGTATTTTCCCCAGGAGGCTGTGCCTTGTTTTTCCTGATTTTTGAATATCATGCTGATAGTGTAACAGGAACAAGAATTGAGAGGGGACATAATCACAAAACTGAATGTTTCTTGTGATTATTCTTTATTGATTGTCAGGAACTTCATGTTGTTCCAGTGACAAACACCACTATCCCTGGTAGCACTTTGAAGCCTTTGTAGAAAGCAGCTGACTGAGAAGCCAAATCCTGTAACACACCTTGAAGTTGTGTCCTGATGGAGAATAAATCTGTCACTACACATCAAAATACTGTCAGGAGTTTTTCACTGTGCTCAAATCCAGCTGTTTTGAAACTTTGCCCAGCCTGTCAGTATTTTCCCAGCTATATTTATTTGTAAGGAGTTAATTAGAAATCCCTATCAGGGAGGTATCGGTGAATGATTGATCATCACCGATACGGTGAATAGGGGTGGTGCTCCTAGGAGAAGGGCTCGAAGAGCAATAGCTTATGCTCTCGAGGGACCAGCTCCTTGGAAGATCGGGGATGGCTCCTACCACTCCCAACCCAGTGACGATTCCCCGAAGGAAGAGGTCCACACGAGTTGGGAGTCCACGAAGAGAAGCGAAGTTTATTGGGGTGCCCGGACTTATATAGGGGAGCATGGGACTTTCCAGAACATGGGCGGAGTAAGGGGAGGAGGCAGGGAGGAGCGGTACATCTCATTGGTGGGCATGCAAATTAGGGGGAGGAACGAGGGGAGAACCAATGGGAGAACGTAACCATGTATGGGAAATGGTGCACTGCACGAAACAGGGATCAATCAGGATAGGGTAGGGGGGAAAATGCCCTGAGGGTCTGTGGGAAGGAGAAACCTGGACAGGGATGACTAAGGGAAAAAAGACAAGGGTAGCCATCTTAGGATATATAACAATCAAGCTGGGGAAATGTCCAAATAACTCCTAAAGCCCCGTTGTCCTTACCAAGCTTCTTTTGAGGTTTTTCCGGTTCTTGGACTTCTGCGTCTTCATCCACCCAGCGCTTGTAATACTTTTGGCATTTGATGAACTCTTCATCCACTAGGTCTCTTCCGACATGGACTTGGACTCCACCGATAGGGTGAGAATGGTCTTCAGCTCCGAGGGGCAAATGATCACAGGTTCTAGTGAAATCAGCTCCATGGCTGATTCCATCTCTGACTCTGTGTCTGGTTCCAGATCTGCTTCCAAGTCTGGTTCCATGTCTGGTCACTCAGCCTGGGCTGCATGGCCGGTAGACCCAGGGATATCACAAGTGGCAAAGGGATGGCCTGGACTTGGACACCACCGATAGGGTGAGGGTGGTCTTTGGCTCCAAGGGGCAAGTGATCACAGACTCCAGTAAAGTCAACTCCATGGCTGATTCCATGTCTGGTTCCATGGCTGATTCCATGGCTGGTTCCAGGTCTGGCTCCAGGCCTGCTTCTGTGTCTGGTTCCGTGTCTGGTTCTCTCTCTGGTTCCAGATCTGCTTCCAAATCTGGTTCCATGTCTGGTCACTCAGCCTGGGCTGCATGGCCGGCAGACTCAGGGAGAACACAAGTGGCCAAGGCACGGTCTGGACTTGGACTCCACCGATAGGGTGAGGATGGGCTTCAGCTCCGAGGGGCAATTGATCACAGGTTCTAGTGAAATCAGCTCCATGGCGGATTCCATCGCTGGTTCCATGTCTGGTTCCAGGCCTGCTTCTGTGTCTGGTTCCGTGTCTTATTCCATGTCTGGTTCCAGATCTGCTCCCAAGTCTGGTTCCATGTCTGGTCACTCAGCCTGGGCTGCATGGATGGCAGACCCAGGGAGAACACAAGTGGCCAAGGCATGGTCTGGACTTGGACTCCACCGATAGGGTGCGGATGGTCTTCAGCTCCGAGGGACAAGTGATCAGAGGTTCTAGTGAAATCAGCTCCATGGCGATTCCAGGTCTGGTTTCAGGTCTGCTTCCAGGCCTGCTTCTGTGTCTGGTTCTGTGTCTGATCCCATGGCTGGTTCCCGGTCTGGTTTTGTGTCTGGTTCTATGCCTGGTTCCAGGTCTGTTTCCAAGTCTGGTTTCATGTCTGGTCACTCGGCCTGGGCTGCATGGCTGGCAGACCCAGGGAGAACACAAGTGGCCAAGGCATGGTCTGGACTTGGACTCCACCGATAGGGTGAGGATGGTCTTCAGCTCCGAGGGGCAAGTGATCACAGGTTCTAGTGAAATCAGCTCCATGGCTGATTCCATGGCTAGTTCCAGGTCTGGTTCCAGGTCTGGTTCCAGGTCTGTATCTGTGTCTGGTTCCGTCTCTGGTTCCATGGCTTGTTCCCGGTCTGGTTTTGTGTCTGGTTCCATGTCTGGTTCCAGATCTGCTCCCAAGTCTGGTTGCATGTCTGGTCACTCAGCCTGGGCTGCATGGCCGGCAGACCCAGGGAGAACACAAGTGGCAAAGACATGGCCTGGACTTGGACTCCACCGATAGGGTGAGGGTGGTGTTTAGCTCTGAGGAGCAAGTGATCACAGACTCTAGTATAAAGTCAGCTCCATGGCTGATTCCATGTCTGGTCCCATGTCTTGTTCCAGGTCTGGCTCCAGGCCTGCTTCTGTGTCTGGTTCTGTGTCTGGTCCCATGGCTGGTTCCAGGTCTGCTTCCAAGTCTGGTTGCATGTCTGGTCACTCAGCCTGCCCTGCATGGCCGGCAGACCCAGGGAAAACACGAGTGGCAAAGGCATGGCCTGGACTCGGACTCCAGTGATAGTGCGAGGATGGTCTTCAGCTCCGAGGGACAAGTGATCAGAGGTTCTAGTGAAATCAGTTCCATGGCGATTCCAGGTCTGGTTCCAGGTCTGCTTCCAGGCCTGCTTCTGTGTCTGGTTCCGTGTCTGGTCCCCTGGCTGTTCCAGGTCTGTTTCCAAGTCTGGTTGCATGTCTGGTCACTCAGCCTGCCCTGTATGGCCGGCAGACCCAGGGAGAACACGAGTGGCAAAGACATGGCCTGGACTTGGACTCCACCGATAGGGTGAGAGTGGTCTTTAGCTCTGAGGAGCAAGTGATCACAGACTCCAGTAAAGTCAGCTCCATGGCTGATTCCATCGCTGGTTCCATGTCTGGTTCCATGTCTGGTTCCCGGTCTGCTTCCGTGTCGGATTCTGTGTCTGGTTCCATGTCTGGTTCCAGATCTGCTCCCAAATCTGGTTCCATGTCTGGTCACTCAGCCTGGACTGCATGGCTGGCAGACGCAGAGAGAACACAAGTGGCAAAGACATGGCCTGGACTTGGACTCCACCGATAGGGTGAGGATGGTCTTGAGCTCCGAGGGGCAAGTGATCACAGGTTCTAGTGAAATCACCTCCATGGCTGATTCCATGTCTGGTTCCAGATCTGCTTCTGTGTCTGGTTCTGGTTCCATGTCTGGTTACAGATCTCCCAAGTCTGGTTGCATGTCTGGTCACTCAGCCTGGGCTGCATGGCCGGCAGACCCAGGGAGAACACGAGTGGCAAAGGCATGGCCTGGACTTGGACTCCACCGATAGGGTGAGGATGGTCTTGTGCTCCGAGGAACAAGTGATCAGAGGTTCTAGTGAAATCAGCTCCATGGCGATTCCATGTCTGGTTCCATGTCTGGTTCCATGCCTGCTTCTGTGTCTGGTTCCCTGTCTGGTCCCATGGCTGGTTCCAGGTCTGCTTCCAAGTCTGGTTGCATGTCTGGTCACTCAGCCTGGGCTGCATGGCCGGCAGACCCAGGGAGAACACAAGTGGCAAAGGCATGGCCTGGACTTGGACACCACCGATAGGGTGAGAGTGGTCTTTAGCTCTGAGGAGCAAGTGATCACAGACTCCAGTAAAGTCAGCTCCATGGCTGATTCCATCGCTGGTTCCATGTCTGTTTCCAGGTCTGGTTCCGTGTGTGGTTCCATGTCTGGTTCTCTGTATGGTTCCAGATCTGCTTCCAAGTCTGGTTCCATGTCTGGTCACTCAGCCTGGGCTGCATGGCCGGCAGACCCAGGGAGAACACGAGTGGCAAAGGCATGGTCTGGACTTGGACTCCACCGATAAGGTGAGGATGGTCTTGAGCTCTGAGTGACAAGTGATCACAGGTTCTAGTGAAATCACCTCCATGGCTGATTCCATCGCTGGTTCCAGGTCTGGTTCCATATCTGGTTCCGTGTCTCGTTCTGTGTCTTATTCCATGTCTGGTTCCAGATCTGCTCCCAAGTCTGGTTCCATGTCTGGTCACTCAGCCTGCCCTGCATGGCCGGCAGACCCAAGGAGAACACAAGTGGCCAAGGCATGGTCTGGACTTGGACTCCACCGATAGGGTGAGGATGGTCTTCAGCTCCGAGGGACAAGTGATCAGAGGTTCTAGTGAAATCAGCTCCATGGCGATTCCAGGTCTGGTTTCAGGTCTGCTTCCAGGCCTGCTTCTGTGTCTGGTTCCTTGTCTGATCCCATGGCTGGTTCCCGGTCTGGTTTTGTGTCTGGTTCTATGGCTGGTTCCAGGTCTGTTTCCAAGTCTGGTTTCATGTCTGGTCACTCGGCCTGGGCTGCATGGCTGGCAGACCCAGGGAGAACACAAGTGGCAAAGACATGGCCTAGATTTGGACTCCACCGATAGGGTGAGGGTGGTGTTTAGCTCTGAGGAGCAAGTGATCACAGACTCTAGTAAAGTCAGCTCCATGGCTGATTCCATGTCTGGTCCCATGTCTTGTTCCAGGTCTGGCTCCAGGCCTGCTTCTGTGTCTGGTTCTGTGTCTGGTCCCATGGCTGGTTCCAGGTCTGCTTCCAAGTCTGGTTGCATGTCTGGTCACTCAGCCTGCCCTGCATGGCCGGCAGACCCAGGGAAAACACGAGTGGCAAAGGCATGGCCTGGACTTGGACTCCAGTGATAGTGCGAGGATGGTCTTCAGCTCCGAGGGACAAGTGATCAGAGGTTCTAGTGAAATCAGCTCCATGGCGATTCCAGGTCTGGTTCCAGGTCTGCTTCCAGGCCTGCTTCTGTGTCTGGTTCCGTGTCTGGTCCCATGGCTGGTTCCAGGTCTGCTTCCAAGTCTGGTTGCATGTCTGGTCACTCAGCCTGGGCTGCATGGCTGGCAGACCCAGGGAGAACACAAGTGGCAAAGACATGGCCTGGACTTGGATTCCACCGATAGGGTGAGGATGGTCTTGAGCTCTGAGTGACAAGTGATCACAGACTCCAGTAAAGTCAGCTCCATGGCTGATTCCATGTCTGGTTCCAGGTCTGGTTCCAGGTGTGCTTCTGTGTCTGGTTCCGTATGTGGTTCCGTGTCTGGTTCTGTGTCTGGTTCCATGTCTGGTTCCAGATCTGCTTCCAAGTCTGGTTGCATGTCTGGTCACTCAGCCTGCCCTGTATGGCCGGCAGACCCAGGGAGAACACAAGTGGCAAAGACATGGCCTGGACTTGGACTCCACCGATAGGGCAAGAGTGGTGTTTAGCTCTGAGGAGCAAGTGATCACAGACTCCAGTAAAGTCAGCTCCATGGCTGATTCCATGTCTGGTTCCATGTCTGGTTCCAGGTCTGGTTCCATGTCTGATTCTGTGTCTGATTCTGTGTCTGGTTCCATGTCTGGTTCCAGATCTGCTTCCAAGTCTGGTTGCATGTCTGGTCACTCAGCCTGCCCTGTATGGCCGGCAGACCCAGGGAGAACACAAGTGGCAAAGACATGGCCTGGACTTGGACTCCACCGATAGGGTGAGGGTGGTCTTCAGGTCCGAGGGACAAGTGATCACAGGCTCTAGTGAAATGAGCTCCTTTAGAATCAGCCCCTTGAAGCACAGGAAGGCTCCTCCCACTCCTGTCTCGGCGCCGATCCCCCGAAGGAAGGCGACCACACAAGACATGAGTCAACGAAGAGAAGCAAGGTTTATTGAAGTGCCTGGCCTTATATAAGGCTGCAGTGGAACTTTCCCGATAAAAGGGAGTGGAGGAAGCCTCCCATTGGTCTGATTATATGCCAACGAAGGGTCAGAAAAGGTACCAGTGGGAGACAAGAATGAAACCATAACTATATATAGCAGAACGCTGCACTGCAGCAAACTGGGCCCAATCAGGCAATGTTTGGTGGTGGAGCTCCTAAGGAGTTGTGGGAAGAAGAACTTGGGTAGGAATAACTATAGGGAAACTATAGGGAAAATACGTAGGGTAGACAAGATGACCATATAACACTAAACTGGGGAAACATCTATCTAAGGTTTAAAGTCCTCACAATTCTGTTGAAATTCCTGCAGTGCTTCAAAGTTCAGGGTTCCAGGATCCTGTAGTTCTGCATCTTCACCCACCCATCTTTTGTAGTATTGTTGTCATTTAATAAAGTCCTGGTCAACCCCGGCAGGGGCCCAGCAGGTGCAGCTGGGACACAGCAGGGGACTGGGGGCATCCAGTATGTCCCCAAAACCTCTCTGGGCACGTATCACCATTGAGAGCCCTTAGCCTTCTGCCTCAGCCCAAGGGCTGTACCGTGCCTTGCCTTGACAGTTCCGGCTCACACTCTGGGTTATAAACCCCCCGGGGGTGTCTGCCCTGCCTTGCCACAAGAAACTGCAGTTGTGGATTAATGATTGGATTTGACGACATGACAGCTCTTTTTACACCCCAGAGATTCTGGGATTCTCTGTTCCCTTCACTTGGGAATTCAGGTCTGTTGGGGTCACCCTTTATTGGGGTAATATAGATTAGGTTAGCAGGGATCAGAGAAGGCAGAAACGACTCAGGGTGCAGTTGATCAGAAGGCTTCACTGAAGACAAAGGACTTTACTTTTAGTAACAGCTTCACTTTGCTCTACTCCTGTTGGTGGATTAATTAGCACCGATAAACCAATGCACGGATCTTCACTCCGAGAGGCACAGTGTTAGCCACCAGCCACCTTTGAGTGATAATCAGTTCTTTTAGCTGGCCTCTCGGAGCTGGGAAGGCTCCTACTGCATCCGTCCCGGCGCCAAACCCCCGAAGGAAGAACTGCACATAAAGACAGGTGTCCAGAGGAGAAGGAGATTTATTGGGGATACCCGGCTTATAAAGGGTAGTGGTGGATTTTTCCAGAAAAAATGTGAGGAGCGAAGCACCCCATTGGTCCAAGTGCATGCAAATGAGGGATTGGGAGAAGGACCAAAGGGAAACAAGGGAACAACCATAACCATATAGGGAAAACTGGTGCAATATGGCAAATGCCAACCAGTCAGGGAAAGAGTGGTGGGAAAAGAGCCCTAAGGGTTGTGGGAAGAACCTGGATAGGGATGTCTTTAGGGGAAAATACATGGCATATTGACATATATTTTATTATACTGGGGAAACATTCGTATATGAAGCATCACAACGAGAGTTCTTGTAGATTTGATGTAAAGCAGTGGCATTTAGCAGGACCAGGCTCCCAGACCTCCGCATCTTTATCTACCCAACGCTTATAATACTCCTGCCACTTGACGAAGTTGAGGTCTGTCCAACATACTCCTACTGTCAATAGCTCATACCAAAGGAGTGTGTGACAATGGGAATTTCAAACACGACTGCAAAATTGAAAGAAATTGTAAAAAAGTTCATACTAGCGTAACTGGGATTTTGTCAATGGTACATAAATAAAATCAGGATCCTGCCCTGAAATTTCCCAAAACCGTAGTCTCCCTTTATGGCAGACTTTAGCCATCATTTCAGGGCAGGTGGTTATTTTCTTTGTAAATTGATAACTTTTTAAAAACACCCACTCCCACAAAACAAACTTCTTACTAAAGTGTCGATCTGTCCAATGACAGCATATGGTTGTTTGGTACCTGGGAAAATGAATAATGCAGTGGGCAGTCCGCACCGCTTCCGTTGAACCTGTTGAGTAGATAATTGATCATTAACTACATCAAGGATCTTTTGTGCTTCAGCTGTCAGTTTCCGTGGAGAGCATAAGTCTGGATCCCTTCAGCAGTTGGAAAAGCGGAGAAAGAAAATCGATAGAAAGTCTGAGATAATTCTGGATCCAATTGATATTGCCTAACAAAGTCTGTAACTGATTTAAAGTTCTTACTTTAGAAGGAAGGACCACATTCTGAGGAGTAAAGGTTTTATTTCTTAGAGAAGATCTAGGTATTTCCATGGCCTCGTGGTCTGCGTTTTTTCAGGGGCCACTTCCAGTCTGTGTGAGCTGAGGGCTTCCTTGACTGCAATGTGAACAAGGGCCAATTTGAATTTGTCAGGAGCCGAAATATGTCATGTTGTGATAGATGAAGGCATCAGGATATTGTGGCCTCACTGGCTCAATTATTCTCGACACTACCATCTGACATATGGTGGGACTGTTTTTCATACCCTGTGGGAGGACAGCCCAATGCTATCTTAGAAGGCTCCGCCGCATTCACAGATGGAATCATGAAGGTGAACCTGCGGGTGTCGTCAGGATGTAAATAGATGTTAAAAAAGCAATCCTTGATATCTATGATGACAATCGGCCAGGCCTGTGGGAGCATGGCAGGAGATGGGAGCCCTGTCTGCGACGCTCCCATGGGCTCAATAAGGTTATTGGCCTCCCGCAGATCATGCAAGAGCCTCTATTTCCCTGACTGTTTCTGAATGATGAAAATGGAGAAATTTCACAGGCTGTCAGTGAGAACCAGTCTATTTTTACCTCATTGTTCTTTGACTAATTCATGAACCTGCTGCAACTTTTCTCCCCTTAAGGGCCACTGATTCACCCAGACTGGAACGTTAGTGGTCCAGGTGAGGGGAAGCACTTGTGGTGTGCCAGGGGACCTCATTACAAATTTGGAATTTGGAGGACTACTCCCCACTGAGAGATAATATCTCTCCCCCACAAGGTTACCGGAATGTCGAGGACAAAAGGCCTTGATGAGGCAGCCTTACCCTCTGGTCCACGGATCAGAAGTGGGAAAACGCTTTGTCGTGGAACCTGAATTCCTCCCACTCCACAAATGTCGATTGCCAGGGCAGAGATATTCCAACCCTCTGGCCAGTCGTTAGTCGCAACGATAGTGACATCTGTGCCAGTATCCAAAAGTCCGTTGACTAGTATGTGGTGTCCTGTATTAGGAGAGAAGACAGTACATGTTAACTGTCGCGAGCCTTGGTCTCTATCGGGAAGGGACCGAGACCAGCGACGGGGTTCGCAGACTGCCTGCTGAGCTGTCGTTCGCGGCTATCCCTCGACCCAAGGTATGGTTTGCCTCGCGCGAGCAGAGAACAAACACCAAGGAGACGAGGGTGGTCTGACCTGATCCGGAGATCTAGGCTGATCCACTGATCCAATTTTATTGGGGGAAAACAGGGGTTTATATAACTTGGGATAGGGAAGGTTCTGGAAGAGGGGTGGAGCTGAGGCGGAGCATGCAAATCCACCTCAGCCCATAGGGTATGCAAACTAGGAGGGAGTGAACTTGGGTGTGGACTGGTGACAGGCAGGGCCAGGGCCGCCCCCTAGGGGGAGCTGGCCAATGGTAGCTGTTCTCTTGTTGCTAGGCTCCTGCCTGCCTGGGGGAAGGTTCTGGAACTGGGAGAGACATTAGACATCTTTATTTAATAAAACTGGGGATACTGGGGATAAAACTAGGGATAAAACTGGGGATAAAACTGGGGATTTAGAAAGTTCGTATTGTAAGGTCATAGTCCGGGTTCTTCGGGGCCTTCCTGGACCTTCCACACGTCGAACTCCGTTCGGCGCTCGCTTGTCCTCCTCCATTCTTCCATGTCCATATAGTCCCCATCTCCAACATCTCCTCCTTTTTTGTCTTGTAATGTTGCTGGGAAAACCCTTCGGATGATCTGATTCTTGGCAAAACCCAAGGAATAGGTGAAAGCAGAGGAAAGGCAAACGAGCACAATTTGTTTTAGCCAATTGGGCATGAAGGGGATCTGAATGCTTTCGAATATATCTTTAGAATAAAAATTTGGTGGGGCTCGAGCTGCGGAGAATAGATTTTTAAGTTGTGCGAGGTTATAGAAGGCAAATTTGGTTCTCTCCTGCAGCTTGTCGAATTCAAGACAACAAAGGTTGGGTCTGTCCGAGCAGCCGATCATGCGGGCAAGCATGAAGTAGTCCACGGCCGCTCGGTAGTTTATAGACCCAGGGAGATTCAGCTGTATTCTGTCATTTTAGTAGTAATTGGATTCACGTATTTGTCAATGTGCCCGTTTGTCTTTCCTAGAAAGGTTTGGTTAGTAAAGCGGTCTAAGGAATCGAGTTCAGAGGTTGTATTAATTGAAATGAAAGATACGATTGTGGATTTCAAGTCGTCTGGGTCCGGGTCGTCGTTGACGCGCCTGGGCATTGTAGGGGTGGCTGGGTCAAGAAGGACCAGCCGAGCGATGGTACATGGACCCCCTACAGGCAACGATGGAACGCCTGTCCAGGCGCGATCACCGCAGACCAGGAACCAGCCTTTGGGTAGAATTCTTGGCCGAATGAAAAAGTGGGACTTTAGAGGCTCTCTGTACCATTTATTGTAGCACCAAAATGAAAGATTACGATAAGCAACAGAGTCGGGCGTTAGCGTATTGTTAACAGTAGCAGAGGTTTGGCGAAAGGAAAAACAGGTGTTAGTGCGGGGTGAGCCTAGAATTTTTATCTCAATAGGTTCAGAGTCAGCCGGGGTCGTGTAATAGTAATCATTGAACAGCCGACTGACTTTGGAGCTATCGGGGAGAGCCACCAGGTGAGATTTCAAAGGGTCGTCTATGTTAGTATTGGTTAGACAGATTTTGCCAGAATTCATCACATCCGAGAGTTCTGCCCAGATATTACCCCGAAGGGCCGCTTTTGGTGGTAGCTTGGGAGATGCTGGAGTCGGGACGGGACGGTGTTCGGTCGGGGACACGCAGCTGAGGAGGATCAGGATCACACAGGGGTCTGTTACGGAGACGACGGTGGCCGCGATGACAAGGGCGATGGTCCTTGGAAGACCCGGACTCTCTTGGAGGGCACCCATCTCGGTCCGCTCTCTGTTGAGATACAAGCGTATCCCTTTCCCCAGGTTATTAGGGGAAAGGGGCCCTCCCATTTGTCGGTCTCCAGGTCTTTGAACATTACTTTAGGTTTTTCATCATTTAGGTTATTAGTTTCATTGTAATGTCGAAGGATGGGGGTCAGATTTCCTTCTTGGCGGTTCAGGAGATTGAGGACGTACAAGGCTTTAGCCAATTTTTCTTGGGGCGTCAATGATGCGGTGCTCTTTTCTTGTTTTTTCAGCATATTTTTTAAGGTTTGGTGAGCACGTTCCACTATCGCTTGCCCCGTAGGATTATGAGGTATCCCCGTGGTGTGTCTGATGCCCCACTGTTGGAAAAATGCTTGCAGGCTGGCCGAGACGTACGCAGGGCCATTGTCGGTCTTAATCTGCGCTGGCACTCCCATGAATGCAAAGGCGGCAGTTAAGTGCCTTTGTACATCTTTGCTCTTTTCCCCCGTGTGGGCAGACGCCATCATTAATTTGGAGAAAGTGTCAATTGAAACGTGCACATATTTTAGACGGCCGAATTGAGGGATGTGTGTGACGTCTGTCTGCCACAGTTGTAATGGCTTCAGCCCCCTAGGATTGACTCCCGAGGGCTGAAGGGGGGAAATTTTCTGGCACTCTGGACAACTTTTTACAATTTCTTTTGCTTGGTGCTGTGTTAGGCCGAATTGTTTCTGCAACGCCTTTGCGCTTTGATGGAAAAATTCATGTGAGGCGCGCGCCTGCTGCACCAGATTAGGGACAACAGACACACCTGCCAAAATATCGGCTTGGCGGTTTCCCTCCGCTACGGGACCAGGGAGAGTGGAATGAGAGCGGGTGTGAACAATGAAATATGCGTGCTCCCTTTGGCCAATTAACATAATTAAAGTCCGAAATAGGGTGAAGAGCTGTTGATTGCGTAATTTTTTGAGGTAGGAGTGTTCCGCTCTCTTAACAACTCCTACTACATAGGCCGAATCGCTGACAATGTTCAGAGCCTGCTTGGAGAAGATGGTAAAGGCTCTGACCATTGCCGACAACTCCACCACTTGTGAAGAGCCTGTGGTGACATGGCAGTCGCTACACCACTCATCGTTGACTTTCCATGTCACCACAGCCTTGCCCGTTCTTCCCGACCCGTCGGTAAATACCGTGACGGCACCGGGAATAGGGGTTAAGGACCGCATGATTTTTAAATTTAGTGGGAGAAATTTGAGTTTTTGAGTAATTTTCTTACCGGGTAATGTGAATAGCACTTGGCCCTCAAAGTCCTGGACCGCCAATTGGAAATCTGTGGAAAGAAGGAACATTTGATCATAAATTTCCGATGTTATGGGAAGGTGTATTGTGTTGGGATCTCGGCCTTCCATTTCCCAGCACCGCTTTCTCCCCCTGAGAATGACCTTACTGATCATCTCAGGGAGAGTGATGATGGTTTTGGAAAAGCAGTGCTGGAGGAAGACCCACTCCCATATGACCACTTCGTCCTCTTTCTCGTCTATTTGCCCTATGATGGCAAAGGGCTGTTTTGGGCCTTTTAGTACAACCAGGATAGGCGGAACCCCAACCAGCTTCCTCTGGGACTGCATTTGTGAAATTTTGGTCTCTACGATTTGGAGGGCAGTTTTGGCTTCTTCTGTAAGGGATCGGGGAGAATCGAGATTAGGATCCCCTTGCAATAGGTCGAATAGGGGGCTTAACTCATCAGTGGTTATTCCTAATTGAGGCCGAATCCAATTAATATTCCCTAACAATTTTTGCATGTCATTCAGAGTCCGAATTTCATAATCAATTTTAATTTTCTGTGGTGTAATGGAGGAATGGGACAGTTTCCAGCCTAGGTAATGCCAAGGAGAATCCCATTGGATTTTCTCAGGTGCGATTTCAAAATGGAAGGCCTGCAACGCTGTGGTGACCGAATTAAGGACCCGAATTATATCTTTTTTAGATTCTGCGCAAATTAATATGTCATCCATGTAATGGTAAATGATGACTTCTGTATTTTGGAGCCGAATTGGAGATAAAATTTTTGCAACGTAAATTTGGCACAGCGTGGGCGAATTTTTCATGCCCTGTGGCAGAACCTTCCATGCAAACCTCTTATGGGGTTCTCCGGCATTCCTAGTTGGAACAGAAAAAGCGAACTTGTCCACATCCTCCGGATGCAAGGGGATCTGGAAAAAGCAGTCCTTAATGTCAATTACTACTATAGGCCAATTACGAGGAAGCATGGAAAGGGCTGGCATACCTGGTTGTACCGGGCCCATGGATTCCATCACCTCGTTGATCTTTCTTAAGTCATGTAGTAACCGCCACTTGCCCGATGCTTTTTTAATGACAAAGACGGGGGAGTTCCAGGGACTGGTTGATGGGGCGATATGGCCTAATTCTAGTTGTTCTTTTACCAGGAGTTCCAATTGTTGCAGCTTTTCATCTGTAAGGGGCCACTGGTCTACCCATATAGGTTTTTGAGTTAGCCAATTAAGTTTGGGTAGCAGCTGCTCACCAGTGGCCGATGTTAAAAATTTGTTTTTAATTTGGTGCCCCACTGCCCCAGTATGTCTCTCCCCCATAGTGTCATGGGCAGTGGCAGTATCAGTGGCCTGCACGAGGCCACATTTCCATCAGAGTCGGTGAACGTGATGACATGCCGACTCTGCCTAGGCTTTAAGGTTCCCCCCACCCCAGTAACACTGAGCGCGGTCTCCTCCTTTGGCCAGATGTCTGGCCAGTCCCTGACGGCGATGATGGTTATATCTGCCCCTGTGTCGAGTAGCCCCTCGATGTTTGTCCGTCCCAGGGGTGAGGCTACTACCACCGACAACAGGGGTTGTTCCACCGTCAGGGTGGTGGTCCAGTTGACTGCCTTCTCCATGGGCTGATGACGCTGCAGTTGGGAGGTAGGGAGAAGGACAGCCACCGGATCCATGGAGGAGACTTCTACTGGGGGGAGAAGAACTTTGAAACACACAGTCATATCATATCCTTTAGAGTTGTCAAGTCCAGTGAGGGTCATAAGTTTGGTTTGGGCAATGATGCCCCTTTTTGCTGCTTGCGCGGCTGGTTGAAGAAGGTACTCCTCCCCCTCTTCCAACGGCTGCTTAGATGTTACCTTCATCTCGCACTCCTCCCCCTTTAAGATGGTACAGGGATCACAGGGGTGCAAGATGATGCAGCGAGCCCGCTCTAGTGCAGGCTCGGCTCCGACTGAGCCCGTTGGAGGCACGCAGGAGAGGCATTTAGTGTCATCGCGCCCCTCCTGGCGCTCGGTGGGGAGTTTCCCTGGCTACCACCCTCTTTGCGCTGCGTTGGGGGGTCGCTAAAGGTGACCTGCTTCCTATACTGGGACTTTGGTGACTTAGGAGGAAGCGGGTCACCATTGATATCAGTTACGGACCTACACAAGGAGGTCCAGTGCTTCCCCTTACCGCAGCGCTGACAGTTATACTTTGGTAATGTTTTCGGTGAGGGTGGTGGCTGGTTGGCGGGGCAGTTTCTCTCATAATGCCCCACCTGGCCGCAGTTGTAACAGCGGCCTGTGGCCGCGCAAGCAACAAGTTCTAGGTCCCTTTTAGAATAGTCCACCTTGCGGCAGGCCTCAACCATTTCCAGCAACGTGGGCTCTTTTAAGGGCCGGAGGATCTTCCGGCATTCCTCGTTCGCTTTTTCTATGACTAAGGATTTAAATAGGACATCCCGTGCATTAGGGTCGCTGATTTGTTTAGAGATCGCTTCCCTAAGCCGGGATGCGAAGTCATAGGAAGGCTCCCGAGGTTCTTGAAATATTAGTGCATAAGAAGGCGTGCTGGAACTAGTCCGAGCAACCTTCTTAATAGCCTCCAGCGCCAAGTCCGCGGATTTATGTAGAATAGGCAGGGGAACCATGCACTGCTGAGAGTTGGTAACGAACCTCCCCTCCCCGTACATTTGATCGATTGCCCTGTCTTTTGTCAGCCCCCTGGGAACGGGGACGAAGTCCCCTTCGGTGACGTGTTTCCTTATTAATGCCTTCCACTCCGCCTCGAAGGCGGAGTATTGTAGGGAAGGCAACCAGGCGCTCGTGACCTGCCGGATGTCATTTGGCGTGAGGTCGAACGCCTGGAAAAAGGACTCCAGGAGGCTGAGGGTGTACGGGGAGTCAAGGTTGTGCCTCCATTGGGGTGGCCTACCTCCCTCCACGTGCACTGGGAAGGCCTTGAGCATTTCTAGGTCCCCTGCCTGGGCCGCCTGTTCGTGTACGGCCTTCCACGCCTTCTCCTGCGCCTCCACGATGTGGTGTATTTCCTCCACTTGGGAGGTAGTGGAGGCCGGGAAGGCGCGGGCTGAGTCGGCGGCCGTGGTGTTAAATACGTTAGGCCTTGGCGCTGAAGCTAGTGTCATGTCTGTATAAGTCAAGTCCGGTGAATGTCTCTTGGGACTAGTGGGGGGAGAGATGTTAGACTCCCCCTCACAGTCCAGTTCATCACACCTCTCAGCCCTCGGTGTTACCGGGGCGAGAGAGTGTGCACACTCCGGAGGCGATGATGTGTACCGGGCGACGCGACGGCACTCCCGCGACGTTTTGATGGATAGTTGTTTGTGCACCACGGATTGGCATAAGGCCTGCGGCCTGGCCAGGGCCTCAGGCCTACACAGCCTCTCCGGTGCGACGCCGCAGGGTGGACTGGGCAGGGCACGGTGGCAGGGAGGCCTCGGTGGTGATGGTGGGTAGGCCTCCCTCGAGTGGGCCTCGGGCCTAGCTGCATGGGCGCGGCCATGTTGGTCCAGGTGGGCGGGGCTATAGGCCTGGGTGGAGGCGTGGCCACAAGGTGGAGGCGTGGCCATGACGCCATGAGGGGCGTAGCCAGTGGGCGGTGCCTCAGGGGGCGTGTACTCAGGTGGTCCCTCCCAACGCTCCCCGTCAACGGCTCCTCCCACGGCTCCTCCCCCGTTATCCCAGGCCACGAGGTGTTTCGTGCCGCCGCCATTTTCGCCGCGATCCATGCAGTGTCCCCCCTCCGCCATTTTGCCCTTGATCTTGTCCTTGGGGCTGGGGCTGGAGGACGAAGGCTTCGGGGCGCCATCTTGTGCCCTCGCCGAATTAACGGTCGGGTGCCCAGTCTTTTGGCGGTCCTGGAGTAACATGTACACCAGGCGCCAGGCGATAAGCGCCTTTGCCGCCGTTTTATCGCCCTTCTTCTCCGCCTTCCAGAGTGTGGCTCCCAGGTTGTCCCAGTGCTCGATGTTAAGTTCCTCTGGGACTTGGAGTTGGTGGGAATTAATCCAAGTAGCCAGGGCTTTTAGGGAGGCTTTGTCATACTTATGGCCCTGGTACTCGATGACCGCTCGGATTTTTTTGTAAACTGGGCGCTCGGACTTCCCTAGAGCGGCTCCCATGATGTTAGTTAAAGATGGAGTTCCGAGTCTTTTAGTCTTGTTGGGGGATTTGGAGACGGGGTAGGAGGGGTAGGGGCTTCCCCGGCAGCTCACCTCTCTCGATGGTCGCCTGCTCCAACGATGAGGTGGGGCCGATGCCCAGTCTCTGCCGGGGGAGGCTGCCGGACCGCAGGGTCTCAGTCACTCCTGCGGCTATCACCGATCCAAGACTGCAGTGAGCCTATCTTGAACGACAGACTCAACAAACAGTCCCGGGTTTCGGCACCATCTGTCGCGAGCCTTGGTCTCTATCGGGAAGGGACCGAGACCAGCGACGGGGTTCGCAGACTGCCTGCTGAGCTGTCGTTCGCGGCTATCCCTCGACCCAAGGTATGGTTTGCCTCGCGCGAGCAGAGAACAAACACCAAGGAGACGAGGGTGGTCTGACCTGATCCGGAGATCTAGGCTGATCCACTGATCCAATTTTATTGGGGGAAAACAGGGGTTTATATAACTTGGGATAGGGAAGGTTCTGGAAGAGGGGTGGAGCTGAGGCGGAGCATGCAAATCCACCTCAGCCCATAGGGTATGCAAACTAGGAGGGAGTGAACTTGGGTGTGGACTGGTGACAGGCAGGGCCAGGGCCGCCCCCTAGGGGGAGCTGGCCAATGGTAGCTGTTCTCTTGTTGCTAGGCACCTGCCTGCCTGGGGGAAGGTTCTGGAACTGGGAGAGACATTAGACATCTTTATTTAATAAAAACTGGGGATACTGGGGATAAAACTAGGGATAAAACTGGGGATAAAACTGGGGATTTAGAAAGTTCGTATTGTAAGGTCATAGTCCGGGTTCTTCGGGGCCTTCCTGGACCTTCCACACGTCGAACTCCGTTCGGCGCTCCCTTGTCCTCCTCCATTCTTCCATGTCCATATAGTCCCCATCTCCAACAGTTAACATTGGTCTATCCGTTGTCAGTGTGCGCGTCCAGTTCACAACAACATCGTCTTTATTGTGTGAAGACTCCTCCAGGGGAATTAACCGAGTGGCCTTGTCTGCAGGATATATAGCAACAGGGTGAAAGGAAGGCTTGACAACAACAGATACCACCTTGGAGTCCAAAACATTCAAAACAAGAGATACTACAAGTAAACCCAAGGAAGTGGCCGCCTCTGTTCCTGTTATCAACACTTCCCTCTTAGTTCTGTTGAGTCATCTGTTGAAGCCATTAACACTATGTAAAAGTTGTCCTTTTCTAGGGATTGTGGCCCGGGATCTGCCAGATGCAACTTAATCCCACTTGCTGTGCGTCGCCCTCCGGAACGGTGGGGAGCAGTTGGGTCTCACTGTTGTAAAAGGCATTTTTTGTCATCATGCTGCTCTGAGGGCTCTGGACCCCATTTCCTGAGTCTTGCACTTTATGAATTGCTGGAGGCATCATAGGGTGTCCTTGACAGTTAAATTGGGGCCGACATTGTGATGCCCAATGTTTCCCCTTACGACATTTTAGGCACAATCCTGGAAGAGCCAGCTTTTGTTTCTGCAGCTTAGGGCAATGGACCTTTAAATGTCCCATCTCATAACCCACCACAGGTGGAGCTCATCAAACCTTTCTGTGAGGACCTTGACCAGTGGAGGGGCTGAGTGAAGATGACAATCATTTTGCAGCAATCCACTGTAAAGCTGGAGAGGGAACACCTGGATGTTTCTGTGGTATCTGTGGTGCAGGGTCTGGCCCTGCAGGGGGCAGAGCCAAGAGAGATGGGCTCTGACTATACCACCGTCCTGTAAAACTTCATGTGCAACAGCTCATGCATGGGGGGTATGAACCAGCGCCCCATCCTCGCCATCCTCACTCTCGAGGGGCCAGGATGGTGGCTCCTGGACTGCCACTGTTTCGAGGTCAAGGTCTGTGCCTGTCCCGGGCAGGACTGACGCATCTAGGAGGAGAATCAGTGCAAGAGGGAACACAGACAGGGACAGGGGGACAGGGAACAGGAACGGAAAAAACAACCGGAAATGGAAAGGCAGCTGGAGAGACGACGAGAGCTGGAAAGGCAAAGGGAAGAGAAATGGAAGAGATTGCCTACAAGAATGTGGAGGAAATTACGTCTGAGAACATGGAGGTATGACAACTCTTAAGCAAACATCTTAAACAGGGGAATAAACTGGTGTATAAACTTGGGTTCCAGTAATTGTAAACATGAAAAATAATTGGTTGAAAATAAAGTTACACAAGGAATTTATCAGCAGATTGTAGAAAGCCCACTGATACAATGGAGAGGTTTCTGCTTCCAGGAGCAAGGCTAGGAAAGCGGCAAGCGGCGCTCCCTAGGATCAGGCCCCTTAGAAGCTTAGGGAGGCTCTTCCCGCCCCCGGCCCGGCGACCACCTCGAACGGAGTAAGTCCACACAGCCTGGAGTCCACGAGGAAAAGCCAGTTTTAATGGCGTGCACTGGCTTATAAGGGGAGCACGGGAATTTCCTGGATTTGGGTGGGGAAGAGGGGCGGAGACCGGGAGGAGTAACGCACTTCATTGGGTGCATGCAAACGAAGGGAAGGAGGGAGGGGAGGAGCGGCAAAAGGACCAAAAGGAGAATGAGGTTGGCGGGGAAATTCTAACTTAGGGCTTCCAGCTCTCCGGGGCAGGGACAGCCCCTGCCCGGGCTCCAGTGGCGCCTCACAGGCGACCCTGCCGGCAACCGCCCCCATGGCCGGGGCGTGCCAGGAGACAGGGCTGGGACCCGGAGGGTTTTGTGGGAAGATGAAACTTGGATAAGGAACGACTAAGGGAAAAATAACCAGGGTAGCCATATTAAGGGTATAACATTTAAACTGGGGAAGTGTCCATCCAAAAGCCCCCATGGTCCCGATTCAGTCGCCGCATGTGCTCCCCGGGGTCTTGGACTTCCGCATCTTCGTCTATCCAGTGTTTGTAATATATCTGCCACTTGGTGAATTCCTCATCAGTCTGGTCTCCTCCAACAGGAATTGACTTATTTATGACTAACCTAACATACACCCAATACATTTAGAAGAATAATGATGTATAAGGAAACAATCAACAGTGCATCTATACAACATCCTGGCCATTCCCTCATTTCAGCTATTCATCTTCCTTTGGTTGACCAAGATGGGACAACCAAAATTATCAGCTACTGTCAGAGTAGATCAGGAATTTCTCAAATGGCAACAGAACTATAAAAGATGGATAGATGAGGACATCGAGGTTGGGAAGTCTGGACCGGTTGGTCCTACTGTGTTGAAGAAGATTTATGAGAATTCGACTACGTTTCCTTCTTATATTGATATGACCCCTGTTTAATGTTCAAGTGTTATTATCTCTACCCATTATATTTTCCCTGTAGTTGTTCCTATCCAAGCTCTTCTTCCCATATGTCCTTAGAATTTTTCCTACTGTCATTTCCCTCATTAGTTAATATTTGGTGCAGTGCACCACAGTTCCATATATGGTTATGTTGTAACCCCTGTTTTCCATTGGTCCCTTCCATGTTCTGCCCCTTTGTTTGCACTCTGACCAATGGGGTGCTTCGCCCTCCCCTTTCTCCGCCCATGTTTCTAGAACACTCCCTCGATCCCCTTATAAGCCGGGTACCCCAATAAACATTGCTTCTCTCGTGGGCACCTGGCCTTGAGTGTGGTCCTTCCTTGGGAGCTGCGCTGGGCTGGGTGCGGGAGGAGCCATCCCCAGGCTTCGAGAGGCAGGCTAAAAGAGATACAGCCACAGAGATACAGCTCTTGGAGCACAAGACCCATGCTCCTATTTTTGGAGCATCACCATCCACCAACAAACTGCAGCTTGGAGCAGCCAAGTCAACTTCAGGTTGTCCCACAGAATCTAAAAAAGAAAACTCTGTTCCTAGAAATACTTGTAAAAGTGAAAAATTGCCAGAATATCTTACAGTGAAGTCTGAGAAAGATAAGAACCTTGAAGGAGAGACCAACGATAGCAACTACTCTTTAGATATATTCTTTTCTTTACAAACCCTTAACACTCTTTATCATTAACATTTTCACCAGACCTTTGTTCTTTGTCTTTTCTCCTCTCTCTTTATGCCTCTCTGATTCTCTCTGCTGCTCCTCTCTCCAACTTGCACAGGCCATCTTTATCTTACCCCCCAGAATTTCTTCTACCTTTTTGCAGACTGTCTACCAACTTACTAACACCTTCTTTTATGAATTCATTACTCAAACCTGAAGGCTGTCATTGATGTAAAATGAAATGATTTCTTTCGAGGCATTTACACCCACTTACTCTAGCAATATTATATTAAAAGACAATAAAAGAAAAGTTCAATAAAGTAAAAATAAAAATTCATTAAAATTCCATTGGCTTTCGCACATGGCGCTTATTTGCAGTAGGTGACCAGTTTAAAGCCAAGGACCATAATCTTATGGCATGCACTGCTCTATTACAAGGGGACAGTGGTCCTGCCCCAGCACTGACCTTACGTGATCTTAGATGATGTAAAAGAACAAGAGCTGATGCAATTGTATCAGACTGAGAGGAGTAGTAGCTAGAAATGAGGCTAAAAATGAAGCCTTGTAGCTGTACACAGCTTATTTAGTTCAACTCCAAATTTACAATTATCTGATGGTTGTTTGGTGGCCTAGGTGAACTGAATTACCACATCCAGACTTTTCTGTGGAAGGTCACAAACTTCACATTGTGAGAAAAATCTCGGGTTTAAAGAACTTTTAGAGAGACTAATTTAAAAAGCAAAGCAAAAAGGTTTAATGGCCAGGCTGCAGGCGCGCAGGGTGTCTCGCCACAGTGTTGCCACCGGGGAGCGCACCGGGAGAGGGGTTGCTCCAATTTATACCCTTTGCACCACGCCCCCTCCCTCACCTCTGGGAGCTCAACTCTCCTTTGTCCATTTTTGGTGTCTCGCTTGCTGATTTGATGCTACTCAGTGACTTCATTTCTCCTCTCCTTTTTTTGGGCCATTTCTTGCTGCCCCATTGGTGCAACCAGCCATCCTATCAGTCCCTATCACCGGCCGCAGGCCCTGACAACAGCCCCTGGCTGGGACTGTTGCCTCACAGTCTTCCCGCCAATTTTGCCTATCTAACCTACATATGGAAAACTCCCCCTCCTGAAAGTCCAGCCCCATTCCCTGAAACAATCAACACAGAACCCTTAATCAACCTCAACAACCATCAACTGAAACCTCTTATTCTATGTTTTCTCACAACGAACCCAAGGTAGCCTAGTTTCCATCATTAGCTTAGTCATGGTATTTTTAAGTGTTTGATTCATTCTCTCGACTCTGCCAGAACTCTGGGGATGCCATGGTGTGTGATGCTCCCACTTGGTCCCAAAGCCTCGCAAAGAGGCCTGGCTACAAAGTGAGGTGCTTGGTTGGAGTCAACAGTCTCCAGTGATCCAAACTGTGGAACTGTCTGTTCCACCAGTGTTCTAGCAACCATTTTAGCATCTGCTTTTAACTACTGGGTAAGCCTCTGCCGAATGGGTTAGATGATCTACAACAACCAGTAAATGCTTCCACCTTTGCTGTGGAGGCAGATCACTGAAATCCACTTGGATACTCTGAAAGGGTCTCAAGGCTAGCCCCCATCCCCCCTCTGAACACCTCTCTGGACCCACTTATTAACATTTTGACACACCAAATACCCCTCAAGTGCTTGTTTCGTTATTGTATATATTCGTGGGCATACAAATTCTCTCAGGAAAGCATCTGCCATGGCCTGAACCCCCCAGTGTGTTCTGTCATGTATAGTTTTTATCATCTCTCGAGCTGTTGCATTTGATAATGCTAACCAGCCATCAGGCATTTTCCACTTCCCGTCTGAGTTATACTCAGCTCCCATCCCTTTCAATTTTTCCTCCTCTTTCCGGGAGAATATCTGACGAGAGGCTTTACTTATATCTGAGATTAATGCCATTACTTGCACCACTGGTTCTTTACCACTAGCCGCCGCCTCCGTTGCCTTTTTATCTGCCTCTTCGTTCCCTCTCCCAATCCATGTCTTTCTGCCTTGATGATCCCTTATGTGCACCACTGCCAGTTCCTCGGGACACTGGACTTCCTCCAGCAGTGTCTCTAGTAGCTCCCGACGTGTTACATCTTTCCCACGAGATGTAACCATTCCTCTCTCTTTTCAGATTTTACCAAATATGTGGACCACGCTGCAGGCATATTTGGAATCCATATGTGTAGTTCCCACGCCTTCAGCAATAGTTCGGATGGCACTTACTAGCGCATAGATTTTGCATGTCTGAGCTGACCAAGTCTTAGGCAGCTTTCCCCATTCCACCACTTTCAAGCTGTCTCCATCTATCACCACATAACCATTCCTTCATTCTCCATCAATCACCTTGGCTGACCCATTGATGAGAAGATCATGGAATCATAGAATCATAGAATCAATTGGGTTGGAAAAGATCTCCAAGATCATCGAGTCCAACCCTTGGTCCAACTCTAGTCCATTTACCAGATCATGGCACTTAGCGCCACGTCCAATCTGCGTTTAAAAATCTCTAGGGATGGTGAATCCACCACCTCCCTAGGCAGCCCATTCCAATGCCTGATTACTCTCTCTGTAAAGAATTTTTTTCTGATATCCAACCTAAATTTCCCCTGGCAGAGCTTAAGCCCATGCCCCCTTGTCCTATTGCTGAGTGCCTGGGAGAAGAGACCAGCCCCCACCTGGCTATAACTTCCCTTCAGGTAGTTATAGACAGTGATGAGGTCACCTCTGAGCCTCCTCTTCTCCAGGCTAAACAACCCCAGCTCCCTCAGCCTCTCCCCATAGGACTTGTGCTCCAGTCCCTTCACCAGCCTTGTCACTCTTCTCTGGACTCGCTCCAGCACCTCAGTATCCTTTCTGAACTGAGGGGCCCAGAACTGAACACAATACTCAAGGTGTGGCCTCCCCAAGGCAGAGTCCAGGGGAAGGGTCACTTCCCTGGTCCTTCTGGCCACGCTATTTTTGATACAGGCCAGGATCCCATTGGCCTTCTTGGCCACCTGGGCACACTCTTGGCTCCTGTCCCTCAGTCCCCCCAGGTCCCTTTCTGCCTGGCTGCTCTCCAGCCACTCTGTGCCCAGCCTGGAGCACTGCAGGGGGTTTGTGTGGCCAAAGGGCAGGACCGGCACTTGGCCTTATTGAACTTCATCCCCTTGGAATCAGCCCATCTCTCAAGTCTATCCAGATCCCTCTGCAGAGCCCTCCTGCCTTCCAGCAGGTCAACACTCCCTCCCAGCTTGGTGTCATCAGCAAATTTGCTGATGATGGACTCAATCCCCTCATCTGAATCATCAATAAAGATGTTAAACAGGACTGGACCCAACAGAGACCCCTGGGGAACACCACTGGTGACCGGCCACCAGTTGGATGCAGCTCTGTTCACCAGCACTCTCTGGGCCCGACCCTCCAGCCAGCTCTTAATCCAGGAGAGGGTACACTTGTCCAAGCCATGGGCTACCAGCTTTTCCAGGAGTATATTATGGGAGACAGTGTCAAAGGCCTTGCTGAAGTCCAGACAGACCACATCCACAGCCTTCCCCTCATCCACCAGGTGGGTCACCTGATCATAAAAAGAGATCAGGTTGGTCAGACAGGACCTGCCCCTCCTAAACCCATGTTGGCTGGGTCTAATTCCTTGTCCACCCTGAAGGTGCTGTGTGATTGCACTCAGGATGAACTGCTCCATAACCCTGCCAGGCACTGAGGTCAGGCTGACAGGCCTGGAGTTGCCAGGGTCCTGCTTGCAGCCCTTTTTGTGGATTGGGGTGACATTGGCCAACCTCCAATCATCTGGGACCTCCCCAGAGAGCCAGGACTGTTGGAAGATGATGGAGAGCGGTTTGGCAAGCTCTTCTGCCATCTCCCTCATCACCCTGGGATGGATCCCATCTGGTCCCATAGACTTTTTAGGATCCAGCTGGCTCAGTAAGTCAGTAACTCTTTCCTCCTGGAATACAGGAGGGGTATTCAGCTCCCTCTCCCTGTCCACCAGCTCCAGAGGCCAGTTGTCTTGAGGGCCACCTGTCTTACTGGTGAAAACTGAGGCAAAGTAGGTGTTAAGTACCTCAGCCTTCTCCTCATCTTCCTTAACTATATTTCCCTCCAAGTCCAACAGAGAATGGAGGTTTTCCTTGCCCCTCCTTTTGTTATTAATGTATTTATAAAAGGACTTTTTGTTATCCTTAACTGAAATAGCCAAATTTACTTCAAATTCCACTTTTCTTTCCCTAATTTTTTTCCTGCATGACCTAGCTCTATCTGTAAATTCTTCGTAAGTAGCCAGCCCTTTTTTCCACAGTCTGTAAACTTTCTTTTTATCCCTGATTTCTTGCAGAATCTCCCTATTTAACCAAGCTGGCCGTCTTCCCCTCCGGCTGGCCTTTCAGCACACTGGGACAACCTGTTGCTGTGCACTCAAAATTTCCTTCTTAAAACATGTCCAATCCTCCTGGACCCCCTTGCCTTTAAGGTTTGTTTCCCAGGGTATGCTCTGAATCAATATTTTGAATAGGCCAAAATCTGCTCTCTCTAAGTCCAAAGTAGAGGTTTTAATGGTGGCTCTCCTTACATCCCTGAGGACTGAAAATTCTATTATTTCATGGTTGCTGTGCCCCAGGTGACCTCCAACCACTACATCATCTGCCAACCCCTTAAGTTCCCGATGACTTAAGGTTCAAAGGAAGGTGGCTTCTATCCCTCGTAGCCCGTGGGTTCTCGTATTGCTGCATTCAGTCTTCTTCACCTTTGCTTTGCCCCGTCTGTCTCAGGTCCTCAATCGCTTCCCTCCCGGGAAGGGACCTGGGTCTTCAGACCGCCGAAATCAGCAGAGCGCACCTTCCGAGGGAACACCAAATCCCCAACCAGGGTGGTGGACTTTGGATCCAGGACAATTAACACAGAACCCTTAATCAACCTCAACAACCATCAACTGAAACCTCTTATTCTTATGTTTTCTCACAACGAACCCCTTCTCACTTCTCACACCTAAACCTAACAGGGTCTATAACTGGTTGAAGGTGGTGATATTTGATGACAAAGTCACCTTTTGAGGCTTGAATGTCCCAGCTACCAAAAGCAGACTGAGATACTTCCATGGTTCTCTGGTCCCACTTCTAAGCCATGACTACAGAAGGCTTCTTTAACCGCCAAATGGGTGAAAATCAATTTATAAGAATCAGGGACTGCAATGAACACAACATCCATGTAATGGTAGATGATGGCCTCAGGATATTGCTGCCTCACTGGCTTGATAATTCTCGACACCACCGTCTGACAAATTGTGGGACTGTTCTTCATGCCCTGGGGGAGGACGGCCCAGTGGTACCTTTTGGAGGGTTCTGCCACTTTCACAGATGGAATTGTGAATGTGAACCTGCGAGCTTCGTCAGGATGCAGATAAATATCGAAAAAACAATCTTTGATATCAATGACAATGATCTCTGTCAGGCCTCTGGGAACATGTCAGGAGATGGTAACCCCGTCTGTAATGCCCCCATTGGCTCAATAGTGTTATTAGCCTCCTGCAGATCATGGAGAAGCCTCCATTTCCCAGATGCTTTTCAGATGGTAAAAATAGGGAAGTTCCACGGGCTGTCAGTGGGGATTATTCTATCCTTGCCTAATTGTTCTTTTGCCAAATCATGTATCTGCCACAGTCTCTCTCCCCTCAGGGGCCATTGATTCACCCATTCATCAGAATCACAGACTATTCTGAGTTGGATGGGACCCACGAGGATCATCGAGTCCAACTCTTAAGTCAATGGCCCATATGGGGGATTGAACCCATGACCCAGACCAGAATGTTAGTGGTCCAGGTTAGGGGAGGTGCCTGCGGCATACCAGTGCCCCTCATTATAAATTTGGAATTTGGAAAATGATTCCACACTGAGTCGTAACATCCCTCCCCCATAATGTCAATGGGATGTCAAGAATAAAGGGCCTAGATGAGGCAGTCTTACCCTCTGGATCCTGGATTAGAAGTGGGAAAAGGCTCTGTCTCAGTATTTGTACTCCTCCTACACCGTGAGTATTGATGGCCGGAGTGGAGGTACCCAGCCGCTGGGCCACTCCTTGGTAGCAATTATGGTGACATCAGCACCAGTATCTAAGAGTCCTGAAACCGATATTTGCTGTCCTGAATTTGGGGAAAAAATAGTGCATGTTAACATCAGCCTTTCTGAAGTTAGTTTATGCACCCAATTTACGGAGGCACCATCTTTGGTATCTTTAGGCTCCTCGAGGGGAATCAGTTGGGCAACTTTGTCTTCTGAATGTATCACTGCAGGATGAAACAAAGCCTTAACATGAATGGACACAACCTTAGGATCCGACACATTTGAAACTAGAGGTAAAACAACCAAACCAAGGGAAGTAGCATGATCTGTCCCCGTTAATAGACATCTTGAGACAGAGTCCTGCATCAAGGCCATCAAGACTGTATAAAAGTTGTCCTTTTCTAAGGGTTGTGGCCCGGGCCTCACCAACTCCGACTTAATCCCACTTGTTTTGGGTTGCCCTCTGGAATGGTTGGGAGTAGCTGAGTCTCGCTGCTGTAAAAGGCATTTTCTGTCTTCACGCTGCCCTGAGCACTCTGAAGTCCGTTCCCCAACCCTGGTACTTTACATGTTGCCTGAGGTGATAATTGGGTTTCCTTGGCAATTAAATAGCAAAAGACAATCAGAAGTCCAGTGTCTCCCTTTTTGGCACCTGGGACAGAGACTAGGGGGAACTGATTTCTGGTTTTGCAGTTTGGGGCCATTTACTTTCAAGTGGCCTAATTCATTACAATGGTAACAGTTGACTTTAGGTGATTCTAAGGCCACAGTCAAGGCTTGGGTTGCATCCTTAACTACATTTTTTACCAGTTGTTTATTAGATTTTGCTAATTGATTCCCCAGCTGAGTTCCCCATTGAAGCCTGGGCTTGTGCGAGCGTGTCTGCTAGTTTATCATGGGGACTAATGTCTTTGCAGGCTTTGACCATGTCTAAGGGAATTGGATCTTTCAAAGTCCACAGCACCTGCTGACATTGTGAGTTGGCATTGGAAATGGCAAGTTGCTTAAACAGTATGTCCTGTACAGCCTTTTCTTTAGTTTCCCGCTCAACAGCCTCCTTAAGGCGTCCTGCGAAATTGAAAAATGTTTCATCGGGTTTTGAATGACAGTTTGAAATGGAGGCGTCACCTCCGATGCATCTGCTATTGTTTGTAAGGCCTGAAGGGCTGAATTCTTTGTTGTTATTAGATCTGTCACAGGAAAGCAAGCCTGGACAGGATTATATGCATAAGCACCCTGACCAAACAGCATGTCAAATGTCTGCTGTACCGGCTGCCCTGATGTAGCAACTGTTTCATGTGCATGTTTCGTAGTTAATGCTAACCACTCATCTAAAAACATGGTAATCTGCATTTTGTTTAACAATGCTCATGCAAGGTCCTTCAAAACATTAGGAGTGTAGACAAAGGCTGAAAACAAAGAGATAAGCACACCCATTGCATAAGCTGAACTTAAGCCATAGTCACATCGCTTTCTTTGCATCTTCCATGGCCGAGTGAGCTTGGACAGTGACAGGGAAGTCCTCAGGACTGTCTACAGCTCCCGGTACTAAGTGGGGCTGACCCTACTGAGCATCCGAGATCTGACAGGATCGGATGGCAGGGAGGCTTGAACTGCCAGAGGACGGTCCCACTGAGACTCGATCAGCGCTCAGTCCTGTCAGGGGAGCACATGTAGTTGAATCCTCCAGGGCTGGAAGGGGCTGCGTTCACTTTTCTCTTTAGGATGTTGGGCTTCCACTTTGGAACCTGGGACTTACATAAGCATCCAACCTCCTTCTCCAATCTCTAGGTCGTGCTGCTGACATCAGCTCCGTCTCATCCTGCAAGGACTTGACCCCTTCCCCACAAAGGACTTCCCTGCCTCCCTCCAAACATTCCAAACTCTGCTTCTATACCACGCCCCACCAAGGGTTTTACAAGCCAGCAAGCATGGCTGTGGAGTAGGGAACCTTCTTTACACCCAGCAAACACCAAACCTGTGCAATTCAAGTTAACTACTTTTCAATAGGTTTTAAGTTACTCACAAGAGGAAGAAAAGACCAAAGAGAGAGAGATAGATTAGTAGAAGAAAGAATAAAGACAGTGAGACATAGTTACAGCCAAGAGGTCACAGTTTGGCCAGGTTCCAGGAGAGAAGGCTGGACCAAGATGGTGATTCAAGGAAGACCTCTGATGAGGGCAGTCATTCTGTCAGGTCCACAGGCATCATCACAGGGGATTCACATTGTATTTTTAATTCTCTATCATACATCCTTTTTTATTAGGGAGCTCTCTGCGCACCTTCCACAATCTGATTGACATTCCCCACTTTTCTAGGGGATTAGCTCCACCTGCACAATACACCGCTCTCTGTGTGAGGGAGCTCAGTTGTCTTCTATAGATAGGAAGACTCCTAGTATCATTCTGGTATTTTTTTCTGATAATAAAATTTGGTCACCACCCAAAAATTCTCCAAACATACTCTGTTTCAGACTCTCTGGGGGTTTGGCTTTTTTCTTTTTTCAGTTTGGGCTGTTCAGTAGCAATGTATAGGGAATTACCTTTGTGGTTATCTGAGGTGACTCATCTTCTGAGCCTTCATACACATTCTCAGTTTTGATCAGTGGCCATAGAGAGATTGGCACTTTGTCAACTTGGCCTACACAAGGGTTCTAAGTCAGAAAGGCAGGAAGCTGTTACTTCTTTTGGTTCTGATTCTTCCAATTCTCTCATTAATTTTACATGCAACTCCTGATGGAGCACATGGGCAGTAGCCCTCTCTTGAAAGAAGGGCCCTGAAGGCCCTTTCTAACCAACCAAACAACTCACTGCCCCAAGGTTGAGGACCATAGATTTAAAAACCATAATCCCTTAATTTGGCCATTGAAACCTATCTGAGTCTCAGTGTTACTTCTATATGGTATTAAGAGGCTTATTTTATAGCATTATAAGATGAAAACAGAGCAATGGAACAGATTTGAATTGTCCAAGTAATTTTTCTTTAAAGGGGAAACATGACTCTTTTATTGAGAATAATAATTTCTAGCTAATGATTATTTGCCTTATGTAGTTAAGCAGGATCACTTCTCATTTTCTTCTCTTACTAACAAGATGGCTGTTTGAATGTAAAACAAGTTAGTGTTTATGATGAAGCCTTGTGTTTCAACAGTGCTGAAGGAACATGAGGTGGTATTTCTGAGATTTGCTCAGAAAAGCTTGGAAACCGGAAATACACTTTTACAATACTGAATTGTAGCCTTTTGAATCTGAAGCATTAGACCTCTGTGATCAAATAGATAAGGCCCACGTGGCAAGAGGGTTCACTGGACAGCATCTGGGAGGAAAACTGCCCAGCTCTGCTGTCCAGGTCTCTGTGCCCCCCTCATTGCTCCCACAGGGGCCTCCGGCAGCACTTGGCTCAGTCTCGCAGGTTTTCTCTTCTTTGTTTTTCTATGACTAGTTTTCAGTGTCAAATCTGTCCTCCTTGATCAACCTGTGATACTAAAGAACAATTTCTCACACCGTTTGTAGCCTGTGTTTCGAATTCATTGTAGGGGGTCAGAGTTAGAAGTTACAATACATTCCAACCCTTTATGTTGTGTTTGTACTTTGTTTACTGTTTTCTAATGATTCATCTAAGGCTATTATAATACTGAAAAGGAGGAATGTCTTGCTTTAGGCATTTAGGTTAAATCTTTAGGAATTGAAGAGACAAGTTTGAAAGAATTGTCCTGTTTACACAATTAATTCGTGCAGCACCAGACAGTAATCACAGACTTTCAGCAGTGCAAAATCTGCCTTGACTTTTCTGCAAAGCCTTTGATAAACTACCTGTTTTCTTAAAGAGGGAAAAAGAAATACCTTACTTGGTGGTGCAGTACAGCCAAGTGTCCTGGTTTCAGCTGGGAGAGAGTTAATTTTCTGCTTAGTAGCTGGTACAGTGCTATGGTTTATGGTGAGCAACCATACTGTGCATCACTTGTTTGTCTTCCGGTTTATTTTTTTCTCTCTCCTTTTCATTACAATTAGTTTTATTATTATATTTAGTCGTAGTAATTTAGTTTATTTTTTTAAATTATTAAACGTTTCTTAATTCAACCCACACTGTTTCTTTTCCACTTCTCCTCCTAGGAGGAGTGAATACCTGTGTGGTACTTGTATTTAGTTGCCAGCTGGGGCTAAACCATGTCAGCAAGAATGATATTTTATATATTTCCCCATTCAAGATTCATCATAAGCAAATGAAAAACAAAGGAAAAAAATTCAAAACATTTCCCATCTTTTGTTAGAAACTTTATTATATTAACCTACAGGTATGTGAAGTGAAGTAAATGCTAGTGAGGGGCAGAATGATGAACATCAATCATCTTTGGAAAATATTTATATATTTTCACAACAAAACACTTTTTTTGTTACAACTAAGAAGAAAAGCCAGGCATACTTGATAGGTTTTTCTTAAAAATATATCACAGTTCAATTGTATCAAAGTGAAGTCTTGTGGGCTGAAAACTTGAAGATAGAAGAACTAGGTTCAGTGCTTTAGCACTACTATGAGTGTATCAAATTACAAGATTTTCTTTACAGCAATTGAGAAACATACACCCATTTGTTTTCAGTAATTTCAGATGCTATATACACAGTCTTTAATGAAAAGGATTTTTTTGTCAATGTTAGCTCTATATTCAGGCTGGACTTTGGGCTTCAGTCTAAGAATTATTACTCTGACACATATCTAATAAAAAATTGTAGTTACAGTACTTGAAAATCCAGTATATTTTAAAGAACACATTCCTCTATTTTGAGTTTATTTTATACTAACTTCAATATGAACTTGACTTTGCAGATTGTCTCAGCAGAAAGCGTGAGCACAATGAAATGTTCTTTCCTCTGTAATCTGGATGTGCATCTCCAATTAAAGTTAATGGGAGTTCTCTGGGTAGATCAAGATAAGGACAAATTTTGTGTGTCAGTGTGTTGTGATTAAAAATCTTTGACATAGTAGAAAGCCTTGAGGTTCATATTCTAAGTGGCCTGAATTAATATGCCTACAATATTTAAAACCTGAAGTTTATACTCACTGTTTATTTTAAAATCAGCCATTAACTTCGTGCAGCATTTTGCACTTTATTAAAATGGTGTCACGTTGCAAGGGGAGAGCTACATCCCTTTTCAGTGCTGTTTCTTTCTGTTGTTATGTGAGTATATAGAGGCAAAGTGTCTCTTTCCTTCCTATCTGTGGTGAAGCCAGTTCTCTGAGTGTTTGCTAGGATGACTACATCTACTTGCTTGGATTCCTCCGCAATGTAAGCGTGGACCTTCAGATACTCGGATTCTGTAAAGACCAGAGTGGGATCTAAAAAAAGGGCTGTCTGAGAGTCATGAGGACTGAGTTTGGCGATGTCTCAAATTGAGAGCAGTGTACTCCAGGAAATGTTTTTTCTGAGAACTTACCAAAGGTCATTGACTGAAGTAAATTCACAAGACATTTACTCTACCTTTATGTGTTGCACATCCAGCTCAGATAAATGCAGACACTGCTTATGCTGACCAAACAGGAATTTTACCCAGACACAGAAAGGCAGACCTTGGTAATGTATATATTTAGGATACACATAATAGGCAAAATTTTCATAAACTCATCTGTTTTCATGAATATCTGACTGAATATATCCCTTGAGGATATGTGACATACTGGAAATCTTAAAAAAAATACCATTTATTCAGCTGTTTGTTTTTCCATATTAAATAGAACGGTTTAGATTATGAAGATTAATTTACCTAGTGGCCTCCATATCTTACACAGGGCAAGGAAACAAAGTTTTTGTGAGTTCACAGTTGCTAAACGGCAGCATTTGCTATTTGTGGCTTTAAAAAAGAAATGTTTTATTTGAAAGTCTGTTTCACACAATACAAAAAAATGTATATACCGGTAGCTCTACACATTATCTATAGGCATACAAACCCAGTCAATACTTTGTCCTACTGAGGGATTAAATGATAATCAGCTTTTGAAATCTTCTAGTTAATGTCTGTACTTGCAAAATCCAAAGACAATAAAATTATTTATTCCAAAGATGTACAAGAAATGCCCACGGAATTGTGAAACAGCCAGTTACCATGGCCAGCAATAACCAAGAATGTTACGGGACATTTCATATAAGCATGTTAATTCTCAGGCTTAGGCACATCTACAATGATGTCTTTGGATGCAGATCTCTCATTTTTCACCACTTCAGTGACAACAAATAGAAGGAAATTGTACTTCCATTTCAGATCTGGGGCTCCTTTAAAAAAAACGGAGAAAGTTTTGTCAGTTTTTCTTCCAGTTGTCCCTCCGTTGCATTTAGTATTCCAAACGCAACTGGTTGTGTGTTTCTTAGGAATATTTCAGTGCTGCCACAATAGTGATAATTCTTTGTGTCAGACTGTATTGGAGTCCAGATGTTGTGGCAGTTCCTTGCTAAGCCAGAGAGCAGACTGTTTTGGAAGGAGTGAAAGCCTCTTTTGGAAAAAGGCTCTTCTGGAAAGATGGTCTCCATGCACAGGGTCAACAGACTAAGCTAAACTTTAAAGAGGAACTGTTTTTTACTTTTCTTCTTCGTTCTCACTATGATTCTCAGCAAAAACACCATGTTTTTGTGTTGCAGTTAAAGGAAGGAAGTTAAACTGTTATGTATTAGCTCATCACCTCTGATAGACATCAGTATGACATGTGAATTCTTACTTTAATTCTTTCCCTCTGCCCAGAGGTCCCTTTAAACAGACAAAATGAAGGCCAGTTGGCAAAAAATGCAAAATAAATGGACACACAGTAGAGTATTTTTGCAATTACAAGCTGGTTCACTAGAAACACAGACACACAGCATAAAAATGGAGACAGAAGTTAATGAAGAAAGGGGGTACATGTGTCACATTATTAGCAATGCAAAAGACCAGCTTAAGCATGTGTTTCCCTACGTCAACTATAAAAAAGGTGCCTTTTTAGCAAGTATGCACAGAATTTGCTTAGTTATTTCTACGAAAAAAAAATCAGAACGCTTTACTATTTTTTATCCTATATTACAGTCATTATTACTACCTGTTTATAAAATGTAAACCCTTCCTTGCAGTTAAGATTTACAGAAGTCATCACCTTTGTCCACTCCTTACATAATCAGTCCATGGTGACAAAAATAAACTGATTTAATTTACATCTTTTTGAAGTAATTACTGATATGTTATGGGTTATTAGTTGTGTGTGGCAGAAACAGTGGTCAGTACTGCAACATGTGAATGGCAGCAAAATATTTCTTGAAGACTGGTGCTGGGTCTGCAGTACTACAAGATTCTGAAGCATCATATAATACTGATGTATGCAATTATTTTATCTCCAGAACTATTCAAGCAACATATGTCCAGCACCCAGTAATGGACAATGAAGCCTGATGATGGATTTCCCAAACAACTGCAGTATTGTGCTCATTTATCCCCATCACATTTTGTTTCTTAATATGTCTTGATTAAAGACAAGAATGGAAGGTAAAATTTGTCAAGGCAGTTTTTCTTCTACTAGTGAATAACTAGTGAATCAGATCACCTGTAGAAAGTGGTGTTTGGTAAATTGCACTGTCCTGGGAGTATTTCTACTCTGAAAAATGACAAACATGAAGTCTATATTTAAAGTTGCTAAAATGGGATGTTATCAAAACTGATCTGCAAACTAATATTTTTAAGCCAATATAATACAGTATAAATGTGTTGCATTCCTGTTTCTATAAAATTTACTGCCATGAGAAAAAATAATCAGGATCCCCAGAGTGTGGCATTTGTCCATCTGTCACTTGTATACATGATACAAACCTCATGTTGAGATTCTGCTTAATGTACAACAAATACCTGCTGGACAGATTAGGAGCCAAATATGATGGTAAACTAGAGGAAGGAGCACAACCATGCCACTCTGCCCCTTGAGAGTCCCACTGTTCTACAGATCAACCTTTGGGGTCATTCAGTGCTGACCCCCTTTGTAGAGGATGTGGGGCTATCTCGAACTGGTAGCAAGTCATAATGACAGGGAATATGGCTGTTTTTTGGAAGATCATAAGGATCCTGGCTGAAACGTCCGCTGCTGCTGAATGCTCCCTGGACAACACTCACCGTGGGTTCTGTGACAAAACAGAGCACATACATTCAACATTAGAAAGGGCAAATAGAAGGAAAACTCTGTAAAGATTACTTTTCATGCTGAGTCCCTGAAATGCAGGTTTAGAAACCAAGGTTGGTGTTTAGGTGTTTTGGCTTCACACTTGCAGACTTACAGCAGGGCCCTGTCATGAGGATATTCACTGACAGAAACAAGTGGACCAGCATCTCTTTTTCATGTCTCAGCAAACTTAAAACAAAACAAAACCCCCTGAATTTGGGGGTTTTAATTAAGATTTTGTAACAGTCCTGAAAGGCACAATTGGGATACTGATGGATTTTAATCTCTTAATTGGGTTCAGAAAAGGAAAATGTATCCTATGGTACAGGACACAATTTATTCTGGTCAGGGATTGTCAGGGTAGCTACCATTCCACCAGATGCAAAAGTTTTCTGTAACTACACTAATACAGTAACTAGACAGGACCCATATTAGTGAAATCATATGTCTGTGGGTGAAGACGCTGGTTTATTATTTATTTTATTTATTATTTATTTTGTTATGTCTTTTCCTGTATTATTTATTTTATTATTATGAGCAAGATAAGGAAACAGATCTATTCTGTCCCTCCCACACAATTAACTCTAGCTGTGTCCAGTAATTAACACTCCAACCTAGAGCTGAGCTGCGTTGCAATCAAATGCTAAGCTTAAACCATAGTGTTGTTTAAAGAAAGGCTTTAAAACCAGGGAAATTCAGAAGTACCACTAGTTTACAGAACAGAGCTGAAGGAATTTCAAACCCTGTTTATGTGAATTACACCACTTGTCTCAGCAGAGTCAGGCTGTTGTTACACCTTTTGAGCAGAAAACAGAATCTGAACACAGTATTTTTTTCAGTGAGTTTTCATGCGTTTTGATTAAACTGAATCAATGGAAAAAAAAGAAGTCCTGTGCTCTTTGTCCTTAACCTTCAGCATGTAGAAGTAGGTTTTGTACCTACCAACTTCATACACGTTCTTGTTGGCTGTGGCAGAGCCGGCGATCTCAGCATATGGGGAGTCCCTGCGGGCTGGTGACTTCATTTCAACATACCCACATTCTGAGCTTTTTGGTACCAGAGCTGGTGGGTCCTTTATAGTGGCGTAGGGGTTCTCAGAACTACTTAGTGAGCAGTTACTTAAATTGTATTCTGAATTCTTCACTAGATCTACAAAAAGAAAATTGTATTACTCTCAAGCTACATATCATGGACATTGCTACTAAAAAATGGGCATTCTTTAACTCTGAGTTCTAAAAAGTCACTCATAAATGAGCATTTAAATGGAAACCAGTCATAACTCTTCAAAATTATTGTACAATTAGTGAAAGCACCTCAACCGCTATGCTCATCAATGGGCTTTATCTTGCCATGAGCAAATTACTGTTTCAAAGTCTGAGCAACTTAAACTCTGGTCAAAATAGTAGCTGGCATTATATACAGATAATGTGTAGTGTTTTCAATAAGCACTTCAAAATACTTTTTGCCTCTCCAAGTGCTGTTCCCAAGAGCACTCTCTGGGCAACTGGGAATGTGACTTGTAGTGTGTGAATTTTGACTGTGCGGCCACAACTGAGAGAGTAATCAGCTTCTTCACACTTTCTGTAAAGTGAGAACAGGAGAACTGAAAAGGAGACATCAGGTTTGTGATTTTGGGATGTAACTGAAGGACAGATAACTGTGGTTTCAAGGATGCATTTTCTTACAGTGGGAAGCAATTTTGTGGTGTTGGTGTTACTTCATTCTCTGTGTTGTTTTGTGATATGCTATGCTGTTTGGGCTTCAGAGATGAGAATTTGTCAGCTTGTTCCAGAATATCTAGCCATGAGACTGACCTTGGTGAAACTGTCAGTAGATACATGCTCATAACTTTGTGACTCATTTAAATTGGCCTTTCCCTAAACAAAGGATCCTGTTCCTGTTCAGGTTATAAAAGACCTCTCAGATCATAAAGTTCAACCATTACTGTAGCACTGCCAACTCCACCACTAAACCATGTCCCTAAATCTCCACATCTTTTAAATACTTCCAGGGATGGTGACTCAACCTCTTCCCTGGGCAGCCTGTTCCAATGCCTGTGCACACACCCTTGTTGGCAAAGCCCAGGGGCCACTGGCCTTCTGGGCCACCTGGGCACACCTGAGCTCATGGTCAGTAACTGTCACCAGCACCCCCAGGGCCTTTTCCAGCTTTCCAGATACTCTGCCGCCACCCTGTTGTGCTGTAGGGGGTTGTTATGGCCAGAAAATGTTAGGGGTAGTAAATCACTCTTTAGGTTTAATTGTCCCATATTATGCATGAGGGGATAAACCAGCTGCTTTTGTCTCTGTATTTAACTCATTATTTATATGGACTTAGCTACACTTTTTTCATTGTTTGGATATATAGGCATTCTGTGTACCCTTGGCACACCTTAGTCAGGTACCAAAAACAGTGACATGCTCCAGTGTGGTACTGTATAAAGTCTTACAAGAAACCGAGTAATTCAGAAGAGCAGAATATCATCACTACCCTGAATTTCTGAAGCTTTTCATTCCTCTCTGTGTATTTGTATTTTAATGTGCTTCCCAAAGGCCTGCAGTGACTGTGGTGAAGCACCACATGTTTGTAGCCACACAGACCTACACTGACCATGCCAGGTGCAGGAGGAACTGGCTCTCTTCTAAAGCCTTTCATCACAGACTGTGTATCCTTACCTCACTCACTAGGCTGAATTCAAGGGCCCATCCCCCTTCTGCTGTGTTGTGACTAAGGCAATACAGAAATGTTTGATGTGTATGGTAAATAGAGGACTTTAAAAGGCTTGGTTTGTTGTTGTTTGGTGGAGTTTTGTCCTAAACAACAACCTCCCTTCCAAAAAAAAAGAACAAACTTCATGTATTGCTTCAGTGTCTAGGAAAAACTTAGTCCAAAGTTATTCTTATATTCTCTTCATCCAAAAGGTAATTTAGAAAAGTAAACTGAATATCCACATAATTTCATCTGAATACATCAGAAAATAACCTCACCTTTCAGAGACTTCCCCAAATATCCCCTATCAAGTCCAAAAGCACCTGAGAAAAAAAAATATATAAAAGAGTAGTTTTAAAATCAAAGAAAATACAAGTGATTAGACAACAACAACCTCTATAGGTTTTAAAAATGGCTTTGGTACTGATTTCTACCTTTGTAGAGTAATTGTCACAAGCAAAGTGAAACTGCCAAGCATAGGGATACAGAACCATTGTTACTTTTTGCACACTTAAGTCAGGAGCTTCCTGAACAGGGAAGGTGATTAAGATAACTAAATTATCTAGTTTGACCTCACATATGTCACAGGCCATTACATTTCCCCCCGTTACTCTGAATGAGCCTAATAGCTGCTGCTTGATTAAAGCATGTTTGTTGTCTGGATAAACTGTATCCACCAGAAGAGCATCCCATCTTGACCTGAAAATCTCAGGCTATGAGAGTTCACTACCATTCTTGATACTTTTCTTCCAATTTAATCAGTACCAAAATTAATCATGTTCAGGGTCCCCCTGTTCCCTTGACCTGCAGGAATGGCCTAAACACACAACACTTAAGTCTACACCTTCTAATTACCTGTTAGTAACAGATTTCTCATAATAAGTCCCAATTTAAACATCAGCACTGCATGACAACTGTCTCCAGAGACCTGGCACTTACCTGGTTATTAATCCGTTCAAATAGCTTTAATTGGTATTGTGGAGAGCTATTTTCTTAATTAGACTGCATTGCGGTACTATTCTAGAAGCTTTATAAAAGAACCCAAATAATTTTATTTATACCGTGTCTCTGTAAACAAAGTACATAGTTTTCAAGAAGGAAGTTACACTATTTGAGGAGACCTCAACCTCATTAATTTTATTCCTATGAAATACTTATTTATTAGATCTCATGTAAGCTGTTCTGTTGTTTTAACAAGTCTAGTGCCCAGGTCACTGAGTTACCAAGTAATCCCATCTGATCTTCTAGAAAATAGACATAGTATCAGCATTTATCCAGTCCTCCAGAATCATCCTGTTACTCAAGATCTCCTGCCATGGGTTAATCACAGCAATTATCTCTTAGAAGCCTCTAAGATGCTCTAAGAAAATGTGAAGTTGGACATTGAGCACTATGACTGAAATCCTTTTCTGAAAAAAAACCCTGAAACAAACCCAAGAGATGATCTGAGCCTGAATTGTGGTTTGACCAAGACTGGGGGTGAGCAGGAAACAGAATAATGCTGCATACAATGTTCTGATTCCCAGAATCTCACATGTTTGTAAATACAAGAAATAAAGGCAATTAAATTATCTAAATTCATAATAAAAAGACAGCACAGATTTAGCAGGATACAGCAACTCTCAGCATTTTTGGGGAATGTTTCTCCTTAGGGACTATGCTCTGTTTCATAGTAAACAGGAGGCTTAGCTGGGAAGATCCAGCATTTACATCTGAAGCAGCCAGATGATGAGAAACTACTTTTCAAACTATTGATTCCTTTTGGTAGAGATTTAACAAAAATCCAGCTTTTCTTTTATTTAATCAGAATATATACTTTTTTTGAAAGCAGACTGTTATTGTACAATACCCACTGTTTTATGAAACTAATCAGTAAGCAAACCTTCTAACAAAAATAACATGAGATATTTTGCATATCATGTCTGGGAGCTAGACTGTGTTACCATTTTCACAAGCAGTCACTTTTTTTTTATCTAAGAGAAGGTCAAACCTGTAATCCTGAACTTCTCACACAATCTGAACAACTCATTTTTACCCTGAGTGGATAATCAGGAAAACATCCCTGCATTCTAATCCATCCCCCACACAATGAGTAACATTCACATTCTCCTCCTTTCCTCTTTCTTACCAAGCTCATTGAGGTATCCACCATGTTTCCAGTCTGCTGGCAGTGTTCCTGTGTAGTCCATTACAGTACCTCGTTTTCCAGGTTCCACATTTTTAAGGTTCACAAACAGCTGATTGTTTTTGGCCTGTCACAAAGAAAGATAGGCAATAAAAAACGAAACTGGTGGGAAACTGCTGAATTTCCACATAATAATCAGGGAAAGCAAAAATACACCAAATAAGAAACATTAGGGAAAAAAGTAAAATAAACTAATTGACAGAGAAGTTTGCAGATTTTTATGCTTTACCTTTGCTAAGGTCAGCCTTTCCATGTTGTTGACATGAGGTGGGGTAGTGCACTGAGTTAGAGTGTGATAACTGGGGTTAGAGAAGTAGTGACTGTTGGCATTTCCGCCATTACTGTGAGGGATAGTTTCTGAAAAGACAGGAAAATGAACAAATGAAAATAACATGGCATTACTTTCTTAAGATGTGTTTTTGACAGTGTTGCACTAAGTTAAGAATCTGATTTTCTTAAAAACAAAAAAAACCCCAACCCTAAAAAATCTTACATTCATTTACATAAATCAGAGATACAGAGCAGTCAGTGAATAGTCATGTCCTCATTTCAGCAAAGAGCACTCACAAGTGTTACTTGCTAACATCTCTTTCCCTTGCTCTGCTTTTTCTCTGTTGTCATAACATTGTCCTAATTACAGTCACTTTCACCACCAAGTTCACACCAACATTTTCTGGTACTCCAAGAGTACCAGCAGCTTTGGTGGTTTGCTTTTTCTTATCTCTGGCTGCTGTTTCTGCTGTTTTCTTTAACTGCTGCTTTCCTTAACAGCAACGTGCAAAAACCAGCATCACCTGAAGTTTTTTTATCCACTGAATCTCAACTCACAGGCACTTTCATAGGTCAGAAACTCCTGTTTTATTGCTACTTAAGTTGTTTCAAACTTGAGACACTTTGCTGTCTGGTTCTCTAAGAATCTTGCCCCAGATAGTGTGAAATCCTGATTTTCTACAGCCATAGCAGTCTTTCTGTATTCAGGATGTTGGCATGGAATTTAAAGTCTCTGTAGAAACCATATTTTGCCACACTCAGTTCTATTTAAGAGCAGGCACGGAGGAATAAAAATGTCCATACTTAGACTGTTTAATGAGTAAAAATATTTCAGGATAAAATGTGTTCCAAACATCACTTACCTGAAATGGTGTAATCTGCATTCATGACCCTCATAGCAGGGGTGTAGGTCACTGTGGGCATATTTGTTTCTTTTCCTTTCTGCTTATGTCTGTAAATGATGAACAGCACTAGCAAGAAAAGCACCACCAGGACAAGAATGATGATGCCTGCTATAGCCCCTATCTGGTAGGAATCAGCAGGGATGGCAGTGCTGGTACGGCTTAAACTGTTCAAGTTTCCCACTATAATTACACCAGCTGAAATACAAGAAGAAATAAAATGTGGCATGAATTCAGAGAGCCATGTGTCAGGAGCAGAAGACAAAATTTCACTTATAAATCTCCTGCTAATCTAACTGTATTTAATAATGCCAGAACAGAGTTCTGTCAGAAACCAATGTGGTGACAATCCTAACCTTAAGCAAAAACATTCACCATCTTCACAGAAAGAGATATTTCCATGAATTTGAAAAATTACAAACATCATTCTCCAGGAAAAAGCACAGGGCAGGTAAAGCACATACTTTGGAGAGCACAGCACAGTAAAACACTTAGTGCAATCTACACTTGAGTGCTTTGTCCAGTGAACTAATTCGTGTCCACTGGCATCTAACTGAAAGTCTACAGAACACATTTCATTTAATAGAACGGAATGTTTAAATGCATGTGCCTTCTCGGATTTATTTAATGAATGATACAGAGGTGCTGTTTAATAGGTCAATCCAGTTTTAATATGAAACAGTTACAGTAGTTTTATTGCATCTAGGCTTTACCTTGATCACATCTGGCCCCTTTCCAGCCTGGGCTGCAGTAACATGTGCCCGTGATGTGGTCACAGGTTGAGTTGTTCAGGCAGTCACAGATCTGGCGGCATCCATACCCATATGTACCCTGGGGACATTCTGCACAAGTGAAAATCAGACATTTTGGTAATTATGGATCTGCAGCACTGCACGTTTCTAGCCCCACACGTTCCTGCTTGTGGTCAGCAGGTGGCAATGTGTCATTAACATCATATCTCTTTGGGAAGGGAATTCAAGAGGACCCCTCAGTGTATGTGTATGTGTGGGAAAGGAGGAGGAAACTGTATTAGAAGTGCATTCATCCTTCGCCTGCAATGTTGCTGCCACTAAGGCAGTGCAGTTAGGAAGGAAAAAATAAAACAAACCTAAAAAGATAAGAAAGGGTTGAAGACAGTGAAGAAATGGGCAAGATGTTAATAAAGAGCCAGAACACCAGGTCTCTCTGGTTACTAATATCCCAGTGCTTGAAAAATCATGTAATCATATGAGTGGAGCCAGACATCTGGGTGGTGTCACGTTGTGTGACAGATGTGCTGATGTAACACAGCAAGAGGGAAGGGCCATAACAACGAGTCTAAAATACACCACATATTTATGTAAAAATAAAACTGCTGCTTTTTACTTTGATACTGTAGTGTATATGCTGAGAAAGAACATAGAGGAGAAAAATGCTAAACCATGGAGAATAAGGTAGTTGGAAGAGTTTTACATACTTTTTCCTCTCACAGAATGATTTGAATATAATAATTACTGATCAAAGTGTCTTCTAATGTCATGTCCATAGCATGGTTGAGAATTATCCTAAACTGCTAAGAATTATTTGTTTTACACTAGCACCTCTGGTACTGTGTGTCGTGTTACATTATAGTAGTTCTGATGGTTTCAGCAAGTGTGGTATTTCTTCACCTTCTGAGACTCAAATCTCAGGAGTTCTGTAATTGTGGTAACTTGTTCTTTTTTTCCTTTTTTTTTTAAAGAATCTAATTCATCCTTTATGTATTCCTATTTTAGAATAATTTACAAAATAAAGTAACACAGTGGATGCCAGAGAAATGTTCTTGCAGTATCCAGGCTCAAGTAAAACTTCCATGTTTATATATATTCTCCTTCTTTGTTACACTCAGTTAAACAAAATTTTAACTACCAAAGTAAATGTCTGGGCAAAATCCACAATGTCATAATATATTTTGGCATTTTAAAATCTGAATTAGAATGAATACCAAAACATTTAGTGTAATATTGTCACATCATCAAATTATAGGACAAAATATAAACTCTATAAAACGTAGGGTTAGATTTGCCAAAGCATTGAAAATTATTCTTTGAGATCGAGCGACTATCTTAAAAAAGGTAATATTTTTCTGAACTTTATTGCATTTTTCAAGTGAAATAGAGAAATCATCAGAGGGCATGGATTTGGGAGCACTGCTCTGTAAAGTCAGCAAAAGTTGGACAAAGTTCTCTGTTTATGAACCTGATTATTCTTTTAATGCTGCACCATGTTGTACTGCCACTGGTGTCAGTGGTGTTATTCTTGATTTTCATGAGTAACAACGACACACTTAGGAAGACAAAGTGCGATCTACAATGCTTTTATAATCCAATTGCATTGTAAAACCACATTGCACAGATTAATTGTATCCACTACTTCTTTAGTTTTCCAGCTATTACTTTTCATTATGGTTCATGCTAATGACAATTACTTGGATTCATTTGTTGCTTTTACATTACAGAAGTTGCTGGATGTTTTTCAGCATTTCCATAGCATCTAAAATATAGGGCTAGTGCTCTTACTGGTGACTACAAATGCAGAGAAACAGCCATCACAACCATCAGTCTTAGTAATAACTAGTTCTGTGGGATTTTCTCTGTTTGGAATAAGCCTAGGTGCAGCTCCTGAAGCTTTTTCCCTGTCAGAATCCCCAGTGAAGGCAGGAGGTTGTACCCCAGAACACTCACTCTGCTCGCAGTGCTTGCCCATGAACCCCGTGCGACACGTGCACTGCCCGCTGATGTGGTCACAGTCGGCTCCATTCTGGCACTGGCATATCAATGCACAGTCCTTCCCGAAAAACCCCAGGGGACATCCTGCAGCACAAGGAGAGGGAGGGGGGAAAGGGGTGAAACAGCCACTCTAGAAATAAAATGCGAATACTCTGGTTCAGTGCATTACTGAGAGCTCGTTTCTGTAACACAGGAGATTGAGCCCTACCTTATTTAAAGTGGTCTGAAATACAAATTAGGCAAAAACTGCATAAAAATGAGGTTGGGAAATTGTGCAGACAAGCAGAGGTTCTTGAAGAAGGCAGCAAGGACAGCTCCTTGAAGAAATGGGTTTAAGAAGACACTTGAATGAGGAGAAGCAGGGCAGTCTGTGAACCACAGCACAGAGTCTGTTCAGCAGTTAGTGAACATTTGGACATATTTTCTTCACAGTTTATGTTGAAGCACAACAAAAATAAAAATAACAACATATTGTATCTGAACTACTCACAAGGATACCATTTCAGTATAGAGAAGACATACCACTGCAAAGAGATCATTATTCACCAGCAGGAAGCAAAATAACCATGATAGCTGACAGCTGAACCAGCATAGTAAATGTCTCCCAGAACTGCATCCATATGGCCCTACAATATATCTGTGATTTCTTGCCACTATGACATTATTCATTTGAAAAAGGAAAATTCTGGATTTATGAAAATCATGTATTTAAACACTGAATGCAGAACACAGTCAGCAGTCATACTTTTCTTGAGGTCAAAGAAAAGGGTTGTGCCAAGATTTACAGTCAGTGGGGATGTGACTGCCTGAATTGAAGGTAAACCAGATTGAACGTGTAATATGGTAAAGATAAGCCAACTCTCTCAATTTCTTTTTAACAAATGTTTTATATCTCAAACTTTGTATGAACCCTTATCCAGTATATAACGAATGCCACATACCTACAACCAGTCACTGCATGGCTTTTTTATTGTAATCAAAAGCTCTTGGGAAAAAACCCCAGTATTAATGTATTATTAAAAATGAAGAACATTCTAAAAACAGTTGTAATTTTACAGTCTAGTGAAGTTAGCTTTCCATGTTCCAAATAAAATAGCTCCAGTATTGGTGTTTGAATTACAGGTGCTGATCTTCAGCTGTTGTCATTGCCCCCTGAGGCAGCAATTCCAGGTACTGGATGTACTGTGTGATCACTCTGCAGTGACAACAGGGGCTGTGCCTCAGCAGACCACAGCCACAGCTGAGCTAGAAGCTGTTCCCATGGCTTCAGTCTGAAGGACACTGAAGGATAATTCTGTCACTGAGTTGTGGGCTGAGAATGGAATACAAAAATTCACTTACTTTGTGTACAGTAAAGGCCAGTCCACCCTGGGGTGCACTTGCATTCCCCGTCGTAGGCACTGCAGAAAGCCCCATTATGGCAGTTGCATGTGTGGATGCAGTTTGGTCCCCAGTGGGAAGGTGGGCAAGCTGAAACAACCCAAAGCAATTAATTAATCTCCAGTGAAAAAGGCCCTTAATATCCATGAATAGAGCTGCTTCCATTCACACATGAGCACTGCTCTGTTTGGTGTTTGTTGTTTGTCTTTCAAATGCATGGTTTGGGCTGCTGTGATCTGAGCAAATAGCCACTGATATATTTATTTATTTAAACCAGGGAATCATTTCACTCCAGGCAAAAAAGTGCTGAAAAATATTAAATGTGCGAAAACCCCAGTGATACTTAATAGGTATTCAGTAGATTGGACATTCACATTTCCTTTCTTCATTTATTTTTTAATCTGCAGAGAGTTCAATTGTGTACAATCAAGGGGGACATGGTTTTTAAGTCTCAAAAGTGAAGGCAAACAGAAGGTTGAAACACCAATATAGCTTTTAGCTTTAGACCCAACACTAACCTTGCTTCCTGTGTTTCCACATTTATGTAATTGCCTAAATGTGATGCATATATTCAGGTCATACCTTAATCAAGTTAACTCAGTTGCTTCTGTGGGTCCCAATAATGAATATTTCTAAAAACCAAGTAATATCTATAAAGTGGAGATTACTTTGCACATAATCATGCCACCACATTAGGAGACAGAATTTACTGGCTCCTTTGAAAATGTCACAATGAATGAATGTGGTACGATGTGCTGCCACTAGAACAGTGAAGTGGTTCCAAAATACTAATTACTTTTCAGAGACAGCAAAAGATAATTTGCCTCCTGTTAGAATATCACTAAGAGGGTACTCTAAGAATAGACTCTTTCTGTTGAGTAGGATTCATAGCTTGAGGGTTTTTCCTTTAGTAAAGAAAGTAGTTCTTTAAGTAGTACTTTAAAATAATTTTAAGGAAGTACAATGTGAGTACTTCATAGGAGAGAAGAAACGGGTTAGACACAGAAGCTGTAGTTTTATTCCTGTGTAAATTAAAAAAGGCTGATAAAACTCCTTGTTGCTGTGTACTGATTGGGTTGTCCAGAGACCTATCTGAGAGCAGTAAAAACTCCTGAATCCTTTGAATATTTGCATAATGATTCATGTATGTGTGGGCTGTATTTTTGCAAAGTGTCATCTTTGCCCAAAGTTCACTTTGTGAAGCGTATTACGTTGAATTGAAAAAAGGTACCAACTTTGTTCTTTGCTATTTTCCTTCCATTTCTGCTTTCTAATAATTTTAATTATCATTTTGTGTTTGAAATTAGTGGTCAGCTAAGAAGGAATGTAAATCACATACAGGCAAAAGGTAGGAAGTTTGAAAAAGGTCGCTAGTTCTGAATGAAATTAATGGAATCATTATTTTCCGAAAGGCCTTTACACAAAGCAAATAAACTTCCTCTGTTATGGTCCATGAGCACAGCCTCAATAAACACTTCCATTCATATTGCTGGCACCATTTTCTTGTTATAGATTCAGTGAGTAGGTCCCTCCTCCTCCTAAATACCCCTATTCTGCTACTCTCCCAACTACCTACTTATTTTACCATAAAAACAGAGACTGTTGTAGCCACTGGCTTTCACAGGAATAGGTCCAAGATTTATTGTGGTATCCTACTTGGTTGTGCATGCTAATCAGCTCACAGAATTTAGCCAGGAAAGTGTTTGTTTTTGTTTTTATTTTTTTTGAAGTGGACCAGCTGTTACACTGCACTGGTACAGAGCCACTGAGCTGGGCCAGGCAAACCATAAATGATGTAAACCCATGAGGACTGTTATTAGGAAATGCACCTCCCTGGGGAACCCCACCACAATGTCTTTTGAATTTTGACATATCCGGGTATAGTCCAGCTTCTTTTATTCACAGAAATGGGCTGGCTGAAATTTTGGCATTCATGTGTTTCAGGGTTTGGTACCCTATGGGATTGGATATGCCTCTTGTGAGAACTTTGCTTAAGACAATTCTTTCCTGTAATTAGTAATTTGCAAAGACCCAACAAAGCATATGAAGAATGGTAATTAATAAAATAACTCCATAAAAATAATAAAATTATATCCATTCTCCTTTTTAAGTCAATAACAAAGCCTCCTCTGAGTTTACATACCAAGACAATACTCATCCAGTGAGGTAGAATGACACTAAAAATGTCTATCTGTGAAACATTTATAAAAGGACAAAACAGAAATCCCCATCACAAAATTATAATCACTTAAAAAAATGTTTAAATATTTAATAAGAACAAGGGTGCTTGTTCAGTCAGAGCACTGAATTGTATCTGAAAAAATCTCAGCTTTGTTTTTAGCCTTGCTAGTAGCTCTCTTTGCAAAATAGAGTAAGAAAAAATACCGTCTTTCAGTGCCTCAGCTTCTTATTTGTAAAATAATACCTCCTATTCATAAGACTGTCCTGGAAATAAAAAGCCCTGGGATGTTCACAACACTGCTGCGAAAAGACTAAATAATTACAATCAAACAAACAACACATGAAGTTCTCTCTCTCTAATGCAAAGATTCATCGAGACACAGAGTTACATGTTGGAAAAGACTTGTATGATCACCTGGTCCAACATCCTACTCAAAGGTTCTTCCATGATGATAGTTTCACGGCCTGTTCCAGGCTGGAGACTTTCAGAGCCTCTCTGGACATTTTTTGTGCTTGACCAGTCTCACAGTAAGGATTTTTCTTCTTTTATCTAGTAAAAGGTACCCTTGCTGCAACCTGTCAGTGTTGCCTCTTGTCTCTTCACTCTGCATTTCTGAAATGAGCCTGATCCAGCTTCTCTGCAACTCTCCTTTTGGCAGTGGAAGGCTGAAAAATGATCCCTCCTGTCCTGTGCTCCAGTTGACTCATTAAAAGAATCATAGTGCAACTTGGTAGTGCTGACAAAATACAGAAAACTTAGGATCTCCTCCTTATTTACCTACCATGATGTCCTAATTTCTTACTTAGTGTTGCTATACAAAAATGTTGATAATTTAAATAGCTGGACCCTGATTCTTTGTTCTCAAATTAAAGGGAAAAACTGATACTTACGCTGAGAGCAGTCACTACCAATCCACCCAGGGTAACACTGACAGGATCTATCAATAGGATTACAGGTTCCATTATTGGTGCAGGTGCATATTCCAAGGCAGTTCTTGCCAAATCTGCCACTGGGACATACTGAGAAGACATGGTTAGAATTAGAACTCCTTGGTAATCAAAGCAAGAGTCTATTTTCTTAATTTCCAAAGAAAACAACTACTATTTGGATCAAGACATATACTGCTTAGTATAATGTTAAAGTGAGGTGTTGAGAGTTCTGGTGAGCACAATATCCATACTTAATATACAAACAAAACAAGAGTACTGTGGGTTTCATACTTAGGGATCAAATACTGGAATGAAAATTGTTACGATGTCTGAACCCTGTAGAGTCTTTATTACAACCTGTACCTTCATTACAGAGGGCTCCTGTGAATCCAGGCAGGCAGTCACACAGGCCAGTGATGTGGTGGCAGGGACCACTGCTGTGCACACACTGGGGGCAGGTCTGGCTGCAGCGGTGTCCGTAAAATCCAGGGGAGCAAACTGGAACCAGAGAGAACAAACTGACATTGGCTCCTGTGCTTTCCATATGGCCATGAACTGCTCTGCTTTCCAAATATACAGGGGCTGCAATGGTGGTTGTTATTATTTGTACAGTTCAATAATTTACACTCACAAAAGGAGATGGTCTCGTTTTCCTCAAGAGTTTTACTGTATTCTGGTTACTGATGACTTAGTTGACAGTCTGTTACACTCTGTTTGGCTAATGTTTGAAATGCATATATATGTTATTAATACACATATTTGGCTAATCATGGATGTCTTTTAGAGCATATTTGAAGAAAAGTAATTTAAAATAACAGAGAGAATAGTTTAGATGAGTAAGGTCATCTTAGATCTTGCCTTCTTATGTGTTTTCTAAATTGAAATACAAACAGCTGTTACTTCACTGGCTAAAAAGTACAAATGTTTTCCAGTCAACCTTTCTTTTACATATTCACTGTACTCATTACATGTTACAGAGTCACCTAACTTTTAGAGAACCTGAGACCAGAAATACAAAGTCTTCCAGTTAATTCTGATGGTAAAAGGACGTGTTTCTTAAAAAAAACAAAACAACAAAAAACCAACCAACCACCTACCAAAGAAAATAAAACCACAAAAAAAATCCAAACAAAAAACAAAACAGAAATGGAGGAAAAAAGGGCTGTTACATAAAATCTCCTTCTTTGTTGCTCTAATCCCTTTTGGCATCCATTTCCTGATAAATTAAAATATTAGGTAATATATCGAGAGAAATACCTGCCCAGCTGCAATCAGCACTGACAAAACTAACTTGGAATCTTTTCAATATTTTAATTTCATCCAAGATTCAGTCTTCTAATTACACACTTGATACAAATTATATGGCCAGATCTCTCAGAGAGATTAACTTTTCCAAGTGAAACAGTGCCAAAAGGTCTTCCTGTTTACTGAAAAGGCACTTTCTGACTGGGATCCAAATTATTCGTATGACCTTTGTCTTCCCAGCCTCCAGACCGTGCATCAGAGAGGAGCTCTGAGAGGCATTGGACTGGAAGCCTCTTGTCCAGGTTATAGGCACAGTTCCAAAACACAGGGGAACATTTTTACATGTAGTGTTACACTCAGTCTGCCTTTGGATTAACTGATTAACTGCAGGGCCTTTAGGAATTAGATAGTGAGAATAATTACTGGGCATAGTTAGAAATGCTTGAGGAATACTAATGCCACACTAATGTGGTGCCACAGGCAATCACTTTCTTGGGCTTGAAATTCTGCCATTCCTGGACTTTAAGGACTTGAGCCTCCTCTGGTTCTCCTTCTACCTACCAGTGAGCATTTAATGTTGTCTCCTGTCTTTTAAGCCTCTTTTGGAAGACCCAGCAGCATCTCTGCTTGGCCTTACTGCACTTGCTTCTTGACCCTGTTTTTGGAACACCTGCTCTGAAAACGGGTCTACCCTCCAGCTCCAAGGGACACACATTTCCCTGAACACCTTTCCCTTTCAGCTTCAGTGATTCAAAATGAAGACAGCTGGACTGCTGGCAAACCATGACAAATCTTTTTGGGAGGGCAGACTTATTATTTACCTCTCTGATTCTAGCATGATTTTCCTTAGTTCATCTGTATCTCCTTTCTTGTAATTTGAGTTTTACAGAGACAAATTTTTCAAAAGGAACGGAACCATGGGTACATTTGATACCCTCTGCTTACTGTGAGGCCTCCTCTCACTAGTGATTCTTACATAAGTGTTTAAAAAAAAAAGGCAATAACTAAGCCAGTGATTCCTACCAGACTCAATGGAAAGGGTTTTAAGTTTCTGAAACTCATGTCTGTTTTATTTACCTACCAAAATACACATTGCAATCTTAATGTTTATCAATTACATTTGTGAGTGTTTGCCCTTGGAATGGAATCCCCTGAATTTCTTAGAAAGTCATGTTCATAACAATGCCACAGCACAGACAGTGTCACAACAAGAAGAGCACTACCAGTTTGTCTGTTTCAAACAACAATTTTTTTCTGCATATTCATATATTTTGACAAAATGCACCATCAGTGACTCTTTCCTAGTAATTCATACTACAATTAACAAAGCATTGTCATGTTATATGATATGTATTCCAAGTAAGAGAGGGAGAAACAGAGACTTTGAAGCATTTATATGTCCTTACTTCTCTGGCAAGTGGTGCCTCTGTATCCTGGTGCACACTCACAGATTCCATCATCCGGAGAGCAGGATGCTCCATTTTTGCAGTAACAAGGCAAGGAGCAATTTGGACCCCACTGTCCCTCAGCACACACACTGTCACAGTGAATGCCTGAAACCACAAACAAACAGAACATTTGTGAAGAACTCTTTTTGCTCAGTTAGGTTAAACCTTTGGTCCTCAGTGGACTGATTTTCAAAACACAGCTCACATAACCTGTTTATGAAAATATCACTAACATCAGGAAACAGAGCAGTAAACTTGCATCAGTGTTCCTGTCTTCCCTCAGAACAGTGAATTTCTTTCATACTCCAGTTTTGATGAGATGCACACAATGGCTTTTGCTTCCTCTACAAGGGCTGTTTCAAAGCAGCAGAGGCTTATTTTCAAATTTTATGTTTGGAAAATACATGACAAAAGGTATATAGAAACTTTTCCTTCTGAGTGTAAGAATTCCTTGGGTCTGACATAATTTTGTCAGACACTGGATGATTTCTAATTAGTGGTGAGCTGATTACTGCTCAGCCTCATACCACATGGAAAAATGTAGCACACACAAAGGGTTTCCAAACACACCATGTGAGCATTCCAAAATGCTTAGCTGCAACAGTGTTAGGGATGCTGGTCAGTCAGTGCTTTGTCTAACTCTTTTGGTATAAAATTGATTATAAAATGGCCACAACCTGAATCCCTACATGTAAATCAAAATACAACCCCCTCATGATAATAATCCAATCATGGTTTGTTTGCTGTTGAGTTTTTGGTTTGGTTTATTTTTGTGGGGTTTTGTTTGTTTGGGTTGGGTTTTTTTGCAATGCAGCAACATTAAATATAATTTTGCTGCTTTTTAAAAAGTGCTCTGCATGTTAAATGCCAGCAGGCACTGCTGTGGAACTCAGACTGTATTGTGTCTACAGCACTTTGCATTAACAATCGAGTATTATTGTAGTGCCTCTACTGAATGAACCCTCTGCTAAGGGAAAAGTGGACTGAATCCAACCACAACCATGTCGTGCTTTATAAGTATTTTCAGCAAAATATGCCACAGGTTCACTGCATGACAGAGACCTAAAAAAGTAAAACAGTTTTACTTGCGACAAGAAAAAAAATCTTTTAGCTTTGAACAGCCAAACCTACAGTTTGTAACAATCCTGAAAATAATTACATGGTTTACTGATAGATGAGACTCAGGTGATTCCTCAACACCCCCAGCAAGTGCCTTGCAAAGCTGCCTGTATCTGAAGACTAGCTCTCTAATTAGAGGAAAGGTGGTACTTCAGACTCTCAGAATGTTTCTCCGCAAGACAATCAACAGACTGAAGAATCAAATATGTGGCTCACTCAGAATGTTTCTCCGCAAGACAATCAACAGACTGAAGAATCAAATATGTGGCTCACTAAATGCCAGCAAGAGAGAAAACACTTGAGTTTTGAAATCCAGACCCTGACCAGTGGCAGAGAGTACACAGGCCACCTAAGAACCTTGATTGTGCAATCACTAGTTATTACTGACCTAAAACAAATCTGTTGTCAAAAAACGGAAGTCTGCTGCTTATATCATTCTCTTTTGTTTTTCCCTGCATAGGCATTGTCCTGTGTCCATCTACATTTAAGAGCCAGTGTAGACTCGCTTCTCAGTAGGCTGGGTCAGCTTTTTCATTAACTCCCCATTTGTGCATAAATGGACAAAAGAGAGTGGTTTGATTTTGAGAGATGCTGGTGCACATGAGCAGAATGAGATCACAGCTTGGTGGTTTTTTGTTGTGTGTTTTTTTTTCCTTTTTTTTTTGAAACAAGACCACTTCTTTCAGCTGCATAAAACTGCTTTGCTTGGGGTTCCCAAATTTGACAATTCAGGTTTCTAAGTCTGTGAAAGCAAAAGCAGACACATGCAGAGCATTTCAAAACTGAGCCCGGCAACTCTGTCCAAGTGAGAGTTATGTGTCATATACATAGCTCCACTTAGTGAACCCTGCTAGAGAAAAGACATTTTTCACAATCTTAAGGGGTTTCAGCAGTGTTCAGTATATAATGGTCACTGTTAACAAGCCAGTGGTTGCCAAGAGTTACCATAGTGCATTATCTGAGATTATGTAGACCAGTGAAATACAATAATACCAGGCTCAATTAGACTGCCTTGATCTGTGCACAGAGGATGCTTTATGACAGTGTGGTGTCAAAGGGTGATACTGGGCACACTGGGATGGAAAAAACAATGGGTCCCATGCTGCACAGAGCCACGATGCTTGAAAGAGCCAACCACCACCACTAAAAATGAAAAAGCAAAAAGCTCCTTCAGTTCACATAAAGGAAAATTACCCATTAGGGAAACTAAAAAAACCCATCTTTTCCACTTTCACTCCTTATGAGGAGGTGAAGAATATCTATTTAGCAGAGAAACAGTGTAAACAGCACATAATTAAATAATAATTACGACAATATCCTGAAAGAGTGCTGAATATTACTGCTGTTTCACTGTAAAAATAATTGTATTATATTCATTATTGATCATAAGCAAAATCAGTTTCACTCCTGTGAGTGTCAAGAATGGATGTAGCAAAGCAGAAATTATTTAGTGATCTATTGCATTGCTACTCAGTTTCAAATCTCACTGTTACTTAGGTAAGTTCACAAGGCACTGGAAAATAAATTTGAGTTTCACATCATAGATGTAAAAATCTCATGTGAGAAAGAACAGGCTAGAAATATTAAAAGGATTTAGAAAATTAAATAAAAAAATCCAGAGTGGTGCTTTATAAGAAATTTCAGCAAAGAAAGCTGTGCTTTTATAGAAAACCTTGAAATTATTGAAGAAAAAGAAGCATATTTACTGGAATTTACAAAGCAAGGCTAGACTCAGCTTTTACAACATGGTTATCAACTGGCTTATAATTGCCATAATTTCAAACAAGTACTAATCTTTTATGCAATAAAATTGTTTTTGTTAAGTTTTCATGTTGGTTTTGATACTGATAAGGATATCTGCGAGAAAATGTTTTTGCCAGAGCTAAGGACAAAGAGCTCTTTGATGGCCTTCACAAGTTGCTAGGCAATAGCTGAATGGTCATGATAAACTTCAGCTAAGCTGCTCTGAAGAAATGCTCGTGCATTTAATGCCCAGTGCTTTATGCTGGGGGCCTCACATCTAAATCAGCATTCCCCCAGCATTCGTAATTGCATGAATGAAGTAAAGAATTCTTTTGGGATACCAGTGTTTCTGCCCATGCTAGCAGAGTATTTCCATACTCCCTATGCTGCATTTTGAACTTGAGGCTCAATGATCCATCCAAGTCACATCAACAAAGAGCTAATTTGTTTTAGCACTTGAAGGGGAGAAAAAAAATCTACCTATTATTTCTTACTATCTTCACAACTAAGTGTTGTTTTCCAGCTTATTATGTTTCTTTTACTCTCATAAAAGAGTATCCAAACTTCAGGAAGAATTCATTTTGTTCTACTAAAGAAAATGTATTTGCTACACAATTTATCTTCACAACACATGGAACTTTCCAGTATAGCTGTTTAGAATGAAAGCCTATTTGTATATGGGTGTACTTCCCATATGTCTGAGTGAAACTGGACATATAACAGCCTAAACAAGAGAATGAAAGGCCTTCAAATGCTGGGGAAATCTTGGTGTCATTAAAGCTAGAAATACTCTTCCAGCATGGTCCAAGAATTCATATTTGAGAGGAGTGAACACTTAGATCACTTCTGTTCAAGGACTTCTGATGATGAGAATTTCTTCCCTACTTCTCTGTCAAATGATGGATGAGCAGCCCAAAGAAAGGGAAAGATGTCACAGCACTATTCAGAAGTACTCTAACTGTCCTTGAAGGAGAGAGGTACCTTGCTCCCTAGCTGGAGATAGCCAGAGGAACAAATACAAGCATCCCAAATTAAGGAGCTAATGAAAGGATCAAAGTTTTTTTTTTTCCTACAAGTCAGACTTCAGCTGTTTCTTCACTGGTGGAGCCAGCGACATTGTGCCTTTGGTAGGAAGCCAGCTATGAAAGAATGTCAAAAAATCCCTCTGAGATTGAAAGCACACATCAATATCTGCAAGTTTTAGCAGATTAATCACTTTTGAGATATTCTTAGTATCTTTCTGAAGGCCATACATTATCCACTCCAGAGGTGCTCTTCTTTTCAACCACCCATCTTTAGGCAGCCACAAGGAAATAATAATACTCCTTTTTTTACTTGGTAAGGTAGAAAACAAATCACTTAGTATCTTTTATAAAAGAATGATATTTCTTCAGCATTAAGGTCCACCACAACAGACAACAGAGATGCAGACACAATGAGGTCCAGACACAGGGTGGACCAAACCTCTTGGAGAATTCCTTTTCCTAGGTTTTCAAAGTAAACATGCCATTTATCCTGCCACAGTGACCATGTATGATTTCATTTTGTGGCACACTGAGCATCCATCTCAATGGGACCTTGTGCTTTAGGAGCCATGGGGAAACTGGCCAAGGTTGAGGGAAATCCATGTTTTTGCAAGAGGGTCTTGGGTTGGGTGCACTGGTGTGCCAGCACTATGGGTGTCATTCCTCCAGCAGCTTTTTTTTTGGCCTAAAGGTGAGGAAGACCCATGACAGAACTCTTTTATGTTTTTTTTCTTCTTTTTCAGAGGGGAAAATGTGCAAACACATAGAAAGCTGACAGGCAAGGAAGAGCTGTAGCTCAATTTACAGTGGACCTAATGATTTGCATCAGTGTCAGATGACTGACATCCCCATCATAATCCAGCAACAAATGTACCTCTTGGAAATAATTTCAGAAGCACATGGATGGACACAGAAACAGCACATCTGGTGATGGGCAGTCTGACTAATGTCAGCAGGTGTCCAGCACAGAAAAAGTTACCCAACACCCCTCCTGCTGCAGCATGTGGATGAATGGTAAAATGCAGGCTGGTATTACTGCATCTGTCTTCTCCATAAACCAATGCTATTGTTTTGGTACAGATAGCAGACTAGTGGTATTTCACAATCCTTGGCATCACATAACCTTCAAGTTGATTTTAAAAATAACAAATGCACCAGTATAACTTGACATTTCTTCATAAGTGGGAAGGTGGGGCAGAACTGCACCCAAGGAAGCACAACAGTGATGTGTTATCAGTAACACCCACATTAATGTAATTGCAATAATAATAAGCTGTCTTGAGGAAAAAAACCCACTTTTGCCATTTAAATTAATTAATTTAATTATCTTTAATTAATTTAATTAATTAATGCTTTAATGTGAAATCTCAGTTTGCGAGAATATGAATTCTCTAATCTTTCAGGCAATGTGGGAAAAATATATTTTGACAGCTGCTTGCAGAACAGATAAGATTAAGAGATGAAACTGAGTTACCATGGTGCCTGCTGGTTTGCTTGCTCCTTGAGACAAGTGGTAGATGTGACTTTTTAATGGACATTAACTTCAAGTTTTGGTGTAAATTACCAGGAGAATTATCACTACGTATCGGGGAGTATATTTTCTGTGTGTTTCTTTTGCTTTCTGTTCTTACTCTTTTCCACTCTCTCACTATTGAGCTCCCTCCAAATGGAAAAACGTTATTTATAAGATACAGTGAAAATGTCAGGGGATGAGAGCTTTGGGGCAGACATCATCCTCTGTGTGGGCGGATGTTTCTCATTTGTGCCATCCTGTCATGTGGCTACTGGAACGTGATGGAATGGTCAGAGTGCCAGGAAAAGAAAAACATCACCCTTAACTCTTGCTTTTCTAAGCAGAATTCAAGCTGCAGTGTAGGGAAAACTTGATGCAAACTACAGAGATTTCTGAGAGGAGTCCTAGAAACTAAGTCACTTTTGTTTAGGATGAAAAAGGCAAGTATCTTCATAGGAAAAAAAAAATATATTAAAGCTACAAACCCTCAATAAAAACAGAGATCTAATTAAAGCCACTTTTAATTATTCCTTGAGTTTTTTAACTGCTGACGCCAATAAACAAAACCTGAACTTTTGTTCCTAAGTAGAACCTAAGAAGCAAAGCATTGGGCACATTCAGAACTAAACAAAACAAACACTACTTAAGAAGACTAAACCATTTAATATTTTATTGTTGAAGCAGTGGTGAGCTGCATCTGCATCTGGAGACTGAAGTAAAACCTCTGTGCCCACATCAGCAGCTCAGAGCTCCCTCACAACCTGAGGGAGGCTGTACTGCACCAGGACAGTGACCCACCCTCCCCATGCAGCATGTTCCTTGTTCCCCACGTTATGGGACAACTGTGTCATCCAGCAAGGGAAAAACCTCCCTCCATTTATTTCTACAAAGTTATATAAACTGTTCCCTCTGACAAAATTCCCTGGGGACAGTGTAGACAACTGTTCCGTTCATAGGGCTGAGAAAAATACTGTATTTAAAGTATCTTTTTGGGAAGTTTGTATTTTGATGGCATCAAAAGATCTGGGAAAGTTCACTTTAGATTCATCAATTTATTTGTGCTTAAAAAGAAAAAAATACAAGTTCACATTTTTAATCTTCTTCAAATGTATTTTTAACACTACCTTCCCAGTGATTTTGTTTTAAATAATAAATCCTTCATTACGGTTAGATAAGCATTAGACTGATCCAAAATCTGGTTATCCCTCTCTTTTTGTTGTTGTTGTTGGGTTTGTTTTGTTTTGTTTTATTAGGTAATACTACCCTCCCAAAACTAGTATGTCTGATGGTCACATTAACAAACCCAACAGAAAAAAATTCAAGCTACTCTAACATAATTCTTGCATGTTGGAAGCTTCCTGTATTTTCCACGTCCTCTGTCTGCTTCTCCACCTATTATGCATAGAAAGGTATGTACAACCTCCCTTCTTAATCCTACATCCTAATGCTATTTCTGCAATGCAACATTACAGTGCAGCTATTTGAGAACCCGTTTCTAAAGTATTCTCTCGTTTTTTTATTCTTTCTAAATATAAGTATCTACACAAAGACCAGACTCCTTGTGGGTACTGCTCTGACTTGTGAAGTGTGGGAGGAGGATTTTTCCAGACACTGAGTATAAAGTGAAATATGCCATTTATGTTATAAAGTGTGTCTAGACATCACCAACATGTTGAAACTAGTCTGTCACACATGGTGTTCTGATGACATCATCCAGGGGTGGAGACTCAGTTTTATCAAAAATTACACTTGAAGTCGCTTTCTAATGAAATGTTTTTCCCTTTGAAACAGGAAGATGAAATAAGATTTCACTAAAGGTAAAAATACTGTCTCCTGGATTAATTATATCATGCTGGCTAAGTAATTTTTATTACCTTTGATAAAACATTGCTACATTTTTCAGCATGGCCTTTCAAAAAAACTATTTTAACCTGGATCCATTAATCAGCATACCTTTTGTCACTGATGATTTCTGTCTATTTTAGAAAACTCAGAGAATGCATTTTAAGCTGTACATATGGAATTTGTGAACAGCTTTAGCAGCTTAAACCATGATCAAGATCATCAACTGCTCACGTGTCTTTGTTGTGGGCATTCTTTGCTTAACACATTAACTAATTTATGAAATCGTATTTTGGGCAGATTCAAATATAAGTTTGCAGAAATGTGTCCACACAATTACCTGAAACTACCTGAAAATAAGGACATTAACATCAGAACAAAATAAACACAACATTGTGTCACACAAAACAGCACCAGATGGCATAAGGCTGGTAGGGATTTTTTTCATAATTCATTCAGGTAACTTCTATTTTTTGCACTCCTATGGCAGTCATTTCCCTGAGGTATCTGAGAGGCTGATTTTAAGTCACACTGGAGTTTGTGGGATGAGAACAAAAGCAGCAAAGTCCTGTCTCAGTGAGGTGAGCGCTGGTTCTGGGAGTCTCTCACATTGAACAGGATGAGACACAGTGGTGAGGCACAATGGTGAGACAGGTCCTTTCTCAAAGAACCAATACACAAAAAAAAATGCACAAATGATTGATGAGGTTTGTCTTCCATAGCAAAACAGGAGCCCTCCCTGCCCATGCCTGTCTACTTCCACTTCCTACTTCCAGTGATCATAAAAGATAAAAGTCATGTTCATCTGAACAGAAAGTAGAGAAAACAGCAGGTAGGCTGTAATCAACTACAACTAATCAACCTGAACTGTAGAGACAGAGTATTATGCACTTCAAACAAGATACTTGTGATCCCTCTACAGAGCTGGGCGGGGGGGGGAGCATATAAAATTGGGAAAAACCCAGTAACTAAGACTGTATCTGTCTGAGGAAATCATAAGCTCATTTCCACCTGCTTTGTCTGAAAGCACCAGATTAAAAAGAAAGTAAATATATGATTGACCTTCAAGTCAATTTGGAAAGATATCAACTTATGAAAGAGTGGATACTAAATAATACCACTATATATCTGAAAACACAAATAAATTTAAAAAAACCCTTTTTTTTCACATGCTGGCATCTCATTATAAAAAGGAAGGAGGCCATAAAGACAGGTGTCATGAAACCTGTCCCCTGCAACATCACAGCATCACGGTGAGACACCAAGACTAGAACATTCCAAGAGGGGCACACTTATAGTGTCAATTAAACCCTATTGAAGATTACAGAGTTTTCCCAACCTCAGAGCTTAGAAACTACCTCCTAGATGTAAAGGAAACATTTCATGATACCTGCCCTCTACAGAGTTTCATTTTATTTTAAAAAAATCTTGCTTTCCACAAACAAAATAATGCAACAGCAGTGTCAAACACAAATCTGGGTGAATAACTAGATACAGAGTTATTAGAACCACAGTGCAAAAAATCTTAGTGAGAAAATATTCATACATACAGAACAAAGTATGTGCAGAGAAACTTCATGTTCCCAAAAAGTTTGAGAAACTGAAATGGCAATATGATTTCTACACTATTTATCCTCTCTTTGGCTGCCTGAAAGCTTTCTGAGTTCCTGGATGTGATGCTTTACCCCAGAGCTCACAGCACAACCTTGAGTATTTCCAATTATTCACCCCAGTCATAAGGCATCATATTGTGGAGGCACACAGATTTTAAGATTTCCCTTTCTATACCCAGTTTTATGTGGGATTCCGGACTGACAAAGTTTCCACATCCATTGAATTACAGGAGGACAGAACAGCATCAGAATTGTCCATTTTCCCCTCCCAACCCCACATACTCCTTTTGCCCACAAACCCAGATGGTGAGACCAAGTCCCACCGTAGTGGAAACCCTCCCTGTCCTTCTCAGGGGTGTGTTTTGTACCTGACCATCCCGGGAGGCAGCGACAGTACCCTGTGGTGGGGTGACACCCATCTGCGTGGCTGCAGTCACAGCGCTCAGCACAGTCCATGCCATATGTGCCGTCCTGTGGCAACACAAAAAGAACAACACAGAAATTTCCCAGTCAGTCCTGCCTCAAAAAGCAACCACAGGTCGGTCTCCCTTGAATCTGTAATCTGTTCTTCATGTAAAATGCTTCTGGCTTGTGGAATGTTTTAGCATCCTACATTTTCGTTCTTCTTTTAAGAGAGGAAGATAAAGAATTAATTATAGTCTCTTGACAAATCTCAGACTAAAGCAATTCAGTCTCCTTTCTTCCTCAGACCCTGAGCTCTTTACCAGTTGTTCAGAAAGGATACCACATAAAGGCACAATTATTTAAAAAGCGACTAGTAAAACCTTAGATTACAATATGTCTTCAGTGTGAGGCTCAGTGCATAAATAATGCAAACTGTATCCCTTTCTTCTGATTGTAAATCTTTCTTTCTGCACTACAACATATGCTACACTAAAAGGAGATGCTCTTTGGCGATGGGGCAGTACCCAAAACAACACTGGTTTTTTTACCTACACATTTTTGGAACCAGTAGGAGAAGTCAAAGTTACAAGCTGGACACCTCTGTTGGTGTATCCAGCTGTGCCCAAAGCAAGGAACTGCATCTAAACATATGAGTTTGCCTTTTCTGCTTCTTCTGTAGAAGCTGGCACACACATTTGTGGCCATTTTCATACAAAATCAAGCTGAGAAACTGAAAAGAGCAGGCTCTTTACAACTGAATTCTCAAAACAAGGCAAAGTACAATAGTAAATTGATCTTGAAGAAAAAGTGTCACAATCAAATTTAAAAAACCATGGGGAAAAACCAGTATAATTTATGGTAGTGTTTCAGGGTTACCCACAGCAAAGGCAAAACAAGAGAAAAAAAACTCCATCTCAGGTTTAAAACTCAATCATTTAAATTCAAGGCTAAAAATTGGTCTCAGCTACATCAAAATCTGAAAAAAAATCTATAAGAAAATTCGTCTGCTGTTCTTTGATGTTCATGCATACATTTCATCTAAGTGCCACAAGATTTAGCTATTCAATTCCCAGTCTTTCAAGTCTAAAGTAGAACAAAATCTTACATTACTTCAGTGTAAGGAGCCTTTGGCTCATCTCAACAGTACATTTTTATATACAGAAAAAGAAAAGATTAAGCATTTCCTTTGCATATAATCAGATTTGGAATGAAAGGAAATCCTCAAATATGTTGTTGAAAAGCAGTATTTTTAGCCTGCTATGTACTTGGAGTGAAGTCCAAGCTTCAGTCAAATCTTGAGTAACAATCTGGGCACTAAAATTAATTTTCTGAAGTTATTTAAACAAACTCAAATACATTGATTTAAATAATGTCTCTGCTCAAACAAGAGAAACATTTCAGACAACACTGGATGTATTTGAATTAGTTTTGTCCTAATTTCTCCTACTTTATTCTTCTGCTCTGGAATTTTGAAGCAGAATATGCACTTGAAATATGTAAATGCTTTATGGACATTGTTTAACACAGAGAAAGGGAGAGGAAGGCAATGAGCATGGGCATGCTAAATTATCTGATACAGAAATGCTTTAAAACATTATTACTAAGTTTGGGATAGTGATGTAACTGCTGTGAAATGATATATGTCTTTTTTAAATGCCAGTTTTGGAAGAGCTAATGGAGTTTGGGAGATCTCATAATCCTTCAGAATCAGGCACTGAGTGATAAACAAAGCTGCTCTAGAAAATAGAAAAATTAGCCTTTTGATAGAGATACATTGTTGGAAACACTGCATGAATGTGCACAGGTGGTACTCTAATCAGCTTTCCAGAATATACTCAGTTTGGTTTTCCACTTCAGTCACATCAGTGTATTCTATGCTTCACCTTAAAAAACCAAAAGCAAAGCCCCAAAAATCACTTCTGAGAGCACAAGTTTTCATTCAAGACAGATGTTTCCACTGTAGTTCAGCCACTCCCATCATGTTATTCCTTAGCAGAGCTCGTCCAAACTGAGAGAAGCTTCAGTGTGACATGGGAGGGAATTCACTAGGTATGTATTCAGTTCAGGTGATTTCTTTACAATTGTATTAAATTAACAACCTGCTGATAGTATTGTAAAAGTGAGCAAATGACAGAGGAGGGCAAAAGGAGAGCAAAGGGTATTTGAAAAATTAATTTCATTTATAATTTCCTGGAAGATTGAAGTCCATCATTGAAAACAATGGAGGCAGGAAATCCCCATTTTTTAAATAAAATATTCTTTTTTGTGCATTAATTGTAATTGAAACCAAAGACTTGCACAATAAAACAAATCCAGTTTGATTTTTTTAGAACTTAAAGTTTTTTGAAATTATATATTTTTATGACTTCCCCAAACTACAGAAAACAATGTGGAACAAAACTGATAAGGAGTTCACCTTTCCCCTCACAGTGATTTCTAATTTTGGTGTTCTCAAAGTCTGGGAGAGAGTACAAGTCAGAGCCCCAATAGAAAGTCAAAGACTTGTCATGGAACTGGGTAGTGAGAGTAGCATCTCATGTCTGACTGAGAAGAAATCAAAGTTTTTCATTCATAGCATAACACACACATACAAAAATGTAATTAAATTATTTAATGTGCAATGTATTTTTTGTACTTTTATCTCATTTTTACTTAAAGTAGCTGAACAGATGTATGTGCTCTCTAGGAACTGATCCCCAAAGAATGACAGAAGCCCTCCCCTACCCAGAATTATCCCACAGTGCAAAATTCAGTGAAATTATTAAGCTACCTGGCAAGGGAATTCACATTTTTCTCCTCTCCAGCCCGGGGCACAGGTACAGGTTCCATCGAGAGCATTGCAAGCCCCTCCATTGAGACACTGGCAGGTTAAATTACAGCCAAGTCCCCATGTACCACTGGGACAGTTTATCGAGCAATCTACACCATGCCAACCTGCCAAAAATAAGAAGTCACAAATTAACCAGATTTTCCCGCAGTTCTTCTCTGGGAATGTTTCCCTGCACCTGCCACAGGGCATCTCTCTGAGATGGGCAGTACTGGGATAACATTCACTACAGGGCTGGATCAGCAGTTTCAGCTGAGGACTTGTCCATGTTTGGACAAAGGTGTTCAAGGGCACCTTGTATAACATCTGTGCACAGCACACATTTGCAGATGGGTGCCAACATACAAATGCAGTTGATGGAAGACCTGAAACGGAAACAAAGACACCTTGAAATTTCATTGAGAAGCACTAAACTACACTGGGAGTCTTAAGGCATGCCTCAAAATAATTAGGAATGTTTTCCTTACACTTAAGCTGCTGCTTTCAGAATTGCTCCACAAGCATGGAAGGCAGAGTTTTGCAGTGTGGTTTTAATGGAAATCTTAACCAAAAAAACCCCTCAAAGAATCCAACAAATTCCACCACCACCACCCCCCCCCCCATAAAAAAAAAAGACATAAAGGAATTGTATAACTTGGATTTCTCCAAGGAAACATGGAAGATTTTTAGGTTATTTCTATACTTCCCTCCAAATAAAAAGAAATTGTAATGGAAAAAGGCTCTAGAATGCAGCATTCACCACTGATTATGTCTGATAGCAATGATTCACAGACTGCACACTGGATAGATTGAAATGTGAATAGATTTTTTAAAATGTGGTCATCCATTGGATGCAAGAGGAACAGTGTGAGGCAGTCATATGTTAGCAGCAGCAGTGACACAGGCCAAGTTTCTAATTTTGTACCTTGTTTACAGTAAGTGAAGAGAAAAATAATTCTGCACTGATCCTAATCAATAGGCTATGCAAAACACATGCACTGAAATCAGGCTGCCTCGTGCCTCATTGGTAGCTCCAATTTTAGGGGTCATTTCAGGAAAAAAATGTTACACTATACTTGCTAGAAAACTGAGACACTTTCTCTCAAGAGTCTTTCCAGGATTTATAAATTTATTTTGCTTACATAACAAGCATCAAGGTTTAGTATAATTTCCCTTTTTCACCACGGTATGACTAAAACTGCATGATGCACAAGAAGGTAGGATTGTGCACCGCTCAAGGAATAGTTTTTCTCCTCACAACCTACTTTGCAGTAGCTGCTTTAAGTTAAATTGGGGTTAAAGGAGCTCTGCAGATGCTCCATGTTTGCTGCACATTTGCTGATTTAATAGTGTCCCTGAAAAATTTAGTGGCTATTTGTCTACATAACTCTCACGCTTCTTTCCCACTCTTAAACTTTATGTGTTTTTAGAAAAACATTTTTAGATAGGAAGGGTCTACTGTGTTTCCTGGGCATGGGGTTTGCTTGGGAGCATTCAACAGCCTGCCCCTCTCTTCTCAGCAATCCCATATCACAGCTGAGGGACACTGGACTTTTAAATCCTTCCTCACAGCAGAAGTGAAAAAATAGGTGTGCTCTTAAGGTCCCTTCCAACTCAAGCCATTGTAGAATTCTGTATGATTTTTGACGACGAGGACTGGCATCAGGTCAGTGGCCCACCCATTCTAGCAGACCACAGTGCTTATCTGAGATGTTTTCCTAGGTTTTTTCCCCCAGATCAGCAGAAACACAGATATTTAGTGGTGAGGGCTTTAAGCTGGGTCTGCTTTTTTATTAGTTTTTCTACTTCAAAAACTCAATGTAATTTTGTGGCTACAGAAAACAAGGATTAATCTGAGACACTCACCTGCTTTGCAAGCACAGGACCCATCCACTGGTGAGCAGATGGCTTCGTTTTTGCAGTTGCACACGGATGAACAGTTCACTCCGTATGTTCCTGGGAGACAAGGAGTGCCACACGAAGCACCCTGAATTATAAAAATAAACTATTTGAGGAGGCCCAGAAACACAACCAATAAATTACCTACGCCGAATCAAGTGCTACAAAAGCCAGTGTAGCAATACATTCACAATATATGGCATGGAGAATGTCCTGCCAGAAATGGGCTAACGAAGAGAATCAACCAGCCACTGAGAATGCTTTAACAACTGATGTTTTTAATGTTGTTTAAATGCACAGAAGGTCTTTTTTGCTAAGTCATTCTCTTCTTCCCAGAATACCCCTGCCTGGTCAGGGGGCTGGGGAAAGATTATGACCTCATGTCCCTTGGAAACCTTTTCCATTGAATGTAAATCCCCTTACACCTACTGTCCCAAAGCCAGATTCCCCTCTTGTCCCTTATTAGTGAGTTTGTATCCCTCCAAAGTCCATATAAACTTGTTCCCCTGAATAAACTCTCTCTCTTTGTTCCTGTCCTTGCCAGTGGTCTCTGCGTGTCCTTTCTTGGGGGCTCTCAGGGACCACGTGATCAGAGTAAAAGCAGAGAGCACATTTCTCCTAGGTTAATGGACTAACAACTCCAAGACCAGAAGCACCATATTGTTGCAGAATTCCTACAACACAAAGCATCACGAGGCACAAACAAAACCCACACTCTCAAGCCAGAAAACATACAGCCCATCCATGTCCAAGGATGTTACTAGCTTAACCTGAATTTTAGGGAGTCCTTCATGCTTTGTAAGTCTTTTTAAGACAGCATTAATTTTCTGTGATTTGTTGTAAGAGCTCAGCTCACATAAGTAACATTGGTTAGATCAATGGACAGTAATAAGGGAGCTTCTTATGAAACCAAAACACAGTATGAAAGCAGTTGAATGGAAAATAATATGGCTCTGCAAAATACTTTCAAGAACCAACCTGGCTGAAGTGTTCAGTTATAACTCTGTAGAAGCACAGTCATAATGTACTTTTTTTTTCCGTATCAGAGTAGCAGCCAATGCACAGGTAACAGCAAATCTGTGTAAAAGCTGCAGAATAATCCATCCTGAACTATAAAAACAAATGTTTTTGGCTGGAGTTTCTATGTGTGGAGCATGAGGAATTGGTCCAACAGGATAATGACTGAAACCTGTCATTCTTCCCCTTATTCACAACTCAACAGCTTACCCCCTTTCTTGCCAACATCTCATAAAACAACTAATATATCTTTCTAAAAATGTCTTTGTTTCAGTACTGAGAGCCAATCAGAAATTTTGCCTTTTCAGGGTGTTACAACACACACAGAGCTACCTAAATATTTTTACTTCTCTTTTGCTATGCTGGAGAAAGGACATTCTGGCCTCTTGAAGAATTTATCACTTAACCAAAGGCAGTGGAGCTGAAAATGCGCTGTGAAAGTAAGACTTATTTACCTTAAATCCAGGGGCACAGGTGCACTTCCCAGTCACGCTGTCACAGTCAGCACCGTTCTGGCAGCTGCAGATCTGCTGACACGACTCGCCATAGAATCCCGGGGAACACGTCTCATTACAGTAGAGCCCAGACCATCCAGGCTTGCAAGAGCATTCCCCAGACATGGGGTGACAGCTGCCATGGAGGGGGGATGAGAGGTTAAATAGTTCTGGACTAAACATGACATAAATATTATTTTCTTTCCAGAGGACAGAGTGCTGTTATAGAGAGGTTGCATAAAGGATCTTGCATTAATCTCTGAACAGAGATTTACTTCATAAACCACAAGTGAAGGGTTCTGTGTATTTTCATAAAAATGGATGACAATTAGGGTGAGAAATATCATGCAACATGCAGACATTTTGGAAGGACATGGGAAAAAAGTATTATCATTTTCCCATTTTTATTTGAAAAGAAACCTATCTGAAACACAGTTTACACCTTAAAAGAGATATTTATGTTATGAATATTAAGGTGATGAAACCATTAAATTCAAAAAAATGTATTAAATTTCCAATCTAACAGGATCATTATTGTAACACTGCAGAAACTCAGCAGTGTAAAGCCTGAGCAATACGATGCTCAGAAAAATAGCACATCCAGCACAAAATAATAACACCCAGGAGCAGCAGGAATGCTCTTTGCTTTAAACTGCAGGTTGGAAGAGGACAACTGGGGAGAAGTCAGCTATACCATCAGAGTAATGCCCTTCTGAAGAGTGTCTCCCCTCTGTTGGCCATACCTGGTGGCAGACCAGCTGTCCCTACCTGGAACAGCAGTTTCATTGAACGGCCAGTCAGGCAGCTGTTGCCTCATAACAAATGGACATCATCAGCTGTGCAAAGATATATATGCTGGAAGAGTGGGCACAATGGGGTGCTCTGTAGCTCTCTGGCAGACAAAGCATTTGCTTAATTCTCACCAAAGGAAAGCCTTAACATCCAAATCCAATATATCCACAATGGGAAGACTGTTTAAAGATATTTGTCTCCCTCTTATTGAAGTGAAGTTCCTTTAAGTATGCTGGAAAAAAAAGTGCCTTCCTCCAGACAAATTAAATGATCCATGACAGAGAGCCTGCTTTTGCAAGACTTGCTGACTGCTTGTATGGGAGTGTGTTTGAAACTGAGTATTTTTCTGACCATTTGAAAGTTTGAAAAAATATCTATTGCACTTCTAAGTGCTGAAACTATATAACAAAATTCCTTGAAAAAGTTGCAGAATAACAATATTAGTTGCAATTGCCCTTGGATTTGAGGACTGCTCTTGTCAAGGTAAGAGTTTAATATTGTTGAAAATAACCAGCTGGCAACACACTGCTAATCAAGGAAAGCATGAATTATACAGGTTGGAATGTCATCATGCATTCTGCTTTCTACGTATTACTGTGCACTCTGTGACAAAACTTGTGGGTCTTGAAGATACTAAAATACCTTTGACAGTTTTAGGCTGGTTTACAACAAAGTGAGAGGAAAAGGTCTTTTCAGACAAATGACAAATGGAGAAATGGTTCAAAACTCATGGTGTTCATTCAACAGTCCTGATTATTTGTCCAGTTATAAGCACATCAGCCAAGAAATAAGTTGAAATGGAATTATTCTTATGTAAAATACATGCAAAACTATAGAGACATGTGATGCGGCAAGATAATCTGATTTGTGTCCTTTTCCTAACTTTCTGTAGGCCCCCAGTTTCTATGTTTCTTATCAGTGGAAGAATACCAAGGGGGGAAAACAAAAAAAAACCAGCTTTCAATCCACAACTGAATAGTCATTGGGATATGAATTAGAATTATAAAAAAATTCAGCAGCACTGCCTTTTTAAAACATAAATCCCAGTGCTTATAGAATAATATCATATTCTGAGTTGGAAGTGGTGTTTGCTGTTGGGTTGTTTTCCCTTCAGGAGAAGGGGAGACCACACACATGTGGAAGCAGTGGATGTGAAGCAGAGGCATTGATATTCTGAGCCCCTCAGTGAGTGTTACCAAGCCCCACTTGCACATGTTATTGATTGACAACAGATTTAGTATTCCATAATTTGTAATTAGATGTAGGAAGCTGAAGCACTTCTGAAGCTTTTTGATGGGTTCTCATGAAGTTAGCTTAATTGGCAATACGATTTAAATATTAAGATGGGGGAGTAAAGAGATCTTGCCAGATAGCTACTTTTATTTCTGATCTTTTGTTCACACCTGCTGGAAATGCAACTCTACTCTGTAGAGAGAAAAAAAATACTTAGGGGTAGTTGATAGTATTATATTTGAAGGACTGACATAAACTTAGTGATTTTCATATGATTTATATAGGTGTTTCACTATTACAATATCCAGCCAAATTCTGCAGCACCCTATGCAATGTAAAATTTCCATGCAAAGTTCTTGTGTGTGTAAGATAAATAAACCCCATTAGTTCTCCTGTCAGGAATAAATCCTAATTACAGACTGAACTGTACCAGCTTAGATGGTGATACAGAATGACCCCACTCTGCAGGTGTGAAGCAGTCGTGGGAGATCATCCGAAAGAGCTTACAAGAAAAAAACCCAAAAAACAGAATAAACAGGGATATCTCCAATTTACTGGGAGATCAACCTAAAAACAGTGCAAATGCTGTAACACAGGTGTAACCAACATCCTTTGTAAACCTTCCAGACAAATATGCTGCTCCTGCCTGCCTTTTTTACAATTTCTGATTGATTTGTAGGTATTGCATAACTGAGGGCACAACAAAAACCAACCTAAGAGTGGCTTATGCTAGAAGAGCATTCCTGTACAAAATGAAGTGAAAATGCTGAAAAAGGTTCAAATCGTTTCATATACGACAATTTCTAAAAAACCTCCTTGCTGTCCTCTGGGCCACTCAAACAGATTAAAATCTCTCAAGTATACGTATTTTAATGCTTTACAAAGCATTTCATATAGGCTGATGATACAACTAAGAGCAAGGATGAGCTTGCCTTCCATACCTAAGAGCTGCCATCAACCAACAGCAGCAGCAAAGTCACTTAGCCAACCCAAAATTCAAATTATGAATTACTGCCAAAGCTGTTTTGACGCTATTTTTGTCAATCGTAAAACAGTAATAAAAAACGTATACATGTTTGAATTACTATGTATTATAATGATTTTGTATCTGCATGTGAAAAAGTATATGAAGAAGGTGGCTAGACACATATTTACATACTGGAGCTTATGTTCACGTATTTCAGCGAAAGTTTTTAGAGCAAAGCATTTTTTTTAATTAACCCCCTAGTTAATTTACGTATCAATGAATATCAAAAATTTAAGAGCTTTAAGCCTACCAATGCCTTTTCTTTGAGGATATCTAAAATAGTGATCAGACCCAGATGCAAAAAGCTTTATTCAAGGCCCTTAGAACAGAATCTGAGACCTATAGACACACAAAGTGTATTTGCAGAAGGAATTCTACCCCTTTTCTGTGCTTTGGGATTACTGGTTCCTACATTGCTGCTAAACAGATTAGTGTTATGAAGATCCTTTGGCTGCAGCCAGACCAAGTAGGACTTGTGGTAGGCAAGAAAGGGTTTAGGATATTCCCTGATGTGACTAAAGAGTGGTCTCCTGCCTGACTGAGAGACAAAGACAACCAGACACAACTGGCTTCTAAAAGAAACTCAAAATCCTAAAGTGTCCCCCAGGGAGCTTTGTCTTCTTTGATTTCTGTTATTGGATGGTCTTAGTCACTTCCTGACCTGGGGGAAGGAACTTACATATGTAAAATACACCTGTGAAGTAACAAAAATATTTGTTTTCCTCAGACATCACTATGCTCTTGTGCACCTTCAGGGCTGTTAGGTGGCTTTGAATTTGTCATACAAGTGGGGAAAAATGTTCAAAAAAAGACCAGACATATGCTGCTGTTTACTTGTGAACATTTGTGATCTGATTTGACCACAAGCTGCCTTCCATGGTATAAATGAAGGAACAGCTGTGTTGAACATGAATCAGGAGTAATCCCTGTAATATTAGAAATGCTATACAGTGCAATGCATTCCAGTCAAACAAGGCTGCTACAGCAGTCTGCAGACAAATTTTCAGGAAAGCAGCCTAACCATAACTCATAATACAATAGTATTTGGTGTACCAGCATAATTTGAGAGCTAGATGGGTCAGCGTTATGGTGCCATTTATTCTTGAACATGTTGCCCAAATAAGTTAAAGCTTGATTTTCCATTCAAAACAATTCTGTATTTTTTCAAGACATTTCAGCTAAATGGGATAAACAGAATCACAAGCACACAACTGTAAAAGCATATGAATGGAAAGGGAAAGGATAATTCAGTTTGTTGTCATATAGTTTGTCAGCAGAGGCATGTTGAGCAACTCTGACAACCCAGAAAGTAATTTTTCACAGAGGCCTAACAGAATAGTTATTTCCATGTATGTGCCTGAGTAATTTAACATCACTGCTGAATTCTGAGTGAAGGCTTTTATTTTATCTATGAGAAAAATTGCATCTTGTATCAATGTACAGCAACATTCTATGTGACACTCAGTAGTTCATGTAAATACCTTTCACAGGTATTTGCAACAGTAAAAATTTAGATTATGCTCACAAACCTTCTCTAAGATACTCTTATTAGTAATGCAACTAAATGTAAGCAAATGCACAATGACCACAGTATTTAATCAGAACTGTTTTGTAACAAGAGAAAGCTGTCCAGAATTGTTCTATAAATAATATGTTGGCTCCCCTCAACTGACATCTGACATTCCTCCCTCACAGCTGAAACTTTTTCTCCAAATAACTAATTTCTATATTTTCATAACAATACATTCAAATGCTGTGAAATCCACAAAGACATACAAAACTCAGAAAAATAGGATCCAGTACTGCCTGAATAAGGAGAGATAGAAAAAGATAAGAAAATTGGAAAAATTTCATTCGATTTCCAGGGATCAGATTTTATCTGCTTACTAGAAAAATCACTGAAATGACAAAAAATGTATTTTTGAAATCTAGATTTACAATTGGTAAGGCTCTGAAAATTTGTAATAAAGTAGTCATCTACAGCAACTCTTAGAGAGAGACAGAAATGCTCAAGCTTCTCATGACCAACTCAGAAGACTATACACCCACTGAGGTGTCCATATAAAGGTCACATTTTTTCTTTACATTTATTTCAGGACTCAGAGACAAAATATATCAGTGCATATTACAATCAAATACATTTGCAAGCACTAAAACTCAGAAGCTCTTTTGGGTTGATATTTTCTTTCTTGACGTGAGAACACCAAATACTATTACAAGTTTTTAGCTGCTTCTGCTTGCATGAAGGTACCAGAAAAATCAGGAAATATTCATTTTCAGATTATACTTGGATTTGTATGTTCTATGCAGGGAAAGAAAGGAGACTAAAGGGTGAAAAGCCTACCTCCAGGTATTGGGCATGTGGCAGGGACACTTCTTATCACACTTGAGACCATAAATTCCCTCGGGGCAAAGTCTGGTTTCACAGTGCTCTCCAGTGTATCCTGGTTCACAGAGACAGGCACCACTAATGTGGTAACACTTCCCACCATTCACACACTTGCAGGTCTCTGCACAAAGCACTCCGTAACTCCCCACTGGGCACTCATCTTGGCATCTGTGGGGGAAAAAAACAAAAAATAAAAACAAAAAAAACACAAAAGACCCCCCAAATTAGTTTGATTTCCCATGAACTACAGCTTTTGTAGATTTAAGGGAAACATGGTTATAAGGAATCTCTTACATGAATCAAAAACTTTATGTAACTTTAAACTGGCCTCCCTTCTCTCCAACACAGGAGACAACTTTCATACACAGACCATTGCACTCCACAATCAGGAGCCAGAACACAACCAATCACCCTTAAATCAGACCTGAAGAACAAAGGAATAAGAATGTGGTTTCAAAAGCCATTCAACTCCTCTAAGAGGCCTGGACTCTCCTCTGAGGAGCAGCATGAGCAGCCACAGACACTCAGCCCCAGCTGCTCCCTGATCAAAGTATCTTCTAACTCTGTTTCCAGAGTACCTTTCTTTGTAGAATTTCATTCTAAGCCCTTTTGTTGTTGTTGATGATGATGATGATGATTTTGCCCATCAAAACTCAGGATGACATGGAAAAATCTTCAGGAACTCAAACCCTGGCTATTTTTCTGACAGATGAAAATGGGAATTTACCGTAAAGACTTGAGTCCAAACCATATGGGAAAGTAGCAATGGTTTCTGTTGCTCTCTAAGGAAAATACAACTTAATAAAGGACTTCTTCACTCAACTTTTTCATTCATAGAGCTTTAAGAAGACAGACATTTTATTTAACAGACTTATTTCCTTCATATTTTACATTTGAAAGGCATGACTTAACCTGACTGCTAAAGGAGAATTTTCAGTACCCTGATTCTAAAACTTGCAGGTCCTTAAATGAGTTTCTGGATTGTAATTTCATTCGGCAATGTCTTATGAGTTTTGATGTCTTCAGGTTTATCTTCTCTGTGTTTTACAGCTGAATTGCTGTAAAGGCCAGTGCTACTACAGCATTACTAAATGCTCCAGCACTAAATGCATTTAAAATATTTCATTACATATATGAGAGCAGATCTCTCAACTCAACAGGTTCATGCCTGAGAGCCAAGGATGACAATATCTCATAGCTTATGTGTCAAGGCAAATGCCTGTATTTTTCAATATAAGCATTCTATAGAGTCTGAATTATGTTAACATAGACAAAAAGACAAAACAACTAAATCCCAAAGCTTTAGAGCCAGAATATGCTGACATTAAAGTCCTGAGGTGTGCTATGAACTCAGCATATGGCACCATTATGGTAACTTGTCTACCTTTATGTTTTGTCAAGTTACAAATTGTACAAAAATATTACTTGATAATTGTCTTGGGTTGTTTTTATTAGCTTGTAACTTCCTCATTTCCCCCATCCTGTAAAAGAGTTTCTGTGCTGTCCTCTTCCTATTTTTCTTATAAACTGGGTGGGTTTGGGTTTCATTTGGCTTTTGTATCATTGGTGGTTTATTACACAAGAATTTCAAAGACACATGATACAAGGCACTGTAAAATATAATAAAAATATATAGTAGAGCTCTCTGAGATAAAATGGTTATGTATTTTCATTTCATGTTTCTGCAGTATTTGTCTCAATCTGATACTGATATCTAGAATTTTCAAACCATTCATTATCCTGTCCTGACTGAAGTCAGCAATAAAATGTCCTTTGCTTCTGAGGTGTAGCATAATATCAGAGCTAATACTTCTGTTTCAGTGTTTCCTAATGAAGTTATACAAATACAGCTGAGAATGAATTTTCTTCAAGTGAAAATCAGGAATCCCAACCAAATTGGACAAAATGTAACATTGCAATTTTATTTTTTAGTTCATTTTTTTAAATTTAACTCCATCATCATCAGCTTGTGAAAGACCCTTTTCCAGTTTGTGGTGAGGACAAGCATCAGTCAAAAAGTATTAGGCAGAAGAATTATAAAGATATTTTAAATGAGATTCCCCTGTATTAGCTAAGATCACCTAGAAACTGTTACATGCTCTGTGAGTCCTTGCTGTAAGACCAACTTCCAGGAGTTGCCAGCACCCCAAAATCTCAGACAAACACTGTTGAAGTTACAAACAGAAGTGGAGGATAGCTTACCACTTCTAAAAACCACCTTTTTGCTGCTGGCGTGTATGTGCTACCTCAGCCATTGCCCACACACTTCTTGTAACAGTTCCCTCCTTTGCCAGTTCACTGACATGAAATGAGAACCTGGTCCACAGCCTTGCTACTGACCCATTCCTACCCTTGGACTATCTTGAAAAACAAAAGAAGTGCAAATACAGCCTGTTCTGTAGGAAAAGATGGAGCTCAGATTTGGAAAAGTGATCAAAATGCTGCAGCCTGTAAGGCATTTCAGATGATGGTCAGGTTTAAATTACAACACAAAACATGTATTACTTTTAGAGACTCCAGTGTAGTGCAGTGCTTAGACACTCACATGGATATTCCTCTGATTTCCCTGCAGCATTGTCTGTGTCTGTTTAAACACATCTACCACCTTCTGCACTGTATTTTCAGATACAAATATAATTGTGACATGAAAATGGCTCTGAACTAATTATTTCTCTTCTTCATGAGGTGGTTTTGATTTTTCCCCTTATGTCTGGCACAGCACTAACCACGTTCTGTGAACACTCATGTGGGAGGTGCATATGGTTATAATACCCACAGTTGTTGGCAGAGAGCCCCTTGACTGACCCCAGTGATCCAGCTGCTGCTGACATCAGAAAATGTGTGCTGTTTAAAATATACATTGGAAAAGGACTTGTTTTGTCCCTTTCCACTGCCTTCAAAAATGATGTGTCACTGTATTATTTTTCCACTCTACCATGTTAATGATCAGAAAATAAATGTTTCATTCCATTTGATTTAAATACTTTAGGAGACACGTCCCCAGCTTGCCCATTTTTGAAGATGAATTGAATGAGCCTCCCTTGCTGCCACAACTGCCAGACATCTGCACAAAACCACGAGCTTCCCTCCTCATGCTTTCACCACAACCCGAGCTGCATCATTCTGCAACCCACCCAAGCAAAGACCCACAGGAACTGCCAGAGCACAGGCCGCAGCAGGAAAATACTGAAACTAAGCAGTTCCTTCACAGAAGGGTTCTTTCACACACTCACACATGTTAAGCTTGCAACCCAGCTTCAGCTAAGTGACATGGAAATATTTCATAATCAAAATCAGCTCTTTTAATCACATCACAGATACTTTAATTCTTCTTTCTACCAGGTTCTTAACCCTCACTGTTGTAGCAGAGGCTCTTTCAGGCTCAGCAGCCTGGTAAAAATGAGTTTTCCTCACCTTTCTCCTGTGTAACCCGGACTGCAGTGGCATTGACCTGTTGCTGAGTCACAGGTCCCTCCGTTGTGGCACTGGCACTCCTGGGAACAGTTTTTCCCAAAACGACCCTCAGGACAAGGCTGACCACAGACCATGCCCTATGTGTGCAGAAAAGAAATCTTAATGTTAGATTTGGGATTACAGCTTGAATGGACAAGGAAGAAAGGATTGCAATGAAGGAAGATTGAGGAGATATTGTGTTACTTGTCCAGTGCTGATCTAGGAAATGCCAAACTCTCCTCAGCTTCAAATGTGGAGTGTGTTCCAGCACTGGAGGAATAATCTTCTAGGATTTCCATTTTGGAAGTAAAAGCTCATGAAAAACACTCTCTTTATGCAACCGTGAAAACACTTATATATTTAAGACTAAGTGATGTCAAGCTCTTCCCAATTTATTTACCAGGAGTAGTATATATCAAGATACTGGGGATGCCCTCCAGTGTTGTAGGAATCAGTAATTTCTGTAATGCCCCAATTATACTACTTTATGATAAGTTGGCTTTTTTCCCTGATGAAAGCTGTTTGTAACTTCATTTAAAGCAGCATATCCTAGAATCTTAGGTAGGATGATTGCTCCCTTCAATGGGTTTTGAATTTCTGCAATGCTTTTCACATCCTTGGAATTAATTACAGCTGGGTACTGAGTGGAGTATCAGATCTTAAGACTTTCAAGAAGCTATTTCAAATGTATTTACAGGCATTTTATCAGACAAAAGACTCATCTAACATAAGATACTGCAGAATTTGTACCTGGCTACTTCAAACCTCCCTTACAGAAAAAAGAAAAAATGTTATACTGACAAAATTGTCTTTCAGAGAACTGAAAGTTCTAAAATTATAAATTATGTTTAAATAATTACTTGTAAAGGAAAATTAGTCAAGGCGCTGAGCAGTAATTTATTGGTTAAGACACACACTGGTATAACTCTTCCCTCACTGCTTTATGTGTTATCTCATTTCTCAGTAGCTGTGTTCAGGCAGATAAATGGATTCAAGAATTTAGGCAAACATTTGTATTTTATACCAATAATTTCATTCTTCTAACATAAAAAGAGATAAAAAGTAATAATGGCCATGGCTAGGTAGTCAGGTGAGTGGTGCTTTTCGAACCCACAGCCAGAGATTATATTTTGTAGCTCTTCTCTCTAGTTGTTCAAAAACTGACCTCCGCCACAGGTTATCTAATATCTCAATTATCACTCGGTAATTAGAAGATCAGTAAATGTGAATTTTCACACAAAATGAACATTTAAACAGAACATATAATTAACAAATAGTCATGATCAATATTATCAGCAAATGTACTTAAAGTATTTATTTGTGCTTTGATCACCTTCCAATTTCATCATTGGCCAACTTCAAGTTGGCAGCCTGATAGTGGGGAAAGCTACTTGCAGCTCTGAGGTCAGCTCTTCTTTCCCTACCCTCTCATAAAAGGGTGGAAATTCTAAAGATAATGACCAAGTTGTGATGTTCCATTTCCTCTGCATTTGGCACAGTATCTAAGGGTTTTGAGGTTTTGCCATGCTCACTGTACATATGAAAACAGGCACCAACCTCAAGGGTGTCACCTCCCTATAATATCAAATTACATCTTAAAATTAATGACATCCTGACAAGATCTAATGGATATTGCCTTGTCACAGTACAATTCATGCCTTTTGCTTCCCAGAATCTCATATAGTTAAAAAGGCAGCACAGAACTGGGGAACTTTCAGTAACAGATGGTTTTGCAAGTATTTTATTTCAGACCCTTATGCTAAAATATGTTTCTCATTACTCCTGACTACAAGCAGACTGCATTTGTTATCCTCATTTGCTACCCTCTGCTGCCCAAAATCTGAAAATATGGAAGTTGTAGGGGGTTGTGTGGGTTTCAGAAGTGCTTTTACCATCCATCCTGGCGGGCAGGAGCACTCCCCAGTGACGTGGTGACAGACGCCTCCATTCTGGCATGGGCACCTCTCCTCACACTGCGGGCCGTGCTTTCCTGGTGGACAGAGATCCTCACAGCTGCAGAGAGTTTGGGGTGATGGGAGAGTTTGGAAGGCGTGGTGGACCACAGGGACAACCATTACTTCAGCACACACTCCAGTCTTTGTTTTTAACAATGTCAATAAATTTCCCCACCAAAAGCGTGAAGCAGAAAGCAGTGCAACACCAGGATATGCACACTGAACATTGCACAGCATCCACACAACAAACCTTAGGAACACTCTAGGAATTATTTCTTCTTAAGTTACTTCTTTATACACAGTTTGGTGCTCATTCATTGCTACCAACAAAAGTTCAAAATCTGTTCTGGAGTGACAAAGCCAAATAATTCCATGTTTCAACATCACTCTCTACAACTCCCTGAAAGGAGCTTGTAGCCAGGTGGGGACTGATTTCTACTCCCAGATAACCTGCAGTAGCACAGGAGGGCACAGTCTTAAACTGCACCAGTGAGGTTTAGGTTGGACATTAGGAAGAAGTTCTTTACAGAAAGAGTGATTGGGCATTGGAATGAGCTGCCCAGGGAGGTGGTGGAGTCACCATCCCTGGAGGTGTTTCAGAACAGATTGGATGTGGCACTCGGTGCCATGGTATAGTAGACAGGGTGGTGTTGGGTCAAAGTCTGGACTCAGTGATTTCAGAGGTCTTTTCCAACCTTAGCTGATTCTGTAATGTGATTTTCCAGACTGTTTTCACGATGGCCACAAAGAAGCTCCTGCTGCTGCTTTCACTGAGCAGCCCAAGTCAAGGGGGTTTCTCTCAGCAGCACATACGGATGTGCCCTGCAATGCAGTTTGCCCAAACCTGCTTCCCTGCCTAAAACTTAATCTAAGCTGAATTTCCCTCACCAGCACTCTTTGAAAAACCTGTATATCCCAACAACACCCCCACTGCTTACAAGGCACCGGTGTATCCTGGTGGACACCTGCACTCCCCAGTCACGTGGTCGCAGGTGGCTCCGTTCTGGCACTGGCATTTTTGGTGGCAGTCGTTCCCATAGGTGCCAGGGTCACAGCGTTCCTCGCAGCGCCAGCCCTTGAACCCCGAGGCGCAGTGACAGGCGCCCGTGATGGGGTTGCACAGTGCTCCGTTCTTGCACTGGCAGCGGCTGCTGCAGTGGGGGCCCCAGTGGTCACTGTCACACGCTAAACAGGCAGAAAGGAAAACAAAATTGCCGCAGTTTTATTACGGTTTGTGTCACAGTGCTGAAGATGGTGTGAGTCAGCTGTGAAACCAAAAAAAGAAAGGTTATAAAATGGAAGCAGTTATTCCTCAGTTGATCCTCGAGGATCCTGGCAGGCAGACTGGACTTAATCTGTGCGTGCCAGTTCTGACACAGAAAAGCATTTTAAAATAAGAAGTAAATGCAAGTTCTAGCCTCTTAATTGTCCAAACTCCTCATCGTGATTATACCATAAAAAACCAGTTAGGGTTGCAGGGACATTCCATTCACAGAGAGAAGTCTTGCTAACTTAAAAAAACACAGTTTAAATCCATGAACAACTGTCTGAATCCCGGAAGGAAGTTGCAAAGCTTGCTCAGTGTAAACTTACAACTTTTGACAAATCCAGAAATTCCTACTTGTTTCCATAATTGCAAATATTTCCTTTTCAATCCTGCAATACACTAATAGGGCAAAAGAAAACACACAAAGTGTTTCAACAAGGAATATAAATTAACAATTACATGGTTAAACTTCATATGGATGTTGCAAATTTGGCTATCAAATGTGTCTTCACAATCATGCATATCCATCTTTTCTTGCCTGCCCCAATCCATCCTATTAAAACCCTACAAGCAAACCACTTAGGTGATTTCAGCATCCAAAGAAACACCTAATGTTAAGGAAGGAATTTTATCTTAAGAAACATGGGTGTTTTGTAAAAAGCCTGAAGATTAAGGTCACCTAGAGTTCAACAGGAACGTACTAATCATATGGTCAAATGATCTGATTTTATTTTTATGCTGTGTTGATAACAGCAGTACAATGGGAAAGCCTCAATTGCAGCGATCATAAGCCCAAGCTCTCCTCTTGGAGACTGACAACCTTTGTTCTCCCAGTCTTCTCCTGGGGCAAAAAACCCAGGCAAAGAACAGGCACACTTTCCTAGACTAATGCAAAGTAATTCAAGAATGCTCCTCAGGGTACGAATTATTCAGCTGTAAGAGTTGTTCACTCAGGCTACACAAATAAAAAGGAATTAGGGTCTTTTCAAGAATCTGCTCTTTAAGATTTTTTTTTTCCAGGACAGGTCACTAGAACATGCACCCATAATGGGGATATTGTGAGTGCTCACACACAATGAAACAGAGAGCAACAGAAAGTGGTGTATGTATTATGAACACCCAGTAGTCCTATTGGACTATTAGAACAACTGCCCATCTTATTACTGGCTTTTTGCTTGGAAGATTTGTGGGTTTTGTGGTGGGCAGGCAACAGGTTTATAAACAGTTCACAGTGCTGTTTACAGCATCTCACAAATTGCCTCGTGCCATGGTAACTCACATTCATTCAGAACTGATACAGGTTTATTTTCAACATGCCTGCGTAGAATAGAATAATGTGTAATCCTCATGCTTAACCAGTCCTGAAATTGTTGTCAGGAAACCAGATATTTTAAGTTATATAAAAATATACATACAGGTGGCTGGAGGGCTGAGAGAGTCACATGTTCTGTCATGACTGAGCAGAACAACCTAATAATTTTTTTTTCATTTTGCTTAACCCATTATTCTGGATTCAGAAAACAGTCTTCATTCTTCTAGACAAAAATTCAATTTCAATTTCTGCTATTTCTCATGGAATAATTAAAAATAAATAAATAAAAAATAATTTAAAAACGCCCTCCTCCTGTCCAAGCACATCTGATAAACAGAATTCAGACTGATTGCCAGACCACAACTGTCCCAGTGAGGAAGGTGGCCTGAACATGCTCTGGATATAAAGATGAGACAGGCATGAGAAGGCTTATTCATGGCTGGTAAGTGAGAGCTTGTGTTCTTTCACCAGTTGCTGGAAACGGGGTATTTGGTGCAGTGCAATGACATTCATGTGCTGCCTGAAGACCCTGTGCAAAAAGTTTCAGAGTCACACAGAGCAAAAACATCTTCTGCCACTGCATCGAGCACCCAGCCAGCATGACTGCCTTGCTAGAAAGTGCCTCATGTGGGAAGCAGTGCATAACAATTTATGAGTTTCCTGGCATGATCTTCTCATTGTGTTTGCAGGAAATCATTAAAACAAACAAACAAAAAAACCCCAAAAACCATTATCTAGCTGCTAAAGGATTCCAGGTCACACGATCATTCTCCTGGCAATGACTAGGTAAATATCAAATACTGACTATGCAACATTGATTACAGCCCAAAGCTGAAGCATTCCACTAGGACAGTGGTGGCCCAGCCATATTACAATTTCATGATAGTCCTTTATACGAGGTCTGTCACTAGCCTTGCATCTGTCTGTGAGTTATGGGCAGAACTGTGGAGAAATGTGCAGGATTAAGAGGAATAAATAATAATACTGAACAAGATGGATAAATCACATATTTTACCTCTATGTCCCCTGACTGATAATCAGTAATGTTCTCTGTAGGAAATTAGAGTGATTTGTCAGAAACTGATGCTCAGTTTACTATTAAAAACAGGAGGACAAAGGATAGATATGTTTCCTGTGGCAAGTCTGGGTTATTTTTAATTAGTTTGGGAGGCTAACTTTACCAGGTTATTACATCAGACTATTTCTGCTGCTTCCTAGTATTCAAACACTGAGAAAGCTGGGCTGGAAGTCCCACATCTGCTAATCTGGTGGAATAGGATAGTCTTTGAGGCAATGACTATGGTCAGGTTACAGACTGTCAGCTGGAGTTCAGTCAGAATGGCTGTGCTGACTGCACCAAGGTCACAGGCACATGTATAGGTCACACACTTCATGCAGGCACAGCAAAAGCCTGAGCTACTGAGGTCTGCACAGATCTGGAGCTGCAAGTCGCATCTCTCAAAACAAGGTGTATGTGAAAGGCAAGCAAAGTGTAGAGACAAGAGCCCCATGTTCTGAACGGTTTCAGCACCAGGATGATGTACCCCAGCCCTGACCACTCCTGATCTAAAATCCAGCTATCAAAACAGGACTAATTTTCAGTGTTGATTATACAGAAGTGGCCTAATGTTGTTCTGTTTTACACAGAACACCTTCCTTACACAAGTCCTTTGCCTTCCCATTTTCACATGTTTTATTTAACCTCAGGTTTTTATGTTTTAAGTAGAAATGTTTAGGTTCCCTGTCAGCCTTTGCAGTAGATCCACAGAGTCCTTTTTGCCTTCACCTTATGCTGGGGGGAGGGGGGAAAACATAAACTTTTAACAAGCACCATAGTATTAATGCCACACCTTGTTCTTATTTTTACTTCTATACATTCATTTGGAAATGTCTTTTTGGTCACCACAGTATGAGCACGGTATGCACATCACACAACGCCAAAAATACAGGAAAAGTTTAAGTTTCCTCTCAAACGGCTACCCTGTGGTAAGAATCTCTAAGACTTCACAGATCTACCATGATAAAAATTCTTGCTCACAATGAGTGCCGAACGACTCGAGAAACAGAGGGATGCTCAAGGACCTAATGGTGAAAAAAATCACCTTCAAGAAGAAATTGAAATCTGTGATGCAAAGTGCTATCAGTTTGGGGCTTTTCCAGGCATCTTTGAAGAGGCAGAGTGCTGTAGTATGGTATGCCATCTCCTAGTAAAATAACTTAATGCATATTGTTATTATGCTGGGCTAGATTTAGAATCATGGAATCATAGAATGGATTGGGTTGGAAAAGCCCTCCGAGATCATCAAGTCCAACCCTTGGTCCAACTCCACTCCCTTTACCAGATCATGGCACTCAGTGCCACGGCCAATCTCAGCTGAAAAACCTGCAGGGATGGGGAATCCACCCCCTCTCTGGGCAGCCCATTCCAATGTCTGATTCCTCTCTCTGGAAAGAATTTTTTTTGATCTCCAACTTCAATTTCCCCTGGCAGAGCTTGAGCCCATCGTGCCCCCTTGTCCTATTGCTGAGTGCCTGGGAGAAGAGACCAAACCCCACCTTGCCAGAACTTCCCTTCAGGGAGTTCCAGACAGTGCTGAGGTCACCTCTGAGCCTCCTCTTCTCTAGGCTAAACACCCCCAGCTCCCTCAGCCTCTTCCCACAGCACTTGTGTTCCAGTCCCTTCTCCAGCCTCGTTGCTCTTCTCTGGCCCCATTCCAGCCCCTCAATCTCTTTCCTGAACTGAGGGGCCCAGAACTGAACACAACACTCAAGGTGTGGCCTCCCCAAGGCAGAGTCCAGGGGAAGGGTCACTGCCCTGGTCCTTCTGGCCACGCTATTTTTGATACAGGCCAGGATCCCATTGGCCTTCTTGGCCACCTGGGCACACTGTTGGCTCATGTTGAGCTTCCTGTCAATTAGTACTCCAAGGTCCCTTTCTGCCTGGCTGCTCTCCAGCCACTCTGTGCCCAGCCTGGAGCACTGCAGGGGGTTGTTGTGGCCAAAGGGCAGAACCTGCACTTGGCCTTATTGAACTTCATCCCATTGGAATCAGCCCATCTCTCAAGTCTATCCAGATCCCCCTGCAGAGCCCTCCTGCCTTCCAGCAGGTCAACACTCCCTCCCAGCTTGGTGTCATCAGCAAATTTGCTGATGATGGACTCAATCCCCTCATCTAAATCATCAATAAAGATGTTAAACAGGACTGGACCCAACACAGACCCCTGGGGAACACCACTGGTGACTGGCCGCCAGCTGGATGCAGCTCCGTTCACCAGCACTCTCTGGGCCCGACCCTCCAGCCAGCTCTTAATCCAGGAGAGGGTACACTTGTCCAAGCCATGGGCTACCAGCTTTTCTCTGGTTTTGTGCACATGATTCCTGTGAGCTGCTGGTGATTTGCAAACTGGCATGGTGGAACACCCACATTTTATAGCACAAGGTATGATTGTTATAATAATCTGAAGCACATGTGAAGAATTTGGCAACTACTTCATTGCTTCTTATAAACAGACACTTTTAATACTTTTAAGGGGCTTTTCTGCTATTTTTTAATGCTGATTTAATAAAAAGGCAATGAAAAGTGCAAGCGAGTCTGAGTTTACTCCTGACAAATCCAATTTGATCACCTAAAGTTCTGCACTCCTCTAAAGAATAGTGTATAATGAGAAGAAAATAAGGCTATCAAATCAAGACAAAGAACATTTCACAAGAAAAACCTCCTTAGAATCTTAGCTTGCAACTATTTTTTAGCTATGCCACAATTACCTTTATAAAATTATAGTCAAGTCAGACAATGTTTATTGCAGTATTTATTTTAAAGATCTTTCTTCTTTTTTTTTTTGCTAATGGGGAGATAGAAGTGAAGAACCACAGTAAAACTAAGATTTACTTTTCTTACTATCATTTTTTATCAACTGTCCTGTATATAGCACCACAACAACTGAATGAGATTTTATTCTGTCTTACACATCTTTCTGCAAGGCACACTGCTGTGTATTTCTGGAAATATCTACTACTGTCAGAAACCAGAAGAGATTCCTACCGCAGCTTTAGAGTTATGTATTTTTATGAACTTCTGTAACAACTGAAAACAAAATTCCCTACCACAGACAGCAGAGAGGGTGTGAACTTTCCCTCACTTGGAACACAATATTGTGAAGTACAAATTTAAAATAAGCAAATAGTGCCATATATGTATATTCCTCTTTCTCTATCCCTGTTTCTTCAGATAGGCTCAAGAAACAGCAGCTTTTTCTTTCTTTTTTCTTTCTTTCTTTCTTTCTTTCTTTCTTTCTTTCTTTCTTTCTTTCTTTCTTTCTTTCTTTCTTTCTTTCTTTCTTTCTTTCTTTCTTTCTTTCTTTCTTTCTTTCTTTCTTTCTTTCTTTCTTTCTTTCTTTCTTTCTTTCTTTCTTTCTTTCTTTCTTTCTTTCTTTCTTTCTTTCTTTCTTTCTTTCTTTCTTTCTTTCTTTCTTTCTTTCTTTCTTTCTTTCTTTTCTTTCTCTCTCTCTCACTCCCTCTTTCTCTTTTTCCTTTTCTCTCTCTCTTTTCCTTATCTTTCTCTCTCCCATTTAAAAACTACTCCAGTGTTTTTAAGAGTATATAAATAAAAGAAGAATAATATATCTAGGAGAGGCCATAACTGATTTGCATTAAAAGGGAATAATCACCACAAATAGCAAAAAGTAGCCAGTGTAAGTAAAATAGGTCAATATTGAGACAGCGTACATTTCCAAAGGAGCAGCCCCTGACAGCCTTGTTATTGTGAGCAGGATTGCTAATCTCTGGACATGCTCTAAGGCATGACTTTCAAGAGGCAACAGAAGGGAAACTCATTGATTCACTGAGCAAAAACCATGACAAAAATATGGATGTTTTCACTAATCTAAATACACACCATCCCTCTACTGCAAAGTTTAGAGAGTATTCCTGAAACTACTCTCTGCTATTTCCATTTGGTTAGCTGCAGATCTAAATTGATGGCATTTCCTTCCCTTAGGATATTCCTGCAGGATAAGAAAGAGATAATAATACTCCCAACTGGAATTTAAACCCAGTAAAAGTAAATTCCTGGTGATTTTTAAAGCTATAAATACTCAAGTGTGTTTAGAATTTGACAAGATGCATTAAGCCTCTGGTGACATCAATGTGTATGTCAGCCTGGACAGCAAGACAGTAAATGTGGAACATGGCACACAGAAATTTCAGAGGTGAGTCAAAAAAGTGAGAAAACAAACCCAAGTATTCTGAAAACTAGAATAAAAACATCCCTTTGAAAAATCTACAAAGTATTATTTCATAAAACCATGAGATTATTATCCATATTTTTTTACTTTGTTCTAGTCATCTCAGAATGTTATGAAAATACATGCACATGCATATTAAAAATAAGTATTTTTCTTTTAAAGAATCTCTCCTAATAATTATATCAATCCCTTTTAGTAAAAGGGACATAGAATTCCCCCCCACCCACCTGCCCCAGAATGCCCTTTCTATTAAATCTGGATTTTCTTTCAGTCTTTTGTTTCTATCTGATTGCATTTGTTATGCTGTAGGCCTTTTACCCCGTGGCATATTTCTCATTGTTACTTTTTGTGTTGTGCATAAGAAAAGATTTTTATTCAAAATGCTAAGCTTAAATTCATTTTTTTCCTTTTTCACTGTATAAAAGCCTTTTGAGCCATGAAGTGGAAGAACAATGAAAATGTGTTTTTCAGATCCTATGAAAGACTGGAACTATATGCCTTTTACATGCCATAAATTTCACAAGACTCTTTAAAGTGCTTTGGACATCAGAATACAAGGATGGATAATTGATAAGGAAAACATGCACAGATGGTTGCTGGTGTTCATTTTATGATGCTACTGAGATAAAACCTCTCAGAAATAATCATTACTATAGGAAAAGTTACAAGATTTTAAGAACCTGCTTGTTCCATATCCTGTCTGTGATCCTGATTTTGCACAGATCTCTTTGTAGGACCATAAATTAGCCTCTCTCTCTCCTTTTTTTATTTTTGAAATTTTTTTCAATAACTTCAAGGTCATCTTAGTTTTTAAATTAGCAACAAATGTTATCCTTCACGTCCTTGAAAATCTCCTGAGTGAGACACTGAAAATATATAAGCCTGCCAATATATAATATATAAGGCAGATTGAAATTAAATCAGTACTAAAAATACTTTTGTACTGTTAATAGGAAAAATCCCTATTATTCAAGAAATCAACATAGGTAAACACTACAAGCATACAGAGCTTCCAAAATGTTGAAAAAGAGAAACAAAAAGCCTCTTCTATCCAGAAAATGTTTTCAAAGCAATAAAAGCATCACTATTTAATGGAATGCTTTCCTTCAGTAGATCTCAACATAAGTAAATGTAAGAACTCAGTCTGGTGGAAAGTAATTTTGTGTTTCTACTTCCTAAAGATTGGAGCTGTAATTCAGCAAAACGCTGAAGTATATCCTTAAAATCTAGTCATTTCCCTAGAACATCAAAACCAAAATGATTTATAGAACCAAAAATACATTAAATGTAAGAATAGTATTATTTCAAATACATAATTGTACTGAATTCTAGAGAAGCACAGCTGCTTTGTAGCCCTGGGAATTTTGATAGAATTTTGACACCACCTACCACAGTGACACCACCTAACACTGTAGTGACTCTGCCAACAATGAAGGTGATGGCAACTTCCATGAATACATTTTTTCCCTATTTGCACCTGATCTAACCTGCTGGTGGGTGAATTTCTCCCAAAGATACTCAGGCATGTTAGAGAAGAAAATTAATTTTTCAGCTGGAAAACCAGAAGTCAGTCAGGGAAAGTACAGCAGCAATTACTACAGAAGAATTAAGGATAAGGAAGAGCATAGGGCAGAAATAAGAATAGGTTAAATTTAAGATTGTTTATGACCTGCTGTCACTTTTGCTCACAGGATGCATTTGCAGAGAGCTGGGCTGGGGGCAGTTCTGCATTATTCAAATGAAGTATTTCTCTGCATTTGCCATAAAAGCAAAAAGCTCTCTGTCATGATATTCTGCAGTTTTACTTGTGTGTTTACCCATTCCTCAGTTCTGGGAATCAAGCCTTTCTAATGCAAGGATGTGGTTAAAACCATAACTTATTTCTGCAGCCCGTTGAATGGCTTGGAAAACTTAAGGATAAGCTGGCTCTCTCAGAATATCTTGCAAGCTCCATTAGTCCAAATGTTTCAGAAAACAAAGAGGAAAGCAACACCCTGGTCAGAAAAGCTCAACTCAAGATTCACAAGTCTTGCCATCACCACCACCCTTCTCAAGAGCTGCACTGTGGGGCTGTTTTGCTTGGGGTGCAAGTGTGCCTGTGGAAAACAGTCCCACATCCACCTCTGCAGGGTTAATGGAAATTAAAAACTCCACTGAGAAACTGGCAGTGCTTCTAACTCACGTGAGTGTCTCACACAGACTGTGCCAAGGGATCCAGTTTCTGCCACACTCTGCATCTGCCAAGTGCCATGAAGAAACCAGTGAGATTTTCACGGAATTTTCAAACTTTACAAACACCCACGACCATAAGTAAAGGAAGGAAATGTGACTGTAGCAGAGCTACTGTACTTTGAAAGTTTCCCTTAACAAGTGCATTTAAAGGTAACAAGTTGTTTCCCTGACCTGCCAACTTTAAATGTGCAGCTTAATGTATTAATGAAAAAGCCAGTTCTCTCCTCATGTTTTATAAAAACCTGGAGCCAAATTATGACTTTGTGACACTTTTTCTATACCCATGACCTCAGACTGTGTTCCTGATGAAATCCTACACATAACCAATACAATCGAATTACAAATTAGAACCCATAGATTCAAACACATCTCAGATTCTTTAAGTAGAATAAAACCAGAAAAAATCCTCTTCACATTTTCAGAAACAATCCTAACCATGCTTGTCACAAACCAAAGACATGTAATTCTCTTTTTACCCTTTTCCTTAGCCCAAAACTGGTCAACTTGTATTCCTGGAATTCAGAAATACTGTGTCAGTGGGGTGCTGACAGCTTTCTGGTTGTACTGATTCACTCGCCTCATTTGTTCACCACGTCTTCTGTCCACTCATTTGTCATTGTCCTGAACACTGTGCTCAGTCAATAAATCTTTATTGGAATAAATTGTTCCACATGACTGTCATCTCTCCCACTGGAATAGAAGTCTTCTGCAAGTGAGTGATCTCTTGATTCAAGTAGTTTTTCCCTTCAGATATATGTATGTTGTCATCAGCTCCTTTATCCACCTCCCACTGACTTTTACTGCAAGCAAACACTGCCTAATGCAATATATTTCCTTTAACTGAAAAGAAACCTAAAGAAAAACTACACCTCACAGAGAAAATGTTCTCCAAGGAGGCATTATTTAATTAACTAAATTTTGAGACCACCATTTAAGTTTTACTTCCTGAAGAATACATCCCATCCAGTTTCCCTCTCAATTTTAAGAAAGACAGAGGATGTGGTGGAGAGCAGAATTATTGGTTGGGCTAGAATTAGAAATTTAAAGAAGACAATCTCAGTAGTCCAGGCTAATCACTGACCTAAGCCACTAAGAATTCAATAAGAGTCCTCACAATAAGGAGGCAATATTTGCTACAAAAGCAGATGGGAGTCTTCCAAAAAGTTTATTCTCTTCTGAGAGATGACAGATAAAAGTTGATCTGGCAGATGGGACAGGTGCTGCAATAGGACTACTCTATCCTGAGATGCTTAGAGATTAAATTCTTTGTTGGGTGAGCAAACAATCCTAATAGAGAAAGGACACTACTTTGGAAGAAAACATTTCATTCTGTAGTTCTAAAAAACATTTAGCCCTTAGGTAAATCTCCTTCCAGCTTGTCTGGGTCCATGAAAGAAGTTGGCCTAATTCCTCACACTTCAAGAGAAATCTCTCCTTTTCAGTCAGGGTTATTTTTTTGGTCATCAGTAACCATTAAATTCTGCCTTGTAATCATTTTTCTATCACTGAGTTAAGTAGTTACATAGTTAAAATACTTATTTCATAGACATTATTACAGTAGAGCAATTTGCATGTATTTTAATGAATTAATAACTTGCTATATCAATAAAATAATTATTAAAGAGCACATCTTTATTTTATCTCATTGCTACTAAAACTAACCAAGTTGGGGGTCATGCAGGACACACAATCAAAGGCAGAATATCAACATCTCCTGTGCAGGGCAAGCAACAACAGAACTCTGAGAGCCAAACCCCTGTCATTTCCTGTCCTTCTAACACTTATCCACTGCTCTTCAATTCATTTTGATCTGTGCTGTAGGTCTTCAGACTCACAGACAAGGAAATCAAGCACAGATAGAAATAAACAGCAAGTCTTTAGAGGGTCACCAACCTCTCCAGAGATCACAGGACTCAAGGGTACACAAAAAAGGCTCTTTCAGCTTGGCCTGTTGTGTAGCCACACCAGAAAATATTTTTGTTATTGAGGCTGCTGTGACAAGCAACCAAAGGCAACCAACTGAGGAAGAAGACAGAGGAAAAAATGATGCACACATATTTAAAAGAATTACACCAGGCAGGTAAGGGAAATGGATACTAGAAACCCTGTGTGAGGAAGGATTATTTCCAAAGGCAGATTTAGAGGTTCCTGCCTCATCTAAAGTACCCTTTCAGGAAGTTTAGAACTTGGAAAGCTCAATAAATAACAGGATCTTTGCATTCTATGTTGCCTAATGATTCATGTTTCTTCTGCACATTTGATTAGTTACAGAAGAGCTCCATAAGGTTTTCAGAAAGAAAGATCACAGGTTTTGACAATCTCTTTTGACAACTCAGTGCACTAGATAAGATCAGTGTTATAGTAACACTGCATTCTTCTTTCAGTTTTATGCCTTATGCAAAACTTGGTGTTTCTTTAGAGGTGTGTATGAATCACATGTAAGCATATTAAAAGAAACAATACAACAAATGTCATAATTTTGAAATAGTTAAGGAATTCCCCTTATCACAAAATACACTGCCAGAACATTGATCAGCTCCGGGTGAAGAGTTACTATAGAACTGTGTTTGCAAACAAAACAAACAAAACAAAAACAAAACCCCCACAAACAAACAAACAAACAAACGAATAAAGAAAGAAAATTTCTCTATGTTTGTTAAGTGGAAAAAAATGAGGGTACAAATGCAGCCATATTATTTTTGACCTGCTGATAATCTGGATTTTCCCACAGTTGTTTTTATAGGAATTACATTCTAAGTACAGTATCTTTGCAGGCATCAAGCTCTAGTTTATGTTTTAGAAATTTATATGGTCTATGAAATTTTAATTATACATTTTTTTTATTGTTGACTAAAATACATTCCTTTCAAGTGGACAGTCACTCGTAGCAACCCACTTTGATGCTGATTGTAGCAAAATATGTGTTTTAATGTTACCTTCAATATTACACTTCTAAAGCCCTAACAAAGAGGATCAGAAAGGTGGAATAAATAACAAAACATAATGAATTTAAAATGTACTCAGAGAAACTCTAATTCAGGCAAAAGAAAGAAAATATTAAGATTTGTGGTCTGCACACTTTTGCACTCCTCATGTCCTCCAGGTGCTTTTATGGCCAGGGGGAAGGACAAGAAAGTCTGAGAAATGTGACCACAGTTGACAGAGACTGGGCACTCAGGAAGCAACTAATAGTGGAAGTGAGGAAAGTGAAAAAAAAAGGAAAAGTTAGTGGCAGAGTGGAAAAGGAGAATAGAAGGCTTTGCTCATAGCTTTTAAATGTGACCCAGCACCATCATTCTTTGCACGTTAGTAAAATACCAAAAAAAAAAAGGGAGTTCTTCTTATGGTTAAAATAAATCTACTTTACTCCAGATACAAAATTCTGTGATATCTACATGTTTCTGAGCACAAAATAAATAAACCCTCATGACATTTAGTGCTTCTACATGGGAAACCCTGTTTGCAAGTAAATAAAAATCAGGTTATGCAGAGTAACCTGATAACTCAGAAAAACAAACCCTGACCAGAAAGCAGAAGCCCAAGCACAGGACTGAAGATTATCTGCCCCAAAGAGAGGACACCACCATGAAAAGACAAGAAGACAGGCAGAAGCAGGTGAAAACTCACCACTGGAGCAGTTGGGTCCTCCCCAGCCAGGCTCACACTGACAGGTGTTCGGAGCAATACAACGACCATGGACACATTTATCAGCACAGTGAGCTGTCAGGGAAGCAAATTTAAAAAAAAAACCCACCAAACAATTAAAGAACTCCTAGGACTGGCAAAAAATATTTTAAAAATATTGTAAGATATTCCTAATCCAGATCTTTTATGTCTCAAGTATCTTTTAAAAAGCAAAATAAACACCAGTATATTAATGTTTGATGGCATCTCTTCAAAACATATTTTACTTCAGTTTCTTTTATTTCTCCTAAGTTTGAATGCTCCAACTAAAACCACATTAGTGCTACCCACATATTTCTGCATTTAACAACAAGAAAGTTGCCCACATTTGATGAAAAAAGAGTCATAGTATGGTATAGGTTGGAAACTCATCTGACTATGGTTAAGGGCAAGAGGCTCTTGTTGGAATTTGGGCAGGATGACTTCCCTTCCAACCTCAACCATCCTGTGACTCTCTGAAGCAAATTCTCATGCCAAGAAAAAGAGAGAAGTGTCAGCAGGCATAAAAAGAAACGCTCTTTTGCAACAGGATGGATAAAAAATGATTTGCAACACACAGTATTTTAATACCAATTTTTCCCAACAATTGCACAGTTCAAATGAAGCATAAAGAAAACAGTGATGGTGATTGAAGTAAGGCATGAGATACAAACCCTCTGAACCACTGCTACCTTAATTCTAAGTGTTAAGCAGAGCTGCCTAAATTTGTTCTTTTTCTTTCTTTTTCTTTTTCTTTTTTTTTTAATGATTTACCGACATGTAATTCCAAATTAAGGCTTTCTTTGAAGCAGAGATTTTATCTGAAACTTCTAAAAAAAAGTTGAAATGGCTTTGATACCTGGTATATCCATGTAACTGATCCAGAGTATAATACTCCAAAGAAGAAGAATCTCCAACTAGCAACAGTTTGCTGCCATCACATTAATCACAAAATACCCTTAACCTTCCAAAATACATACACTGTAATTCTTCCCTTCTACTTTGAACAAAAAAAAATATTAAAAATGTGCACAGGAGAATTTTATTTGTACCAACATTTCCAGAGAAACTATGAGAGGAATCTATTGCAGTAGCAAAACTTAACAATAGAAAAAAGTTTAATGGAGCTACATGTGAATCATTTTTGTTTCCGAATGGATTGAAAATTCTCTACAGTAATTAGGTAAAATACTTGCAAAACGTCTGTTTTTTTTTCTTAATTAAAGATGATGAAGGACATTGGTTATCTTTACATTTTGTGTGGCCAAGAAAAAGGAAAATCCCATAGAGATCAATCACATTTATCAAAAATATCTTTGGTTATCTGTGATCCCCATCATTAACTGGTTATTTTTACAGTCTTTAATTTTCATTCTCAGCTGTTAGTTCTAACAAACAACTTTTCAGATATGCATTAAAATTATCTCCTTCAGAAATCAACAGACAGAATATTAATTTTAAAATGTTCAATGAAACAAGACATAAGCACAAAGCTATTTCATTGTTCTCTATTTATTTATTATGAAAAGATTGAATTTAAATAATACATCACAATTTTCCATTAGTCTTATAACTTGACATGAATTGTATCTTTTTGCCCGGTTAGCACTGCCTTGGGCACCGAAGGCCTCCAAAAACCAAATGTGTGAAAAATCTTTCCAGCAAACCATGATACAAAAATAAAAGTGTTGTAAGAAACTGGACCCATGAAAGGAACAGAAGAAACTCTTGGAGCATGTCCTTCCACTGCACCTTGTGCCATGCTGAGCACATGGATCCACAACCTGGGTTTACATTCTCTAGACACCTTTTGGGCTAAATTATTCTTGGCAAAGGAATCCTGGTTAACTTCTGTAACAAGGCAGCGTGTGTAAAAAAATTATTGTACTGGATGTGAGGATAAGAGAAGCAAAATTTATGTCTACAAAAAGGTGAAGACAACATGAAAAGCACTAGAACAGGCTGAAAAGACATGAATTGAGTCAGATAAACTATTTTCTCTTGTTTTTCTATGGAATTGTTGGACATGATTTCACCTGCAAGAGCAGGTTCTCTTATCCCCATGTCCATTGCAGAATTTACTTAAGATATGTTGTCTATTACATAAACAAAGCTTGAAATATTTTGGCTGTAATTATACAAGTAAAATAAATGACCACATGGTTTAACTCCAACTTACTCAAAATTAATTAAACATTTATAGTGAAAAAAAACTTATCTTTTAAACTATATTTTAAACTTTTTTTTCCAAATAAATTCTTTACTTTGATACTGAATGTTAGAAAATATCATTTGGTTAATCCTTTTTTCCTATGCTTGATGGTTGTTTCCTGTTAAAGTGAATGATATCCAGTTATGTATTAAGATTTTCTATTTCATGACTTGAGGAAACTCAACAGGCATAATTCTCCATTAGTTTTCTTCGGAAGGTACTACACTGTCAGAAACTATGTGAAGGTAATGTTCAAGCTACCAAAATGCTGTAGGATCAATCTACAAGAAAGCCACCAGAAGATACCTTAAAATCTTTGAATTCTTTCATTTCAGAAACCTGCTAAAAATTCAATGGACTTTGTAAATGTAAAAAAATGTATAAAAATAATTTAAATAGAAGGTTGCACTTTTTGATAAAACTTCAAGTTTGTAGCTCAGCCCAACATCCATATACCAAATCTCTTAGGGATTGTCACTTATATTAGAAAACAAAGGACAAGAAATTCTTGGAATAAATAAGAAATGAGTCAATCACTCAGCCTGGTATGGAGTTTTCAAAGGCCAGGAGTAAGCTCCTTTATAGAACGTCACCAAATTATTCTACCTTTCTATCTGCATATAAACCGCATTCAGATCACCTCAGAAAGTTCATCAGATCTAAACATGCACTGTCATTTTAGGAGCAAAAACAACAACCTGAGCTCCAGTTGACCTACTATTCTAAGAGACACTGGCAGTTGTGAAGACAGCAGTCAAAAATTTGTACATTATTCATGTCCTTTATAAACAGGAGTTATATGAGGACAGCACAACGCACTCTCTGTTGGTGGAAGTTACTTACTTACTAAGTACTAACAGATACCTTCACACTTATAAAACAGTCCAAGTACTGACCTCATATAATGTTGGATTTAAAATTAAAATACCAATTTTTTTTAACCCACCTGAAGACAAACTGAAATGGCAAAACTAATAAAACTCAGGATACTTACTGTAATGAATGCTGCTTGCCATTATAAACTCAGTGTGCAGGAGAATATGTCTATCCTGCCCAAAAATGTACACACAAAACTGTTTGTATTCTAGTAGTTATTAAAATAATTTTAAAATTCCTTAGGAGGTTCCCTGAAAATCTCCCAAAGGCTGCAGATGCAGCCTGACTTCTGAGGCCACTTTGCTACTTTTTAATGGTAATATAATTGCACCATCATGTCAACAAACCCATACATTGGAAAGACAGGTATGTGAGTTTTTAGCAGACTTTTTCAAAAAATTTGTGATAGCTGAAGTGGGTGGTATTTGCTTCTGGTGTAAATATGTTCTTATTATCAGTGGCACTTGTCCAAAGAAGAAGATGATAAAATTCTCTGTTAACATTTGGACAGTTACAGTACAATACTTATTTTTACAAGCAGAACAAAAATTTCTATCTGAGTGAAAAAAGGCCTTTTTTACATATCTTCCATATTCCACACACATATACACATGGAATACAAAGATAAAACACAAAAAGAATTTTAACCAAAAAGTAAAAACATAGCACATGTTTCATCCATGGAAAGATTTCAGGAAGAAGTGTGGAAGTCAGGAGTCACAATTCCACAGAAGTATTGTATCCTAAGATGAATTCAAACTCATCTGTTCAGACTGGCCTCAATAGACTCAAAGATACTTTCTTAAATTCCTGCCAGTGCTCTGGCTGTTGGTTGTTCTTTTCCTTTGTGAGTAGAACATTTACAGACTTTAGCAACATGAGGCCGGCACATTCCTGCAATTCTTTAAAAGAAACTATTAGTTTGACCTTGCTTTCTCATGTGCAGAAAAACACTTTAAATCAAAGATCTTAACTGCTGCATTTTCAAATTCCAGGAAGGGTAGTAAAACAAAAATATAAATAAGGAAATTTTGATGTGTTATGACATCCACAGGGCCTCTTTTTCCAGGGATACAAACAAATGCTGTCCAATACCTCCAATATACATCTCACAACAAGCAGATTAGCACAAGTTAAGAAACAACCTTGTATTTGTATTGAATAAATAAACTTAATGTATCTTTTTCCTGTCCCACATTCACTGCTGTCAGTCCTGCCAACACGAGCACCTAATGCCCAACCCACATGTGTGACTTTGGGCAAACCTTTGTTAAATTCCTCACCATACAATTCCAGGGCTCTGAATTAACATCTTCTCTCTCTTCATTCTGCCTTTCTACTATGCTCTTGAACAAACACCATTTTAAGACCTCCCTAGACTGGCACAATGTAGTACAAGAGAAAGAGAGCAGAGTCAGAGCTGCCCACAAACTCTGCACACAGCTCTTCCCAGTTTTGGGTTAGGAAGGTGAGACAGGGGCATATGCCACTCAAAACCAGGCACCTTCAAGCAGTTGCTACAGATCTCTGTGCATTTTCCATGTGATCATTAGTTGGAATCACATCAAGTCTGGTTACTTGGATACCTGAGAGCCATTTATCCTGTCATTTGCATATGCACAACACTTCATGACTTCACATGGCTTTGACAAGAGCTGCATGAGCACCACTAATGAGTAGCTGAGCCCCTACAACTCAGCTTCCATAAATCCCTCATCCAAGGGCAGCCAAACCAGCACTGTGATAAAAGTACGGAATTTCAAGGCAAAAAGAAGCTAAACTTACGGACACACATTTCCCTGCTTTCATAAAATCCAGGGCAGCACTGGGATTTACGCCTGTACATCGTTTTTTCACCATGTCTGTAGGCAGTACGGTAGCTGATCCTAAAAAAAAGGAATGGATGGTGTTACACACAGTTCATGGTTCAGAAAGAAAGCAGTATATGTTCTTGCACATTCTAAAAAACCTCCAGGTGTCATAAGATAGAAAATATTCTCCAAGAGGTCTTGATTTGTCTGTTGCTGATTCAAGAGTCCAAGTGGCTCCCCAACAAGCCTACTTCACTTGTGATGGTTCCTACCTATGGGCATATTCTTCACATATTCACATATGTGACATTGCTTGGACAAGCTTTGTCCAGCAAACTCAGATCACAGCAGTTAGACAGTCTGGTTAACATAGCTAAACTATAGTACATATCAGGCTTGATTTGGACAGACACAAAATCTTAAAAAACATCTACAGTATCAGTGGTTTGACAATATTAAGATTTATACATCACCTGTGTCGTGTGCACTTAAACCAGTTTAGGATGTCAGTACAGCTGGTGTAGTAAATTTGATCAAAAGGGTGTGGATATGACTCTTGCACTGTAACTGAGTAACTGGGGAGAGACAGAGAGAAAACAGAGATCACTGAGCAAGTGCTTTATAGTACAGTCTGATTTAATTAGTTCTTTAACACAATCCTGGTATAGAATGGAATAAATATAACAAGATACTCATAAAAGAAAGCTCATAAAGAAAAAAATATATGCAGAGAGTAATCATGTCTCTGTGTAACAAGTTGGACGAAATTCTGCTACTAGACATTTAAAGTAATGCAAATTTAATTTGTTTTTAAAACTAAAACACCTGTACCCCAAATGAGTGGCAAACTAAAGCAGTGTGTCATAAGTGTTCTTCCGTAGCACCTTTTATTAATGTAACTGGATAGCAGGAGAACTAGTTAAGGAGCCAGAAAATGAGGTTTCTTATGTTATCACTCAAAACAGAAAAATAGAAAATAGGGCTTTCTGAAAAATTTCTTTTGAAAGCAGTGTCTGTGACTATGCAAAGCATCCAATATATTTAGATACTAAGTGGATGTTAGCACAGAAATACACATAAGTATTAATGAGTGAAAAATTACATAAGAATCATTCCACCAAACAGTCCATCCAGCAATCTGAAATACATAAATATTAAAGACAATATTACTAATTTGTATCAGAGAACCTCCCACACCACACCCTGCCCAGCTTGAAATACTATACTGAAAAGCTATTATGATTTTCTGCCAAATTACACAACTATACAGTGTCCTAGAAATAAAACTATGCTCTAAAGTCCAGAGCCTCCAAAGCTGTCAGTCGGGCAAGAGGAACAGAGCCCTATTGTGAAAGGGGAAAATATTGAATCATCCCAGAAAACTCCTCAGGAGGCTGTTTATGCTGGCAGTCAGTCGGCCCTTGATTGCGCAAGGGACTTGGAAAATAGAGGAATGCATGGCAAGTTCCTGCAGTAGGGCTGATTCCCAGGACCAGCCAAAACACTCTGCAGCCCACCCAGCTTTAACTTGCCTCCACTCACACCCTCCCTGACCTCTCAGCACCCACTGCAGGGCAACAACCACAGACTGCTCTTCCTGCTGTCATCACTGCACTGAGGGAAAGCACATCCAGACCCACTTTAGCTGCCCAGATCCTACTCCCTATTTTCCTGCATCCACATGAAGGCAACCAGCCCTAATCCATCCAGCTGTTCCAGTCCAGCAGAGTATCAGTGGGATGCTGACACTTGCCTGAGGCTCTGCACTCTTTGTTCAAGGCAGGGCGGGCTCTGCCCCTTCTCACTGTGATCACAGTTCATTTGTAAAGACCATTTCAGCACTGACTGGGGTAGGTTTATTTAGAGCAAATAGCACTGCCAGTAACAGTGGCAGTAGAGAGCTCGTATCTGGGGCTTTATTCTTTCATACTTGTTTATCTTTGTTGTCTGCTCTGGGCAACAGTGTGAACGTTTCAGTAAGTTTACTTGATATTGCTCCCTATTTCTGAGGCATAGCAGAAGAAGGAAAAAAGTTCATACTTTTTCATTTGCACGGTTGCTAGATATATCTTTAGACATATTTTTGTTTCTGCAAACTTTGGTTAGCTTCTTTTAAAATACAGCATGCAATGTCAATAGTTATATTTGCAGGTTTTACCTATTTTGCTTCCATGATGATGTAGCTTCCTTCAAAACCACTTTTAACTACAAAAACTGTAGATGAAGTATACACGATAGAGAACAGTGTCCAGTAATGCTGTAGACACATGCCTGAATACTATAAAAAGGTACTTAGTATGGTGCCACATTGTACAAATTGTACACAACAAGTGAGGCAGAGATGCTTCACATGAAGCTCAGATAAGTTCCTGAGGAAAGTCCTTAAGTGATTCTTTTTTTTTTAATAGACTCTATTAAAAAGTATATACAAGTTTCAAGTTTCTTTGTAAATATTCAGTCATATCAATCACAAATAAATGTGCAGTGGCTTGGCAGCAGTCTCCATGATTAAACATAAAACAGTTTTCCCCAAGTGCAGGAAATACTGATGTCCTCAAGTGAACTGTGAAAATCAGTGTCTCATGGACTATCTGATCAATCGTGGGCATAACAATAATAATGAGACCGTAAGTCTTGGTTTCAGTATTACAGCCTTTACACAAGAAAAGAAGTTGAGCAGACGCTTGAGGCTCAACCTGTCCTACCCACTGTGGCATTCTTGTAATTAATGTGAAACTGAATGAACAAAGGGAGCAACTACATTGATGGCATTTCATTTTGTATGTTATAATTTTCTGAATCTCATCAAAATAATTAAACAACAAACCTTAATTCAGATTCTGTGAATGCTGAAGAGGAAAAAAATCAGCATAATCAAATTTGGCCAAATTCCAATATGGTTAATTGTATTTTGAATATGTAAAAGCTTCTTCTCAGTTCAATTGGAAAAAGCTATTTTTATTCACTTCTTGTACCCAGATGGTTGTGTAACATTGCTGGTACCACTGAAGTGTTTATTGCATCCTAGGCCCTACTGCAAAGATGATTGCATTTCAGACCAGTGTGAAATAGTCTCTTACTTGTCCATGAACTTACCTTGCCCATGCAGTAAAGTGAAATCTTCCTCCTCATTTTGTAACTCAAATAACAGCTTTAAATAAATTGAAGTGTGCCAAGTAAAGCAAAACAAAACTGTTACATCAGAGTTTATGTAATTTATTCTCCAGAAGAAAACATTACCTTTCCCAATGGCTACACACATTGGGATCTTCCAGATTCAAAGATAAGGTTGGATCCATCCAGTGGTTCAGGAATATGACAGGGAAGCCAAAGAAGAAGTTCAAACGAAGAACCATTTTTTCAACAAGATGACTGTAAAAACAAAACAAAGCAAAACAAAAAAACAAAAACCCAAACCATTTATTAATCACAGTAAGAATTTAAATGCCTTTGCTTTGCATGGTTATCAGACACCCTCACATATTTTCCTACATTGTTACTGATCTTTAAAGTTGAAGTCCTGAAATTTAATTCCCCCTCCTCAGGAGGTTGTACAATTTCCAAATAAAATAAACATTGTACTCATAAATAAAAAGCCATTGTAGTATCATAAAAATCCAAAATATTAACCTACCACTTTCATTAAGCAAATTATTTAAATTTGCATACTGAAATACTCTTAATCCAGCCAGCCACTAATCCATAAATGGCAGAATAAATGCTATTAATTAGTAATTTATAACAACTTAAGCTACTATATTTTTGTTTCAGTGAGCATTTGATCTTACTTTCTCATTCACACTCAAATTGTGGCTTCAAAAATCACCAAAAAAAGAGAGAGATCATTGAGTCTAATCTGTAGTATAATGAGAAAATAATTTCTAATAAATACATTTGACTTAATACACATATTTTTAACCAACTACATTAATCAAAAATAGACATTTCTTACTTTAAATATTATGGAACAGAATAAAGTGAACCACAACCATAACTTTATGAGAAAAAAGTCCAGAGGGCCATGAGAGAAAAAAAAAGAGAGATGAAATAGTCTTAGTTTACAATATCCTTTTCAGAAGTTAATATAAAAAAAGCAAAAAGCTTACAATAAGAAACTATTATATTTAAGATGTCTGAGGATACAGAGGTGAACCCATTTTGCTAAATCCTTCTTGAAAAATCAGGGCTGCTGAAAGACATTTCATGGTCTGTAACTTTTCCTCTGCATGCAGCAGATGTAGCCAGTGTGCAGTTATTTAAAAAGCAGCTGCATTTTCAGCTAAAAATTCCAGTGAAGTGGTGATTTCATTGAAAAATAGTCACTCTGATTAAGCAGACTGTAAGTGGTATTTCCTTTTTTCCTTTTATTCTCAACTTCAACAACTTTCCTTTTGCAGGATACATTTAACAAAATTCAAAAAAATAAAAAAATAATTTGCATGAACCCCCTAGTGTAAAACTTGATTGCATTCCAGATCTTTTGCTTAATTATTAAGGAAAATCAAAACAGAAAATCAGTACAGCTGATTAGCATTGCTAAAGTGTTTATAGTAGCAATAAAAGATGTAGATGACTCATTTAACTCTTGCTGTCTACAGTTTGTACCAAGAGAAGCTGTTCAGATATTCACATTTGCTCAAATTAACTCACCCAATAATACAGGAATATTTTCACTATCTACATGTACATAGAACCTGTAATTTAAGTACTGGAAATGCTCATGTTGGAGAATGCCTCCTGTGTGGTAATTAGTAGCTATATGAGACAGAAAAAAAACCTTCTTGCTAAAACAAAAAGCTTCTTGACCTACAGCACCAGATCTTTCTTCCACTAAACCACACAACTGAACACTAAAATCTTATTACCATTAGCATTTTCTGTAGCAATTGAGCAAAAACTTTGTTGACAAAGCTGCATCTTTACTCACATTCTGGGCAGGAATTTTAAGGCAGGTTCTGTGCTGTATAAGGTCTGTTTAACTCACAGACTTCTTTGTTTCCCTCGACTTTAATGCAGGCCTATGATTTAAAAATGTTAACAAGAAAGCAGTGCAGCTGCATGAGGCAACTGTACAGTACTCCCCTAAATTTCTGGAACCTAATTAAGGAAATTTATCTCATTATACATTTATTATATCAAAGGAAGATGATCAATAATAGTCCTATTAAAAATTAATCTGATAATCCCAAGGCATGTTATAATTACTAACAAGCTCCTTTCAAAACAGTGTAACAGGTGTGCAAAATATTCTCCTAAAAATTACAGGTACTCACCTAAAAACATTTTAACATGAGCAACTACAAAACTGCACTTGTCAGAAGGTGAAAAATCCTGTATGTGCACCACGTAAGAACAGCCAGTTAACCATTACTACCCATCCTCTGAGATTTGTAGGCACTTTTTCTGCCACTACCAACTATATTGTCAGTTTTGCTTTGGTTTGGGGTTTTCTTTTTTTTGGCTATATAGAGTTCAGGATCAAAACTAGGGAAATAAGAGATAACTAAAAGGGCAAACAAGTGCTTCTCCTCTATAAGATGAAAATTGAGACACGACTACAGATTAGTCTCTCCACCCACCCAGAGCAGAGGCACAAGCGAAATGAGGGCACGCAGCTCTCCTAAGGAAGGGAAGTAAATGCAAGTGGAACAGGGGGAGAAGAGGAAGGTACAATGTTACAAAATCTAAAAGAAGTGAAGGTTACTCAAGGCTGCAAACAAATATTTTTTTGGTCAGCAAAATCAAGTGCTGCCAGTGAATTAACCAGGATTAGAACTGCATGAGCAACAGAGAATAGTAGGATACAGTTGCTAACATGACATAATGGACCCAAGACCAAGTGAAACGCTGATGCAGCTTTCTCATTACTGTTGCAAAAGCATTTTTACCAATGAAACATGAAAAATGCAGCAGCAACATGCCATTTAGTTAGAAGATGAACTTCAGAACAGTAAGAGCCTTTCATAGTCTCATGGTATCTGTACAGTTTTACAGCACTCCTTTTCTGCCTCTCTGCACTGATATGGCACAGGGATGGCAAACCCTTCTGTGGGCTGTAAACCCATGGGCTGTTCTTAATTACACTTACATTGGATTAAACTACACATACAGCAAGTGCTATTTTAGAAAATCTTCATTCTGTCCATGATAGTTTCCATCAACTTTCAGACTGAACTGTAAACCCCACTGTTGTCACTGTAGAGTCTCTTGATAGTGCCTTTGCCTTCACACTCTCCAGAGCACCACAAAGGGTGCACCCCATCCCAGTCTGAGTGCTACCTGCAACTGGAACATATATGGCTCCAGATCAGACAAAGAGTTTTTCTAAACATTTTTTTTGGTAAAGAAGTGTTTGGTCTTTCACTTCTTATATTGTCTTTTTCATAACATTATACTCCTGAAGTTCAGCTCCTCTACCAGGGGCACAATGTGTTCATAAAAACATCTCTTACACTACCGATGTCAGGAAAAGCAAAATTTGAATCTGACCTAATCTTGTCAATGATGATTAATCCCATGTTAACTTCAGTGGAAAAAAAAATCAACAAATGAAACCAACTGATTGCTTTTATTGATTACATTAGAGAATTAATGGGTGAAGAGTAGAAGGCGTTTCCCCTTCGGCAATCAGTAAATCAGTTTGACACTTTGTCATGTGCAATCTCACTCATAAAGCAAATTCAAACTAACCTGAATAGGAGCATTATCACGCAGACCAGACCCCTAGACTGGCTGGAGATGTGCAATCACAGTAAATGTAAACTGATGGATCTTGTCTCAAATTAGATCCCAGAAAAAGGCTGAGAGGAGTTAATATCTAAGACGCAAAATAAAACAGAGTGACACACTTGGAAGAGTCCAAAGGTGTTTAAGATGGGCTAGGCACATGAAATGGGAAACACAATTCATTTAGTCTGGTACCTGGAGAATAACCAAATCAGAGGCTGTGCTGGAGCAAGTAAGTCTCCTTGATGAAGACAAATGATACACTGCTACTTTTTTCATGTGCCCTGTTATTAAGAAAAATATATCAATAATGAATTACCATTTTTCCTCACTTAATAGGGTAGGTAATCTTTATTTTTCAGTCTCTCTTTAATTAGCAGAGCTTCCTAGGAAAAGGTAGTTTATGTAATCACAATACTTGTGTGTGTGCTGGCCTCATGGCCAATAAATTCCAAATCCACTGGTCACTTAAACTGGAAGTAGCAGAGGTGAAGAAGCCTTGACTTGTAAAGTTACAGAGAATTCAGTGATAACACACACATCTGGAGGAGACAAGGCTTTATTTGCCCGTAAGTCTTGGAATTACCAGTTTTGAAAGGTACAGCATCATAATTCTTTAAGTAATGCTACCATTTCACAGACTGCATATCTCTACCACTTCTACTAAATATAAATGCAATAATCCACTCTCTGATCCTAAAGCACAAAAGGCATCTGTTAAACTGTATTAAAGCTGTAAATTGGAGTAAATTTTGTAGTAAATTTTTGAGTTTCTGATTTCTTGAAAAGCAAGTCCTTTTGACCCAGCAACTTCACTTGCTGCCATACAACAACCTCACCATTCAGTGAGAGTTTCTCTAGGTGCTAAGCTGGCAGGGAGATGTATCCATTTATCAGTCATCTTCTCCCTCCAATCAGTATTAAAAGGAGGGGGAAAGATAGTTCAGTGGAAATGGTAGTCAGCTCTGCACCAGGCAAGGAGGCATGTTAAAGACAAATGCCAGTGCGCCAGATACTCTGCAGGTAGACTAATTATTATCCCTCAAAGGAAGGCTGCCAAACATCCCACATATGGGGTCATGTCACAGTAGTTGTCATTGCTAAATTAGAGCTCTTTCACTTTAAAATATTTTCTTTTTTTTTCCCAGGCAGATAACAAATATAGGTCTTGAATGTGCAAATGTGATCATTAAGGTTACCTACAGCACATGGTACTGTATGTTTAAAGACTAGTCCGATGGGAAGTCAACAGGATGAACTGCTAAAATAATCTTTTGGCTAAATTTGCTGGCCAGTTGTTTTCTACCCAGATGAAAAGTTACCAAATAAAGACAGTTAAAGCTGTCTAGGATCCAAACCACAGTATCTGAAAAGTACACTTGAGAAGATGAAATAGCACCTTTTACAAGACACTTTGGGTGAAACATATAAAATTAAATCAAGTCCATACACAGGTATGGACACACCTCTCAGCCCTGGGCACTGCTCCCAGAGTGGCTCTTGAGAGTTAACACTCAGTTCTCAGTAATGAAAGCAAATATCATATAATTTAATAGAGGTTATGTGGTATAGGCTTGAGACAAAAATCATATCTACATAGACAGACTTCTTTTTTCTCCCTCCTTCCCTTTTTTTAAAATCAAATAATGCATTCCTTACTGGACCATGTGGTTATTAATCCAGGTCTGTTTTAAAAGCACAGGTGAAGATCAGAAAACTAAAAATGGCTGGATACATAGAATCATAGAATCATACAATCAGTTGGGTTGGAAAAGACCTCCGAGATCATCAAGTCCAACCCATATGTTTAGGGAGAGTTACTTCTCAAGTTAGATATTACGAGCATTTATGAAAGCTCTGTAAAGAGTAATATGATAAGAAATCTGTATCAAATCTTTGCCATAGGCCCTTAGGCAGACACCATCACCAGATTTCTGATACTTTATGGGTTTTTTTCTAATAGAAATCACAAGAAAGGACATTGCACTTATGGATGTAACTGTGAAAATTTTGTGGTTGCTGGCAAGTTGCCTGGGACAATCCTGTGGCTGCCTAAATACACCCATGCCTGGTTCCACCACTCTGGAAATTCTCATTCATGGTTTTACCCTCTCTTGACCAAAGCTTTTGTGACCCCTGTTTTCCTATTATCAGCCTTCCAGACACCGTGTCACTTCCAGCTTATTGCCAGGATATAAAGAAATACAATCAAAGGACTGACACAATTCCCTTGTCTTCCTGTACAATTTAGGATCAATTTCAAATGTGCCCACCTTCCTTTAAAAGTCTTATGCTTTTCTTCAAAGACCATCTCTGTTTCTTTCCTCCTGCATTACATGCACGTTCTCTTCTTCCACATACATTTTCATCATACATTAGATTCTTCCCTTTCCCAGACACAGCCTCTGTTATCACTGGCAAAATTCTTCAGTCTGCAGATCCTTACACTTGTCACAGCCTTTCACTGGGCCCTTTCATTACAAAAATCAGACATATGAACTCCTGCATTTGTTTAAAACTTCCAGTTGCCAAGAAGATGTTATAATTTGAGGAAAAAAGATTGTTGGCAGTACCTTTGTAAATCATCCAGTGAAATGCCATTTTGCATACAACACCCTACAGAAAATAAAGTTGTCATTACAGTTAGCTCCTGTTTTTATGATTTAGACAGAGCATTACACTCCTCTAAAACTTTATCACAGTACTTTGTTATAAACTTCAATTTCCAAATTATTTGCTTTTTTAAAAAAAAAGTTAATTAACTCTGATGCCATTTCACTTTAACAGCTTCTGAACATTCCAATGCATTACTTATCAGTTTTTCCACCTCCAGCAATCAAAGCATTTACAATTCCCTGCACAAGCCTCACACGCCACTGCCACCCCCACCCCACTCACAAAATTCAAAACATTGTAGTAGAAAAATGGGAACTCAAAAAGTTTTCCTTTGGCAGTTCATTCATTCACTTCTATCTTTTATTTTGGCTATTTGGAAAGGTTGGAATGGATGGAGTGCTGTTGTGTTCTTTACCCAATGGGGAAAATGGTCTCCTCCTCTAACAGCAGAGGAAATAAGAGAATTCCCAGAGAGAAACTGAACCTTCCAGGTGCCAGTGCAGGTTTCCTGCACACTTGGGTATACATATACATGTAGGTAGCTGTACACAGACACAGGCTGATTTAATGCACTTCTAGATAAATAGTTGAAGCTGTAAGACAAGATGTGCTTCAGTTAATAAATGAGACTTCCAAGAAATAAAACTGCTAACAACACTGACAATGGGCAACAAAAAGCCAAGTTCCTTCCAACTCTGACAAAGCAAACAACTTTGTATTTTATGCAGGAGGCCACTTTGATACTAAAAGAGTGATTTCATAACAAGCATTCTGGTTCTGATTTATGTCAGTTTCAGTTTTCTCTTACAATAATTTTTATGACACCTCAAATCATTAAATCCTTAAATTAATTTTTAAAATGATGAATCAGTGCCCAGTACCTCAGTAAAGGAAACTAATGAAACATGCCTCAGAAGCTCTAACAATCAGGAGATTACTTTTTTGGCTGCAATTAATACCATTTTCTAAGAAAATGTCTCTTATTTTAATATGCTAATTTACTTTGGTTACAGGTTATCTGAAACTTTTTAAATGTCTACTGCTAATTTCAGTTGAAGGCAGTGTAATTTGAACCCAGAATAAGCAAGACTACAATTTTATTAACTTGAGCACAAGGCCCTAAATCCCACAAAGCGTTATCCTTCAGGACAGATGTTGACTTCTTTAAACCTGTACCTCTTTGCAGTATGTAAAAGGACAGCAGTAGCACAAGCACAGATCTGTCATTACAAAAATGGTCTATTCATAGAATTGTCTGACAGAGCACCTTTAATAACAAGGAACCCTATTCAGAGATCTAATTTTTGCAGACATTTTTATGCCAAATTAAAAATCTCTATGATCGTGGGTTTAATGAGGTACTCTGTTATTCCCTGTAATAAAAATTAAACGAGAGAGACAGAATTCTTCAGCTTAATTGCCACATCTGTTATTAGGCACTTTACTGTGATTGACTGGAGTGCATGTGTCAGAGACTGTGCCAGAAAACAGGCAAACTTTGTAAGTAGACTTATAGCCCAACTGGCACTGGCAGCATCTCTGTTACAACTTCTGCTGCCTCTCAGCTAAAAATGTAGAAACATTGGCCTTGGTTCAGTCATTCATTAAGAATAAAAATAAGTATTGCAAATTGTTCATAGGAGCGGGTTAAGGTAAATTAAAAGCAATCACTGATTTCAGAAGGAAACACAGTGGTCATCTCAATGTGTGAATGTGTCATCTCTCATTAGTGGGCGACAGACATAAGCAACCCAGCGTTTGGAAACTGCACTGCACAAGATTTCCCATTCAGCAGTACATCTACTGCTTTATTTTGCTACCAGATGAGCAAATGGCTGAGAGGACAGTGAAAAACAGCAGCTTTTGCAGTGGGATTGGGAATATGGTGAGGGAGCTCCTGAGAAGAGCAAAACCAGAATGGACACTGATCTGTGTGGAAATCTGGGATGAAACCTGAACTCACTCACAAAACTGCTTGTTGTCTATGAAATTCAGAGATCATGATACCTGCTGAAAACTCCAGGTATCTTGAGCTGGCCAATAACTGTTATTCCACTGGATTTATGACCAGCTGATCTTACGGCTCTAAAATGCAAACTCTTAGCATCTTCCATCCTGACACAGCAAAATGACTCCGAGCTTACACTCACTTTCTCCCTCAACTAACTTCTTTTTTACAATTTCACACAGGCTTTCTACTAAGGGCACATAAACCTATGCTGGTATGGTCAACAAGGAGACAGACAGGCCAGCTGGAATATTGTTTAAAATTACCTTCCCTCAATTTCATCCAGTAACAAGCAAGGCATTATTTGACCTTCCTCACCAATCTTCCGTGTGTTTCCAGAGAGTGCAAAGAAAGGTGAGAATGTGTGGACAAGCAAGGAAAACTGTACCAATATCCATTGCACCCACTCCTGAAAGGCAGAGGGATGCCTTTGTGCTGGCAGCTAAAGCAAAGCTGTCCACCATGGGCTGGGGCAAGCCATGGGCACCTATCAGCTGCCCGGTGAACTAATCCATGTGTAAATATTTCTTCTCTCTGGAGGGCAGGTTGGGACACTCTAATTCCCCCCTTCCAGGAGAGCAAGTGACTGTTTTTTTGGAAAGAGTCTGTCCCAGTCGGTGAGATGAGCCAGGGCAGATGCTCTCTGTCAGTTTGAAGGATTTTGTTGTGCTCTCAGGAGTCTGAGGCTGCTCCACACTGCAAGGGGGTCCAGACAGTTTCCACGTGGCTCTCTCTCTGGGGTCTCTTTCCTTTTGCAATTATCTGCTCTCCCTCACCCCACTGAACTTAGCAAAAGGCAGGACCCACTTAAGCACATTTATTTTAGATACATGTTATGTAATAATCTCACATACAGCTTTTGCTGCCTATAAGATCTACAACACTTCTAACACTAGAAGGCCTTTTGTTCTTAGGGCTACTCTTAATAACCACACTGTATATGGAAAGTATTCAGTCTCCTGTCTAAATGCTTTATTTTATTTCATAAATAAAGTCAACAGCAGAGCTGAAAACAGAATTTAGGTCTGTTAGTCTCCGTTTTCAGCCTACCCATAGACCCATGGCTCCAGTTTGATATTCTGCCACAGTGGCAATGACATGAATATCGTGCTTACACTACTTATTCTAGATGTAGCACAAGAACCATGAAATACAGACTTTTGTGTCTTAGAAATTTACAAAGGAATCACCACACACAGTATCACATCTGAGAGAATTTTTTCACAGATTTGGGTCACCTCTGAAGAGGCCAATAATACCCTCTTGTCTGTTTGCTTTTTCATTTCTTTATTTTTCCCACTGGTGTTCTGGTTGGAAAGAGCAATGAAGAAAAACACACATATATGCCTAAGAGAAAAGCTCAGTGTACTGAAACTTTGCTGTTTCACTGGAGATGGGCAATACAACAGAAAGCAGGGTAATTTTCAAAAGTGCAGTGAGGGACTCCCACAGGACAAGAAGAGAAAGTTTAAAGTAGGATGCAGGCTCCAGAGATGTTTCTGAATGGCAATAGACATTTTTGGAGTGACTGCAATAGATTTCTACTTAATTCCAAAAGCTTCCTAGTGCAGACCAAGAGGCAGCAAACTCAGACTTTCTTTACAGCATCTCTCATTGCTAGATGAGAAAGAGCATTTCCTCCCCACATCCCAGCACTGCTTCAGCAAACCAACCAAACAAAACCAATCTTTCTGAAGTTGATTTACTGTTGAAATACACACAGAAAGGTTGACAATACGCAAACACACAAAAAATTTTCTTCTGCAACTTCATGGTGCTGACCAGAACCCCAAATCACTGCAACCTTTGAGGTTCACTTACCATGAATGCATATTCTGATTGTCTTTATTCATACATAATGCAAATTGGCATGAATTAGTGTTCAGCAAGAAAGAGTGGAGCATATCGAAAAAGAGCATTAAAGTTTCAGAGGAACAATATTATGCCAGAGATGAGATTAAGTCTCATGGCTCTCTGATGGAAATGGGTAATGGAGATGGAAAAATTTACTGAGCAGCAGGGATACTTAGAGCAAGGAAGTTTCTTTCTTGCTATCTTTTGGTTTTTCAAAGCCTACTCACTCAATCTTCTTACTCAATGATTACAAATGCACCCTTGTGGGTTCAGAGTTTAAACAAGTTCCCTGGAACTTTGGTTCAGGACTATCTTCTGTCTTGCAGTGACAGAGCCCTGTGGCAGAGCAGTATTTACAAGCTGCAGTGCCTTTGGTCCAAACCAACCCTAAAGCACAAAGAGCACTGATGGTGTGAACTCTCAACAGAGCTCATCACAGAGCTGTCAATTCCACTTTTTTCTAATAGAAAATTTAATTGTCTATTTAAAGAGGCCAGTTATCCTGGCTTTGGTGGATGACACAGAGGTATGTGTCTTCCCAGACCGTAAAATTCAAGAACCAGGTGATGCACAAGGGACCCAGGACCACACACCTCACCTCAGCTACTCTGAAAGTCTACTTGAGTTATTCCTGGTTTGATCCAAGCAAGCAAGAAAACTGAGCCCTCAGCCTTTGTTCAATTATTCCCTCTATTTAAAAGAAATGAAACTACCTAAAATTAAATTAGTAAAAAAAGAGAAAATTACAGTCTTTGCAGACTGATAAAATCTTCATGAAATCTACCCTTCAGTTTAAAATATGCATTTCAATCTCACTGGCAGGTACCCTCTAGAAACAGTTGTTATTTACAATACCAGTCTGGGGACGGTGGGGTAGGGGGGAGAGGGGAAAAAAAAAGAAAAAAAGATTAAAAGATCAAGTTACTCTTCACTTCCAAACAAGCCCAGCCACAGCTGTACATCAGCTTCCGAGCAACTGCTCTACAAACACACAACAGGGCTTCTGTCTTCCCACAGGGTTTGCTCGGGTCACCCGCATGTGGTGTGGATTAAAAAGGCAGGAAAGCTCCATTACGGAGCAAGCAGAGCCGGGAGTTAAAGGGACAATCCGGCAGTGCCACTCATGGATACCCCATCCAGGGCTCTGTCTCAAGGGGTCTCCCCTGGATCCAGAGGAGCCCACAAACAGCTCCTGCACACTCTGTAGCTACGGCTGAAAAAAGGGCCCAAAGCATTATTCTGCTTTTAGGTTTTTCACCATCTGAGCAGAAGGAAGTTGGAGAGAAGGTGGTAAGAGAGTTAAGTGGGATTTTCTTAGGCAAAATGAGGGTAATAAAGAGACAGGCTCTGATTTTGGTGACAACAGAGCAACAGTCAGGCAGCTGGTGAAAACTGTGAAATTTTCTTAACTTGGGAAAGCAAAAAAAAGAAAAAAAGAAAAAAGTGTAGCAGTAGTTAGGAGTGAGGCCAAATCTCTTTGCTGGGTGGGATCACCAGCAACTCTGGCCATCATCAGATGCCACCTCCTATGTGATGGAGAAGTCAATCCAGCCCTCAAGGCTGCAAAGGCAAAACAGTTGTTTTTAAACAAATACCTCTCTAACTGAAGAGTTTTCCACTCCAGCTGCTATATCCTATTTACTCAGTATATTTGCAATGGCTGACAGAAGTATGCTGCCTTTGGGACCAAGACTGCCACAGCTCACAAGCTGTCAGGGACATTTCTTCATGTATCAAGTGCTCTTGAAACCCTTTGAAGAGGGTTTATAAACCAGCAAACAAATGCTTACCACAAACACACACAGGCTTAAGTTCTAGTGATCATGATATGTGTGTGTGTGTACTGACAGAGCAGTGTGGTCCAAAATTTTGTAAACACTTTGGGGGAAATTAAAACTCAGTCATACATGTTCAAAAGCACACAGTAGCAAGCAACCCTGTAGCATGGAGCAAAGGAAGTGGAAGATCTACTTGGCCTGTTGGTATATTCTGTCTTATTCCCACCCTGTCTGCTCCCAATGCTATGTTACATGTTTTTTGCTGATTCCTGACAGCAACTTCCAAAAAACACATAAAAAAGTCAATTATGTTATTTTGTACTTATAACTTAACCAGACCTTGGTGTGCACAGAGACGCCTTTTTCTTCTCTTTTTTAACATGCAAGTTCTTCCAGTGTGTTCACATTCTCAGAGTGATCAAGCTTGGTCTGACTATGGGCTTTTGGAGGATCTGATGCCAGTCAGCCATGCATAATGGCCTCTTTGTCTCACTGTCACATGAACAGCATTGTGTTACAATCATTGTCACTCTGGGCTCAAACTGCAAGGCATGCTTTCACACAAAACATTCACTTTGGGGGCTCCTTTTGGCAGAGCCTGGCCATCCAAACTCTTTCCCTGCTCTTCAGTTCATCAGTCCAGCAATGCCGAAAACTTTAAAGTCAGAATTCAAAACCTCTCATCCAAATCAACCGATTATGATGCTCCTCTGTGGATCACACAGAGAAAGGGGCAAGTAACATAAAATAGCCTTATTTTTAATTGCTATGTGTGAATCAACACCAAACTTCAACATGGTAATAAAAAACAGAACTGTGGTGCTGCCAAGGGAGAAAACACAGGAATAAGTTTCACTTACTTCAGCTTTGCAGTATGTGAGGTCAGAAGGATGCCCTAAAACCCGGTTTAGGAGAAGACAAGCACAGTATCACAGCCCCAAGTCCCTCCCCAGCTGTCCCTCCTGACTCTGCTATCCAAGGAAGATGCACCCCATAGCCCTGACCTTTAGACATGACCTATGATGGTCAGAATGGGGCTGGGGCATACAGCTTCCTCCAGTACACGCTGGCTCCCCATGGATGGAGCCAGAGCTGGGGAGTTCTCTGGCAGCTCCCACAGCCTGGGCTGGCACCACTGCAGAGCTGCAGCAGGACTGCAGAGTGCAGGCAGCACTGCCAGACCCATGGAAAACTGTAGATGAGGATCTCATCATGACTTTTCCCAAGCCCTTTATGGCAGAGTATTATGTTTCAAGTAACAGTGGGGGATGGGAAAAATCCCAAATCACAGTTATCTCCACCTTGAATGTTTTTCTCCTATACTTCAGAAAAACAAGTCTGCAAGATAAAATCAAAACATTTCCACAGGACAAAAAAGAGTAACTTACCAGGGGACAATGTTATTTTACTAATTGCTCTGTAAATTCCTTCAATTCACTGAGTACCCTTGCCCCACACCCCCAAAAATCCTGGAAAATACGTAAGATTGTACAGGAGATACTTCAAAAGATGATGTAAACATGCTGAACTTATTGAAACCCTGCACGGATGTCTCTGTTTTCATTAATGGAAAATATTCTCACAGGGCTGAGACCAAACTATGTTAAGAACAACATCCTCCTGCCCTTACAGTCTCTTGAATCATTTTGTGCTCCAAGTCTTGAAGAGATACTCTTGAAATACAGAGCTACTCACTTGGAAGAGGATTTGCAGGGTCTACCCCTGAAGGAGACAGGCATGATATATCAAGAACTAAATGCTTGTGATGTACAGAAAACTTCAGAAAGCAGTGACTTCTTTCCAAAAGAAGTGGGAGTATGCATGGAACAACAAATTAACAGCTTGCATATTTAGTTTTTATTTCTTTTGCAGCCCACCAAAGGAACATAACTTCTTCTGAACTCTGGTTTGGTATTCGACCCTGCAACACCTGCCAGTTGCCCTAAATGTACATTATCCCTCTCTGGATAATCTTTCCTTCTTAAGCAGTGTTGACCAGCCCTCCTTCTGCTCTACACTGTCCACTGCTGTTTGAGCAGACCTTTCCATAGATGCCCTTCCCATCAGGCTGGGTCAGGCTCCCCACTCTACTGCCTGGACAGTTTTATCCACACCACAAAACCCTGCTGGTCTTCTCTGGTCCAGTCAGACAAATTCACCTTCTACATCATCCTAAAGTCGTGACTTCTCTGAGACTCCACCCTTGCCTTTCATGGTCTCTTCATATGCCCAACATTTCCAATACTTAGTAAGATGTTGACCCCTTTTGGGCAAGGCCACGGTTCCAGCCCTCACTGATAATATAAGGGTGCTACAGAGGAGTAGTTCTACACTCCTCCTGTTCGAAGACTCTTATCTGAAAAAAAAGCTGTCATTAATCCACTTAAACATTTTCATCTCCATTATATTTGATGAAACATAACACAGCTGTGGCTTGACAGCTGTTTTCATTATTTCATTATCCTTTCTTATATCTTGTTTGTCTTAGAGTTTAGATTATAAAAGGCAAGATGATTTTCTGCTATGTTTTTTGTGCTACAGCACATGTCCTGTGACTGGAGTGGTAGACACTGGAGCCATGCAACCTACAGCTGTTCATGCCAGAGTTTCTGTTTCTAAAATGACATATTAATATAAAGTCTTTATATTCAATTTTCTTTGAATGAAGAAATTTGCACACACTTGTATCTCTGTGTGTTCAACAAAAGTAATTTGTTAGGCTTAGAAGAGTGTTTGTTTACAGGAAGATTAAATTCTCTTCCTGAGGTCACAGCAAGTCAATGTCAAAGTTAAAATTATGTTTTCTGCTTCCCAATCTGTATTTTTTCATTATTTTGGACAGCAAAAAAGCTCAGAATTAGTCTCTCATTGCTCACTGTGGGCTAATTTCTCTGACAATCAGATACAAAACACAGATAAAACATGAAGGGATGGCTGTCCACATTTTAATATAAACCTAATGTCTTCATCCAAAGGCATGAACCACAAATCCTTACACAAGCAAAACATCAATTAAAGACCAGACAGTTTGAATGGGTTAATTAACGAGAATGCTGACACAATCAATAAAGCTATTCTAGTATAGCAAATCCCTCCCCAGAATACTCCTCCTAGTTTTCTGACAGATGGCTTTGGATGATACATACTCTTTTCATAAGAAAAAAAAAACATTTGGAAGATCAAGACACAGATTCTTCTCACAAATGAAAAAAATAATGCAGATTTGAGCATATGAAGGGGAATAAGAATACTAATTACTGACAAACTGATCTCTTAATATCAAAAATCAGGATGAAATGCCTGACAGTGAGTCAGTAACATAGTGAAATCTGATTCCACTGGCATCATTCATGAAGGAAGACATAGTTTATGAGGTGGAAGGATGCAAGAACTTTGTTATTTCACTACACTATTCTACTCTTTATCTAAAGAAATTCTAATAGTGGATTTTTACTGATCGAGATTGTGTTCCAATTAAAAAGAAATAGAGAAGAAATATATGGGATCACATCCATCTTACAGTACTATCTATATAAGTCTGCATTTTTAAATCAACCTATCTTTTAGTTTGACTAAAGCTGTAGCACATATGCAAAGAATCTGCTTGGTTTTGACCTTCCTCAAAAGCCACTTGCTTCCACATAAGTGAAAATGCCTAGACAAGAGCTACGTAGAGAGACCATGCCAAACTCCTGCCAAGTAATCTGAATATAAATTCAAGGGATCCTTACCAGCTGCAGTCAAAAGCACTCTCCAAACTCTGATAGATGTTAATCAAACTTAAGTATGTTAATGCACATTTCCTGAGTTCTTTGCATAGATGAGTTAATTGCTTTTGTTAAACTGCATTTGCTTCCCTAAGTGTGTGTGTCCCCTTAGAGCTGAATGCATCTGATTGTGGAAAACAGAGTCACCAAAGGACTGTTCATATGGTCAAACTCTCCTGTTCACCTGAAGGTAAGGAACAGCTCATTTAAAACTGTAAACCCTGGACAACTCCTCAGGGTGCCCATTCCCACACCACCAATCTCATTTAAAGTGTTGGTATTAGCTATTCATGTTTTAGGTTGATGCCTAAAGGGTGAAATTTGTGGTATAAAAAGGGCTAAAACATCATACACTGAGGCAAAGGTAGTACAGCTATTGTCTACCAGGTCTGTCTGTGGGGAGTCAAACTTGGAGTGCACAGCCCTGCCCCTGCAGAACCGGGTCATCTCTGGAACATTTCACTACCTGATACACTAAAAAGGGGAACTCTGGTGAGCGATTTACAATGAAATTAAATAAGCACAACCAGCTCACACAGGTCACTGAGCAGTTGAGAATTTTTTTGCAAGGTATGGATTGTAGTCAGTGAGCAAGACAGAAAATTCACTGCCAGTCCTGTGAACTGCTCATCCTCCAGCAGAGAATTGCAACATTTCCTGACTTAAAACTGCAAAATCTTAAAGAGCCACGATATCTCCGCTGCATGTTAACAGTCAATACTAACATGATGCAACTGATCCACCCCTTGTGGGAGCAACTCACATTTAAATTTGATTGTTTTCAGTTGGCTGTGTAAGAAAAATAAATTTTTTATATAAGTTTCCATATTTTGGTACTGTGCAGGTGGATGAATTACTTGAGCAAACAAGTAGAAACTTAGGCCTAAATTACACTGTCCAGTTTATTAAAAATCTGGAGCACATCTGCCCAGCTGACCTTTCTGACTTGAGATGGAAAATAAAAATAGACATCCCAATGCCATTTCATTTGCAGGCCAGTGACTAGCAACCAGTACAGATACTTTGGCCACCCAGGCTGTAATTTTCTTAAATTCTGTCTCCAGCTCAGACAGTTGCACACCCCCCTCCACTTCATGAGGAACACACATACCTAATTACGTATGCTTTACTCCCAGCACTGCGCTATTGGGCACAAATGCCATTTAGGGATGTTGACAAGGAAACTGAAGCCAGCTTTCAGTTTCAGTCTCACATCAGACATGCTGTTCAATCAAAGCACCTAAGCTTTTCAGCCTAAGTCTGTAGTTTATCTGCCGGGAAACAAATGCCACTTTCAGACTTGCCCTTTTTTTTTTTCCTTCTAAGTTGCTGGATGAAAACATTTTTCCTAAACAGAGTCATTTACGTTAATCCGCTTTCCAAATTACTGCTGCCAAAACTCAGTTACAAATGTGATAAAATAAGCCATGGAACATCTTCTGTACTGATGGCATGTTCCAAAAAGAGGTTTTAAACTTGCTCCACAGTGAAAAGTGGGTACTTTGGAAAAACTTCAGAGCTGTATCTGACTCTGGGAAATATATGGCTCTTAGACTACATTTCAGTCTCTCAGTGACTGCCAGCAACATTTAAGTAATTAATAAGATTACCAAAAGGCACTGCATTCCTAGCTCGTTCGAGGAAAAGCAGCTGCATATTTTTCCTAATTGATTTGTGCCTACATTTCCAGATTGAACCTATTTCTTGGCTGAAAGACAGAATAGGAAATATTTACAGTACTGCTGCTGTCGCCAAAAGAAAATCTGTCCAGGATACCACACAACTGAGCATTTCTCTAGGCAGCTTCTGCTGAAGGACATATGTTGGAACGAAGTCAAAGTATTAAACAAATGTGCATTTTCACGTGCAGGTCACGCTTATTTACATATATACACAAACATCTCTCTATTCCAGTCCGTACGCTCGTTCCAGTCTCTGCCCAGGGCTGCCAAAAGCTTTCCGTGGAAACGAACGATAACCTTTTAAAACAGACCCTTAGTGGCAAAAATCAGCTAAACAGAGAGCCTGAAGTGACTCGTCCCGGCTCCGGACGGCTGAAGCAGGGGCGATGGCAGCTGGAAAACAGCGGCCAGGAGCGCTCCTGCATCCCGCATCCCGGTCGCCCGTCAGCGCGAACGCGGAGGGAAACATTCTGCAAAGGCGTAGGCACCGATCGGCAGCCCGGGATGCCACCGCTACCCCGATGATGCTTCTGCCCAGGGCAAACCCTCCTGCGGGAGTGATGCTGCCTTTCCCATCCTCCTCCTCGGGGACCCCGCAACCACGCCGAGCACCGCGGCTTCTGATCGCCGCACCTGCGGGATGGGGTGGGGTGGGATGAGACGGGACGGGACGGGATGGGATGGGTCGGGTCCGGTCCCTGCCTACCTGTCCCGCGGGCGCCCTCCCCGTCCGACCGGGCGCCGGAGCCGCCGCCGGGAGCCGCCGCCGGGAGCAGAGCGAGGGGCGGTGTGAGCGGAGGGGCCGGCGGGGATCAGCCCCTCCTCCGCCAGCCCCGGACCGCCCCCGCCCCCGGCCCCTGCCCCGGCCGGACAGACAGACAGGCAGACAGAGATTTAACCACTTTCCCAGTTCTCTCCGCCCATGGGGCGCTCCCCGGCGCGGATGCTGCCCGTCCCAAAATAGCCCCCTTCCACTCACTTGCAGGCAAAGTGGAAGCTACATAGGGACCTCCGAGGTCATTTTATTCAGTCTGGTGAAGGATGAGTACCTACCCATTCGGTGACCGAGGAATGAAGTCGACTTTTCGGTCGACTAAATCCTTAGGTCCCACGAGCAGGAGCTGATCCTCAGCCCCGTCAGAAGACTCAAATCCACAGAAAAACAAACGTCATGTGGTCCCCCCTCTGGTACTGCTTGAGAAAGGAAGTGCATCATGACTTTTCCACTTCTATATATTTTACCATCTTTGAGTGGAGATGCTTGCTATCTCCCAAGGATTTCAAGTAAATCAGACCTGTTAACCGGCTCCAGGATTAAAGTTGCAGCATGGACCATGGGAAGAAAAATCTTTTGTGAAACTAAGTAATCACTACTTCACAGAAACACAGCGTTGTTAGGGTTGGAAGGGACCTTTGGAGAGCCAGTCCAAACCACCTGCCAGTGCAGGGTCACCTGGAGCAGGTGAAACAGGAACATGTCCAGGTGGGTTTGGAATATTTTCAGAGAGGGAGACCCCCCACCTTTTCTGGGCAGCTGTTCCAGGCTCTGCCACCCTCAATGGAAAGAAGTTCTTTCTCATGTTGAAGCGAAACCTCTTGTGTTTTAGTTTATGGCCATGGCTCCTCATCCTGTTGTTGGGCACCGCTGAATAGAGTCTGGAACCATCCTCTTGGCACACAGTTTGGAGATATTTGTGTGGATTGATGGGATCCCCTCTCAGTCTTCTCCTCTCCTGACTAACTGGGCCCAGCTCCTGCAGCCTTTCCTCATGACAGAGATGTTCCAGACCCCAAATCATCTCTGTGGCTTCTGCTGGACCCTCTCCAGCAGCTCCTGGTCTTTCTTGAACTGTGGAGACCAGAACTGAACACAACACTCCAGCTGTGGCCCCAGCAGGGCTGAGCAGAGGGGCAGGATCCCCTCCCTGCCCTGCTGCCCACCCTCCTCCTGAGGCACCCCAGGATTCCACTGTCCCTCCTGCCCCCAGGGCGCTGCCAGTTCACAGCCACCGTGTCACCTCCCAGGATCCCCAGGTCCTTCTCCACAGAGCTGCTCTGCAGTGGGTCAGCCCCAGCCTGTGCTGGTACTGGGGGTTGTTCCTGCCCAGGTGCCTTGCCCTTGTTGAACCTCACTGGGTTTCTCTCCACCCAACTCTCCAGTCTGTCCAGGTCCCTCTGATGGCAGCACAACCTTCAGGTGGACCAGCCACTCATGCCAGTTTCATACCATGAACAAACTTGCTGAGGGTCCTTTCTGTCCCTTCATCCATCCAAGCTGAGTAAGGCTGGGCCCAGCATTGATCCCTGAGGAATTCCAGCTCTCACTACAAGTCTCCAAGTGGATTCTACTCAGCTGATCCCAACACTCTGAGCTCTGCCATTCAGCCAGTTCTTGATCCACCTCACTGTCCAATCATCCAACTCACATTTCCTGAGCTTACCTACATGAAGGTTATGTGAGACAGTATGAAAAGCCTTGCTGAAGTTGAGGTCGACAGCACAGCACATCCCTTGGGAGACCATCCTCCATGAATCTCTCTAATATGAGTCCAACCCATAGCAAAACAGTAGTTCTCCATGAACTGCTCCAGCCTGGGTCTCTTTCTATAGGGTCAGTCCTTCAGGCACATGCTGTTCCAATGTGGATCCTCCACAGGGTCACAAGTCCTACCCAAAAACCTGCTCCTCTCTCCATGGATCTGCAGGTCCCTGCTGGGGTCCTGCTCCAGCACAGGCTTCCCACGAGGTCACATTCCCCTTTTGGGCATCCACCTGCTCCATGGGGGCTGCTCCCCAGGCTGCAGGTAGATCTGTGTCCCCACGGTCCTTCCAGGGCTGCAGGGCACAGCTGCCTCCCCATGGGCTGCCCCACGGGCTGCAGGGAACATCAGCTTCACCACCTGGAGCACATCCTGCCCCTCCTTCTTCACTGACCTGGCTGTCTGCAGAGTCGTTCACATGTCCTGGAGCCAGCTGGCGTAGACTCTGTTGGACATGGGGGAAGCTTCCAGCAGCTTCTCACAGAAGCCACCCCTGCAGCCCCTCCTGCTACCCAAACCAGGCCATGCAAACTCAATACAGGTTTTCACCCCAACCCATGGAGTGTGGGGGTGCTGAGGGTGCCACCCCCATGGACTGTGGAGTTCCTGGGATACAGGGTATGGTGGAGACCTCCAGGGCCTGGGGACTTCCAGGTGCTGGGAACATCCAGGGGCTGGGGACATCCATGTGGACAGGGACATCTAGGGGTAGTCGGATTGCCCAGGAGGTTGAAGAGATCCAAGGACACAAAGATTGAGCAGGGGTAGGGTTTGAGGTGGCATTATCCCCTGCAGTGATCCCATCCCCAGCTCCACACCCCTCTGCTGCCCCTTGGCAGAGCAGTCCTGAGCTGGGGTACAGGTGCTGGGGGAGACCAGGACTGGTGTAGGGTGCTCAGGTAGGTCCAGGGCTGGGTGATGGATGCTCTGGAGATCCAGTGTTTGCTCACAGGAGCTAAAGGGGTCCAGGGCTGGCTGACAGGAGGGTTCAGGGCTGGTGCTGGGTGCCAGGTGCTGAATTGGGTGCACATTTCTGATGAGCCTGTGGTGGTTCTCAGGCAATTGGCTGAGTGAGAAGGAACCTGACGTGGTGCTGAGCATTTAGGCCAAATGTGCAGCCACAGCATGGTGGTTAACACCAGGCATAATGTGGTCTGGTTCCCCAAAGAGAAGCCTGGCATTACCATGTTGTTTCAGAATGAGCAGCAATTCAAGGTGAGTTAGGTGTCTGTCCCTGGGGGGATGTCCTTTGGGGATGTATGTCCTTATCTCCAGGGAGGCTGTTTCCAGGGGGTGTAGGACCACAGAAGTAGTGTCCTCAGGGAATGAGGGTCCCAGAGTGTTGTCTCTGGAGGTGGGGGGTTTCATCAGGAGGTTTGTCACTGGGGGCTGTGGGTTCCTGTACCCCATGGTGCCCCCAATGTCCCTCAGATGGAGAGCCAGCTGCAGAATCCCCATTTGGAGATCTAGGTTGGCAGCCACTGCATCTACAAGCACTCACACTGCCTCATGCCAGAGCTCTTTTTTTTTATTTATCAAGTGCAAGGCAACACTGCCCTGGGTGAATTCTGCTCCTGAGGCACCAGCTGTGACAGACCTGGTGTAGTTTAGATGAAAATGCAGATGAAATAGAGATGGAGATGAACATGGAGACTAGATGTAGATGTGAAGATGAAGGGAAAGCAGTTTCACCTAAGAAATGGAGGGTGTGGTGAGAAGCAAATAAAAACAGTGAGATAAAGGGAAGAGACTGATTACATGTCAGCTCAAACTGGCTTTGGACAGCTGGGATTTAGAACTCTGATAAGACAACAGCAATTTAGCCAAGGAGTGACTTAGGTGAAGAGAACAGCCTCTTACTGCAGTGCCCGGCACAGGTGTGCCAAGTCTGTCTCTGAGATCTTGACTTTGGGATCAGGACCACCTCCAAATCCTCACTCTGCTCTGCACAGCCCAGCAATGAATGTATGTGCTGTTTTCTTGCCACTTCTGGGGGCAAGATGTGGGTACAAAGATGTGCCTTGCCACCTCTTTCTATTCTCCTTCAGTGCCAAACCTCCCATGGACCATCCTGTCACACATTTGGAATTGCTCTGATGGCTTTCATTTCCCCTTTCCATTGGAAGCACTACAAAATGATGCATGTGTGTGTGTGTGTTCATGTCTGTAGAATTTCTTCAAAGTGCTCTGCATGCTTTAGATCTCAGAAATGCACACAATACATGAATTTCTTAGACCCCAGATTTTTGCCCCCTACATTGGGAGAGGACCCCAGAGTGTCCCCAAGATGTTACCACCCCAAACCAGCCTCATGGCTGATGGGTAACAGGATTCCGGGGTGCCCCTTTCTCAGCAAAGGACACGCAGGATTTAGGGACTACCCCAGCCTGGTACCTGAGGGGGAGCCCCCACTTTGTGACAGCAGCTGCATCTTGGGGAGCACTGAGGGGTCAGGGACCAGCACCAGCTGAGAGAGGGAGGGAGGGAAGGAGATGGTTCTGTGCTCATGGGGCTGCATCAGTGCCCCAAAACAACAATAATCCCCCCTCAGAATGGCTGAACCCCCAGACCCAGTCAAGGGTGGGCATGGCAGGTGTGCCCTGGCTGAGCCTGGGGCAGTGGGACCCTTGGAGAGTCCGGAGTGTGAAGCAGAAGGACCAAAGAGCTGCTCACACTCTGTCAGCACAGAGGGTGTTTGGCTGACACATCTGACAATACAGACTCTAAAAATGCCCAACTGAGCCCCCACTGCCTGCTGCAAAAGGGCAGTCCTGCTCTGTCAGGGCAAGGACTTCTGGTGCCCTCCCTGAGGTGTGTAAAGATCCTTCCCTCGAGGGTGGGCACCCCTCAGGGTCACTCCTCCAGGCTGAGTGAGGGAGATTTGCCCCCACAGGTTGGTCTGGGTGAGGAGCATCAATCCCTACATAATAATTGCTTTTGTTGGCTTTAACATAATTGCTGCATTAGAGTTTGCTAAGTCAATGCCTTGGGAAATGCTTTGTTTCAACTGAATGTTTGCTTTAAAATTTGCCAAGTGCCCTTATTTTCTGAAGGGTGGCAGTAAAAACATGTTTGACCTCCTGAGAACCTTTCTCCTGTGCACTGACAGGCAGGAGACAGTGGGACCAGCATCCTCCTCCGAGTGCTGAAGGGCTGCCAGTGGATGGACCAGAGCTGAGATGAGCCCCTGTGTCTGCAGAGATCCCCTGGCTGCCCCCAGCTCTCACTCCCCACTCCCCACTGGAGATCAGATCCAGCCTCTGCAGGCTCTGTGACATGTCCAGCCCTGCTCCTGCTGCTGTCCTTCCCCAGCTGGACAGAGCACAAAGCCACAGGCACAGCACAGAGCACCCTGGATGGGGCAGCCAGTCTGCCCTGCCAAGAGCCCTCCACCCTGCCTGGTGCAGGGAGGGCAGAGGGCTCCAAGAGCCCCTGGGGGTTCAGTTCTCAGGGACAGGGAGGGCAGATGCTGGGAATGGCCATGCATTCTGAGCCCCTGCTCCTGCTGCCTTGGCAGAGACCCTTCCCACTGCCTGCTGCCAACAGCCCTGGCCTCGGTGCCCGTGACCCCCGTGGGGTGTCAGCCCACCCCTCTGTGTCAGTGCTCAGCCTGGAAATACGTACCTTGGCCATGCTGGGGGACTGGCTGCTCATGCCAAAGAGGAGAGTGATCAGTGCACTCTGCACATTCTTCACCTTCTCCCTCTCACTCCCCACCATTGTCCCCAGCAGCTCTCAAAGAGGCAGAGGGAGCACCCTCACACACAGTCTTGGTCCTGGTAGGAGGAAGGAAAGGTGGGCTTTAGGAAGAGCAGCTCCCTGCTCATGGTGAGGAGGGATGTGATCGTGGCTGCGGGGAGACGAGATGCTCCAGGGTTAGATTCCAGAAGAAGCAGCACTGGGCTGCAAGGTCCAGAAGCCATCCCAGAGAAGCCTGGAGCAATGGAGCCTGCTCTGAGTGGTCCTGGCAGGGCTGGGCTGAAGGGCAGCTGTCACTGCCCAGTGCTTGTCTCAGGGCTCTGGCTTCCACATCAGCCTGACCCAGTCTAAGTGGGCTGGAGTTGTTGCAGAGCTGCACAGCTCTGGGGCTGCCTCTATTTTCTTCAGGTATTCCATCACCTTCTGGGGCACTGCCAGGGCCTCCTTCCTGAGAAACATATAGTGATACCACAGGAATCCTAACAAGTGTGGCAGGAGCACTCCACGAGCAGCTGAGGGCAAGGGTACCAAGGCTTTTCCTGCCAACTCACAGCCAAGACATCAAAGACAAGTGCCCTCCTTAGTGTGGAAGACCCCATTCTGCCAGTCCTGTAGTTGGATATGCAGCTGCTTCTGAACCTTCTCTAGTCTGGGTCATGGAGAACATCTGCTCCCACAGCCTGAGGGTGGTCATGCCAGGCAGAATGCTCTGACTGCAGGGCTGCCTTGGCCAGCCCTGCAGGATTTGGGGTTCCCCCAAGCAGGCAGGAGGGGGCTGACTGGGGCTGGGAGCAGCATGTTGGCTCTGGGCTGGCTTGGCCAGGTTTGGCTTCTGCAGGGCTGGACAATCCCCACGCTGGAAAGCTGGAAAGCTGTCACAACACCTGAACTCCACAGACACAGTTCTCAATTGAGCCTTTTTAGGGCTTTAAGATGCTCCTACCTCTACTGTTAAATAAAGCGCTTGACTGCATCTAGTTTTATAGGTTTTTCTGGTAGTTTATTTCTTGGTCCTCTTCATCATGAGTTACAGTTACTAGGTAGTCATGGAAAGAATTAGCTATAGCTAATATTAATATATATGTCCCAAAAATTGCTGGGTCTAAACAGTCTTTATGCAACTTATTTTAACTTTATAAAAGAGTTCTTCAGTGTGTCACTCCATGGGGCTTCTGCAGAGTTCATTTCCAGCTGCTGCACCAGCTCAAGGTCTCTAGACAAACTCCATTCTTATCTTAGAAGCTGGCACCGGCAAATCTGTCTTTGGTTTGCTAGCCTGAAAATGTGTGAATCCCAACAGAAAGCATGGTGGGATGGAGGGTCCCACTGCTCGGGGCTGCCCTGCAGCATCCCTGGGAATCTGGCAGACAGAGTCTCAGGCTCCCTCTCCCCACAGGGAACAAGCCTTCGTGGCCCTTGTGACCAGCACCTGTGTCCGTGTGGGGTGATCTCCAGCAGTGCCATCACAACCTTGTGGTGCCCTTGCTGGCCAGCAGGGCAAGCAGCATGTCAAGGATGTGCTGGGCTTGTCTGTCCCTGGGTTTCTTAAAGAGGAAGATCCATCTCACCATCTCTGGCACCTTTAGAGGGCACAGGTCAGGGTGGTGCTGCCTCTGGAGTGCAGCCAAGCCCTCAGCTGTTCTTCCCATCCCCCTCTGCTGCCTTAGGGTGACTTCAGGTAGAAAAGACACCTGGGTTTGGGAGGGAGGGCTGAAGGGCAAGGCAACCCTTCCACAGGCCACTTACAGCCTTCAGGCACCATTTGGGTTCTCCATGGATCACCTCCAACATGCTCATCACCAGCTGCTCCATGGAGGGAGACAGGAAGTCTATGGTGGTCCTGGTTTTGAGGATGATGTGTTTCCTCTCAGAAGGTCCAAGTGGTTTTCCAAAGAGATGTGGCAGGACGGAAGGAGCCATGCTGATTCTGGACCCTTTTGCTCACACCAGTGCCCTGAGGATGCAAAGGACTTGAGTCCCAGGAAATGGGGACCTCGTTACCTCGACAGTCTCCTTGATGCTGAATGATCACAAGCACCAGAGGAGCCAACCCATCCAGTGCCCATCAAATGGCTTCTTACCCTTTGCCTCATTATCATGAACCACAGATGTGCTAGTGAGTCACAGCAAGCTGTGCCAGCGAGCCACCAAGTCCTGGCAACAGTAATTCAGTAAAGGTACTTAAATTTCTCATACAGGCTGCTAAATGGCTCAGACTGGCTGACTGACAGAGCTTAAAGCAGGCCTAAAATGTTTTGAGTCATAATTTCCTCTTTGCCAGCACCAGATGACACCTTTGAACTGCTCCAAATACAACTTTTCCCTCAGAACTCAGAATTACTTTGCTCTGACATCTCAGGATGAAATAAATTGCCTCGTGCTTATCAGTAAATCTTGAACTTTCACCCACTGATAAAAAGAACAGCTGTAACAGCACCTTCAGTCTTAGCAACAGACATATACTTTGTTTTAAAAAGAACCACTACAGCAGCCTAATGATTTTCTTCCTCAAAATAATGTTTATTTTGTAACATACCAGTATGCAGAAATCATAATGCCCAGGGGAAGTATTATACTCCATTCAGAAAAAAACACCATTCAGGGACACCTCTACCTTACAGCAGTCGTATTTCCACCTGACATTTCCCACATGATCTGAACAACAAATGTGAACAGCTCATCACTGCCTCTGTTAACAACACTCAGGTCTCTCTACTCTACCAGAAATGTTTAACTTTTCCGAGTGGTGTTGTTGGTTGGTTTGGTTGTCTGAGATTAAAAGCACTCATTTCCACTTAAAAATCAAAGGAGTACTTTTGAATATGCAGTGTGCAATGTTATAGGCATTCTCTTCTCTAAATGTTGATACAGTTCCAACATGTTCAGAGTAGCCAAGGATGAGGTTCTGTTGTAGCACAACAGAGCTATGGCCACAATCTAAGAAAGTTTTACAGCAAAGTGTACAGTTGCACAAAATCCATTCTTAATGCAAGGTCTGAGATACAAAAAGAAGTTGATAAGACCCTATTGATTTGCTATTTAGCCTCTGCTGTACACTATCTAATTAGTGCAAAAGCACAAGTTCAGTTTCATTTAAGTGCAGTGTTCCCATATAGCATACTAGAAGAATTACTTGTAGAAACTGAGCATCTTTTAAATTACTTTATTTGTTACTTTCTGTGGTGGATTTTAAACCAATTTCTATTGTGTGAAACAGTCAAATCAACCTAAGCACAAAAGGCTTGTGTGAAAAACAATATTGAGCTTATGCAACCAGTTATGTTCCTTTATTATGCTTGCAGTGTAACAAAAACCACTATGTATAAGGTCCAAACATCCATTAGAATTTCATTTTAGGTCATAGAAATTCAAGATTCTATATATTTATATAGGAATAATATTTATTTTATTATACCTTGTTATATGCACAAAATTTCTGCAAAGAATTAATCTCCCAACAACCCAGCATCCGTGGATTTCATATATGCTTTAGAATTCCAATTCCTGGTACAAACAAGGAAAAGAAAACACTTTCATTGAAAGTACCACTTTCAATGAAATAGCTACTCAAATAGTAGGTACAAACATGTAGAAAAGAAAAAGACACAAAGGCAAAATTTTAATGATTTTTTTTTGTAATCTATGCTGAACATCTCAGTTTAAAAGTATGTCTTGAAGGGTACTTCTTAGTTAAAATCCTTTTCTTTTTAAGACAGCATAATATAAATTAACAGACCAATGTGTAGAAATAAATAGAATTAAATGCCACCATTACAGAGAAGAAAAAGCCATTTTGTTCCTTTCACAATTTTGCAATATCACCTCTTAAAAGTAGCTTTTCATCCCATTATAAGAAAACTTCTTGTGCTTTGAAAAACAGCCCAAAGCTCTTAGTGCGCTAGGCTCTGATAACCTGCCACTTCAAATTCTAGAAGCTTGCAAATAAAATCTTCAATTTTTATTTCTGGGAAAATGCTTGCTCTTCTGCAGCAATAATTTTGGGTTTTTGGATACATTATGCATGAATTAAAAAGAACATATGTAAAGGTTAACCATCCGAGGCACAACTCAGGTACAACAGAGGAATTTCCATTGATGAAATTTCCATTGAAGAGGTTCAATTGATGAACCTCTACTTTCTTTACTTAGAATCATTTAAGTGGCAAAAGACACTTAAAATCATCATATCAAATGTGGTAATTTTGGAAATATTCATTTGTTTCTGACCTATTACAAACCAGGGACCTTTTGCATGGGAGGCAAATGTGATGACCACTACAGTATAGAAATATGCCTTGTGTACTTGCTCACATAATCTGGGAGCAGTGCCCATAGTCAACATAGTTATAGCATATAATTTTATTTATTTTACAGTATAAAACTGTAATTTCTCCTAATAAAATATTAGACCCTATATGCATGAATGACATATGTTAGTGTATTTGTTAGATGTGAAAGAAATAAACTCTATAAAAGTGCCCTAATTTGGGTCTCTAAGGCAGTTTTCAGTACAGATTAGGAAATTAGTGTTGCCATATTTGTATTTAGATCCCACTGTAAGAAAAAAAATCACATAAATGAAGAGGCTTATTTGAAGTTTGATCTGATTTGTGCAAGTCACATTTGCACCCTTACATTTGTTGCACTACATACAGACAAAAGGTTTTCTTGAACCCACAGGAAGATATAAAGCTTCTCTTGTAGTTTTTAGTACCTTATGACAATGTTAAATTAAACTTTGCATTTCATTGGGACCTCTTGATAAGGTAGACCATATTTGCATATGGAAGCAAAGGAAACTGAGATTTGATGGCAGAGGCATTAACATAAAATTCTTGAGATACAACTCTGCCACAAAACCCTTGAGGCTGGCATGTTGAGTAATTTAACATTAAAGAGAACTTAGAAAAGAGATAAATGAGGCAAACCCATATGTAAATTGACAGTTAAGAATTTCTTCAGTTTATGCTCTTTTTTTGTTTTAATCTAATCTGTTTTACAGAAAACTAAAAATATAATAATTAATTATACCCTTTCAGGTGAATTTATCCTCAGAGTCTGGAGTAGAAAAATTCAGAGCCTCATAAAAATAAGTGCAGATTAAATCATTCACACCTCTTATAAGCAGCAAAGAGAAGAAGAGCATCACTCAATTAGGTCACAGCCTCTGAAGCACTATGTGCTACCACCAGCTTGCATTGGGAATCATCAGAGATCCCTCATGTGTTTAGTTCAGAGCTTAAATATAACATTCTGTAGCATTTAAAAGAGTGGAGGGTTTAATTAACCCTCCTCAAAGATTTAGTGCTTTCTTTTTTGCTTTTTTTTTTTAACGAAAGTTGTGGTTTGGGATTACTTCTTTTGAATTGCAAATTTAGCTTAAACACGAAGGGGATGTTCTTCCAATTTAATGCAAGTGGTATCTATTAGCAGCTACATTTTCTGCCAGAGCTGGAAATCTGAAAGACTAGAAAAGCCTACCAGGCTAGAAAAACAAAAGTAAGAAATACTGCCACATTCCTTCCAATTTATGTCAATAGCCTGAAATTCAATTAGATGCCACTGGTTATTTGCCATCAGCACTTCACTTTACCTCAAAGCCTCAATGCTCATTTCATTACAGAGTTGGGCATTCCCTATTTTTGGACACAGTGGACACCTGGAAGTGTGTCCCTCTGCCCAGAATGCAGCATGCTGGGGATGGTCGTGTTGCAAAGGGTACAACAGTGGAAATCCTGGAAACAGGATTGCAATGAAAACCCACAGATGTCTCCTGAAACTCCGAGACACCTCAGACGTGCCTGTGTTTAGCACAGCTCTCCTCTAGTGCTGCTCACGTTGGTATCTGCAGGGGGGAGAAATCAATAAGGCAATTATATTTACAGCTATGCAGTCTTGGTAACAAATCATCACTGTGTTGTTGGGGGCAATAGATCAGGCACAGAATCTTCAGAGTGTGTCAGCACACAGCAGCTCAGTATTCATTTATAACTTTATTTATTACCTCTGGGGTTTGTTTATTTATTTATCTATTTATTTATCTATTTATTTATTTATTTTCACCTTTTATTTTTTATTATGTACCACCTTCACATCACTTTGGAAACTAGGCTGTAACCTTTGCTTTCTTCCACCTAACGAAGCAGAAATAACTAATTATCTTTACTCTTCAGCATTTGAAAGATGTTGCAGATGATGTGGTGCTTGTTAATGTTCTCAAGCTCCAAAACCAGGAAAGATATGGTAAAGTAGAAGGGGAATACTTGTCTGTATATAGTCTTTTTGACACAGCTTTCCCCATAATGCTACCAGAAAGATTACCAGAATTTTGGCAGTTACCTCACACCCTGGTCCTTTGGGCTGCATGGCTTCCAAAATACACTTTAAAGAAGACATTCCTGTCTCCCGTAGAAGTCTAGCTGCAAAAAAAAAATAGGTATTTAAGAGGAAGAGTTCTTATTTTGAAAGACATTTCTTAGCATTTTTATACCTATATCAAAAGGATTCTTTTATAGCTTTAGTATGTGTTCTCTGCAAGAGTCTATGAACAGAGCATTACTACTGATAAAGAAATATATTAATATTCATAAACGAGAAAGCAATGTCTATAGATAAAATCGTATTATTTTTGAGGTACATTCTTCTACTAAGCAAAGGTCTTGTGGAGAAATTTCTTGAACTAAGACAAGAATTTTCCCAGTTGACAGAGTTTGAGGAGTTTTATTTTCCTCTTTCAGAAAAGGAGAGGGGTAAAATGGGGTTTTTCAGGTCCCTAAAAAGAAAAACTGTTTCTGCCTAAAATGTTGCAGTGCTTTACCTGGACTGAGATTCTGATGAAACATCTTCCATTCAGTTCACTGTTATCTTTCCTAAAACTGGACTTCAATATAAGCTACTCTCCACAAATTAGTATTTGCAATTACATAAGTGTCTTCCAATAATAATGCAACATAACCCATTACAGAAGCATAAATTTTTACTACCAAATTGGTGAGATGGTGGCACTTTACATAGCTTGACATTTTTTTCCCATAGAATAACATGTTCAAAAAGTATTTGAGATTATGAGGGAAGCAAAAATAATACTTCTGCAGTTTTATTATTAATCTGAACATTTCAGAGAGAACAAATAAGACAGGGTAAATCTCTAAAGCATTTTTTTTTCTATTCTTAAACACTTGAAGGTTACAAAGCAACTGCTAGGTCTGTGGGATGAATATAAGTATCTATACATCTGTAAATTATTCTATCATAATATGATTATTTTTTTTCCCAGAAAGAAGGTTTATATGTTAGGCAGTTTAAGAATCTTCATTTAAGGTTGAAACAATTTTTGCACTAACCTAGACACCCTGTCTGCTAGTCATTACTTACATGTTGCAAAGCACAGGCAGCTGTACATACTTGCAAATGGTAAATATATTTTAACATAAAACACAACTTTTATTAAAGAAACCCACCATATGTCCTTCATATTTTATTTTGAATATTTGCATATTTTTTTTAATTTCAATATTGCTTTTGTGCATTTTATATTACATACAGCCAGATTTGACCTAAAAAACATTTCTGCACAATATTCAGATTTTTGTTAACGTTTGTAGGACCTAATTATAGAGAGTTATGAACTGCTAATGACTCCATCTAACATTAGCTACAGATGGGATGTAGCACAGTTACTGAAAAGTCATACTGACAGATTTTCTTCTAATATGTCAAAATCATTACTTCTGTTCTGCATTTGAACTTTAATGGATAAACGATTGCAAATATACTTATAAAATCTGACATTTATTTCAGAGGCCAAAATAATGTCTTCTTTTCAAAAATCCACTGGAAAGGCCAGGACAATGCAGTATTTGTTCCAGGATGTCTTCATTAAATTTCCTGCTGTAGAGTTGTGTCATTCTAAACGAGTTGTTTCCTAAGCCTTTGACAGAATATGTACGAGCTCAGAACTGAAAGGTGTTACTGACATCAGTGAGTATTGATAACACAGACCTGCCAGTGAGTACTGATAACAACACTAAGCAGTTATTAGCATTTAAACATGCCAATTACTCACTTAGCTTTACAAAGATGTAACTAACCTGCTAGGAATTCAATGCAGTCAATTTAAAGCAAGTTGGGTGTCTCTGCTGTGTTGCTGTCTCCTGTCATTCAGGAGAATCTGACAGATAGCTCCAAAAATTAAAACAAAAACAAAACCAAAAAAACCCAGAAGGATCTCCTTTCCTCTCATTTATGCAATTGTACACCCACCAACATATTTTCCCTGCTCCCTTCCTTTTTGTTTTATTACTTTTGCTCTGGGATTTCATGCTTCTTCCCTCCACCCCAGCCACAGCTGGGCTGTCATCTGCTGTTCTGAAATTGTGGTTCTTATCTGAATTTATCTGAGAAATAATGTCAGCTAACAGAGCCTGTTCAGTTGTTGCTTCAATATCTAAGCCAAATCCCTGAGATATGAGTGCGAAATCAGGATGTGGCATATGAAATAAGCACCTCCAGCATTACCAATATATAAATGTGACACCCAGAGGATACTACTGGAAGGAATTCACAGGCTGGTCTGTTTTTGGATAGCACAACCTGCTGTTAAGCCCTGCTTTTACCTAAATTCCAAAATTGCAACCAAAAGTTCACCCAAATTCAGCAAATCTAACATCCTTTATACTTCCCTGTGTGCTTTAGCATGAGCTAAAACAACTTTACACATCTATAAACACTGCTAATTGTTTCTATTGTGTGGCCAAGCCATAGGACTGTGCTGCTGGAACAAAATCCATCATCTGGGATGGTGTTGATTGAGCCTTCCCCAGTGCCAACAATTTGGTCAGTAGGAACACATTGATGTTTTCACTTCTTTCCAACTGGAGCACTAATCTCTGGAGTGATTTTATTAGTGAAAAAAAAATCACTACACAGGCTGTGAAACAAACTGTAGCAATGGTGTTTTATAAATAAAACAGCAGTGGAATAAGAGTGCAAAAGGTGGCATCTTTTGATACTGTGTCACTGCCTCACTCTTGTGACAGATGTGGTAATATTTTTCCAAAACTCCATGAGTGGCAGTGACAGACACAGGTGTGATAATGGAAAATGGTCAGAACACTGTCCCATTACTGAGAGTCCTTTGCATCAGCAGAACACAGGCCTCCAGAAATTACTAGCAGTGTCTTTATTGCAGAACCAAATCGAAAAAATACATATCAGGTTTCTAAATATCAGGGGACCAGTTTCACAAAGCCCTACCTGAGGCACTTCTTGAGGTCCAGGTCAGTTTGATTAATTGTAATCCATATTGTTGGACGTAATACTTGCCTGTATATGAGCTCAGGGATGGTTTCATGGCTTTCTGTGAATAATGAAAATAATTAAACATAAGGAAGTGAAGGTTAACAGCAGAGGGTGAAAGCTATTTAATTTTTTAGTAACTTTTTGAAGATGGAATTATATTCGTGCCCCAAATACACTCTATCTCATATGCAGAGAATCGTGGTTTCTAAAATAAAATCTGCTACCTTTCATGAGCTAATACAATTTATTTTCATGTGTGCTATGATTATAACCAGCATTCACTAGAGGGAGTTGGTGGAACTTTATTGTACGATTTTTAGATGCAAAGTAAAGCCAAGTACAAGCCACGAGGTGCCGCTATTGCCTCAAATAAGGAACATTTCCCGCATTTTACTTGCCCTGTAAATTCAGGACAACAGGAAAAGCTGCAGTGACACCCAGAAGTGCAGTTAGAAGGCCTGAGAAATGATTTTGCATCCTGATAATTCTGCTGGAGGAAATTATGAGGTATATCATGGTATGCCCATTAAAATGAGGAATGAAATTCAGCATGAGCAGAGTTACAGAAGGGAGCAAAACACAGAAACAGACAAACTCCAAACAACTCTCTTTCCACTCCATCACTACACAAAATTCTGATCAGATGCTTTAGTCTATGGTGCAACTAGTGTGAACCATATTCAGACAGGCTCACAACATTTTGGAGTTGACCTCCCAGAACTGTGATGCTCCATTTGTTATGGTATCATTCACATATTTCTCTTTAATTTAAAAACTGTCTCATGCCTGTCCTTCTGTCTCTGGGAAGTACACGAGGCTAAGTAGTTAATGGCTCTTTCCAGTGTTGCTTCAAGAAAAACCAGTCTGTACAAATTGAATCCATAATGAAATGGCCTTGGCAGAGATAAGCTCACCTTGATCAATAGAAATTATTTATTCAATTAAGTAGCCAAAGTTGCAAGTACCTTGTTAAGGAAAATAAAATGCTTTGCGGTTGCTTATTGCAGTACTCCCAAAGTGATGAAGTGCTTCCTCAACTATATACTCATTTTGTAATAGCTTGCAGTGATACTTTTCAAGAATAACAGATTCTCTTAGTTTTCAGCAGCTACCTGGCTGAGGAGAATTTAATTCCTTTTCCATTAACTGCTGTTAAAACACAACAAACAGAAGATTGTCCTCCTTCAGCTTGCTGTAGAACCTATTTTTTAAAAATTTTTAAATTTCTCTTGTTTACATTTCTCATCTTAGTTCTCAGCTAAGAACTGGAACCTACCTCTCACACTTTTCACTGGTATTCTGACCCTCAGCCCCTCCTCATGGCAATAAAAAAACAGTGGCAGAGCTAAATAAAAACCTACATTTCTACTAACTTTACTATAGGAGGAACACTGGCAATACTTATTTCCAAAACAGTTGTTAGAAAGAAGTCATGGAGTGCCACAGAGAGGGATCAGTTAGGTTAAAATATACCAAAACCGTCTATGTAGTATTTGGTATTAAAAAATTAAAGGGTGGCAACCACTAAAATAAGTATTGAAGCATAAACAGGTAAAGTTACTTTAATCTTGCAGTTTTTCCTATGTAAGTGTATAATTATGATCTGCACAAGTAAATATAAATATCATTAAGACAGACTGTGCTTTTATTTTGTTCAGTATAACTCAGTATTTCTGGTAACATTCTATAAAATTCTGAACAATCACTCACCCCTCTAAAGCTATTAAGCAAATGTTAGAGTACTGCTTCTAATAATAATGAAAATAATAATAACAACCCATTAGTGGTTCTATGTGCACACCATTTCAACTGTTAAAATTAATCAGAGGTGGAAAGTCAGTGTGAGATGTATTACATCACTGAACTAGAGTCATCACTATACTGGCAGACAAGATCAAAATAGCACTAAAAAAGGGAGGACTGTAGGTTATTTATTAGATTTTTCTTAGTACGTATGACATTCAGAAGACTTATCATCCAGTCCTTTTTATCAGAGAGCAAGATTTCATAGTTCTTAGGCTCAATAAGGCTTTCAAAATTCTTTCATTACCAACTATTTATTTGTCCAGTTTCTCAGTTAATGTAAATTTAAATCCAAAGAATGTCACTCTGTATCCATGATACCACACTGTAGTTATAATTAAACCTAAGATTAAAGGTACTTAAAACTTTACATGGCTTTATGAAAACTCAACAAATACAAGAAACATTTGGAATCTCATTAGACTGAAGACCTGCCAATTAAAATGACATATTACACCTGCAAAATGTGATTCCTTGGTGGATTTATACTGCCTGGGTGAAGAACAATAGGCACATTCTGAAATAATTAGATCTGTACTGGTTACAAACTTTGACTCATGGTGTGTTGCTCTGTTCTGAAGAACTGGAAATCCTGGAACAGATAATTATATACAATGTTTGAGGCTCAATTTTGCCTGCTGAGAAGCACTTCACTTAGCTCAAACCAAAGGAATATCACTGCAAATCTTCCAAATCATGGTTTTTTAGCTTATAAGGAGAAACTTTCAAAAAGAGACCCTGAATGCTGCATCTCATCACATCAATTTAATTTGGTTTTTCAGAGCAAAGGAAGAAGTGACTACAAGTCACTAACACTGCAGTTCAAGTTCATCATCATCAATCCAGATTTGCTACTTAATATGTTATTTCATTTATTTGATCAGGAGTATTGCATTGACCAAGTACTTACACACCATCTTTAGCATGCAAATTAAAAATCTGTAAAGCAGATTAAAAATCTGTAAAACTCTTCCACTTAACACTGTTTCCCCAATATACTATTTTTCTACTAGCTAACAGGAAGATAGTAAAATAGGACCATAGTTCTTCACATTTTACCTAAAATTGCACACAAAGGAGTAAGTTTTGTAGCAGATCTGAGAGATTAATAAATTAGATAAATCAGGGAAGAATATACTATTTCATGAGGAAGCTCTGATGGAGCTCCTTTTCCATGTAGGCTGATTCACCAAATTCCTATCAACACAGTCCCACTGAAGTCAAAATCAGAGTTCTGCACTTTCTTTTACAACTTTCTGTTTGTACTGTTCAGATAAAGTTGACTTGTCCTTTGCAGGGCAGTACTAACCCAGAGATTATTAATTATCCTTCCCTACTTAGGTATCTTTTTCTCTTTTTCAGAACAACTGTTTCAAGGTCTCTCAGGCACCGATTACTTGCTATGTGCACCATTAGTTTCTGAAACACTGAAAATAGCTGTCTTCAACACTTTATCACTAATAGAAAGTACTACAAAGTCTTTCTAATGAACTGCATCATTGCAAACAAGAATCTTAACTGTATAAATAAATAAAAAGGCCACATTTTAGAGATGTGGCATGGCAAGACCTGAATAGACCAGAGAAGTGAGAACTAAACCCAAAGCAAACAGGAGAAAACAAGACAAAAAAATAAAAATAAAAAAAAAGGACTCAATCAGCTACATTTTCATTTGGACAGTAGATTTAGTAGTCTAGAATAAAGAATTTGCAGCTTAAAACAGCACCTGAATCTGTCTTTGAGAATTAAATGACTCACAGAATGTTGAGAAAGAAAGAAAAAGTGAATAGTGTGAATCCCTCCCTCCTTTACCTATTTTCAACCCACTAATGTACACACAAATGCACAAACACACAAGCTCATCAGGAGTTGAATAATCCAGTGCTGAAGGAGTGGATTAGAAAACAATATATTCTTTCTCCTTTATGCCTATTGAAAATGACAGTTTTGCTAGATGTTAATTTTGGATAGAACAAGATGCTTCCCACTGCTACTTTTTTAAGTTGTAGGATCTCCAGTTTAACCTAACAGCTAAGTAATAAATGGAGACACACCAAACAATGTGAAATTCTGTCAAACAGAAAGAACTTAGGGGCCTGGTATAGGTGCATTCATGAGGAATAAAACAAAAATCTCATCTTTTATAGCATCTGAGCACAACTTATGATAGAATTGCTTTGATTTGGAAATGCTGCTGAAATAAAGTTCTGGCTATTTATTTTATGTAGATCTCAGGGCAGCTGATAAAGTGTCATGAGATGCCCCCTTACAACATTTCTGCCGTGGAGTCAGAATTGCAGCAACACCCAAGGTATGAGTTGGCCCACCATGTGTCTCTGTGTAGTAGCAGGGGCAATACTGCCCTGTGTGATGGGAAGATGCTCATTATTTTAAGCTTGGCTTGGAATAGAGTTTGAGATCAAATCCACTCAGTGATCCAAACAGAACACCATAACTGATTTTTGCTGTAGTCAAGTCAAAGAGCTCAACAAAATTTGGTAACACAAGAACACAACACTTGGTTTACAAAGAAATCAGAGCTTTCACTGAAGAAACAATCATAGTAATCCTGCTAGATCATAAACTAGGCATAAAAGCTACAGGTTTTTTATCCTGGCAATCCTATTCTTTTAAACACAGAGATAATAAGTCTACACAGATCTTCTCAAGAAAACAGAGTGAACTCAAATGGTCTGAACTCATGGAAGGTCTACTGCAGGAGAGGAGCAGCACATTTAAACAAACAGCACATTTAAACTTTGTCTGAGCATCCTCAGGCTAAGGACACTATTGCTCTGCAGACATCCCAAAAGGCAAAGATTGTTGTGAGATTGCTTGCAAAAAGTGAATTTCTGAGCAATCCAAACTGCTTCAGCTCCGTGAGAATCATGCTGATATTTCAGCCTGCAAGGACACACACCTGCTGTTTGTCCGGTTGGCGACGGTCACTCCTTGCAAGTGTTTTCATGAGAACGTCTCAACTGCCTTCCTGATCTCCGGAGATGGACCTCAAAACATCAGGATGAGATAATACAAACACCGGACTTGTGAGAGATAGGCTTTTAACCAATTAGAAATTCTAGGGTGTTGGAGTGAGACTCTTTTAGCCAATAAGATGTACCTCTAACCCTGTATAAACCGTGTGCTGTGTGAAATAAAATGTCTTCACTATAAACTTCATAAGCTTGTTGGTGAAGTTCTTTTTCTCTGCGAAAGTTTGTTTACTTTAAAAGATCTTCTGGAATCTTGAATTTAGCTCCTGCCTTTCCAGTCTCCACTTCCTGAGAGCAACACATGAATGGCGTCCCAGGTTTCTGCAAAAAAAGGCCTGTGGATCACCATCCTGAGAGCTTGGCATGCCAAAACAACTGCTAAAACCACCTGATTTTACAGAGGAAACCCTGGTAAAGACCTATCAGCAGCTGATAAAGATGTTTTTTCATGCCTTTGGGCATCTCCTTGAGGATAAAGCCAGGGCTGCAGGCAGCCTTGGCCTTGTGTAGATTTGATTATGGCATGGGAAACCAGACAGGAGGAAAAACACCTGCAGAAAATAACAAGATGTGTTTTGAGAACTGGCAGCAAAAGCTTGAGAACTGCCAGCACAGAGAGAGATATCAGCTACCCATCAGGACTAGAGTCAGGTAGCATGAATAAAGACTTCTAACCTATTAAAAGTGACATATGTGAGGGTGGACAGAGACAAAGACTGGACAGAGACAAAGACTATAAAGAGTAAAGCCTTCTGTTAAAAGAGGTTGCTGTTGTTGTTGTTGCTGCCTGTTGTTCTGTTCCAACAGAAAAATATTAAATAAAGTACTGTCCAAATCACTATTGCACAATGTGTCATTTATGTTTAATGTTCTGATGATCCTTTGCCTAACAGCCAGTGAAAGTTCACAGGCAGGCCATCCTTTCACTTATGTAGGTCATTTAAGGCAAAAGAAAATGCTCTTCAACTGACATTCATCATTTAAAGAGGCATATTATGGAGCTTTTCTTAAGCTTATTCCTCAAGGTGCTTTGCCTCAGGCTAAGATCTTTCAAGAGTTGTTCTTTGCACTTATATTGCAAGAATTTGCTCCAATATTAGAATCAAATTCTCCAAAATATTTTCCTGATGTTACTCCACTCCTTATTTAAGTTACTGAATCTGTGATGCTGCGATTGGTTTTATGTTGCCTTTTTCATATTTAAGTTACTTGAGCATCATGTATTTCACATTTCACCATACACATTTCCCCCAGGCAGCCTGTTCCAGTGCTTATTCAGTGCAGAAATTTGCCTAGCACCCCCAGGGCCTGCTCCAGCTTTCCAACCACTCTGCCCCCACCCTGTTGTGCTGCTTGTTGTGACCCTGTTGTGTGTGACAGTCTGGATCAATGGGCTGAGGCCAGTGGTGTGAGGTTCAACAAGGTCAAGCACTGGGTCCTGCACCTGGATGGGGAAAGTCCCAAGCACACAGACAGGATGGATGGAGAATGGATGGAGAGCAGCCCAGATGAGAAGGACTTTGGTGTAACATTTAACATAGCCCAGCCATAGGCACTGGCAACCTGGAAAGCCACTCTGCTCTGGGCTGAGTGGGTAGCAGGGGGGGGGGATTCTGCCCCTCTGCCCCTCAGGTGAGACCTGCACCTGCAGGACTGCTCCAGCAGGAGGCTGCAAAGATGCCCAGAGGGATGGATGGATCAGCTCTGCTATGGAGACAGGCTGGGAGAGCTGGGGGTGTCCAGTCTGGAGAAGAAAAGGCTCCAGGGAGACCTCAGAGCACCTTTCAGTGCCTAAAGGGGTCCTACAAGAAGGCTTGAGAGGGACTTTGTGCAAGGGCAAGCAGTGATGGGACATGGGAGAATGGCTTTAAGCTGAAAAAGGGTAGATTTAAGCAAGATATTGGGAATAAATCCTTCCCTTGCAGGGTGGGCAGGCCCTGGCACAGGTTGCCCAGAGAAGCTGTGGCTGCCCCATCCCTGGAAGTGTCCAAGGCCAGGTTGGACAGGGCTTGGAGCAGCCTGGAATAGTGGGAGGTGTCCCTGCCCATGGCAGGGGGTTGAAACAAGAGGATCTTTAAGGTCCCTTCCAGCTCAAACCATTACTTTAAGTCAAAATAACGGGGAAATAAAAGAAAAATCTGAAAGAATGTTATTGAAGGTCATTAGGAGTGCAATCCATCACAGCTTGAGTTCTTTCTAGTCCACATTGTGAAATTATGTCCACACTTTATTTAAGAGATATTTAAAAAAAGAGACTTGTGCATCATAGCATGATAAACCATGCAGCAAATTTAACCACTGAGTCCTTGAAATTTAAAGACCTCCTATATGCCAGAATGAAAAATAGTGTGGAGTTGCACTACTTTCAGTTCTCAGACCACCTTTTTAAACAGCAAACTTTACAGCAATCCATCTTATTCCCAAGCACAGCAACAGTGACACATGTATTAAGTAATAATTCTTTCTGCATTTGTAACATTTTTTCATATTTTTCTATTTAAATTACTATGAAGATTAAGAAGAGTCATCACATAAATATTGGATTAAAGCAAAACTAATTTTGTGATGAGCTATCTAGAGTGGTGTATCAAAAACCTGCTAAAACAAAACTGGTCAGTTGCAAAGCATTCTAAATAGTAAATTCTTCTTGTAGATGTTTGTGGTATAAGAAACCTCTTTTTAAATTTATTTTAAACATATTTATACAAGATTATAAACAACTTGGTCGAAGGGTGAAACCTGCCCACACCAGATACATTTGGATGCAGTACTAATACACACAAGTGACAACATAGGACCATTCTGAACAGTTACACTGGCAGGATCAATTAGTGATTTGGTTAATTGAACATGTTAGGCAACATGACAATCACATTAGAAATCAGAAACACAGCCAGAGCACCTCAACTTTGTCAGCAATTCTGCTTGAATAAACTGACCAGTTTGGGAACTGTGTGCCTGTCTCCCCAAGGTTCCTGCGGGAATTTCAGACACATATCTCCAAGAAAGCCAGACATGCTTTGGGAGTGAGAGGCATAAAATTAATCTCAGACTGAGACAACAAGGACATGCTCATATCTTTACTTAAGCCTGCTTTTCAACCTGCCTCTGCCCTCTCTTCACATGTCTTCCTCCCACTCTTTCTCAGAAACCAAAATCCTGCTGAAGAGCCCATCAATTCCCTTGTGTGAGGTCTGTCCCATAGCAGTGTCAAACGCCAAAGTCTGACACTGGATTTTTTGAGGAAAATGAGCAGCCAGAGTCAGCTGCCGGCACTACATCCCTGTTGAATAGGAGGGATTAGGGCAGTGGTTGAAAATGAATCACTAGGATCCGCAGCTGACTAACTCTCCTGTTAATTTAAGCGCTGGTTAATTAGATGAGTCACATTTACATATTCTCAGTACTTATCACAATTCTCAAAGCACAGATGAAGAGGGGAAGATTTGTCTCCCTCTTTCAGCCTAGGATAGCTACTACAGCACAACCAAAATCCTGATGGAACTACAGATGCTAAAAAAACATGAGCCCAGAGCTTTAATTCCCCAGCAGTGAACACTTGCTATTAATTATTTAAAGCTTCTGAGGGAAAATGTTGGACTTGGAGGGAATTATAGTTAAGGAAGATGAGGAGAAGGCTGAGGTACTTAACACCTACTTTGCCTCAGTTTTCACCAGTAAGACAGGTGGCCCTCAAGACAACTGGCCTCTGGAGCTGGTGGACAGGGAGAGGGAGCTGAATACCCCTCCTGTATTCCAGGAGGATATAGTTACTGACTTCCTGAGCCAGCTGGATCCTAACAAGTCTATGGGACCAGATGGAATCCATCCCAGGGTGATGAAGGCAGAAGAGCTTGCCAAACCACTCTCCATCATCTTCCAACAGTCCTGGCTCTCTGGGGAGGTCCCAGATAATTGGAGGTTGGCGAATGTCACCCCAATCCACAAAAAGGGCTGCAAGCAGGACCCTGGCAACTACAGGCCTGTCAGCCTGACCTCTGTGCCTCGCAGAGTCATGGAGCAGATCATCCTGAGTGCAATCACACAGCACCTTCAGGGTGGACAAGGGATTAGACCCAGCCAGCATGGGTTTAGGAGGGGCAGGTCATGTCTGACCAACCTGATCTCTTTTTACGATCAGGTGACCCACCTGGTGGATGAGGGGAAGGCTGTGGATGTGTCTATCTGGACTTCAGCAAGGCCTTTGGCACTGTCTCCCATAATATACTCCTGGAAAAGCTGGTAGCCCATGGCTTGGACAAGTGTACCCTCTCCTGGATTAAGAGCTGGCTGGAGGGTCGGGCCCAGAGAGTGCTGGTGAATGGAGCTGCATCCAGCTGGCGGCCAGTCACCAGTGGTGTTCCCCAGGGTTCTCTGTTGGGTCCAGTCCTGTTTAACATCTTTATTGATGATTTAGATGAGGGGATTGAGTCCATCATCAGCAAATTTGCTGATGACACCAAGCTGGGAGGGAGTGTCGACCTGCTGGAAGGCAGGAGGGCTCTGCAGAGGGATCTGGATAGACTTGAGAGATGGGCTGATTCCAATGGGATGAAGTTCAATAAGGCCAAGTGCCGGGTCCTGCCCTTTGGCCACAACAACCCCCTGCAGCGCTACAGGCTGGGCACAGAGTGGCTAGAGAGCAGCCAGGCAGAAAGGGACCTGGGGGGACTGAGGGACAGGAAGCTCAACAGGAGCCAACAGTGTGCCCAGGTGGCCAAGAAGGCCAATGGGATCCTGGCCTGGATCCAAACTAGCGTGGCCAGCAGGCCCAGGGCAGTGACCCTTCCCCTGGACTCTGCCTTGGGGAGGCCACACCTTGAGTGTTGTGTTCAGTTCTGGGCCCCTCAGTTCAGGAAAGAGATTGAGGGGCTGGAGCGGGGCCAGAGAACAGCAACGAGGCTGGAGAAGGGACTGGCGCACAAGTGCTGTGGGGAGAGGCTGAGGGAGCTGGGGTTGTTTAGCCTGGAGAAGAGGAGGCTCAGAGGTGACCTCAGCACTGTCTGGAACTCCCTGGAGGGAAGTTCTGGCCAGGTGGGGGCTGGTCTCTTCTCCCAGGCACTCAGCAATAGGACAAGGGGGCACAGGCTCAAGCTCTGCCAGGGGAAATTTAAGTTGGATATCAGAAAAAAATTCTTTACAGAGAGAGTAATCAGGCATTGGAATGGGCTGCCCAGAGAGGGGGTGGATTCACCATCCCTGGAGATTTTTAAACGCAGATTGGACGTGGCGCTGAGTGCCATGATCTGGTAAATGGATTAGAGTTGGACCAAGGGTTGGACTTGATGATCTCGGAGGTCTTTTCCAACCCAATCAATTCTATGATTCTATGATTCTATGAACACACCCACAACTGAAACACTTCACAGTGGTCAAATGGAGCACCAAGAGCAAAGAAGGGCACACTACATAATATTTTATGCCAGGGCCACCTGTCATGCTCAAGTATCTGTCACAAGGGGAGAGACAAAAAGTTTCAGACAAAAGTGTGACGACGCATTTCAAAAGGGAACTGTTCTCCCTGATCTGTCAGCTATATAACTTAGTATCTTTTGTGCTTTTATTGAAGCCATTGTGTTATTTTGAGCCCATTTCCAATTTAATTCGGATTTATTCTGTGTAATGGTTTGACCCATGGCTTCCTCAGTAACCATTGTATCTAAGGAAGTTACAAGTATTCCACACGTGTCTTCCACGTAGCAGTGGGGGGAGTGGTGTGGTGGCTTCTTCGCTTCCTTGGCTGAGGAGCTGGAGGGAGGTGGTGGAGGTCTGGTCCCTCCGGTCCCTGGTGTTTCTCCTGTCCTGGGTGAGATTGTTTCATTCTTGTTCCCCTTCCTTGAAGTTTTTAATTGTGTTTCTTTTGATTCATTCGGTTTCTTTAGGTTGGGTTGGTGTCTTCCCTATTTCCCAGCCAATCAATCCCCTTTTCTCCCTTCCCCTCTCCCCTAGGAGGTGGGATCCTATGTATTGTGTATACAGTGTGGTTTGTAAATGTTAGTAAATATAATTTATTCTTTTTATTCAGTTCAGTTTCTTTAGAGTGTGTTTCTCTTCAGTTTTTTTTTTCCCCTTTCCTTTGCTGGGAAGGTTCTGGGAGGGGGAAGGGGAGGGCCAGTCCAGGGTTGGCAACAGCTAGGCCAAACCTGCGACATTATTGGAGGTTCCACCGAGATATTGACCTTGAGTTGTTTTGTACATAATTCTCTGTTTAGAGAACAGTGGCCGGGAGAACTGCCAACTGAAGTGGTATTATCAAAAGAGTATCTTTTTGTTATAAACAAGGTTTTTGTTTGGGACCAGAGGACTCAGGCATAAGGTAAACAATAGAAAGAATGGTTTTCACCCTTTTTAGTAAGTACCTGAGAGGTACCAGAGGAGGTCAGTCCAACCATGCTGGCATGGCCTGGCAGTCTCTTGTAGTGAAAGGCCTCCTGTTAAGTGTCTTTCTATTCTTTTACATACTGATGGTGCTAATGCTTACTCCCACTCTGAGAGGTCTCCTAGGGACATACCTAGGTCTGCCTGATAATTGTCATCCATGTAAGGCCCTCCTGAATCTTGATATTAAAGGCCTGTTAAATTATGACATTAACGGACTATTGAGAGAGACCCCTACTGTTACAATTGGTCCCAGTTATTACCTAAATTGTATTGTGACAGCACTAGTGTTTATAAAGGTAATGAAACTGTTGTATAAGATTGGAAGAATGCTGGCACTTTGTTGCTTCCCTTGTTTTGTACCTAAGAAAGGCTATGCCTCTGGGGGACTCGCTGGAACTTTGGAAGGGGCTTTGGACAGGCCAGTCCCTGGGTGGGATGGGCCTTGGTCGGATCTCGGTAAAGTGCTAGGGCGTATCTCACCCTCCGTTTATTGGAAGTTCATGTCAGAACAAGTGTGTGACTCTGCTGAGGTGGCCCGCTGTTTATCAGAAGAGTGTTTTTCCTATGAGGACCCGTATACGCGAGTCTCTGCTTTGTGTTGGGGCCTGGCTAGTGCTTATCGATGTGCCATGGACTACTGTCAATGGCTTGAGGACAGGATAGAATATGGAGATATGCCGTCCGAGACCTGTGCAGTCCCTGTTCAGACTACCGAAAGCGGAGTCCAAACACAGCATGAGGTCAATGCTGTTTCTGTAGAGACCCAAACTCAAGCAGCTGAAACTAATACAGTCTCCGTCCGCTCTGTAGAAACCCAAACTCAAGCTGCAGACCCGGACATGGCTATCTCCGCTGTCCCTGCTAAAACTACAGTTGAAACTCAGACTCAAACCAAGGCCAACAAAGCCCCCATTCACTCTGTAGGGACCCAAACTCAAGTTTCAGCCTCTGTTTGCTCAGTAGAAACCCAAACTCAGGTTTCAAATCTGGACAAGGCCATTTCTGCTGTCCCTTCTACAACCACAGCTGAAACTCAGACGCAGGCTGAAGCAAATACAGTCTCTGTTTGCTCGACAGAAACCCAAACTCAGGCTGCAAATCTGGACAAGGCTATTTCTGCTGTCCCCGCTACAACGGCTGAAACCCAGACGCAAGCTGAAGCTAATACAGCTTCCAGTTGTTCCGTAGAAATTCAGACTCAAGCCGTAGATCTGGAGGTTGCCATCTCTATTAAGCCTGCTAAGACCACAGTTGAAGCTCAGACTCAGGCCGACGTCAATACAGTTTCTATTCGCTCTGTGGAAACTCAGACTCAAGCTGCAGATCTGGAAGTGGCCATTCCTACTAAACCCACTAAGACCACAGTTGAAGCTCAAACTCAAGCCAACGCAGATACAGTTCCTATTCGCTCTGTGGGAACTCAAACTGAAGTTATGGACCAGAAGATTATCATTGCCCCCATAAAAAAGAAAACAACGAGGACAAAGGAGACTACAAAACCCATAGAGCCACCTCCGCAATTGGAACAAAAAGAAGAAGAAGAGGAACAAGAAAAAGAAGAAAAAGAAGAAGAAGTAGACGAAGAAGCAGCTGCGAGAGAAGAAGAAACTACTGTGACGATGGAAGGAGCGACGGCACAAGAGGAAAGAATAGTCACAGTAGAAGAGGGAGCAGCCGCCAGAGAGGGAGGAGTGGTCACAAGGGATGGGGCACACCTAATGGGACTGGGGGCACGTCCAAAAGAGACCAGAGGCATGCCTGGAGAAAGGAAAGGGACGGTGCGAGCATCCTGGGATAGAATAACATTCGACGATTGGTGCTCTGACTACATACGCAAGTACCCAGTGGAGGAAGAGAAGAGGTCAACGCGCTTTCGTCAGCCTGAGGAAGGACCGTTTCAGCCTCTCCAAAGGCAACCCTCCTTTGCAGGTATGATTCCACCTCCCCATACTAGACCTACATTTGAGGGAATAGATGATCGGGGAAGGCCCTTACCCCGGCCTTCCAAGGACTATGTGCTACCTCCATTCATCAGACCTGATGAACAACGTAGGAGCTCCCTTTCACGGGGTGCACGAGCTAGGAGTCTTTCCCCACGGCTCGAACGAAGTAGAAGTCTCTCTCCACAGCGTGGGCAACGTAAGAGCCCATCCTCCCGGAGTGAACACCATAGAAGCTCGTCCTCACGGCGCGAACAATCCCCATCTTCGCGTGAGAGGGTCAGAAAGGAAGTGAGAGAGGTTCCACGAAGGAGTGGAAGAGTAAAAACACAGGTAGAGAGAATAGTACATGGGAGAGATGGACAGGAAATAATGAGGGAAAGTGAAATTATACGATCATTGACCCCAAAGGAAATTCGAAATATACGAAAGGATTACAGTCGGTGGCCCGATAAACGCATCCTCACCTGGCTGGTGCGATGTTGGGACCAGGGGGCCAGTAGTCATGTGCTGGAAGGTCATGAAGCACAACAATTGGGATCTCTTGCCCGAGACCGTGAAATAAAACAGGAAATGGGACAGGGGGAGATGGCATCCAGTCTCTGGACCCGAATCCTCCGTGCCGTGAGGGCAAGATACCCATTTAAAAAGTATTTGGTGAGTGCTCCGAGAGAGTGGAATACTGCAGAAGAAGGCATCCAGTATCTGCGGGAACTGGCCATGTTGGAGATTATATACTCCGATCCAAATTACTATGACATCTTGGTCCCAGAAAAGATGCCATGCACACAGCCGATGTGGGATAAGGTGATGAATGGGGCCCCTAAGTCTTATATGCCATGTCTGATATCTGCATACCCTCTAAGTATGGACGAGAATGAGATACACGTTGACAGAATGTGTCACTGGATACGGAGAATATCGGAAACCATGAGAGTCCCCTCTAACTACCAGCATTCGTCCCTCTACAGTGGGGAAAGGGTAGGGAGGAATCCTAGACGCTCTGTGTATGAAGAAGAACCTAGAGGCAAAGGTTCTAGAGGTCACAAAGAAAGGTCTCGTTCTCATTCTCATTCAAGTTCCCGTTCTCGGTCCCGTTCCCGTTCCCGTTCTTGGTCACCTCATGCAGCACGAGGGAGAACTAGAGGCCACCAAAGGAATACTAGACGCTCTGTGTATGAAGAAGAACCTAGACGCAGACGTTCTAGAAGTCGCAAAAAAAGTTCTCGTTCTTATTCTCGTTCCAGTTCTCGTTCTCATTCCCGCTCCCGTTCTCGGTCATCTCATGCAGCACGAGAGAAAACTGGAAGCCCCAGGAGTAAGACACAAAGTGAGCGTGGTTTCTTGTGGGCCCTTCTGCGCGAACTAGGGGAAAACATGAAAAAATGGCACGGTAAACCCACCTCTAAACTTAAAGCTCGAGTGCAAGAATTAAAACGGAAAGTAGCTGGCAAGAAAGCTGTCCACATAGTTGAGGCAAAGACCCCAGAAAAGAAACATCGATCTCCGAGACACAAAAGAAACAACTCCCCCCATGCTGATGAAGGAGCCTCTGACAGAGCATCGCACACGTCAGATGGAGAATGCTCCGACCAGGAACAACAATAGAGGGGCCCTGCCTCCTGCCAGGAAGAGGAGAGGGACGAAGATGATAATCGGGTTTATTGGGCTGTGTGGGTTCGATGGCCTGGCACATCGGATCCTCAGAAATATCGAGCTTTGGTAGATACTGGTGCCCAATGTACACTAATGTCATCAGAACATGAAAGTACAGAAACTGTGTCTATTTCTGGAGTAACCGGAGGGTCTCAGGACCTGTCGGTGGTAGAAGCTGACATGAGCCTAACAGGAGACCAATGGGAAAAGCATTCCATTGTGACAAGACCAGAAGCCCCTAGCATCCTTGGTATGGACTATTTAAAAAGAGGACACTTTAAGGACCCGAAGGGGTACCGGTGGGCTTTTGGTGTAGCCACAGTGATTGAAGGAGAGTCCAAACAGTTGTCTACTCTTCCTGGTCTCTCAGAAGACCCTTCTGCTGTGGGATTACTCCGTGTCAATGATCAAGAAGTACCGATGGCCACTGCAACTGTACATAGGCGACAGTATCGTAGAAACCGAGATGCTGTGATTCCCATCCATAAAATGATCAAGAAGCTGGAGAGCCAAGGGGTGGTCAGCAGAACACACTCACCCTTCAACAGCCCTATCTGGCCTGTACGTAAATCAGATGGAGAATGGAGACTGACTGTGGACTATCGTGACCTGAATGAAGTTACGCCACTGCTGAGTGCTGCTGTGCCAGATATGTTGGAGCTCCAGTATGAGTTGGAGTCCAAAGCAGCAAAGTGGTACGCCACTATCGACATTGCTAATGCATTCTTCTCCATTCCTCTGGCACCAGAGTGCAGGCCACAGTTTGCTTTCACCTGGAGAAGCGTGCAGTACACTTGGAACCGATTGCCCCAGGGGTGGAAACACAGTCCAACCATTTGTCATGGGCTGATCCAGGCCACATTGGAGAAGGGTGAGGCCCCAGAACACTTCCAGTATATTGATGATGTCATTGTATGGGGAGACACAGCAGAAGAAGTCTTCGAAAAAGGACGAAAGATTATTCAGATTCTCCTCAAAGCTGGTTTTGCCATCAAAAAGAGCAAGGTCAAGGGACCTGCCAGAGAGATTCAGTTCCTTAGGGTGAAATGGCAAGATGGACGTCGCCAGATTCCAACCGACGTCATCAATAAGATTGTAGCAATGGCTCCACCGACTAATAAGAAAGAGACCCAAGCGTTTCTGGGAGCCATAGGCTTCTGGCGAATGCACATTCCTAAGTACAGCCAGATCGTGAGCCCTCTCTATTTTGTGACCCATAAAAAGAACATTTTCCAATGGGGTCCTGAACAACAACAGGCTTTCAAGCAGATCAAGCAAGAAATCGCACATGCCGTGGCTCTTGGACCAGTCAGGACGGGACCAGATGTGAAGAATGTACTTTATTCCACAGCTGGAAATAAAGGTCCCTCCTGGAGCCTCTGGCAAAAGGTGCCTGGTGAGACACGAGGGCGACCACTTGGTTTCTGGAGCCGAAGCTACAGAGGCTCTGAGGCCAATTACACCCCTATGGAGAAGGAAATCCTAGCGGCATATGAAAGCATACGAGCAGCCTCAGAGGTAATTGGTACTGAAGCCCAGCTTTTCCTGGCACCTCGACTACCAGTGTTAAGCTGGATGTTCAAAAGAAAAGTGCCCCCTACACACCATGCCACCGATGCCACGTGGAGCAAGTGGATTGCTTTGATTACACAACGTGTTCGAATTGGGAGCTCGAATCGCCCTGGAATTCTAGAAATTATAACCAATTGACCTGAAGGTGGGGACTTCAGCCTAGCAGATGAAGAAGAGGAAGAGTCAGTGAGTCGAGCTGAAGAAGCTCCACCATATAATCAGCTGACAGATGAAGAGACGCGCTACGCCCTTTTCACTGATAGTTCTTGCCGTATCGTAGGGAGGAGCCGGAAGTGGAAAGCAGCTGTGTGGAATCCCACCCAGCGGGTGGCAGAAGCCACTGAGGGGAAAGGCGAATCGAGTCAGTTCGCAGAACTCAAAGCTGTCCAATTGGCCCTAGACATTGCAGAAAGAGAAGGATGGCCAAAGCTCTACTTGTACACTGACTCATGGATGATAACAAATGCTCTCTGGGGATGGCTAGACCGGTGGGAGAAGATGAATTGGAGGCGTAGAGGGAAGCCCATCTGGGCTGCAGATCTGTGACAAAACATTGCTGCCAGAGTAAAGAAATTGAACGTGAGAGTCCGCCATGTAGATGCCCATGTGCCCAAAGGTAGAGCTATGAGGAACAAGATAATAACAGACAGGCAGACCGAGGTGCACAGATTGAGGTGTCACAAGTAGACCTCGATTGGCAGCAAAAGGGAGAATTGTTCCTAGCTCAATGGGCCCATGATGCTTCAGGCCATCAAGGCCGGGACGCAACCTATAAATGAGCACGAGACCGAGGGGTGGATTTAACTATGGACACTATCTCCCAGGTTATCCGTGATTGTGAAACCTGTGCTGCCATTAAGCAGGCAAAAAGATTGAAGCCCCTTTGGTATGGTGGATGCTGAGACAAGTATAAATACGGAGAGGCCTGGCAGGTTGACTACATCACATTGCCACAGACTAGCCAAGGTAAGCGCTATGTGCTTACCATGGTTGAAGCAACCACCAGATGGTTAGAGACATATTCGGTACCACATGCAACAGCCCAGAATACTATCTTGGGCCTTGAGAAACAGGTCCTGTGGAGGTATGGCACTCCAGATCGCATTGAGTCAGATAATGGGACTCATTTCAAGAACAATCTAGTGGCCACTTAGGCACGGGAGCATGGTATTGAATGGGTATATCACATTCCATATCAGGCACCTGCTGCTGGAAAGGTTGAAAGGTGCAATGGACTATTAAAAACAACTCTGAAGGCACTAGGTAAAGGAACCTTCAAGAACTGGGATAAGCATTTAGCCAAGGCCACCTGGTTGGTTAACACCAGAGGCTCTGTCAATCGAGCTGGTCCTGCCCAAGCAGAATCCCTCCACACGGTAGATGGAGACAAAGTTCCAGCGATTCACTTGAGAGGCATGTTAGGGAAATCTGTCTGGATTACCCCTCCCTCGGGCCAAGACAAACCCATTCGTGGGATTGTTTTTGCCCAAGGGTCTGGAAACACCTGGTGGGTAATGAAGAAGAATGGTGAGATCCAGTGTGTGCCCCAAGGCAATCTAGCCTTGGGGAAGAACTAATGTTGTGCTTTGAGTTGTGTTTTGCAGGAAACCAGACACGAGACGAGAAAAAAACCCAAACAAAGCCGGTACTAGTATCCCATGATGTCCAACGATAAGGCAGCCCTAAACTGTGGACTAAGCCTCAACTTGGAACTGTGACTCTAACCAAAAGGCAATGGACTAAAGCTGAACTGATGCTGGTGTTGATCCTTGATGACAAGACATCTGCCTTGAAGAACCGCATATGGACTATACATATATATATATGTGTGGGATATAAGCAAATGCAATAATACAAAGATCGCGTGAAAAGACCAGTGTGGAATAAGGGGTGGAGAATGTAATGGTTTGACCCATGGCTTCCTCAGTAACCATTGTATCTAAGGAAGTTACAAGTATTCCACACGTGTCTTCCACGTAGCAGTGGGGGGAGTGGTGTGGTGGCTTCTTCGCTTCCTTGGCTGAGGAGCTGGAGGGAGGTGGTGGAGGTCTGGTCCCTCCGGTCCCTGGTGTTTCTCCTGTCCTGGGTGAGATTGTTTCATTCTTGTTCCCCTTCCTTGAAGTTTTTAATTGTGTTTCTTTTGATTCATTCGGTTTCTTTAGGTTGGGTTGGTGTCTTCCCTATTTCCCAGCCAATCAATCCCCTTTTCTCCCTTCCCCTCTCCCCTAGGAGGTGGGATCCTATGTATTGTGTATACAGTGTGGTTTGTAAATGTTAGTAAATATAATTTATTCTTTTTATTCAGTTCAGTTTCTTTAGAGTGCGTTTCTCTTCAGTTTTTTTTTTTCCCCTTTCCTTTGCTGGAAGGTTCTGGGAGGGGGAAGGGGAGGGCCAGTCCAGGGTTGGCAACAGCTAGGCCAAACCTGCGACATATTCATATCCTCAAAGATTCTCTTTTGTTTCATCCAATCCCTTCCCCTCCCTTCTCCGTTCTCCCTTTAATTCCTTTTCCTTCCTCTGTTCCCCTTCGCTATTTATCCAACCTCTTTTTTTCCCAAACGCACTGCCACGCACTTTATAGAGCAGCTCAGGAACCAACACACCGATTTCCACGCCGGGTCCGACATTTACTAATACAACTTTATGACTTTTTTTTTTCCCCCGGACTTTCGCCGCTCCTCCCACCACCAGCCTTTAGGAACCCCTGAGTACTTCCTTCCCTTCCAGCGGCACGTCACACCCGGTGCTTCCCCGCGGGTTCCGGCGGAGGCTCGTGGGCAGGAGAGGAGCTGAACCTAAAACCCTGCAGGCAAGCCCAGCTTAACCCTGGGAGTGAGCCCAGCCTAGCTCTGCAGGTGAGCCCAGTCTAGCCCAGGGCTGAGCCCAGCCCAGCCATGCAGGTGAGCCCAGCCCTGGAGGTGAGCCCAGCCCAGCCCTGCAGGTGAGCCCAGCCTAGCCCTGCAGGTGAGCCCAGCAGTGCCCGGGCTGGGCTCCTGTGTCCTGAGGGGCTCGCCTCCTTTTCTCTGCATGGGGACTTGCTGGTTTGGAGCAGGATCAGCAGCCCAGGTGCTGGGGATACACTTGGTACCCAACTGGGCTCACCTTTGCTCCTTGCATCATTTAGCTGGAAAGTTTCCAAATAGAGATGTTGAAATAAAAATAATAATAATATCGATGCTGAAGAATATTATTATTATTTATTATCAGCAGCAGCATCATTATGTGCTGTATGTATTATATGTATGTTAGACGTACTATATATTCTATAGAATATAGAATATAGAATATGTGGTATTACAGTACATAGTAATAATAATATATATTATATATAATATGTAGTAATACTATATTAATATTTATTATATATTATATATAATGTGTGTGTATATATATTACTTTAAATAAGAATATATAGTAATAGGCATATAGAATACTCAGTATATATAAAATAATATATAGTATATATTGTAGTGTGTGTAGTATTAGTAATTACGTATAGTAATACATAGTATATATGATACTGTAATATCTATAGTATAATTGCATGTTATACATATTATATACACTATTGTATATATGCTATTTTATATTTTATATATATTAACATAGTATATACTGGAGTATATTATCCTATATTGTGTATTACAATATACTCATATACAATGTCTAAGACTAATATAATTAATGCAATGATATTAATATATCCATGCTACAGTGTTTTAATATTGTAGTAATAGCATCATATTCTATTGATAATATTAATTATATATTAAGAATAAAAATTATTCTTTATATGTAATATACATAATGTAGTATTTCATGTATTATATTATTTAATTTTATATACTGTAGTATGTAATTGAATATAATACAAAATGTATGATATCTATATTATACTCCATTATACTATTGTCACTATTATATTTCAAGCTCTGTTAAAGCTTTACATTATCATAGCTCTTCATTGTTTATGCAAGTTCTGTACAGTCTTCAGAAAAGGCCATTACAGGGACCTAACTTGTCTGAAATTGGTCGTATGTCCTTGGACCAGAGTCTGTGATACCTCCAGAGGGATCACTGAACACTTTTGTCTTTCCTGGGGTGGAATGCCTTGTACTTGTGTGTCTTGGTTTGAGATAAGCAACTGCCAACCCCCCCAAGCACAGAGAGAAAAGCCTCCCTCCTAACACCAGGGAAAGGGAGGAAAAGAGAGGGGAAAGAAAAAAAAACACTTCAAACTGCATTTATACTAAATCTACATATATTTTTCACAGAAAGAAAGAGACAATTAGAAGAGAGTACAAATATACACTCACACAAGTCTACAACAACAAGTTCCCCACCTCAACTTCTTAACGAACACACAAATTCTACTGTCTTAACTACACATTACTTAAGAAGAAGCTTATTCCCCAGGGAGACAAACCCAAGCAGAAAGGAGAGACCCAGAACAACACATTTTACTTTCCTGAGGTACCCTGTGAGCCAGTGGTGGGCCTGGTCCTCTCCATCCCCCCTGGGACAGCATCGTGCGTCCTCCCAAGAGGAGGGCTGAGAAGCGACTGACTTAACCACTCCCACACTGGTTCCTACTTCCCTGGAGATGATGTCATAATGTGGTACGGAATACAAACTTACTGGCTAGAAGAGGTCAGCTGTTAGCTCCGCCCAGCTCAAGTCAGCTGACAGCTCCGGCCTAGTCCACACTTCAGAGCCCAAATCTAGGCCCACCTAGGTGAACCCATAACATTGTGGCATTTGCCTTGAGCTACTGTCCTTTGGAGGAGAAAATGCATGGAAACATGCATTGATTGATATATCAAACCACCTCACAGGGACAAGTTGTATTACTGATGATTCTGAATTTTGAGTTGATGCAAGAAACTTGTTGCCCCTGAAAGACCTTCAGCATTACATGCAACTGCAAAAAGAAGATTGTGCTGTATTTTGCAGGTCTCCTCTGAACGGCTGATGTGGCAAAAGCCTTGTGAAGATCTCCACAAGTTGCAGGATTTGTGTCCCCACTCCGGTGTGCTCCTTGGTCTGCTGGTGTGGCACCTCATGTTCTTGTTCAGCATTTCCCTGGTAGGTAATCCAAAGCAGGTTGCCAGGAGGTTTCCTTTCCTTGGTGACTGTAGCTGGTTTTGAATGAAGGATGACAGGAGACAGGTGTTTCAAACCCACCACTGGCTTGGGCCATCAACATGCATTCTGATATTTGCACTCATCTGCTTTCCCCGTTCTCTTTCAGTTGCTACTCCTTCCTCATATTATTAAAAACTACATACGTGGATAAAAGGATCATCCATGCTTGCCTTTCCTTGATTGATGCTAAGATAAAGTTTATACAGGTAATTATCTCATCTAAATAATGGCTGGGTCTAATGTCACATTTTATTTTTCCAGCAGATGAGGATTTATTGGGTGATGGAAATTCTATTAACGGGAAGTTAATCCAATTTGGCTTTGCACAATAGAGCATGAGCCAGGTCCAGACTCCATAGCATCATGTGTTAAATTGTTCTGTAGCTTTGTAATATAGGGGAAGGTACGTTCTCAAATTTGCAAGCATCCTTTTTTGCATTTATGTGTTCATTTTTTTTCCTCAAACAGATCTTTATAGTCACATGGTGGGGGAGTCTAAAGAGAGATCCAGAATAATCATATGGAAGATTTTGTGTGATAGGTTTGCCTGATGAGTGATTGGAGATTTGCTTTCGTCAGCTCCTGACCAATAGCAACTACACAAGTACAGGGTTAAACCCTTCACAACATTCAAACTGTCAGTGCTGTGCAAAATCACTAATACTTGCTTTTATCCATGACCTTTTTACTTAATTCAGTAAAATAATTTTAGTAAATTCTACTGAAAAAAAAAATTCTGTAGGGGCAGAACTTTAGCCCAGCAGATCTGACTGATCACCATCCTAATGGTGCTGTCAGGGAAGTCAGGCTGTATCATCTGCACTGTGGGACCACAATGCCATCTGACAGTGTCTCACCTTCCCTCAGGGTTAGATGTCTCAAACTGCTTTATAATGATGGAAGAGCAGAGCGCAACTGGGGCCTGGATGGAGACTGGTGTCAGTTTTACAAATCAGGATTTATTGAGCCATTTGGAACTGGCATTTCAGTATGGCTGTGGTATCATTCTATTTAGGCGAATAAACAGACAGGACCCTGTTTTTCTGAGGTTATTTATAAAACCATTCAGCCAATCTTATGCTAATCCTGGAAACAGCACATTCTGCCTTCACTGGTAGTACTGGGCAATGAAGATTTGCTGCTGAATTCCAAAGATAGTGTTGTTGTAATTATATAAAATTGGTAAGGGAATAAGGCACTGCTAGCTGTTTGTTGTAAGATCTTGAAGCTTAGACACTGACACTGTTTTATTCATTCCCCTTTAGTTGATGTTTTAGTAGGGGTTGTCCACTGGGACTCCACCAGACTGTGGAGGGATCAAGAAAGGTGTATTATAGGACTGAATCAGAACTATTTTATACACATATGCGTGTGTCAGGGAGAATATGACACATGGAAATCTGGGATTTATCCATTGTTCTGTCCACAAAACAATTTGAGACCTCTTTCCTTGTTTTGAAAGCACAAAATTTGGCTTGTTAGGCTGGCAACAAAAGCATGCATTAAAAAACTTGTCAGAATGCACACTATTTATTCCTGCATTTCTGTCTTGCATGTGAGGAGGCCAACATGCTGCAAAGGTTTTATGCCAAAATTGCATCCATTCTGGGCATTTGTGGTGGACTTAAAGCAGGTCCAGAGAAGAGCAACGTGGCTGGAGAAGGGACTGGAGCACAAGTGCTGTGGGGAGAGGCTGAGGGAGCTGGGGGTGTTTAGCCTGGAGAAGAGGAGGCTCAGAGGTGACCTCAGCACTGTCTGGAACTCCCTGAAGGGAAGTTCTGGCCAGGTGGGGGTTGGTCTCTTCTCCCAGGCACTCAGCAATAGGACAAGGGGGCACAATGGGCTCAAGCTCTGCCAGGGAAATGAAAGTTGGATATCAGAAAAAACTTCTTTGCAGAGAGAGTGCTCAGGCATTGGAACGGGCTGCCCAGAGAGGGGGTGGATTCCCCATCCCTGCAGGTTTTAAACTGAGATTGGACAAGGCACTGAATGCCATGATCTGGTAAAGGGACTGGAGTTAGACCAAGGGTTGGACTTGATGATCTCGGAGGTTTTTTCCAACCCAATCCATTGTGTGTTTCTAGGATTTCTGAGTATGACTGAGTCTCTTACTGTCATCCAGGTTTCCATTTTTCCAAAGAGTTCCAAGTTTATTTTTGTATTTAATATGTAAAATCCCAGGCAGTTCCCAGATTTCCACCTGGCTAAATAAAACAAATGCAGTATCTGCCAAGGACTGTGACCTTTGGCAGCACGTGCTGTGCCACTCACTGTTCAGTGACAGAAAGTTGCTCTGACTCTTACTAAAGAACCTTTTCTGTCTGAAACTAAACAGTAAGCCCAAATCCTTTTTTTGCAGAATACTCTATTCTTGATGACTTTATTTTTGCAAGTTAAATTAAAAATAATCTTATTCTTTCTTTCCTAGCAACTGAAGCTCATTTTCAGAGCATAATCCCTTTTCTTGTATTTGCTCTGTTGAATCTTCTTCTGGAAACATGGCAAGTTACTCTTACCAAAATTCTCTGGAAAAATTAGTCTGTTTTGGCTGTGCAGATTGGTGGAGGAGTGTCCTGTCACCCATTTGATTTTTCTTGTGGTTGTTGTTTAGAAGTGAAGCAGTTAAGTTCAGAGTCCACTGCAGTTTTCTTCCTTAGTGTTTATGCTGGCTAAAGTGTCCTCTTAAAACAAAGCTTTGTTATACCAGGACTGAGAGATTCAGTAAATGTCCTGGGCTCCTTTTTTACTCTACATCCTAAAATGTTCTTACAAGTTGCATTGTAGCCCTGCTCACACTTAAGCTGTTTAAACTTGTGACATTACATCGAGTGTTTGGGGTTGGCTTTAGTTGATAGAACTACAGGTAAGTTGTACCAGAACACAAACTGAGCAGAAGCTGTTTCGCTTTTTATGAAACTGACCTGATTTTCCCAGTGTTAATTCTGATATCAGGTGTCATGTCTGATGAAAATCCATCCAGACTCCCTTTTTCCTTTCTTTTTTTGTCTCTCAGTCCTATAATGCCTTATAAAGATCACATTAAGACAAATGTTTGTAGGAAGCACTGTTGTTATCAGTGTTATTGTGAAAGATGACTTCAAGACTGCCATATGGCATCCTTCAATAACACTAAATTTACTTGAACTCTCTCCAAGAAATCACAAACCCATCAGTGACTTTTATAGACTAATTTGCTGTTGCAGGAAAGACTCAGAGTAGTGTGCATGTTTTTAGTACTGACAGGTTAAGTCATCTTGGCTGCAGCTTTTTATTCACTGCAGAAAGTGCTATATTAATATTCTGTTTAGGCACAGATTAGTTTTTTGATGGAATAATTTGAGTAAGTAGAATATGTCAGGCACTGCAGCAAGATTACAGAGGTTCAAAGTGCAGCACTTTGCATTTTTAAATATGTAATCCTAACTGGCATCTCTACAGTTGAGACAGCATAATGCATTTATGTCAGCATTTGTCTTAGGGAATTTAAAGAGTCATTTCAACAAGAAGAGTGGTGTTTTGGGGGTTTTTTTTGAGAGAACTGCACTTTTTGAGCTACCAGTGTTTCTGGCTTGCTGCATGGTAAACCATCTTTCTGATAAATGTACTGATATTGTGAGCATAAAAATCCTGGAGAAATGCCCTGATTGTGAGTATTTTAGAACCGTGATTGAATTATCACATTTATCTTAACGTTGAGTTTCATGAGCTGTAACTTGCCACCAAACAAACATTTTATTTTTGCCTGAACAGGATGATGGTGATTTGTTTTCTGAGCAGAACACTGCAAGTAGCAAGACTTTCATCCAGTCCAGTGGGGAGACAGCTCTGCTCAACCAGCGCAAAGAAGCCTGTGTTGACTTTATTCACCAAGGTAAAAGTTGTTCACAGAATAAAGCTAGGCAAGACTGTGTGTTTGTCAGCTTTGTTGCACATGAATCCCAGTATGGTGGTTCTGCATGTGATTAAAGTAATTTCCTCCCTCCTGCACAGTGTTCATTCCATCACTAGCCTTACAGCAGTGCTTAAACTGTGTAACCAATGCATAAAAAATAAAAGGTCACCATCTGTTTCTTAATCAGAGCAATGCATACTACAAGAATTACACTTTAAAGTTACAGCTTTCTCTCCCCCTGCCTGATTCAGTATCAACTCATTGGTCAAACAAATGAGGTAAGATAGGGAATCATGGTCTTAGCTTTGGGTTAATAATTGGGAAAAAAGCTCTTTTAAAATCTCTTAACTGGTAAGGCACTATGTGAAATCAAATTTTCTAATGGCAGATTTCAAGCTGTTCTCTAGAGTGGCTTTCTGTTGAAAGTGTTTTTACCTTTAAATGTTTTTCATGCCTGATATCACTGGCAATTGCAAAGGAAAATACAAACTACTTTAAAATAAAGCTCAGCTGCACTGTTAGTTTATGGTAATTAACTCCTTTTTTTTCTCCTTCCTATTTTTAAGAATACAGAGAAAAGAGAAGGCAGAAGGGAGCTATGTCTTCTGCAGCCACTTAAAACTGATAGAAGTTAGCACTAACAAATGGGTTTCCCCTTGCAGTCTCTTTTTTTCTGACAACACAAGCATTCATGCAGCAACAACTGCTTCAAGTTAAAGAAAAAAAATTTTTTTTGCAAGGTTGCTCTCAGATCAATACTGTGCAGCTGTTTGAGTGCTTAAGCAGCACAAAAGAAGCAGTGACAACTTAAAATGGCACAAAACTGCAGTCTAACTATGCAGCATAAATAGCAATTATCTGTAGAAATAAAACTCTCCCTTCCACTGTGTGTGTTATCTAACAGATCCAGTTGTCAGCACAGCATATGTTACTTTTGGAAGGGCTTTTTACTACCTGAGCAGTAGAAATTTCTTTTGCCACTGTAATATAGATCTGAGAGAGAAGATTGTCCAAAACAGCTTTATCCAGGCAAAGTTAACGTAGAACAGGTGATGGCAGAGACTATCTGTTACACTCTTCTCCTGAAATATATGTACTAATAGAAATAGGCTTTTTAAACACATTTTGATGTTTGTTAAAATATTTTAAACCAGGTCCAGTCTTACCAGTGCCATGTAGTGTGCTGGCTTGCCATGAGAGTAAGAACATAATCTTTCCTAGAAGTTCCTGAAAGTGGCCTGGCATGTTACAAAGCTGATGTGCAGGATTTTGGGATGTTCCTTTCAGTCTCTAATATCAGATGTACCAGTTGCTCCAAAAGCAACAAGAGCTATTAAGAACACAGCACTGCTCATCTTTAGTGTCCTGCATAGGTTTTCAGAGCACAAGGACTTTTCTGTGTGTGAAATACAATTCAAATTAGATGTTAATAAAGCAGGGTGTTTATTCCAAAGTAATTAATGTATAGGGAATAAGCAGCTGTTTCAGATTGGCTTCCTATTTAAACAAGCCCGGGGAAGACTTTTCAGTGGGAGGATGGTGAGAAGATCTTTTCCAGCTGTGAAGGGTATTTTGTGGTAGAGGGACAGACATATCATATTTATCGCTGTATACTTTGCTATGTGAATTACAGGCCAAATTCTGCTGTTACAAACATGGAAGGAGTACGCCTTCATGTGATTTACTTCTTCTATTGTGGGCTGCGTGATCAGCAGAACTCAGATGTATAATTGTGGTGAAAGACCAGGGAGCTTGCAAAAATGTGAAGTTTTCTTTGACCCCCCATCACAGGTCAAAACACTGCAGCTGTTTGCCAGGTCTTCCTGCTGGAGGCTACTGTCCTGCCAGCTCTGCAGTTTGGAGGATCCTACCTAATTCCTTCCACGCAATGTCAGCCAAGCCATCTTAAATTGCCTTTGTTTCCTGTTTGAACTGAGCTAAGCGTGTTGATCTGAAACAGGTTGGAAATTACTTGTGTGACTTTCTCATTCCACTTCTATTAAGAGTGGTACCTGCAGTTGTTTTCAGCTGGTGATGACTGTACTTTGGATATTCACTACTGCTGACTAAAACAAGGGGTGTGTTGATGACCTTCAAAATCATGTCTTGAATCATGACAAATAGAATAGTAAAAGAAAAATTGTTCAATTCAGTGTCTGGATAGTTTGGGTTTTCTCATCCATGCTGCACTAACAGAGTAAAGGTTTAGGTGGTTGTTACTGGGGAGGGAACCTGCATTTACGTAATGATCACTCCTGCCTGTGTGTTACAGTACAAATGACCTGTGTGTTTTACTATATGCTTTAAGCTGCTCTGAATATTTTCTTTTAGAAACCATGCCCTCTGTGTGATGAAGCAAAAGAAATTCTTGAGCCATATAAGGAAAGGGTAATGTATTGAAATGCTGTGCAAGTTTTCTATGTAGAAAGAACAGTTAATCAGGATTCTTTCTTTGTAAAAGAAAATTGCTTGGATTTATTTGCACCTGTTATTCTTTCATGGATGACCTCTTCAAGACAATTTCAGCACTGATTTCCATAAAACTCATTATCCAAAAGCATTTTGAGACAACACTGCTCAAATAAATATTGGCAAACTAAAGAAATATAAAATATATCCTTTTTGCAATAGTTCTTGAAACCACTGCTTTTGTAAATACTATTGCCTTGCTTGAAAGAGGAATCTGCCACTTTTATGAGGCAGGTAATGATATAATTGGGGAAGGATGTTAGTGAGTGGGGCTTTGAATATTTGAATTAAATGTGATTGCAATTTTTGCTGCTCTTCAACCAGGTTTTGATCCTTCTCTTAGAGGGTGAAGCTGTTAATGGAAGCATTAGGAGTTGTTGAACTCTGTTGTGCTGCTGGCTGCATAATAGTTGTGGTTGGTGCTCACAGGAGGGTGGTTCTGCCCAGAGGAACAAGAACATCATCCTGAGTTAGGGAGGGAGTCCTTTGTGGACACACAGCCAAGGGTTGTGCTTACATACATTGTGTACTCATAAAATGAGGAATTACCTACAACACAAAGAGTAAATGCAAAGGCATTAAGAAAACAGCCTTGCATTACTGAGAAGAACATTGATCAAAAGACAAACAGATACTGCTTTTCAGTGTCCAGTGGGAATTGATATTTCCTTCCTATCACAGTTTATTTTGCAGGAGGTGGATATTACACTTCCAGAGAACTCGGTGTGGAATGATAAATACAGATACGACATACCTGTTTTTCATCTAAATGGGAAGTTCCTAATGAAGCATCGAGTAGACATTGAAAAGTTTGAGGACCAACTTACGAAGCTGGAGTTGCAAAATGGTGAAAACCATTGAGGAAAATGCAGCTGCTCTGGTGTGGATCTAAAAGGCCTGTGCAAAATGAACTGTAGACTGTATGGAAAAAGACAGTATTCATTATCTGGCCTTATATTTCTTCAAACATACAGTATCAATGCCCAAAAAACTTGAGAGACTTGTGTTTTATTTTGCGTTAATCTTTTAATCTTTTCTGCTCTATTCATTTGCTGCTCTCCTGGGCTGGCTTTTTGCTGACAGAATAAATGCTGCCCCATAACAGCAGTAAAGTGAATTGTGTATGTACTGGGTTTTGATGGCTGGGGAGGCCACAGGGGTGGTTCCTGTCAGAAGCTGACAGAAACTTCCCTCATATCCAACAGATCCAATGCCAGTTGGCTCCTGGACAGACCTGCTGCTGCCAAGACTGAGCCCCTCAGAGTTGGCAGTGACACCTTTGGGGTAACATACTTAAGAAGGGAAAAACTCTGCACAAGGGCACTGCAGCAACAGAAAGGAGTGAGGACATGTGAGAGGAACAGCTCTGCAGACACCCAGGGCAGTGCAGAGGGAGGATAGGGGGTGCTCCAGGTGCCAGAGCTGAGGTTCTCCTGCAGCCCGTGGAAGTTGGCAGTGGAACACGTACCCACCTGTAGCAGAGCAGGTGGATGCAGCTGGAGGAGGCTGTGACCCCTGGGAAGCCCTGCCCCTCCACTGGAGCAGGTTCCTGGAGCAGCCTGTTCCTGAGGGACTGCAACCCTGTGGAAAGGGACTCATGCTGGAGCAGCTTGTGAAGAGCTGCAGCCCATGGGAAGGACTGAGTTGGAAGAAGTTTGTGGAGTAATGTCTCCCACAGGAGGGACCCCTCTCTGGAGCGGGAGGAGAGTCTGAGGAGGAAAGGGCAGCAGAGACAATGCATGACAAAATGACCACAGTGCCCATTCTCCGTATCCTGAGAGAAAACTGGAAGTGAAGTTAAGCCTGGGAAGAAGGCAGGATCAGATTTGGTTTTCTTTCTCATTACCCTACTCTGATTTGATGGGTAATGGAGTAATTTCCCTAAGTCAGGTCTGTTTTGCCTGTGACAGGAATTGGTAAGTGATGTCTCTCTCACCTTTTCTCAACCCACCAGCCTTTAGTTCTATTCTCTCTCTCTCCTCTCCAGCTGTCCCAAAGAGTGGCCTTCATGGGCATGTAGCATCCAGCCAGAATCGGTCCACCACAGTGTTTCAGGGTGGTTAACACATCTAAGCTGTAGTTTATAAGAGACTTCCTTGAAGAATTCTATCCTAAGTTCTCATTTGAAATGAAGAAGGGAGTATTTGCTGTAAGGACACTTGATTAAAGACCACACACTCACTGAAACACAGTCATATCCACAGAACAATCACCACAATTTGATACAGCTGTTACTAACACTTTTAACACTGAATATTTTATTTTTATTGTAGTGATGTGAATATATGTTGCACTTTAGCCTGTTTTATCTACTACAGCAAGCTTTGTGAGAAAGGAATCACATTTCAGTTCTGTCTGCAACACAACTGCAAATCTCTCTGTGTGGCAAGAATGCCATTTTATCAAGGTTTACATGTCAGACGTTGGCAGTGTAGGGATGTGATGTAGACAGAGTGCCTAAGATAAATATATTTTCAGCAGGAAGAGAATGACAGATTGAGGAAAAGTCAACTAAGTTAAATAGTCTGTAATAAGCAATGGAGAAAGTTGTTGGTATTTTTGACTTGCTTAATAGATTCTTTGGCTCAGAAACTAATTCTTACCTGCTGCATTTCTATTCTTCCTATCATGGTGATACGCAGACTTCTCTCAACACTAGGAATCACATCTAAGAAATGTGTGTTCACAGAGGGGAGAATCCAGACAAAATGCCCAGTTGGTACAGCAAAGTGAAATACAGTAGGATTTATGAGGGACTCTTGAAGTTTGGAGAATGGTTTAGTAAGTAGCCACCTGATCTGCTGTGGGGAAAATGGGCCATTCCTTTATGGGCCCGTTGTACAGTGTCTTTAGCATTTGACAGATAATTTGCAGTCCAGTTCTGATACATTCAATTAAATGAAAAATTTCTGGGCAGTGGGAAGTAGAAAATTAAAACTTTTTTCCCGTTTATCAGCTTGAACCCACTCACCTAAGGGCCTGAAACTATCTCAAGATTTCCCAGGAGGGAGATCTGTGCCATTTCTGCAGCAGAGAACTTTAGGCAAGTTCAGCCAAACCATCCATTCATGGTGCTTTTCATCACCAGTAGCAGATGAACAGGGCTCTAGAGACAAAAAACTTCTATAATTTCTGAAGTTCATAATGCTACAGTCAAACTTCTAACTGTACCACAAGCTACTCTTAAATAATAGGTCCAAATCACCTCTGTATCAGCTCATTTTCTATAATGTGGGATGGTTTCAGAGGGGCCAGGCTTTTCCTTACGGAGGTTTTGTAGGAAGAGAATGCATGGAGCACTTGTCAGCTGTAGCTCAACTACTCTTCTAAAGACAGCAGCATTATCTCAAAGACCTGGAGGACACAGGTCATGTGGACTTGCCCTGTTTCCCAATATACATCACTGACAGAGACTGGCATAGCTGTCAGAGAGCACTTTGCTCTCTGTTTTGTTTTTAATAAGGTCTGTTTTGGGAAGAAAAAAAAGTGGAAGCTAAAAGCAAATTTCTTAATCATTTTAGATGATGAATCCCTTGTTCCTTATTCTCTCTCAGACTGTGGAGATTTTCTTCTGCAGCCAGTGCCAGATTTTCTTTCACCTTTGTTTTGTAATATGGATTTCCATAATAGCTTTTGTCTGTGGTGTAGCCGTTATGAGTGAAATGAAGGTTTTCCATTAGTTCTGGCTGTGGGTGCTAATTGCATGTAATGTGCAGAGAAGGGGTGGCTGCTTCATCCAACCCTCCTGGTGTGCAGTCAAACACAACCCTGCATTGCGCATTTCTCAATCTTATTTTCCTTGTCAACACAAGTAGCAGGTGTCAGGCCATTGTAAACCCATGTGTAAGGAACAGGCCTAGACTCCAGGGTGTAGGTGGTATAATACCCTTTTCTCATCAGTTTGGACAAAGGGATATGAGGTAAAAAGATGTCAATACAGAGCGTTGGTGGCACAGTTCAAAGAAGATGTGCTATAAATTGTTTACAGATAAAAGCACTGAGGACAAAGTGAAGAGCAAAGGTCTGCCTGTTCATTTGGGACTGTAGGTGCCACTGCAGGTTTCTCATTGCAAAACGAAGTTGTGTCCAGGGTGCTGGAGGTGTTAATTCCTTCTCCTTTACCTTCTCAGAGGAATACAAAATATTGAAGTAAAAACTCCAGGAAGCCACCTTCTCTTACAAAGCCAACAGCCCTGCCAATGGAATGAAGCATTCAGTTGCAATCTCCACATGAGAACACTAAGAGTTCACATCTTCTAAGCAGTGGATCGCACAGAGAAGCTTTTCAACATCATCTTCTTTTTTCCTGCCATTATCAGTCCTAAAAATGCTAATGAGAATTTGTGACCCCATAGGCAAAATAAAAATTTATTAACCTAAGGGGGCCTAGAACTTAACATAAAATAGTTAACTACTTTCCATTTCTTTTGACATGTGAGGACTGTGTGACTTAGTGGTCACCTCATTTTCCAAAAACCAAGAAAGAATGCATAATTTATAAAATTGAGGGTTTTTTCTTGTTTTTGAATATAATAAATGCACCAGTCTCCCAGGACACACATCTCTCTAATCAAATGTGTTAAATTCAGCCCCTGCTGAATATACATGTGTGTGTGTGTGTGTGTGTGTGTGTGTGTGTGTATTTATATATATATAAATCTGTATCTATATATATGTGTGTGTGTGTGTATATATATATATATATATCAATATGAAACTTAGTGAAAACTGGCAATTTACTCTTTTGACAGTGAGTATTGGCAGAAGTGCAAAAGTCCATCATGCACTATTACTCTAATGTAAAATGATCTTGAATACAAGATGAATGTATTTTCTCTTTCTGGCCAATTAAAAAGCATATACACAATGTCCTGTCTTCTTCCAGTAACTATAAACAACAAATACCCACCAGGCATACTTGCTTTTATGTTCTACTTCTCTGACTCTTTATTTGTGTCTTTAAATCATACAGAGCACAGAGAAGAGATTGTCTCATTTCTTTAAGCACAGCACTCCTAGCACCAGTGTCTTCCACTCCAAACTGACCTGTGATGCGTAATCTCAGATTCAGCTTTAATCACATCTGGCCATCTGGATTAACCACATGTGGAAGTAAACAAAGCCCTATGTGCGAGTGTTTACAAGGTCATATGTCATTATTTTCTTCTCAGTGACAGCATCACTTTCCAGACAGCTTTGCTTTGTGTTCTACCAACAACAAGTCTTTTATTCTTTTTTCCTATTGTGTCCTACTGTCAAGAAGCTCCCTCCCATTCTTGTGAAGCTGTTGTACCTTGTGTACCCAAACCTGATGTTGTGCAAGGCAGAACTGGAGCTGTGAGATACAGCTGAACAGAAGAATTTCCAGTTAGGAAACTCCAACTGAATACTGACTTATGCTGCTTTGGCCAAAAAAAATAATCATGGTAAGAACAACAAAACTAGCCTCTGTCCTCTATCCTCATCCCTTGCAGCATTTCAGATGAAATTCTAGTTCTTGGTCTTTACCTTCCAGTGATAATTGACACATGACCAGGATATCCAAAGGGTAAAATGAGTTCCTCCAGGAGACCATCAGAAGGGAAAGCAAGAGTCTTGTCTGTGGAATGAACTGCAGGGACTAAGCCACTCCAGACCTTTGTCATTTTTCCTTGCTGATGCCTTCTGGAATGTATATGGTTGGTTACAACTCTGTGCCCAGAAAATCAACTAAATCCCTCCCAGTCATACACAAATCTAACTGCAATGAGACACATTTACATCCACTCAGTTCTCCTGGGGGAAGACCAAAGGACAACGTGTGACATGGATACTGGAATGGATCTGAATACCAGGTCAGGGCATATAAAACTCGAGGCCTTACTATAGGCCATCTGGTTCTAGCCTGCCTCCTAAAAAAATGGGACTTGAACCATGTACTCATGTGTCAGTCCAATCCATTTCCTTCCTTTCTACTTTTCCTGAGACCTTCCCAGGAATATTTAACCCAGGGAACAGTTCAACAAAGTGGTCTAGCTGGGTGTGTTCTTGTGGGTTTGTTTTATGACGGTGTTTGGTGTTTTTTTGGTTGGTTGGTTAGTTGGTTTGTGTTTTCCCCAGTGATGACATTCCCTGAATATTCCCTGAAGATCTGCTCCCAGGAAGGTGACAGAAGTGTCTCCATCCATTTCCCCCAGTGCAGAAAACCATGCTCAGTCAAGATGCCATGTATTTTGGTCAGTTGGCCAAGCAAGCAGCAGAGGGGTAGCTCTGTACAGACTGTGACATTTAACATCTCTCATCTGGAAGGCATATCACAACAAATATTGTCATTGCTGCTGCGGAAGAAAGTTTATGGGATAAACGACAACAATCCACAGGTAACCAGGTTGATTAATTATGTATCTCAGAACAGTGTTTTAAGTTGGAGATGTGCTTTAAAAGCATCACTGCAAGATTCAGTGCTTAAAGACAAAAAAAGGTGGTCAAAAACCAGTTTTAGGCACAGAGATTTGATGTATTTACAATTCTAGGTGCAGATTTAAGCTTCTACTCTAGGAGGCGAGACATCCATTGCAACGAGGTCTCAAAGTTGCCAAGTGTTGTCACTGCAGGTTGGTTTGCAAAGCTGGGATTCATTAATGTTCTCACTCCAGTGAACGTCTATGTTTCTGCTCAATTTACCTCACCTGCCTTCTGCTAAGCTGTGCTGAGTGACTCCAACAACCAGTGCTGGGCTCTCCCCTTTTATTTTAATGCACAGGTGGCACTTCTGTGCTGTCTCCATTCCATATGAAAGAATACCTGTGTCACTGGGGGTGCAAATATAGGTGGGGTTTTTTTTCTTCATTAATGGGAAAGCAGACCACAGGCAACTCCTCCCTGCTCTGTGAATTGGCTTCCAGTAAAATTTCAGTATGTCTTGGTGCTTTAATGTGCACTTGTATCAAGGGAACGCAGCAGTTCTGTGAAATACTCTCTGAGCCCTGTAACGTTGCTTTATTCCTGAACAAAGCAAGCAAGGCTGAGTGAGAAAGGCAGAGAAATGGAGAGCCACAGTTAAGCAAAGAAAAATATTTGCCTTCAGGTTTCCTGTACATTATTCATTGCTATCTTTGGAACTCGGAGCTGTCATTTTAGATCCAGCTTTAACCGAGTCTCAGCAACTTGGACGTTTTCGTTGGCATCAGCACCAGCTCCACAAGGACAGAGGTGGAGCAGGCTCCAGAAAAGCTTTTTCTCTCAGAGTGTGGAGAAACAGTTATTTTGAGGTTTTAACTTCTTTGTGAAAAGAAAATTTTGATTTCTTTTTGTTTGTATGTTTGTTTTGTTAGTTTGGGTGTTGGGGAGTGGGGTAGGTTGTGTTTTATTGGGTTTTGGCGGGGTTGGGGGATTTTTTGGTGTTTTTTAATGTAGGCTTGATTTTTTCTCTGTTCCTGTTACTACCAGGACTTAGAGCGAGCTGTCACTACCCAGCAGCTCCTTTGTGTCGCTGCTGCTCTGTGGGTACCGCCGGAGGAGGAGGAGGAGGAAGCAGAGGAGGAGGAGGAAGATGATGATGATGAGGAGGAGGAGGGGTTGATGCCAGCGGGGTCCTGTAGCAGCAGCTGAACCAAAGGCACTATACGAGGGTTGCTCGGGGTGGCAGCTTCTGTTCGTGGCTCTTTCTTGTTTGTTTGGCTGTTTCGTTTGTGTTTTGGAAGGAGAGAGTCCAGGTAGAGGAAGTAAGTGTGATGAAACACATGCTCATGAAAATGCCTGGTTCGGGGCGGGGGGGGAGGGGGGATGGGGAAATTGTGTTTTCTATTCAGGAATAAACTGCTGCTTCTTTTTTATTCATATTCTTGGTGTTATTGTTGTCGTTATCATTGTCATCATCATAATCATCATAATTTTCCAGTAGTGTAACTGAGGTTTAATTTTAACTCTGTCATTAAAAAACAACAAACCAAAAAAACATGTAAAGGGTAAAAATGTCCAGTTTAAAGTGATCTAGGTGAAGGCTCTTTCAGTCAGAATTACCTTCAGGTGTTTGGAGTGGGGGAGAAAATATACACAGATTTGTTCTGTTACAGAGATTCTGTTAATAGAGGTTAGGGTTGTTATAGGACAAATCCTACCTATTTCTGGGATTCAGCCCTGGAATTCCATATCCTCTTGCTTGCCTATTTTCTTTTTCCTTTTAATTGCCAGGGATCATATGTCTTTTTGCAATTGTAAGAGATTACAAAACTAAGTTATTGTACTCGCAACTGTCAGAGGAGTTTAATTTAAAATGCAAAAAAGAATTTCTTTAAACTCAAGTTTAACCCTTTGTTTCACTCACTTTGGACATGGGCTGCTGATGGTGCATGCAGGGCATATAGCAAATAGTTTCTTAACCCTACAGAGTAATCTAAGTATTTTATATACATATATAAAATCTAGATATTTATCTATTACAGATGACCTGTTTTGACCTTTAATTGTTTGCTAATGGCTTAATCTGCTTATGAAACAGTGAAGGTGCAACTTGGCTTTCTGCATTTGTTATTATTGTGAAGATATTTCAGGGTGTGTTTTGAAACTTCCAGATGATGGAATATTTGTGTGCAGTGGTTACTGGCTCACTCGGGCACCAGACTCCTCTGGGAACACACAGATCAGCTGGCTGCCAGAATTCCCAGTCAGAAGGGACCTTGTATACTGTCTGGTCTGATCTTTTGCTTATTATAGGCCAGAGGATTTTGCAAGTAAATTCTGTATCAAGCCCACAACTTTTGTGGAGTCATCGCTTGCCATTACAGACAGGCTTCATCTGTGCCAGGAGCTCAGTCTTGTTTCAGACTGCCTAGTAGCTCACAGGCTTGAGCTCTAAAACGGTGGGTAATATCTACTACCTCAAGTGCCTGTAATTAGGCTGAGAGCTATTTTAATCTATCAAAATATGGATTTGCATATAATGCTTATTAAAACTCGTTGGGGTAGTTGTAGTTTTTGTGGCATTTGTACCAGCAAAGCCACCTTGTCTTTGCATGAGGATGAAACACTCTTAGGGGCTCCTCCAAGTGACTTTGTACTTGCTATTGGAAAGTTCTTTGTTCTCTCTGAGCTGTGGCGCAAAAATGATACTTTGATTTCTGTCGTGTTTTTTTCTGCTTTCCTGAATTTACATGTCAAGCAGCAGTTGCACTGGCTGTGCTCTTAACCATGGTCTTCTTACATGCTGAGTTATCTTTGTATTTGAGTGCCTGTGCTGTGTCTGATGCTTCAGCTGACTCCTCTAACACTGGATGTAAATGTATGTGTGTGTGTTCACAACCTGCGTGGTTGCTTTGGAGAACATCAGAAGGGAAAGCAAGAGGGAAAACAAACACAGCAGGGAAGAGAAGAAACCTGGCATGTTGCCACTAGAATATGCAGCTTATCTAAAAAGGACAATTTACCTATGTCTCCTCTCTCTGTTCCAACACCTTCTGAATATGTAGAGAATCTCCTTTGCAGTAGATACAAACGCTTTCAGAAAAGTGTGCAGTATCAGAAACTTGATCTATATTTGAAAACACAGCTGGCACCTGCATAGTGTATTCTCTGCAGTTCTTCAGGGTCTCTTGATACAAATTTTAGAGGGGCTGGTTTTGATGACCTCCTGAATGGATTCCTCCTCACACTATCATGATGTATTACCCTAGAGATGACTCCAGCTAGTTGGTGCAGTCCCAGAAGAGCCACTGTGGGCATCCTTCCTGTAAAACAACATAGATTATAGACTGATGAAAAGTATTTGAAAGCATTACAATAGCAGGAACAGCAGATTTCCACTGCTGAGGAAGGTGTCTTCCTTTCCTTATGGAAGCTGGCAGGAAGAAATACTTCCTGCTCCTTGGACCCACAGTCCTAAAGTGAGAAAAACTTGACACAGGGCAGGAAGGCTTGACAAAAATCAAAGCACTGAAAATTGCTAAAGTGATAATATGAAGTAGAACACTTATCAAGGAACTTCTGCCTCACTCATATGTTATCCTTACTATGTCAGTCCACTCAGTGCTGTGCTATAGATATTTTTCAGTGCCCTTACTATTCACACAGCATCCTGTCTTATATTTTCTGTGATTACTGAACTTATTTTCACATGAACACAAAGCAATAGGAAGGGGGAAAAGAGGTACTATCTCACACTTTGCTCTCAGTTAAGCTTCATGCAAGGCAATGTAGACCAGAATTCATTAATAATTCTAATTATATTTTGTGTCTTGGAGGTACTGATGATATTTTCAATTCTAGATCGATGCATCTCCAGCTTCCTTTTTTTCCACTGCAGCAGAAAAGCTCTTGAACACACACCTATTTTAAGACTGCCAGCAGTCCCTTTGACTTAATTCAGCTGAATGGCCGAGGGCAGTTGTTGAATATAAAATTCTCCCTGTCCTGATGGCAGTCGAAGTTGTTGGGGTTTTGTGTGAGGAGGAGGGAGAGAAAGGGGGAGAAACTGTTTATTCCTGAAGCCAAGCACGGCTTAGCCACAGCTCTTCTGGGTAAACTCTCAAAGTTTGTGTGTTAAGAGTTCTGGTGTCTTGGTACTTGCTTTCATCCTGAAACTGAAGTATTTTGTGGAAAACTAAAAAGCTTCCCTCTGGAAGTGTGAGAACATTCTGGTTTAGCACTTCTAAGGTGAAATGTTTAGTGTCCACTCTTCGTGTTTGAGGTCAGCACTAATCTCATCATGAATCTATCTCAACCCAACAGGCTCCTCAGTGTCCTGAGTACCCAAAGCATCCCCTCTGTTAGAGCTCCTGAGCAGGACTACCTTCCCACAGGACACTGGGATTCCAGAGGTACTTGCAGATTAATGGCTCCCAGAAAATAAATCCAATTTGGATTTAGGGATGAGATGAAACAGCTCAGTAAATTTTCCCCAGTATAATGATGTGGTATCTTGTGGGTGAACTTCATGTTGAAAAACCTCCATTTTTTATGTGATGCCCATTAATTCAAATTAGTTATAGGAGGCCTTGTTCATTTCCACAACACTTAATTGTAATAAAACCATGTGTTAAATCTGGCTCAGACATATCTGTTTCTGGCCTGGAGTGTGTCTACATCTTGGCATTTCAGCGTCCTTCCGTACTTTCTTATCTTCACCCTTTTTTCTGCCTTGAGCTCTTGCACTTTCCCAATTTCTTTCCATTTTGCCAGTACTTGCCTCACAATTTTTTCAGTCCTTGATTTACATCCCCTTCGAAAATGTAGGTGGTAGGACCTGTATATTTGCCAACATCATCATTCTGGTTTTGGGTTTTCCTCTTCTCTGCTAAGTGTCAGCCTGAGCACTCTAAACAATTCAGGACAAGGACTTCAATCACCCTTCTGTGTTTTGTCCCCATACTTGGACATCAGCATGCATACTGTAGTAGTCACAGTGATATTTCTTTGATTATGTCAGGGGGATCAGTAAAGGAGATAAAATTCTGTGTCCCATGGAGTGGTTTGTTTGTTTGTTTGTATTTTTCTTTATTTTTCTTATTTGCAATTTATTTTGAATTGCATCCCCTTCTTAGCAGTACATTTTATGTGAAGAACAAACAAATTGTCCCTGGGACTGTTTAATTGTACAGAGAGTTTTTCAAAGCCCAAGAAATTTGTACTTGTTAGACATGAAACAGGAAATGAAACAATTTGGCTAAGCATCATAAACTGCCTGGTGTCCTTTTTGCATCTCAACTGAGTTGAGCTTCTGGGGTTGGGAAATGGACTTTGTGAGCTGCCTACTGTGAGGAATGTCTTCCCTTGTAGGGAAAAATATACAGTTAATGGAAAAACTGATGGAAGAGACATTTCCCTTGAGAGCAGACTCTTAATCTGTTCTCCACAACTCCTTGGTCTTGCTGTGATGGAGCCAGTCCAAAAGTTTTGTGGAAATTTGAATGGAGGGCTGAGTGTGCCAAACTTAAACTCCACACTCTGAGTTTTTCTTGTGTCCCTGTGAGACAAAGGAGCCCTCAAACACCCTCCTGCTCCAGGACACTTCCAGTAGGACTAATTTGGAGATATTTCAATACCCAAAGCTGGATCATTGTAAATTACCAATGAAAAGGAGGGATCAAGAAAAAATACCAGGGTTAAAGGGAATGTAGTCATAGCACTGATGTAATTTGACTTAAATGGGGTAACTTTAGTCCTTTTGATTTGCTAAATAGCACCTCAGAAATTTCTGGCCCTTGGGACCATGGCACTTTAAGTGACAGCTGCACGTTCCTAGTCTTATTTATCCCCTCTCAGCAGTGAAATTATTTAGAGTTGGGTTGGCACATGCCAATGGACAGAAAAGCCTGTTCACAAATCTGTGTTGCCCAATGCAAAGTAGCAACCAAATGGCATCATTCATGTGGACTCCATGGACAAGGCAACCCATAACATGACTGCTGATGAGCCTTTGCTATGACCAGTTAGCTCCAGAAAACAAGACTGAGGGGTGGCAGCCCCACAGTTCCTGGGGAAAGGGGGGGGTTGCTCAGCTCTACAAACAGCAGCTGTTGAATGAACTTAAACAAGCCTAAGCTTGTGTTGGGGTTAGCCTGGAAGCAACTGCAGTGAACTCCTGAATCACTTGCCAGGCCAGTTAAGTTTTTTTAAATAGGAATGGAAATGGTATTTCTTTGCTGGTGAAAACCACATATTGCATAAGCAGCTGTGGAATCACAGTGTGCCTATAGGATGGGGTAGGTGCAGGTTCATCTTTGGGTGCCTCCTTGGTTACACATATGTGTCTGCTCACTTTCCCCATGCTCAGAGCTGCAGAGAGAAGCCTGATCTATTTCAGGAGCTGAATAGCTGTGCTAGCATGCAACCCAGCCCCATCTAATGGGTCTTTTGGGTACATTTAAGGACTTCTTAGCAGGTAGAGGAAAAATTGCTCTGTCTCTACTCCAGGCTGCATTAAAGTCATTACCTCATATTAACTCATATGCCAGAAATCAGTGGCTGGAAGCATTAGGTAGATGGAAGTTCTTTTTCACCTGTAAAAGCACCCTTCTTTGGCATCATCCCTGCAATGGTATTCCATACTGACCCCCAGATGGGAACTTTTCCAGGGTCCAGCAGCACCAGAACAATAAACAGATATGGATGTGGCTGTGGAGACCAGCCTAGAGTTGCAAGGTGTAGGCAATTTACCCTTTGGAGGGTATGAAACTCCACCAAACCCCCTATGAGGCAATATAATTTAGTGGGCATGGTCAAAGCTCAGGCTTGATGGTCTTGGAGATCTTTTCCAATGTCAATGGTTCTGTGATTGTGATGTATGTTGTCACAACTGTCTGGTCTCATGAAATGCACAGCAAAGGGAGGGGCAAAAGGCAGTCATGGCCATGGGCTGGAGAAGTGACCATTTAACTCTAACCAAAATATAAACTTCATATCCCAGATCTATAAAACAAGATCCACAGCATGCCCAGAAATGTGCGCATGTGGACACAAAACTGAGATCTGTAGGCAGAGCTTTGCAGTTATTACAGCAGCCTTCAAAATATTTGGAGAGGGTTTTCCTGCACAGACACACAAGTTGCTTTGGCCTCTGCACCTGGGACAGCACAGCTGGACAAAGCCATAAGCTGGACTGGAGCATTTTTCTGAGCCGTGTACCAGTACAGTTAAGTTGTTCTGTTGCTGTCCCTTTTTTCCAGGTTATTTCACTCTGTTGGTGCTTTGCTGCTGCCAGCCAGAGTCTTATAAGCTGATTTTCTGAAAACACGCCACAATTGTGTGTTTTATGATATATTGATATTGTAACAAATTCCCATCAAACAACAGTGCATTTGTTATGTTTGATTCTGAGAAGTGCTCATTGCTAGAATCCTTGTTTCCTAACAAGTTTTCTTATGTAGTTGTCACTCTGTTTGATTTGCTTATACCACAGATTAGCAAGATCAGACTTATTCCTGCTGGCAAAACTCAGTGCTTGACATCATGATATCTCAAATAACACAGAAAGGATAAGGGAGCTATTTATAAAACAAAGTGTAACCAGGATGAAATGACACAGAAAACAAGGCATACTTGAAAGAAGGGATAACTGAAGAGTCTGCAGTTTATCAGTCTTTAAATTCAGTATTTTCATTAAAAGGATGGTTGTGAACAATTCTGTCCCTGTTATTACCTTGTGGTAATATGCATGAATATAAGTCGTTTGGCTCATATGTATTGTTCTTCTATTCTTTGGCAAATTAATATTTAGTCCCCAACACTGAAGCTGTCAGCATGAGGTGTGTGTATTAACTTTAAGAACACCTTCAACAATTTTAACAACCTTCAGTCATTAAATGTATTATGGAAACAGTGTTAAAATGCTGTTTCCTAAGAGTTTTATTAGAAATTATGGCTATTGGAGCACTGGTTAAAAAAACAAAAAATAATTTTCCTGAAGATGACTTCAGCCTCTATGTACATGTCTGCATTTCTGTACCTGGTAAGATGGCCCTATAAAGTGTGATGGGAAGGTAATTTTATTTTGCAGCTTGTGTGGGTGGGCATTATAGAGGATACATGGGGATTATAGAAAACATGTCACAGAAGCAGCTGAAATTACGAGTCCATGATGGTTGCACACACATTAAGGCATGTGGGTCAAAGCCATCAAAACCCCCAAGATTTTGACTGAGCTTTGCCAGGTAAGTAATCAATATAACTACAGCAAGTCTTCAGAAAGAATTGAATTTTCATTCAACTAGGTATGTAAAAGAAGGGTAGAAAGATTTCTAAATTATGGCTTCTCAAATATCTCTGATAGAAAATATCAGCATTTAGTGCAGTATTTTAGTCCTGGTGATTAATCAAAATTAGTTTTTAATCTTTTGCTTTTCAGAATTGTGGCTGTTACTTTTATTTGTAGTTCTGCCCCTTTGGATTGAATTCTGCTGTCTGTACTTCAGTTTCTGCATAAGGATATTTGCTCTCATGCAGCCATGGCTAATGGAAACCCAAAGAGTAATTTTTAGACAGTTTTGAACGTTATGTCCATAATACTTTTTATCAGAAATACATGAAAATTGCAATTCTGCTATCTCTGTGACGATGATATTAGCAGAGTTCTCATCATCTTTACACTGTCCTTACTAGAGTCCCAGCTTTGAGTTAAGAGCTCTTGTGGAGGCATTCCATAAAATTGAATGGAGATTAAACTAATTGGTTTCTATGTAAGCCAATGTAAGAACTTGAATAATAAGTTGAAGAAATTGTCTTTTTGAAAGTTTAGGGGTGGGTTGTGCTGTTGAAAAATTTTGTCACTAAAGAGTTATCTTCCTCTCCCATTCCTTAATATTTTTCATAATAGCAAAGAATTATTCATTGTATGATTTAAAAGAAGACTGTAACAATGGAAATATGAATTGATTGGATTACTGAGGATCATTTATATCCCCAAAGTTTCAGTGATGGAAAAGCAAATTACAAGAGCACTTCCAGTATCTCATATATTATATTTTGCTGGTATTAGTCATAGTGACTTTCTGGCTAAGAAGCAGAGGTGAAAAATGCAGTTTTCAAATTTCAAATCTGAGCTTTAAGATTTGAAAATCCCTCATAAAAACTGAATGAGGGGGTTATTCAGTAGTGTAACTTGGGACAGTAAGTGCTGCAGCTTTTAGAAGCGAAACCAATACATGTTGTGACCCCTGCTCTTGTCTACTGGTGTGTATCTGAAACATTGTATGGGCTGAACTTCTCAGGTTAGGAACAAAGTTAGGAAGAACATTTTCCTCAGTCAATCCTCCTTGTCTCTAGACTGTCTATTTCCACACTGAGAAAAAGGAAAAGTTGTGTAGGTTTTTCTGCAGCTCACCAACTCTCTACAGCAGAATCTTCACTGGGCATTCTCTGATTTTTGAGTCTTCTCATCTCTGCCTCATTTTCCCTGAGAATTAGCTGAGTCTTGGTGTTTTTTTTCTGAAAATACATTTAGAAGGGATTAGTTGAGGCATGGGAGCCAAGACACTATTGAAATGCATGGCCTTATAATCTGAAATAATTCTGTGCCCCTGTTAGGAATAGTTTTTAATTTAATCTACTCATAATGAAAAGTATGGAATATGATGTTAGTGGAAAAAATACTTATTTCTAATCAGGTAAACCTTAGGTAGCTGCTTTTACTTAAATTCTTAGGTTCCCTGACATATTGTTTTACTTACTTGATCTTAGCTGTTAGTTGTCTGTTGCCCACTCCAAATATATGACTTGTGTTTAAGTTGAATGTGATAACTTTGAGTAATTTGCCAGTGGTTTTTTTGCTCATAATTTGCTCGGAGAATCCCATGACTATACAATTTCATTTTTCTTTAAAATGTATGAGTTTTTTAATGGTAATCCCTGCTAAGAAATATATTTTTTTTACATTTAATTTCAATAATGGATTACCAACTGATCTGTGATCCAGAAGGGGAGGGGCAAGAGATAGATAATTTCACATCTGTGTGATCCTCAATATTCTGTGAGAGAATCTTCAAGCTTCTGAAAGAACGAAATAAAAACCCAACCCAGTTTATCTTTGAAAAATGTAATTATTAAAGAAAAAAAAATAAAAAACCCCTTAAGACCAAGGTAAAACAAAAACTTGCTATTAACTTAAGCAGAATTTTGAAGCAGAACAGGAAGTTTTCTGCATCCCAACTCTTACAGGAGTACATTTGCTAGTGCCAGACTGAGACCTAGCTTTGGTTGTTGGTAGAAACCATCCCCTCATGCTAAATTAAGTGGTTGAATAAGTGCCCAAAAGCCTGGGGTTATTTGGATAAGTAGATAGAGTTGTGCAGTGATGATTGAATTTGAATCTGTTATGAGAGCAAGTGTTCATTCACTCACTGACAGTCCTGAGCAGAAAATACCGAGTTATATTACAGGGTACACCATGCAGATAACTGCTGCAGGAACCTGCAGAAAAACTTCCAGGCTCAGGTTTTCACATATAGTTCTCTGGATTACGCAGATTTAACTTTAGGTAGTATGCTCTCAGTGCTCTACAGAGGAATTAAAAACAACAGCATTGGGCAGGTAATAGGCTTGTTCTCCCAGGAGGACACTACTCTCTTTGCTAACATTTTTTTTTCCTTAATGGGACACAAAGCAGTATGGATGGTCATTTAATCTGGGTAAGGTAGAAGGCTCTTAGTTCCTCCTTGAATGCAGATGTGAAAGTCATTAGCTGGGGGATAGGATGCAGAAGGAGATTTTTTGAGCACTCTCCTGGGATCCAGTACTGCCTAAGATCTTTCTGGTCTTGGCAGCACCTGAGACTCACCCTGGGAACATGGAAGCAAAGCAAAGCTTTGATTTCCTTTGCTATAAGTGCTACCAGGGGACACAAGCTAAAACCTGTTTCTGTTCTGTGAGATGAGGTAATAGAGCAGTTAAATAGGTGAGTTAATTTGAATGCTGACCTACATGATCCTTCTGACCCCATCCTGCAGGCAATTAACCGTGTATTGCTCTAACCTTGTTCTTCCTGTCAGCCACAGCAGTCCTTGACGCTGATTTGTCACCTTCCCTTTGGATGCCTCCATGGAATCAAATTAAAATCCTCTTCAAAGTCCCACATAACTTTGCCTCCTTGATGCCTCTCTGCAGTGTGTTATAGCCACTTCTATCATCTGTTTGACCATTCATGCCTGTCTCATCACATGTTTGAAACTCTTGTGATCGTCTCTGTGTTCTTATTTGTAGTTGCAAACAGTTTATATATTCATGGTGGAGCAGGGGAGATAGACAAGATGACCCTAGAGGTCCCTTCCAACCTCAGCTTTCTGTGGTTCCACTTGGAAGAGCTATCCTCCACCACTTGTCCAGTAGTTTTCAACATTAGCCATCTGTAATTAGAGCTGACAGTCCATTTTAGTTGAGTATCAGTCCTGCCTCATAAATAATCACTGTAGCACTATGCAAGGTGAATTATCTAGATGTGAGCACCACTTATCTAAATAAGTTCTCATATTTCCTTCTAATTTACACTCTGTTTCTTTATTGTGTTTGGATTATAAATGCCCTGGGCCAAGATGTTTAAGCAGTAACAAACAATAGAAGCATAACATTGCTTAGAAATGCAACTTTAGCTTTCAGGTCTGTTCTGTTGACTCCTCAGCAGCCTGTGTTCAGCAACTGTACTGCAAAAGGATAAGAATACTTTAAGTTTGTTCACTGAAAGAGTTTATAGACTGGTGGTATCTATGTGGGATCAATTGTAATATGAATATTCTCCATATTCTCTATTCTGTATGTTTTCTGTACAATATACAGTGATCTGTAAATATGTGAATACAACTTTTCTTTTTTCTGGTTTACTATAGTAAATAGGTGAAATCATTTTATATTTTCCTTCCTTTCTGTACTTACCAGTAATACTAAAAGCAATTCTGAATTGATGCTGGTTTTGACTAAATTACTTTTTGAAGGGACTCCTTAGAACAGAATTTTCTTACTGGTATTAATATTTACTTTATTTCTTAGTCACAGTTTTAATGCTAAAGAATACTTGAATTGTCCTTTGGCTCTACTTTGAACTATGAATCCCAGACAGCTTCTAGAGCTTCGCCTTTATCGGAGTGTAATCAGTGCTGCCAAGCAGAGTTCAAGGATTTTCTGGGCATTTTTAAATAAGGCAGAGGAGAGTGCTCTTTTTTTTTTTTTACCTAGGCAGTTTGCAACAGAGCCATATGCGAAAAAATCTGAAAGAATTTCAGTAAAAAATCCCCTTTTCTGCAGCACCCCTGTGTCTGTGTAAAGTCTAGTTTAAGGCCAGAGTTACATTTTTTTGCTGTCAGATCAGCTGCAAGTTGCAATACAAACAGACCTCATTAAATGAGCAGTTTTGTGTTGTGTGATCCAGATGGTGTGTCAGGCAAAACCTGAAACTCCTCCCTTCCCATGTTTTTTGTGCATCATTCTGGAATAGCCAACAGAGAGTCTAGCACCAGGGAAAATGTGGGACTTTAGAGAGGGACAGAAAATCTTGAATGGAAAAAGTCTTTCAGGACACTGTTAATAAGTATAGGAAGAGATCCTGTGAAGAGAACAGCCCTGTTCTTAAAGGAAAGTTAAATTCTGTGTCTCTCTCATATTTCCCATAATTTTTCATGGCTTTATAGAGAAGTTGTGGGAAACAGCAGATGGCTGGTGTTTCTCCTCTAGCCTGTGGTATATATAAATATTCTTAACCCTCTTTCCCTTTTCTCTCAGCGACAAAGGAATTTGCCAAAAATGAAGCTAAGTCTTTGAAAGTTTCTTTCTAACACTTAGAGTGTGTTAGCAGATATTATTCCTTCTCTGGCCCCTTTCAGATCTGAAACTGCATCTTCCTTGTAGAAAAGGGTTTTCTATAGTTCCTGGTATTTTTCACCTCCTGATGTATCTCTGTCTGTCCACGTGTTCACATGAACATTCACAGAAAGCAAATCTGATCAATTTTTCTGGTGAAAGAGATAGTTTCATCCTGAAAGGCATCTGAGGGAGCATGTATGGACAGACTGGCATGGAAAGGAGTTTAAGCTTATAAACAGTGGACGTGACCTGTGCTCAGTAAAAGTTCAGGACAAAAGGGCTCTGCCGAGAGACACTTTGGATTTGACTGTGTAACATTTATTTCACAACTGACCTTAATGGGATCCTATGCTCAGATTTTGTTTTATTTGGAGCACAGCTCAGGCAGTGTGTGCAGTACATGGCGCCCTGAGAAGCAGCCAATGGAAGGGACGACAAATTGTCCTTGCAAGTTGACAGAGCCCTGCTACTGCATAAACTAAATAACTTTTACACTTCATTTGTACTGAATATTGCTGCTGTGGCAGCATGGCCTCTGGAGAGAGCAAATTCAGCTTAGCAGTTTAAAGGGGAAACTTGGCAGCCAAGTGCTGCCTATTCTTGCCACTGCTGTGTGCAAGCAGGAAAAAGCCAGGCAGTACCTCTTTCCATTTGGAAAATGAATATGACTGCCTTAAAGTGATGGTTTCATTAATATTTTAGTACTGATGCACTTTGCTAAAGTCATAGTAGGTTTACATGCTACCAGTAACTCCACTAAAGTGACAATCGCACAGTTATTTGTCGATGATTGGTGAAGGACAAGATTCCTTCAGGATATCTTCTAAAGTAGTATCAGGTCTGCATCTGTTTGTAAATTATTGTCTTTCAGCAGTGATCACCAGTTACTAGAGTTTCCTTAATGATATGGAATGAATCATAATGAAAAAGAAAAAGTGATTTGTCTTTTCTTGAGCTTTGTGTTTTGCTTTCCTATGCTGAAGAAGTCACATAGTTCATTCTGCTGTGAGATTGGCTCAGTCTTCTACGTAAAATGATTGTCATCAAAGCTTCAGTTCAGAAAGGAGCTAGAAAAGGTTGTTAACAAGAACAGAAAAGCATTTCTTGATTTTTAAACTTTGCTATTACTCCATTTATTTTTGTGGTCTTAGAAAGGCATTGTGCCTTCCAGAAAAAGCTTTGCAGTTTGTTTTGGTTTTGGGGGTTTGTTTAGTTGTGTTTTTTGCCTGGATTCTGTTTTGGCTTCTGTAATTGTTGAGTTACTGCTGGTTATTAATATTTAATTGCTTCCATTTTGCCTCTGCCCGGGCTTGTTACCTGCTTTCTCTCCTACTTCCCCTTATTCTCCTATCCTTTGGTGGTCTCCCCGTCCACACCCCTCAGGGCTTCTTAGCATCAGCAGCTACCGACATCTCTCAATTTTAACTCCTGTAATTCGTGCTGGCTGAGCAAGCACTAGGACAAAAGGCTGCCTGCAGAGCCTTTGCACTGCATTTTTCATGCTGACAAAGAGGTTCTTCAGTTGATCATGGCACTCACCTGTAAAGGTGACTGAATATATGGAAAATAACAGGAGGTAGAACTGGTTTTAATGTTGTACTTTTGTAAGCAAAGGTGTGAAGAAATGCACAAACACTGTTAAATTACATGTGGAAAAATACACATGCATTGAAAGAGTTTATCAATTATCTTTGTTATTTAGCTGAAATGAGACAAAAGTCTTTGAAGGTGAAGGAAAATCTGAGGGTGAGTATCCAGGGTAGCTGACATGAACTGTCTGCCTCTTTAAGAACTCAAGATGCTCACAAGAGCATTGATGTGGTTTTGGGTTTGTGCACACTCTGCAAAGACAGACCGGCAAAATGGAAACTTCATCTGGAACATTTCAAGACTGAGGACCAAACCTTTTCTGTAGTACATATAGTGCCTCATCCTATCAGAAACAGTGCTGTAAGCAGAATTTATTTAATTATCCACTGGGGAAAATAATTTTCTATAGCTGTCTGCTTCTGATAAAATCCAGTTATGGATCTGTGGACTTTTCCAGACAGAGGGGTAGAAATGTAAATGCAATGTCTGCTTCATTTAATGTGGTCATGGATCTAGGCCATCCTCTGTAGAGTATTCACTTTTCCATATTAAAATTCCAGCCATCTGGAGTAGATCTGTTCATGTTTACAGAAGATAGGACTGTGTCATCACAGAGTAGGGGTTAGTTCAGCTAGAGAGACAGCCTGTCCATAAAAGAAAGCTCTCCTGGCACCAGCTTTCTGTCAAGAGGGACATTTTTCTGAACAGTTGTTCAGTACAATACTTTTTCCTCAAACTAGTCATGGGCTCTAGAACTGTGGTTGGATATTTGGGCCTTATTCCTTGAAGGAAAAACTGTGCTGGGTAAGGAAGTACTGTCAGTCTCTTCTCTAAGGCTGTCCTGAGCACACACCAAATACTTCCATAGGATGGCTGGTCTTTTGCTGTGTCATTTTAATTGTCTCCTCTCAGCACATATGCAAGATGAACTTTATCCAGGTAGACATGTTATTAAATTCATTATCCTCCTGTCACAGTGAGCAAATGGGAAGGTTGGTTTATCATTTGACATGTTTTCAAAGCCAATATTTTCTTACTGCATTTTGGATACAGACCTGAAAAAGGTGACTTTGTAAGTAATGAACCAAATCCTGAATCAGAGACCTACGTCCCTCACCTCTTGTCTTGTATCACTCTGTGATGGAAACTACAGTACAGAGGACACAAGAACAGAGTCCTTTGGTCTCAGCACCTCCTGCCCTAGCAGGTGTGACCAGAAGCATTTTGGACACTGCTCTTGATGCATCTTGCCTCATGTTCCTTCAGCACAAATCATTGAAGTGTATGGCTGATTGGCAAAAGGAATATTGTTTTTAAGGTATCTTGAATTGTTGCAAGTTAATTACAGGAACAAGAACAACATTTACAAATCCTAGGTTTAGAATTTTAAATGAGCAAGTAGCGTGTATGTGATGGTGCTTGGTTACATCTGGATCCCTGACTGGAATTTTGTAGTAGTCTATAAAAAACCAAGGTAGAGTTGCCTTGGACCTTATGCACAGCCAAAAATAGTTGGGTGCTTGTGTTGGCTATTCTGTCTCAGCAGCAGGAGCAGAGCCATTTCACTGCACTGCAGGTGTTGGATGCGGACCCAGTGATGCTCTTTTATGATGAGTAAACAGCTTTCCTAGAATTGTTAGTTTTTCCACAGACTTCACCATACTCCACGTGGTGTGAAGAAAATACCACGAGCAGAAGCTACAAATCAATCCTGAACAATTGTTTGTGCACAGGAAAATCCAGAGGAAGTCATGTTAGCTTGGTGAGTTAAGGCTGCACATTGGAAGGCACCTTTGTCACCCTGGGGAGTGTATTTAACAAGGAATATAAGATAGCACTAATGAGTATGGGAGAAATCTATAACAGATGTACCCGTCCGGTGTTAATTTCTGTTACTTAGGAAAGACAATTTTACACCACAGTAAAGATTTTAAAATTGTTACACAAATATAAAGGGGTGTTTAAAACTGTGCACGAGGATGCTGTGCTGTTGCCAGAAGCATTTTCTTGGCAAGTCTTTCTCTTCCCTGGTGTGTTACATTTTGTGGTTTGGTTCACTTTATAAGGGCTACAGGCAGCTCTTCAAACTCTGGGATCCACCCAGAAAAAGCAGCCAAAGTGAAGCTTTGCCAAACCACAACTACTGTAGTGTTGATTTATTAGTTTTCTTACAGGCACAATTTACAGTATTTAGCAAGTAGTCATTAATTGATATGAACAGCAGTGGCTGAACTTCTCAGTGCTTGTAGGGAAAGGGAAAGAGAAAGGGAAAGGGAACGGGAAAGGGAAAGGGAAAAAAAGGAAGAAAGGGAAAAAAGGGAACGGGGAAGGGGAAAGGGAAAATGGAAAATGGAAAAGGGAAAAGGAAACGGAAAGGGAAGTCTTGGACCTTAGTTTAGATATAATATGAACCTGGATCTACCTCGTGATTTCAATTTTGCAAGTTTTTTGTAAGGGAAGAGAGATTTTAGATTTTTTTTTAAATCAGACTCCTTTCAGATGCTCATTTTTCTTGTGTTTTGTAGGAGTCAGTAGCCCAATTTGTTCCCAATATTCTAAGGGTCCAAGGAGAAACTATCTATCTATCTATCTATCTATCTATCTATCTATCTATCTATCTATCTATCTATCTATCTATCATCTATCTATCTATCTATCTATCTGCAAATATATGTATATGTATGCATATATATATGTATGTATGTACATGTATGCATATATATACACATATACATACATAGAAATATATTTATATTTATGCCAGACATTAAAATTATTTAAGCTGATTTAAAGGATGTCAGAAGTGTACTGAAGAAATAGAACTGTTCAACAGAAATGGGAATATGTTTTGTTTCCCATAAAGTCATGGTCCTCAACCAGCCCTCTTTGGGGGTAAGAGTGCCGGGTAGGGGAAGTAGCTTGGTGGGAGATAGCAGCAGTTTTTTAGTGCATGTTACCAAAAAAGTCTCTTTACATGGAGACACAACGCTTCAAGGAGAAAAAAAGAATGCATTTTGTGTTTTCTTGTGTTCTATTCTTGAAAATATTTTGATTAAGCCTTTGGGGTGTTGATGTGGTATTTCTTTTCAGCCTCCTCTTGTGTTTTTTTTTCTTCTCATTTGAGGGTCACTGAAATATTAATAAATTGGAGTAAGAGTTTGGTCAGTCTCTGCTTGCAAGAACAGAGAAGAGTCTTTCCCAGAGTTCTTTGTGCCCTATATTTTTTATTAGAAGCTCTTTAGATTTAACAAGTCCACACCCAATGTTCAAAATTCTTTGTCTCTTACTTTTTGGGGTTTAATCTTTAAAATATTACAGAATAGGTGTTTTTTAGCATGATAAGGTTTTCTGCTTCAGAAACAGAGAAGTCAAATGTCTTATATTTCAAAAAGCAGAGAGAAATACTTTCAGGGTGATAAAGCTGAGTCTTTCTATGTGAAAAGTGAGAGTGAGTGCATCAACACATTTTCCTGTCATTTGTGCATCTTTTTAATGGGCCACAATCCATACTGACAGCCTTGTGTGTCAGCCCTAACTTTGTAATTTCAATCTTACCTTGACTCTGTTTTCCTTGGAAGCATTAAGGTTTGCCATTACTGAGAAAAGGGGCAGAATCTTTCAGTTGTGTCAAAAGTCTTCTGACTTTCGCATGCAGTTTTTGAAAACGGAAAGTGGTGGGGAGTGGAAGTTCCCTTCTGGAGGTACAAAGATTTGCCAGAATGCTTTCTGTGTTTGCACAGGCTGCTTTTCTTTTTTCATTAGGTTAGGCAATTATGCCTTTCTGAGCCCAGGTCATTCCTTCCCAACATCTCTGTAAGGTATTAACTCAGCAGCAATGAGGATTTACAGGAGCTGCATGTTAGAAACACGAAGGCCACATGAGACTGACAAGGGGTCAGTCCTTCACCTCCCTGTCCCTCCAGCAACACCAGTGTGGAGCTACCATTAAGATGAAATAAGACAAGCAGAAAATGCAGAAACTGCAAGTTTCTGGGTTTGGTTTGTTTGTTGGTTTTTTTTAACCATTCACAGGGAGAATGATCAAGAACAGGCTGAGATAAGGCAGCATGGTGGAGACTTGTCCTCCCTGTCCTGTGCCAACCAGAAGATTTCCTGATGGAAGAGGATGAGGAGAGAAAGAAAGAAATTATCTGTGTTGCAATTGCCACCATGTCAGAGGTATAATTTTTCCTGGGAAGTCTTCCTTCCTAGCTGGAGGCTTATGGAAAAGGGATTTCTACAGGAAAAAAAAATCCATAGATACAGTGTGAACTGAAAATCTGGTGTCTTGCTCTAGAACTAGATGGTGACAAAGAAACTTAGCTTTAGAAACATTTTTAAATCTCAGTTCTCTCTTTAGTTGAGTTGATTGAGCTCCCTCATTATTAGATGCCACTAATTGAAGCACTTCTATGTACATCATGTATGGGAGGAGGGAATAGCTTGGTGAATATGAGAGGGGAAGACAACTTACCCAATAAAAGAGAGTTATGGCACATGACAACAAAGTTGGAGCCTGAGATGCAAGAATAACAGAGAAAAGAGAGAACAAAAAATTGTACTCTGAAAGGAAAAGATTAAACACGCTGAGTTCAGTTGAGAAAAAACACTCCACACACAAACAAATTGAGGGAAAAAAAAGTAAAGCCAGGAGGAGGAGTGAGAAATGCTAAGGTCTTAGTATATATTACTTATCTCTTCCTGATTTCAGGAAAAAAGGGATTGATATTGTGTATACATATTACAAAGAAGCCTTTAAACTTGGAATTCTTTTACGGATTTTTGACTGTTAAATGCAATGCAGAGAATATGTCAACAGGAATGGCAGCAGGGATGATTACAACTGCTTCTGAGCTTATTTTACAGGCACATATGAAAAAAGAAATAAAGAAAGAAAATGCTGTGCCTGCTCAGTATATTTAAAAATAAAACCACAAATTTTTTCACCTTGTATCTGGGATTTTTCCCTCTGTCTTTTAAAAAAAGTGGAAAGAAAAGAATGACAGAGATGAGGGTTATGGCTTGCTTTATGGTATAATTTTCCCATAAATATGCATAGCAACTAATAATCTGAATTTTTAAAAACTAGATAGAGAGTAAGCCATTGCGATTTGCTTATGTGTAACTTTTGAAATGCTTGACATTGCAGGGTAGGAAATTAAGTGTGTTATACCTGCTCTAGTCCTCAAGGCAGCCCGTGGCAAATGAAAGTTTTGGTCTAAATTACAAACTAAAAATAACATGAAATTTAACAACCTACTCTTAGGAAAGTCTTTGACCACCAGTAGTAACTAATCACTGTTTTTTGGGGGGGGCTTTGTTAAGTGACCTGGCAAAGGAAGTTGTTCTGGTTAACTTGCCAATATTCCCACCCCCATACAGCACCTCCTGTGTGTTTAAAAACCTGAAAACATTTAAAGTCAGGCTTTTAACAGGGGAAAGTGTGTGTGTTTCCAGTACCTTTGGGATGTGGTCACGGAGCATCAGACTAGGCACAAATTCACTCAGTTGCTGTAGAATCCAGTTCTGAGCTTGGCCTCTAAGTCAAGCTCTAAGTCACTGCCATGAGTGGTGGCTCAGTGTCTGGGTTAAAAGGAAAGCAGAAGTTTAGGCAGTGAGCTGGTCCTAATGCATTCAGTAATTCTCTGCTATTGAAAGCTATGCAGACAAACAGGTGCAGAAGGTGAGCTCCACACAGCAGGGAAATCTCTCCATTTGCTGGAATACACCTCTTATGGCCTCAGTGTAAAGAATAAAGGCTTTGCAGTCCTCCTCCTCAAAAAAATGTTAAACAACTTCAAATTTCTTTTAATTTTGTATCACTGGGAGCTGTCATGCAGTCATGTGTGTGACATGCACAGCTTTTGGCGTGATAGATCACCTTGATTGCTACTGAAGGCACAGTAGGATGTAACAACAGACTCCAAAATATGCTGTGAGGCTTTGGGGGTGAATTACAGTCAGGGAAGAAACATTGCAAATAAGCTGAGAGAAAGCAGAGAGGACCAGTTTTAATTGAGTTAGACTGGCTTGTTCTGTTGGGATGTTACAAAATGTACAGCCCTGGTGTTGTATTTTGTGTGTGGTGTGACCGTGCAAAATACCCAGCATTGAAGGGGGTTTATTTTTTCATTATTCTCCTTCTTGGTAGGAAGGAAAATAGCCAAGCTGTATAGACAGTGCTGTAGGAGATGCATTTACCCTCCAGGACAGGGAGTGCTGCGTTTGTCTTTTGCCTTTTTATAGCACTCTCTCTGGCCATGGAGTCACATGTCTGATCCTTTCAGCTGAAAGAAACATTGCAGCAATAATGACTAGGAGGGAGATTGGGCTTTGTATGTGCCAGTGAGGACATTAGGAATATTGTGGGAGGCAGCTGTAAACGCTCAGGTGATTGTGGCACTACTAAAAGGATGAGAAGCCTGTAAAGGTGGAAAAGGGTAACAAAATTTTAAAATGTTTATTTCTAATGAAATAGAGAAAGAACAGCTAACTTCTCCTTTTACCATATATGTGGGTGCTTATTTGATTTTTTTTAATCTCTCTCTCTATAGATATATATATCTTTTTATTACAAACACAAACTAGGCATGAAAAAAGAGCATTAAAGTGCTTGCAGCTGGAAGAGTGTACTCTGTGGGTTCCTCAGTTCTGTCCTTTCTTTATCATTTTATAACCAAACCCATTGAGCTGTTAAGACATCTGCAAGTTAGAAGTAGTAGAAGAAGTTACATAGTAGCAAGCTGTTTCAAAATACTGAGTTGTTTAGAAGAGTGATGCATTTCACAATGAATTAGGTTTTCTCCACTTGAATACCTTCATGTCAATAAATTTGCAAGCTGTACAGTTCATATGCAAAATTAGTCATTGCAGAGGTTTCAGGGGTACATTTTCCCAAGGCTTTAAAGTACTTAATTTATAAAGCAGAGTGAAGAAATTAAAAAAAATTAAGTTACTAGGGAAACATGTATTTGTTTTTGAACTGCTACCACCCAAATATACATTGGGGAGCTATAGCACAGGAATTTTCATTTTTGGCCTAGAGAAAAGAAAGGAAAATATATCCAGGGTGATGCCTGCTTCTTCATTTCACTTTGCATATATTGCTTTTGAGATGTTGAAGTTTGTTGTTTGGACAACAGAGAATTTGTACACAGGATTTGCATTTGTTCTTTTGAATCTTCACTATATGAAAGAAAATTACAGTCTGTCAAGACACCAAGGAGAGAACAGAAAGCTGTTTCCAGGAGTGGAAAATGCTCCTTTTTTAGTCATGCTAAGTTTTGAAATTTCCTTGTGAAGTTTTATTGCTAGTCATGTCAAAAACCTGTGAAAATAAGTACAGCACTTTTAAAAGACAGATATCACATTTACTGACAGGTGCAACATTTAAAAATTAATATAGAAATTTAAAGCTGGAGACAGAGACACAAATAATAGCAATGTATAAGCCTGAATACATTTAATCACATATGTATCATCTAATTACTGTCTGTGTTTTGTTAAGGACTTCATTACACTACGTCTGCTTGTGGAATATGCGTAGTTGTACATTTCTTAAATGCTTAAAATTTGCAAAAGTGGATAGGGCAACAAACTTGGCCTGCTGATTGTTTTAGTTTGTGAGTCACCATGGCATTAGTTATACAATGTTGTCTTCCTAGTTCTGTTTAACATAGGTAGGAAACACTTTTCCTGTGGATGCTTATGGAAAGGTTTAACTAAACCTCTCAGGATGCTTTTTTAATCTTGTGGTGTCCTTTGTCATCTGGTATTTGGTAACCAACTCATCTGCACAGAATTACAAAGAGTTCCCAACAGGGTGTCATCCTGAAGCTCGTCCTCCGGCATACCAGTGACACCACGAGGTAGGAGAGGATGAGTTTGAATTTTGGATGGTGAACAGTTATATATATGTTCATAAATAGAACTCTTCATATGGCCCTATAACAATCTTGAGAAAACAAGATTAGTTGTGTGTCTGGTGTGTGCAAAGTTATAGAAAAATTCATGGAGGAGGGTTTTGTGCAGTGTTAGTGTGGATGTGTGGCCATGTTCTTGTGCACAGATACAAACTCAGTCCTTCTGAATATGTTTGGGGTTGTCAGAAAAGTATTCTGAGTGCACCATACTCAGTTTTGTTAATAAATACATGTTATGGTACTGAACCACTCAAAGCTTTGTATGAGTGCTTGGAATTCAGTAAAGTGGAAGAACAAGCCCATGAAAGGCAACCCTTGTCCACAGGGATTTCTCCGGTGGCTTGACTAAGTTTAGCCAACAAGATCTCTCTGCTCTTTCATAGGAAGGGTTAAACAAATGATCTTTTGATTTTATTACCTTGAGTTTAGAAAAGCCATTTAACAAGGCCAGGAATAATCAAATGGATTATGAATAATCAAATGGATTATGAGTACTTTCTTCTGCATCACACAAGGAAATGCCCTTCTGCTTCTGCAGAATTGACTTGGGATATTCTAGTAAAGCAATGCATTCAGAGAGAGGGCAACCAGTCAGTTTAAGTGTTCTTTTACATAAGCTGTGGTCAAGCAACAATGCTGCCCATAAGTTTTTTTTGTTTCTGGAACTACATTATAATTCCCAAACAAAACCAGATATAATAAAACCACATATCAGCTTTTCATGTGTTAAAACTTCAATAGAAAAAGTGTAGCCAGCTGAACCAAAGATGTGCCCCCACTGTTTTATGTTTAAATGGTCACTTTGAGCTCTCTAGGGTAATGCACCAAATGGAAATCTGTTCTTTCATCTGCTGGTCTAATGATATATTAAGTTATAACAAAACATTCATTCCCCAAGCCTTGAAATCTTGTGCTCTGTAACCCTGACATCATGGCTGACTGCATGAATTTTGTACAGTGAACAGTTATATATATGGATGTTTATATATGACTGGATGGTTAGCTAAATTTTTCTTGCTGGAAATCTCTGTCCTGTAAAGCTGTGGCAACTAATCTCTAGTGTAGGTACAGAACAACTGTAGTTCTGACATCCTCTAATCTCACTTGAGCTGTTAAAAAAGCTGCATTCTGCCTCAGGACTGGTATGGGGCATTTCTGGCTGGCCTGGAATTTGTAAGATAATAATTTGAGATGGTGAGGGTAAAATTAGCCACCAAATACTTGACACAAAATAGCTGAATATCAAGAGAAGAGTCAGAGAGAAACAGCTTAATAAAGATTTTCTGACCTGGCACAAAGGAACCTATGTTTAATTGCTGCAAATTCTATTTATTAGGATTATTAGCGTTTCTAATTAGCAATTTTGCAAAGTGGGTCTCCAGTCCTGTTCCTTAAGCATGCAGAATATTTGATGTTAACAAGAGCCTACTGAGATGGCTCTCTTTGGGAGCAGTAAGATGATGATGGCTAATGCAATGGGGCTGCACTTACAAGCAAGGAAATCCTGGCCCTACTGAAGTCAATGGCAAACTTCTCCTAAAAGTCAGCAGGTCATCTGTAGGTGCGGGTCAGAGCTTGCCTTTTTTTGCCTGTTCCAAGGGAAGAGAAGTAAGATTATGGGGTCTTAGCTATGTATGGCCAAACTTCATGAACGAAGATTTGGGAAGGGTTCTCACCACGTGGGTGTGCCCTTCGAGCCTGCGCAGTGGATTTTAGGTGAGGCTCAGCATGTGCAGAACTGGCCCCACTGTTTCAGTCCTGAGGTTCATCTGCCACGGCTGAGCGAGCTTGGCCAGTGACAGTGAAGTCCTCAGGACTGTCTACAGCACCCGGTACTAACCAGGGCTGACCCTGCTGAGCATCCAAGATCTGATGGGATGGGATGGCAGGGAGGGATTGAACTGCCCGGTACGGTCTCCACTGAGACTCGAACTCACAACCTTGTGATCCAGAATCCGGAGTGCTCACCTTTACACCACGTGGTCTTAGCTATAGTTTTAGGAAAAGGAGTTGTTGTGCAGAAGAATCCAGTGGAAATTAGATACCTTGGTAGCTGGACCTGGAGGATGGGTGAAGAGCTGACCACCTGTAGTCTGGATGCAGCTGAGTGTGTGGAGCATCAATTAGTGCAGTACAAAGGGGTTTTTATTGTTGTTACTTCTGGAGAACATTTAAGGTACAGGTCACTGCATATTGCACCACAGATACCAGAATTTTCTCACTGATTCCCTCACACCTGCTCCAGAGTAGAGGCAGTGCTGAATCCATCACCTTAATTATGTGCCCTAATGACAGCAAATGTGTTTGCCAGGACACTTATTTCAAACACTCATGGATGGCAGCTGTGTTGAAGTGTGATTCCAGGGGTCAATATTGGTGCTTCCCTGCAGGATAAAACACCCCTGAAAGCTGCTGGAAATAAATGGAAAGCTCCTGGTGGAATCTATGCTGAGAAAGTCACCAGGAAAGGATGGTTTGCTTTGCTTCTTTTTTTCTGCTTATGTTGCTTCATTGGATTTGCACATGGTTAAAGTCTCTCATGCTGAGCATCCTTTGCTGTTTGCAGCTGTGCTTTGTTCCTGTCACACACTTTACAAAAATCTGGTGTTTTTTTTCTCAGTCTGGAGCATTGTTTTCAAGAGTTATGTGTCTGATGCTGCTCTTGGGTCAGCCCTACAGCACGTCATAGGACCAACCTGCTGGGCCCCTTTAGGTTGTAATAAATTTTGGAAGAAAGCAAGTCTGTTGTTCTGTATCCCATTTTATTTTATGGTGCCTAGGGATGCAATTACTTACAAATTTAAAGCCTAAAATTAAAAATAGCGTTCTTTTTGTTAACTTCAGCCCTTGTGGAAAATTAGTAAATACTTACATATGCAATCAGGTCAAATACTGTTTCTGAGAATGCATAGCTTTTTTTTCCTCCCAAGAGAATAAAATAAAGTAAAATACATTAAAAATTTGTATTTGGTAGAAGAACAGAAACATTGGATTACGTCAGACTCATGTTTAAGGATAAATTACTGGTAGATACAGTAAAAAACACTGTAATACCAAACTTAATATTGCAGTATTAATATTAAGAATGGGTGTCACATTTTTCCTTACAATTTAACCATGGATGATTTTAAAAAGTACTGAAAATGAAGTACAAAACTTAATTTGGCTTGAGAAAAACACTTTTCTTGCTCTGCTACTGCTTTAATTGAAAGACTATGTTAATTTCCACCAATTCATATATAAGGTAGTAAATGTTATTGTGTTGTAAAAGCAAGTTCAGGGGCTCTGTGTGAAAATCTCACTGGCTCTAGCAATGTCCTATCTGCAGGTCATTGCACACAGCAGCCCTATAAACAGTGGGATAATGAGCACAAGCAGCTTGGACAAAGTGTGCTGATCCACAGACTCATTCAAGAAATGAGTAAAAAACGGTGTCAGTTTAGGACCACATGTTAAGTTTTATGGGAGGGACACAACCTGTTCCTCTGCAAATGTTTCTCTGTGGTTACATGGCAAAGAAGCTCATCTACAAATGGCCGAGGTGCCCTTTCAGGCTTACTCACAATTGAGTGCTTTCCACAGCAGCATTATGAAAAGAACCACAATGTAGAGATAAAAACTTTCACAGATCTGGGATTTATTCTTTGGAGTAATTAACAGTTCACTGAACTGAGGATTTGCTTATCAGTAGTGTCTGGTTTTTGTGGAAGAATTAAACAAATGGTAATAGTTGACATTCATTTTTTTACTTAATAGAGTGGTGAAGCTTTCCTTGTTAGCAGAACTCAGGAAATTAACAATCTTGTTAATGTGTCCTGCTCCAAGTTGTTGGTTGTCATTGCAATGCTGCTCTGCCAAGGACAAAGCAATAGAAAATAACTTAGGGTAATGTAGTCTATAAATTACTTTCACCTGAAGAATTAGTGTTTTCCTGTGCAGAACAGATCCTAGAAAAATGAATGTTAATTAACTGACTGCTAGGCATTTGTTCCAAAGAAAAAAAGCATAAGGAATAGAAAATAATGTTATTAAAACAGACCAGAGATATCATCTGGCTTTAATTATTCAACAGTGTTTTGTGGTGATTAATCATTGCTGGCATTACTAAAGCAAAGACAAAAGATTTAGTCTCACACTTTGTTAAAAAAGTCTCTAAATGCTCAAGACAGATCTTGGACACTTTTTTTTTTGATGCATGCAGATCTTTACTAAGTTTTATTTTACAGAATCACACAGAATCACAGAATAAATAAGACTGGAAAAGAGTTCTGAGATCATCAAGTCCAACCTGTTACTTGATACCACTTTTTCACTCAGCCTAGAGCACTGAGTGCCAGATCCAGTCTTTCCTGGAACACCTCCAGGGACAGTCCATCACCTCCCTGGGCAGCTTCTTCCAATGTCTAATCACCCCTTCTGTGAGGAAATTCCCCTTTATCTTCAACCTAAACCTCTCCTGGTGCAGCTTGAGATGTGTCAAAATTCCTAACAGCTCAGATACCCGAGCACCTGTGCAGGACAGAAATCACCTGATGCTGTTGTCAGGTCATTCATTATCTTCATCTATAACTTTTCACTATCATATTTGTTTTTCAAAGTATTGCACTGAATAATTTATATAATGGACTTCCCAGTTATGGCAGGTTCACATGCCCATTTCCCACAGCTCCAGCTGTGAATATTCACTGCTTTTCTCATGGAATTTCCAGCTACATAACATTGTCTCTAGTCATTTCTGCACCAGGCTGAGTGACTCTGAAACACATAAACCACTTTTGAGGTAGTGATGTCAACACTTCTGCATTCTGCATTCATGTGTTTGGACTAGGATGTGGAAACAGAGCTTACAACCTTACTTTTTTTTTTCTTTTAATTGAATTAATCTAGTTTGATTTGTAATACAAAACTTCTGAGTTTTGAGAATGAAATATCCTTGTCCAACTATTATGGCTACAGTTAGAGAAGTACATTGTTTTGGATGGAGCAACCTGGCTCTAACGGGCTCTTTTAATTCCATTTAGTTCTACAGATTATTTTATGTTGGCTGTTCTGTGGGAGGTGTGGAGACACAGAATCATAGAATTGATTGGATTGGAAAAGACGTCCAAGATCATCAAGTCCAACCCTTGGTCCAACTCCAGTCCCTTTACCAGATCATGGCACTCAGTGCCATGGCCAAGCTCAGTTTAAAAACCACCAGGGATGGGGAATCCACCCCCTCTCTGGGCAGCCCATTCCAATGCCTGAGCACTCTCTCTGGAAAGAATTTTTTTCTGATCTCCAATTTCCCCTGGCAGAGCTTGAGCCTGTGCCCCCTTGTCCTATTGCTGAGTGCCTGGGAGAAGAGACCAACCCCCACCTAGTTAGAACTTCCCTTCATGTTAAGCCTTGGGCCAATCTCTGCAAGACTGAGGATTGCTAAATGTGGGAAAATAGTCAAAGGCATGAAATAAATCTGTGGGTCATGAGCTTGCCAGAGGACCTTGATAAGCTGCTGCCCAAATGTTGGGTATCTTTTTTAGAAGGAAAACTTTAAAAAGTAGGAGCTGTGCTTTCCTTCCTGGTGTAAGGTAGAAGTGGGTACTGCTGTCACTTGGTGCAGCTTTCAAGCTCATGACCTTAGAAATGCCCATGTCCAGATCGCCTTTGGGAGTTTGGAATAGATTTCTGATAGATTCACTTATTCAATGCTTTTTCAAATATTCTGTTACATTTATACTGGTCTGCCTAAACTTTAAAACAACTGCCATAAAACTGCTAGACAAGTATTAAAAAATTAACACATACAATTTGTAAACGCATCTTTGAGTAAAAATACCAATGGTAAAAAAATAAGTAAGAGAGCTCTTTTTCTTTTTGGCTTAATGATGACAGTCATAATGAATATGCAAGCTTTGCAGAAGGTGAGCCAAAGGTTACAGGAAACTGGTATAAAGCTCTTATTGCCTGTGACATTTATTAGGGTGTGACAGTAAACACAAATTAATAAATACTTTTGTGAAGCTGTTACAGCCCAGACTGTCTGAAGCAATTTAGTTTGGGTACTTTATAGAAAGCTTGTGTTGAAAAAAATGGAAAAAAGGTACCATATTTCACTCCTGAAGTGGGATTTCATCCTACATTTTAACTTTTATCCAGTACTCAGATTATAATACTATGTACAGGCTGTATATAACCTGATCATTGGGCTATTTTCATCATTCCTTTTGCTTCTCTAGGAAGTCCCTCTGGAGGGCCAATACTAACATCTAATGCCTGGTGGTGGGGAATCAAACACCTGCATGGCCAGTGGGGTAGGAGCCTCTGGGAGAGCAGCAAATGGGGATAAGTTGCTCAGCTCTTCATTTCTCTATTTCTGTAGATCTGGGATTCTTACAGGTCAATGTGCAGTTCAGAGAGTTATCATCTAACAAGGGCTTGAAATTGCACACTCAAAATGGTGACTGTGGCTTTGGGATGGCCTGTGTGAGGTGCTGACCTGTAGCCTGGTGTTCCTTACTGTTGTTTAATCTTCCATTAAACCACCATGAATAAAGATGAAAAAATCCAAGAAATTTAGATTGCAGGTGAAATGCAATAAACCTTCCTCTTTCTTTTTGTCATCAAAACTGGGCTCTGCTGACCTAGTCCTCATTGTGCTTTGTCTCAATGGAGCCTGACATAAGCACGAGCAGCATGAAGCAGGGTCAGATAGTCTGCAATTCTTTCTTATCTGTATGGTTCTTTCTACCAGAGTGTGGGTTGGATGAGAACTTGTCTTGGCATTGCCTCAGCATCATTTTGAAGCCTTTTTGTAGTGGTTTTTTGCCCCCTTCTCATTTATTAAGTCAGACAAAATATGCCTAAGCTGAAGTTTAGCCTGGAGAAGAGGAGGCTCAGAGGTGACCTCAGCACTATCTGGAACTTCCTGAAGGGAAGTTCTGTCCAGGTGGGGGTTGGTCTTTTCTCCCAGGCACTCAACAATAGGACAAGGGGGCACGATGGGCTCAAGCTCTGCCAGGGGAAATTGAAGTTGGAGAGCAGAAAAAACTTCTTTGCAGAGAGAGTGCTCAGGCATTGGAATGGGCTCCCCAGAGAGGGGGTGGATTCCCCATCCCTGGAGGTTTTTAACCTGAGCTTGGCCGCGGCACTGAGTGTCATGATCTGGTAAAGGGACTAGAGTTGGACCAAGGGTTGGACTTGATGATCTCTGAGGTCTTTTCCAACCCAATTTATTCTATGATTCTATGAAGTTGATCAATGTTGATCATGTAAATCAGGCATCTGACTCGCTGTTTGTTAGTGCTGGCATTTAAAAATGCAAAACTTCATCATGACTGCTGTGTGTCCCCACTCTTCCATTACATTCCAATAGCAGCTCCTATTGACTGTTGGAGGTGTAAGCGATGTAGTTTGACCGTTGACTTTTGTCAGGGATGGAAAGACAAAACCAGAAAGCACTTTCTTTGTGGCTGGCACAGCATCACACTCCAGGGCAATCTCATGTCCCCCTCAGCCAGATGCTTTACAAGCCTCACTGGGCTGAAGACTGGGAAGATTAGTTTTTTCCTAAATAGCTTATGGTTTAGGTAATTGGTTTTCCGAGGGCTTAAAAAATAAAAATTGTAAATCTGACACAAGGTCAGTGTTAGTTGTTTGCTTACCTGCTCTAGGCTGTTTATGAGAGGCATCAAATGCATTTATCTCTAAAACGCTTTGAAATAAAATGGTGTAGCATTTCATGGTTGTAGCTGGAATTAGTAAATACACAGGCCTTGTTTAAGCTCTTTACATGAGTACAGGCACACATCTCTGTCTATTGGGCTCCTTGAACAATCAATTTAATCTTTAGGGTCTTATTCCCCTTGAGTTCTCTTTGAAACAGAATAAAATAACCTCTGTGGATGCCACAGGAGACCTTATGAACTGTTACAGTGATCCCCAGGAGAGCACGATTTTGTGACAGACTTGTGACTGTCACCAGGCATGCTGTTTATGATATTCCCTTTCTAAAGCATGGCCAGAAAATAAATTCATAGTATAAACTCTTAATTCATTTCTGAAGGAGACTGGTGCAGCAGGAGGAGGAGCTATTAATTTAGTGTTAATAGGAGTAAAATCATCTTTGCCTTCTGGGATGATCAGGTCTTTAGAATCTGAAAATGGAATCCCATCTCCTTTTCTCCTCCCAGCACATTGCAGATCCACTTTTCCATGACTGCTGAAGTTGTAGTTTCTCTGACAGTGCATGCATCTGTGCCAAGATAGGCAGGAAGATGAATGTGGGACCTAATCTTCCCATTCCTGCTCCCCTCCTGTTTGTGCCTGTAACCTTTCAATCCATGCAGCTCAATTGCCACATAAAAGCATAGTTTCCCTTACAGCAGCTTATTTTAAAATTAGACACATTCTAAAACCTGAGAGATGAAAGTCTTTTCAATAGCACAAGAGGAACTCATCTATAATAAAGCCCTTAAATCTGACTTCATGCCTGTAAGTTGCCTTCTTGTGTAAGAATGTATTGTCCCTTTCTTATTGCGACTACAGGTTGTGTTGCAGAGCATGGCAATCCTGCTTTTCAGGACACATTTTGGGCTGGAAGTGATTGGCAGCTGCAAGGCTGGTGTGAGCTTTCAGCTGTGGCATATGCCATAGAACTAATTTCCAGCTGTTGTTTGCCTGTCATTCAGGTGCTACTCATGTGAACAGGCAGCATTTTACACAAACCAAAAAAAGTGCTGTGGAGAGGAACAACTGGAAGTGTTTCACTGGACATTACTGTTGTAATCATGGTCTGCTGTCCTTAGGTTTAGAAATTAACAGGTAATTCTCTCAGTTCTTTCAAGTGTTTTACATGTGCACATGTTCCTCTTGCTTTCTTGATTTCATGCTCTCACCCACTTGTTCATTTTCTTACTCATTTTACAGATTCTAGACATAATTTCATTTAAAAGCTTCTTTCAGCTAAATCAAAGTGGAATAATGAAAAATGAGAGTGACTATGACTCAGTTTTGCCAGATTTTGTATATGTCTATGTGTAAAACAAGGACATCTTCATTCCAGGTCATTTGGTTTGTGATTGACAGACCTTCCACATTTGCTTGTTCATACTAATAGGAGCACAGCATGTTCAGGAATGTCTTTTTCCTCCCTGAAGACTCAAGGGGCAATGAGTCAGTTGCCACCTTCCTTTGCACACAAACACACACACAAAAGTAAACAGGTGAAATTTGGACTTCCTCGCCTCCTCCTGTGCTGGCCTTTTGCAATTAGTTGCCTTTGCTTGGCATTAGGCTCCTGTAGTTTTGCTTTAGACTAAACAGCTGAGCAGGTGGATCTGGTGGGGACCAAGGTTGTTCAGTATTTGGGGGCTGAAGCAATCAGTTTCCTGTCTCTGTTTTGCCTTTTTCCAGTCCTGCTACGCAGTTGTGAGATGATGGCTATATGCAGTGAGATGGATAATTTGAGTTTCTGGGAACACTTGGTCACAAATACCTATCCATAATTAATTCATCCACAGCAACCAGGAATGTAATGTGCTTGAAGCAGATACTCGCTGTCAAAAAGGGCAGATCTCACAAACATTAGATGAAGATATGTGTTTAAATTATTGGAAGGATAAGATTGTTCAACTTTGGAAGAGATCTGCACTGAGGAGGGGTTTGAACAAGACTTTGGATTACTTGCAATTAATTTTCATCACTCTTTTGACTCACTGTTCCTCATTAGGGTTAGAAATACATTGCATGCCTGACAGATATTACATAGAAAGTAATGTCAAGAGCATGATTATATATTTTATGCAATGATGTGATATCAGGAAATCATTCTGCTCCTGTAGCTGTGGTAAGAGATAAACTAGGAGTTAAAAGGAGGGAGAGTTGTGGAGAGATGTAACAAAAACACTGGGCATTCATTTGATGGAAAATTGAACAAATTTAAGTACAATTATGGCTTCTGAAAACAAGGCCCAGATGGTACAAGAAATGTAATTAACCTTTTTGCAATGCAGCAGTCTCAAAATGATGAGACAAAAATTGACTAAGATTCACAACTTTACCAAGATGTTCATACATAAACCAATCAATTTTTAAACTTCAGTATCAATGTTATTATATAATATTTAGGGAAAAGATATGAAGAGCCAGGAAAAGACACTCAAAAATGCACTAGTCAGCAACAAGGAAGTTAAAAGTGACGGAGATAGTCCAACATAAAACAAAAAAATGATTGATTCATACAACTTAGAGGGTGAAAAATGATCTTTCTAGCAATAGGGAAAAGCTATGAGACATGGTACCTAATGAGGAAATTTGTTTCAGTGTTTCCCTCTAACAAGGTGTAATTCCTGCCAGGCTGCTAAACCTTGGGATGCCATTAAACTGATAATGAAGTACCACACTGAAAATAGTCACTCTGCTTTTCTTGCCGGTTGCCAGAACCAGCAGAATCATCTGTATACTCAATTTATTTCTGAGTTTGAGGCATCTCATTGTGGAAGCCTCCTGGGAAGTGTCATCTTTTCTCTGTCACTCAGAGCAGAGTTCAGTGCTCATCCTGTACTTAATAAGCAGATAGAATTGGGACCTAGTCATTTGATCCTGTATGTTTGCACACTGTGCTTGGATTATCATTAAGTGTGCTTTAAAAGCTTAAGGCTGAGCATTAACTGAACCAAGGAAGGTGCTCTGCATAGAAAATGTGTGGTGTGCTTGTTTATTCTACTAAATAGTGTCTAGCTTTATGGAACTCCTTTGAAGCCAGACCCGCAAACTTTACATTTCAGGTAAAGCAATGCAGTAAGGCAAGTCTTGTCCTGCTTGGGAGCTACAGAATCTTTAATTGCTTGTTTTCTAAGAATTTATAATGGTTTAGAGGGTGAGGTAAGTTGGCAAAAGGCGTTGCTGAAGGCAAACAATTATTTTATCTTAGTTTTTGCTTCTGGCTGTTCACAACATCTCCAGAAACCCCAGAATTTTGCAGGCCTCTAGGTAAAACTCAGAGTTCTTTAGTTATTTTGCCCTTTGGCAACAATTAGCTTCACATAGATTTGTCTGAAACACAGCTATCATGCTCAGCCATGTTCTAGTGTTTCCACACTTCTGGGTGTTTTCTGTGCCATTAGTGATGCTTTATGATATGCAGAGTGGTACAAAAGTGTGAAAATGTCTTGGTGAGACATAGTGAATCTTTAATACGATTCTGCTTTGACAATGTGGTGGAGAAATATCACAATCATCATGTTTTCAGACCTAACAGGACTTGGCTCTGGTGTTTAGGGCAACCTTTGGGATCAGTCCAGGTTGGGGATGAGCAGAGTCCAGAGGAGACACCAAGATGATCAGAGGGATGGAGCAGCTTTCCTGTGAGGAAGGGCTGGGAGAGTTGGGATTGCTCAACTTGGAGAAGGGAAGGCTGTGGTATGACCTAATTGTGGTCTTTCAGGACCTGAAGGGACTACAAGAAAGTTGGAGAGAGACTATTTCCAAGAGCCTGGAGGGACAGGACAAGGGGCAATGGCTTCCCACTGGCAGAGGGTCGGGTTAGATGAGATATCAGGAAGAAATTCTTGGCTGTGAGGGTGGGGAGGCACATACTGCCCAGAGAGGCTGTGGCTGCCCCATCCCTGGAAGTGTCCAAGGCCAGGCTGGATGGGGCTTGGAGCGACCTGGAATAGTGGAAAGTGTCCCTGCCCATGGCAGGGAGGTTGGAACAAGGTGATCTTTAAGGTCCCTTCCAACACAAACCATTCTATCAGTGTGTGGGTCTATGATTCTTATGGAATTTGGCCAGTGCCTTCATCATGTTCATCCATGTAGGCATCACATCCAGACATGTAGGATGAATTCCAACACAGAGCATGCTGGTAGCAAAGGTAATGGCCCACTTCTGTAATACCACTCTCTGTTCCTAACTCCATTAGGCTTGACAGATGTGCTTCATCTCTGAGAAGGGAAAAGTTACCTTTCTAGGGATACAAGAACTTAAAAGAAATTCATATTCAGTGTATATTGACCATGGAACTGAATATTTGCTGTGCATTGATAAGCATTCTCTCTTTAGGTATGGGTATGTGTTTATTTTTAAAATGTGTTCTGACCAAAGTAAATAAATGATTTCATGATTGTAAACTGTAGTGTATTGCTCTGAAGTAGGAGCATGAAACCTGATCCAAGAGGCTTTAAAAGAGTTATTTCAAGGCCATTCATAATGAACAACTGCATATTTCTTATATTACTCTTTAGAATTGTGTGTTATGCAATTAAGAAAGAGATTTTGCTCAAGGATCTGAGACTTGCAAACACTGGGTGCAATTTCCTAGACTAGTAAGAACACTCTCAAAATCCCTGCAGCTGTAGAAAATATTAGATGATCACAACCAGCATTATCTTAGTGATAGGGGGCCAGAACTGGGCTACAATGGCTAGCTAGGAATTTCACCCTGCTGCTCATGTAGCCCCTGGAGAAACAGTTGGTGAAGGTATAAATTAGACAACAGTTACTGGACTTACTGCAAAGTTGTAATAGTCCTGTACCAAGCTCTTCATGGGTATGCAAGAAAATCTGCATCTCATGGTTGATTTCAGTGCAGAAGTCACAACACAGAGAGAGTAAAATCCCAACTGAGATCAGCACCCCCTCCATTTTTTTCTCCTAGTATTAAGGCTAACATCTAGATCACTCTTAATTCCTCTTATTTTTTTTGTTAGTATTTCCCTTGGATTTGGATAAGGAGAACAATGGTGTCCAATACAATTTTATCTATGCCACTTTGAATTGTATTTTTCATTCACTAGTGGAGCACTTTGGTAATTTTCTTGAAGATTACTGAAAATGAGTTGAATTTTGTATGCTTTATTTTGTAGCAATTACTTTTCATTTCCAGGTCTGCATGTCAGATCTGATTTGTTTCACCAATTCCAAGTTCATTTGACAACGACTAAAAGCATTCTTGGTGTGCTTGGTGCTAGGAAAGGAATGGGACTGTCCAGTCCTTGTAGCATATAGTTTTACATAACAAATCACATTTGCATGTAAAATTAGATAGTGTGGGGCATTACCACGGGTTTTAATTAACTCACAGTATTCCAATGTATTCATTGCGTCTGGACTTGAGTGCAAGTCCTGAAGTTTGATCAAAGATTGTCACCCCCTTGCCCCCGAATTCAAGTTTCAGAGGGAAATCTTTATGTAAACATTGTAGAAACCCATGGAGTTTACACTTTGCTCCTGTTGAGAGAAATACATTAATATGAGACAGAAAGAGTTTACCTTCCTGAGTGAGGGAAAATGCAGCAAGAGTAATTTTAGCTGCTTTTGTCCGAAGGGTGAAAAGAGAAAAGGGAAAGGAGTAGACCTGCATTTTTAGGCATTTTGCGTTTTAAAAGTTTTCTTCTTTTTTAAATAATATTTTTGGAAGTGTAGTTCTCTCATCTGTAAACATCAAAAGCTCAGCTAGTGCCAACTAAGAGACTACAAGACAATACAAAGTAAATTCTTTTTAGTGAAGGAAAAGGGCCTTGTTAGGTGGCACCTTCTGAAACACATGAGGTGATCACACAGTGTTAAAATAAGTGAAAGCATATATTTTCCATGTAAATATGTTTGTCTGGGACATGCTTTGCAAAGCATCACATACAAGCTAAATTTCATGGTTTTGAGGACTATCATCATCTGAATAGAACATTAGAAAGCTTGAATCCAGCCCATGGGGTTTTCAGTCTCGTAGAACTGCCAAATACAGTTTCAAGGGAAGGAGAGGTAGAAATCTGATTCTGCTTGATGCACTTGGGCTTCTATACAAAGTACCAGAAGATGCTTCTGCTAATGTAGGTACCTTGCAGAGAGCACTCCTGAAAGGTTTCACAGGGTGAGATACTTGGGATGCATCACACAGAAAGGAAAGTAGTGCTCTGTACAGGAAGAAAATGTTGACATTAAATTTCTATGCAGGGAAAGACTAAGTAAAAATGAATTAATATGAAGGTATCTGACCGATTTCAGGTTAAATTATGGTGCATGAAAACAGAGGTATTCAGGGTATGATAATAATCTTGATTTCTGTTTCAAAACTGAAATAATAAAAAGAAGTTGTATTCATTGAACTTCTAATGAAGTTTTTGTTATCAAATGCAAGACTGATGTAGCCAATATTGCCAAACTCTAGAATTATAATATAGAGCTATCAAAAAGAGAAGTGTTTTCAATTTTCTACTTATTTTAATTTGAAAGTGTGTTTAGTATCTTTTCTCACTTTCATACATTGAACTGTTTCTCCATCAATAGTGAGAAGTACAAATGTGAGAATTACAGTAAGACCATATTTGTGCACAGTATCGACTGCAAGAGCTCAAAAAATCAAATATAAGTGTGAAAATAATTGACTTAGCAACGATGAACAACAGAATTTTGTCAATTCAGTCAAGCTTTCTGTAGAAATAGTGGCTACATTTCTGCAAGTATCCATCATTAATAATTATAAACATTTTCCTTTTTGCTGACTCTTTTTGCCCTGCAGTTCTCAGACTTTCCTCCACCACCAGCCAGCGCTCCCTGTGTTTTCTGCTGTGCAAGCTCCTGTACAGACAAGGTGGTTGGTCACAGTCCCACTCAAAATCCATGCAGACTTGACCACTGTGAGTCAGGAAAAGCCACAGGCTAAAAACTGGTCCTGTTTGTTAAGGAATTAAGTTATACAAGGTATACAGAAACAAGAATTCATTACTAAACCCCAGGCATGATGTTAAGCAGTGTTTACACCACTTGCAGTTTAAGCAAGACATTTTTAGCTTGACCTTACCTGGTCAGGAGGAATCAATTGAATTCAGCTGATGTTTACCCATGTGAGTAGAAAATGAAGCAGAGTTAGAGATTTATTACATGGGATAGGGCTATAATTCATAGGATGTTAGCAGCCCTCCTTCCAGCTCTGCAGTGGAAATGGGGAGAGCTATTTTTGAATGTTCCCTCAGAATGTACTCATCAGAACTTGGTGGGTTTTAGAGATGAAGCCTGGCTTTAAGAGACTTGACATCAGATTCTTTGTTCTTTGGCCCTTGTTGGGAGCAAATTAAATCCTCATCTTGCAGGTTTCAGGCCAGGAGGTAAACATGCATATCTAGCATTTGGTTAAAAAATCTGCATGTCTCATCTGTGCAAAGTGACCTAATTTAGGAAAATGAAAGAGAATCTAGCACTTTCTAGTGCAAAAAACAAGCTTCTGGGCCTCTTAACTTGTAAGCTTTCAGTATATAATTAGATAATAATTAATTCACTGCATTTTGGTGCTTAAATGTGGAATCACTTGTGGTTATACCACATCGTGGGACAACAAAAGATATAAATAAATTACTTGGAAACTGTGATTCAGAACAATGCCAACACCACACCCCCTGGGGTCAGACCTTAGGAACCACAATGGTTTTGTGGATAGCCAGACTTCCAAGTTCGTACCCATTAATCAAAAAAATACAGAAAACCGCTATCCCAGTGGTTCAAAACATTCTGGTTCTGGTGTTAATGACCATTTTGCAGCCTTATACTTGGTATTGTAGTTAGAGATCCATTATGTGGGATAATAATTAGACATCTTTGGGTTTCTGCTGGTGGGGTAACTGGGCTGACTCAGGGTCAGCCCTGCTCTCCAGGTGCAGCCTGTGCCAGGCTGGCAGAAGGGAAAGGATCTGCCAGAGAAGGGCTTTATCTCATTGTCCCCCCAAACTGGCCATTCAATGGGGCCAGAATAAGCTGGAAGTTTGTGGCCAGGAGTAGGGAAAGAAGGCAGTGTGGGTCTGAAGTGGATGCACCAATGGAAAAAAGGGAATTTAAGAACATGTTAGAGTGAGGACCTTCCTCCAGTTGCAGGGCTTCTGCATGAGTGTGGTCTCCCAGAAAGAGGTGCTAGCAAGCCTTGCCCTCCAGCTTTCTCACCTAAGGAAGCCTACTAAAAAGGTTTTTCTCTAGTGGCAAGTAGAGTAGAGGAGGTTGTGGAAAGAAGATGGAAAATTCTTAATCATTTTGACTCCTCCACTCAAGATTGTCAGCAAAACTTGCTACATCATTCCTCACTGAGGATGTTCTGGAGCAGTGTCTGTTTAGTACCTCCTTGCTGAGCAACCTTTGTCACTCACTTCCCTAAGGCTTTGGGCACAGTGCACAGGATGTAACCCAGTGTTTGGAAGCCAACTTTTACAGAAACACTTGTGTATTCCCAAGATTATGCTTAGTAAGGGTGCAGTAAAGCCCATTAGGCTGTTTATTTATGCCTATGTTGGAAATGCTGATTTTCTGCAGGCCAGGTTGTTCCAGAGCATAGGGAAGCAGCTGGTCCCACTCAGGAACTAAAATCCATTGTCTTGCATTCCACCTCCCATGAAGAAAGACATTTCTGCTAGAGAAGACTAATACTAGAAAAGAAAATTTCTATGTTCCTAATACTTTTAAATAAACTATTATTACTATTTCCAGACAAGTTGTAAGCCATATTTGTGTCCTCTGTTTTTATTTGTTAATTCAAAACTAAATTTCCACAACCACAAGTACTTATGGTATGTTTTATCATGTGACATCTTTCATTTCAACAATGCAAAAAGGGAGAAAACTCTGAGCAAATGACCTAAGGTAGTGGCTGTGCAGACTTATAAAGCAATTTATTAAAGTCCACACTGCCAAAAATGTAGTTGATTGCTCTCATGGTAAAGTGGTTTAAGTTCAGTGCATAACAAAACCCCATTGATTTATGGGTTGGCAGTGAAGTTTTAAATGCATGGGCAGACTCTTAAGGACTATTCATGCTGAACTGCTTTGTGCCACTGCCTCAGACTAGCACTCAGTTCTTTGATGTGCTTGTTTATAAAATTGCACTTCACATGCAGTGTACTACCTGGTAGTTTTTAAAAGGCCCTGGAGCTCTCTGCAGTCAGACTAGCTGAACAGAAAATGCTACCTATAGCATGAAAAATTAGGAAAATATGGGCTGAAACAGAAAAAAATTGCTTAATATCAGCGAGGTTTGGTCTTGTGCTCCTTCCTCTTTGTTGAAATGCTTTAATGTGAAATACATTCTCCTCAGCTGGGGAACAATTACAACATTTTCCTCTTGCACCATTCTGTTGTCTCTGATTGCAGCTTGGGAGGTTGTGGTGGTGGTGGTGTAATTGTTGGAGCCTGAATGCTGTAGACCAGGTTCTATGGATCCTTAACACAGATGTTCTCCAACCTCTGTGCCCTGTCATTGTGCCCCAGAACTGCTGTGTCCTGGTGCTGCCTTTCTCACTGATGGCTCGGTGCCAGCGAGTGCTTTGCATCTCCATAACAAACAGGTTAAGCAGCACTTTGGATGTCTTGTATATACTAAGACACATGGGGTTGTCAGATACAGAAATTCATCTTCTAAAGTTGCAGAAAATAAATTCTTGCTTTGGACAACTTGCAGGTCTTTTGGTGCACGTCTTGTGAAGTGAAGATATTTTTGCTCGAAATTACTGCTCCGTTTTATTTTCTTTATTTTTTAACAAACAGGAGCAAGTGTACTCATTGCACTGATCCCTAGATCTACTAAGATGGCAGTAATTTTCCATTAGGAGTTCTGAGCTTAACTGGTATTCTTACTTCAAAGAACAGCCCTGGTGCACACACAGTATCATGAAAAAGACTGGACCTGAGTCCACAAAAAAAAGTACAAGTTATTAAGGAGTTGGAGGTCTTGAGGAGGCAAATGCAGAAGGGACAGGACATGAGTGCCAGAGGGACAGGAGCAGCAGGTTGGGATCCCAGGCCATGTCCAGGCATCTCCCATGGCACAAGGTTCATAAGTTGCAATTATTTCTAAGAAACTGAAAAGTCTGAAAAAATATGGATCTAAAAATTGTACAGTAAAGTGTGCAAAAGGGATTGGTTTGTACCTGCAAAGTCTGTTGGGCAGACTGAGACAGTTTGGGTCCACATAGGAGATGTGGCTCTATCAAGTCACACAATGAGGAGAACTAGTTTGCCATTTCTACTTGATAATAGATTATAATTTTAAGCACTGAAGTGTAGATAAAGTAGAAAAATATTCTTCTGGCACATAAAAGTGCATAAATAGGAAAGAAAAATACATCTGTGAAAGATGGTGGGGGGCAGAGTTTGTTGTTTTGTTGGGGTTTTTTGTTTGTTTGTTTTAAATAGTGCAGTATTTCCTGGGAAGACGTCTCCAGGTGGGATGGTAGTGGTTTTTCATGCATGTGTTTAAATCTTGAAACTGATTAATGAACTCTTGAGTTGCATTTCTTGAAACTAACAAGGCCACTTATGAGAATGTGGAATAACAAAGGTTAATGGATTTCCAAGTTTGAAATTATGGCTAGGCAAAGTGCAATATGTGCTATTCTTAGCAAAGATGCTGAAAAAAAAAAGAAAAGGGAGTTATTCACACATGATCTCTCCATGACTGTTTGTTTAACATTTGCAACCCACTGCTTGAAGTGTAAGAACATTTTTTTTCTCATGCAAATCTAAACCACTCACAGCTTCAGCAGAAAAGCAACACTGCTGTAAAAAGGTCTACTGTGATAACTCATCAGCATGGTAGTGCTTTATGGGTTTAAGAAATGAGGTGAATTCATGCATGGCAGGAAAGAGTGCAGCAAGAATTCCAGTTGTATTTCAATTGTGCAGATGGTTCTTCTTTAAATCCCATTTCAGAGCAGTAATGCTAGTTTTTAACATCTCATATTTGAGTGCAATTCAATTCGAATGGCAATGCCTTTCTCACTGGCATTTGTTGAGTCTCGTGGTTTCTTTTGATACAGAAGTTATAAACTGCTTAAATAGGAATGCAAGCGCTAGGAAGAAGATGTGATATAAAAACATTGCAGCACATAAAGAAATATCTGTTGAGCTCAGTAGTACCTTTAGCACTAATCAGCTGTTGATTAAGCCCAGAAATATCTTGTTTCTGAAACAAAGATTGTTGAAATTTGTTGACATTTTTTTTCTGGGGCTAATACACTTTTCCAAAATATCAGAGTTCGTTCACATGATGTCAAGACAAAACATACTTCCAGATATCTCTTAACAACTACTGAAACTCAAGAAAGAACTATGGACTTTGGGATTGTTTAAAAAACTAAGCAAGGGAGGAAAGGACAGCAACAGGCAAGATAGTCAGATGACACTGAATTTTAACACTAGAGGCAGCAGCGAGCAGATCAGGAGGGAAAAAATAGAGGGTAAGTTATCCCTAACATTTGCTAGAATACCATGCTATAAATTATTGTGTGACAAAGGATGTAATTTGCACTTAAGTCTTCTACATAATAACATAATAATATGTCCTCATATAATTTGCTTGAGCTTATTGTTTAGTTTCTGGGTTTTTTTTTTTCACACATGGCCCAAAGAAAATACTCGAATATCTTTGTTTACTCTGATACCCATAAACTCATATACATATATATACATGTATATGTATACATACACACACATATGTAGAACAAAAAAATATTCTTATCTTGGGATTTTTCAACTTGTGATTATTAAACAACCCTTAAATTGGGATTTTTAAAAATTGCTGATTGTCATATTTGCACAAGAAAATGAAGATAAAAATATTCCAAGAATGACACATCTATCAGTGATGTTGGAAGATAGAGGTGAAATTGGAGAGTCACCCTAAAAGACAAACTTTGACACCACCCAGTAGAAAATCTCATGTCATGGAGGTGAGAAGAGAGAGTCAGAGACTGGTACCAAAGGCAAAGCAGAAAAGGAAGAGCAGAGGAAAAATCTGATTTAAATATTACAGTAGTAGGGTACTCTTAGAATAGATTTTGGATAGAAAGAGATGTGCAAGAGGAGTGGGCGTAGTAACACAGAAAGAGGGAAAAAAGAGCTAATTACTAGATTTCTTCAAACATACATTCCTCTTGCCAAATTCAGCCACTTTTCTCTGAATTTTCTGGAATCTGAAATAAATGTTGATATTCTGCCTTCCCCAGTTTAATGTTGCAACTCTTTATAAAGACTACTTAAGCACATCTTCCTGCTCTTGTTCCTTATTTTCTCTCTCCTATTACAGTATTTTTTGACAGATTTCCACATCTTTTGGAAAATTTGGACATTTTGACAGGGTATAATAAATACATATGGGTAAATACTGACTTTGGAGTTTTGTTTTGTGGCTGTTAAGATTTACAATTTCTTAATGTCAGCTTTGACTTCAGATTTGCTTAGGATTTCTGTGCTTCTCAGTACAAACTGATCTTCATTATTTACCACAGGGTACAGTATTAAAGCACATATTATTTAATTCTGTAATTGTATTGGTATTCAGGCATGTGCACTGGTTTTGTGAAAATGGTTCTTCTGAAATCAGGAAAATACATTGTAACCTTCAAATTCTTTTTTAGAAAGAATGAGGTGGAAAGTATTAATGTGAATTTTCTCTGCCAAAGTGGGATATCAAATGCAGTTCAGCAAGCAGAAATGTGAGTTTACATTATTGCTGAGATACAGCTACATTATTTCTAATGTGCTTTAGAGCTTTGCATTTAGTTGCAACTTCTGATGCTTCAGCAAAGGCTCTAAACTCCTCAAGTGACTGATCGATGTGTTTGTAAAGCCCTGGATGGTCACTTTATATCAAATTATAAACCCACTGTTGTGCTTAATGAGGTCAGTGAAGCAAGCAGAAAAGAAATATATAACTGTCTAGCATGGGCCTGAAGAATGATGCATCTTAGGCTTTTTAAGTGTAATGAAGCAGCTACTCAGCTGGTGAATATTCTAAAACATTCTCAGCATGGATTTTAAAACTAAAATGTTGCTGAATATCATGGTCTCCTTGGAGAATCTGTGGCTTGTATTCTCCTTAAAAAGTCTGCATCTTTTATATGTTAATGGTTTCAAAATCAGCCATTTGCTTCATTTTCATTGTAAATGAAGCCCAGAGTCTCATTTCCTTCCCCATTCCCTGAACACTGTATCCCCATCAGCCATCTCAGTTCACTCTCTGGGGTATGTGTGGTCTGAAAATAGCTGAAATAATCCTGTAAAACAAACACTGTGCCAAGCACATTCCTATTTTAGATGCCTTTCTAAGAATATGAGTCCCTGTGTGAAAATTTGCATGGTACAACTGAACCAGCACCTACATCAGTCCTACGAAGCTTTACTGCCAAAATTTCCATTCAGGGAACTTCTGAAGGTTAGCACTGCCGTAACTCAAACCCAGTGAAGTCAAATTAAAGGTTTCTTTTAAGACCTCGAGAAACATCTCTGTTTAAAGGAGTTTATTAATGTTTAGTTTTTAAAGACTGTTCTCAGCTGCAGTGCTGGTACTACATAAGGAGCTGTGGTACTCGATGCAAAATGCCTTTTTTTGAGAGTTAAATGTTGTATAATGTGTGAATATCATAGTTGTAGCCTGCAAAGTTTGCATGTAACTGTAGCCAAGTGTCTCAAGGCCTGTTAGGAAGTTTTTTTCCTCCCTTTTGCAGAGGAATTAATCCAGCCTATACCCATGCTGACCTGAAGAGGAATCCTGCAGGCACACAGCCTGTGGAACCACGCAGCCTCGCCTCGCCCAGCCAGGAGCATCCATCCTACCAAGGTATCAGGAATTTTCATTCATTTACATTCCCGGGCTCCTTGTTACCAGCATAACCCCTTCCTTTCCAATTACCATGGTTGAAAGTGCCATATAAAACCCACTTTAAAGACCAAAGAAGAGAAGAAAGTCACAGACAAACTGTGATTTCTACCTCACCTTGTGGCATAAATTACTACTGCACAAAGGCAGTGACTAAGCAGGTCTGTGTGACTAAAGCCCTGTACAGGATTAATTGCCAGGTCCATGCTCTGCTGTGGGTTGGTGATAGAGGGCAGTAAGTAGCAGTGGAGTGTTTTCAAAGGGGATTTGAAGCCCATCAGCCATTTCCTCCTCCTATACATTACTTTCCCCACTGGCAGACTGTAGCAGCCTTTAAATTGAAAAGTGCACAAGGTGAAGATTGTATACTCCTCTGAAACATTTGGAGGGGGAGTGCCAAAAGGTTCAGTCTTTCCATTTATCACTCATGACCTTAGGAGTCTGCAGAGGAAAAGAAAGGCACTCAGAGCCCTGGCTTGCTGTGTCTGGGATGTACACAGTTTTTCTGTGTCACATCACATTTTAATTCCCCTCTATCTGCTGAACTGGCTTTGGAAGTCTGGGACAGGAAGCAAGGGATATTTCTGCCCACAAGGGTGGCAGACAGGGATTGATGTGTCACCACCTCCCTCCTGCCTAGATGGGGACCTGCTGCCCAGAGCCACAAGGATGAGCCGCTGCAGTCACCTGCCAGGAGTCCCACCGGAGTGCCCGACGGCTCCTGAGGGCAAAGTCCTGCCTGGTGGCAGCGGTGGCCCAGCCAGCAGCCGCCCACAGTATGTCATGCAGGTGTCATCCAAAGATGGGCAGCTGCTCTCCTCTGTCGTGCGGACACTCGCGACACAGAGGTACGTGGGGACAGCGGGATGGGATGGGCCCTTCCCTGCCTGGGGCTTGATGCATCTTCCCCAGCACCTGATGGAAAGATGTGTTTAAGATTAAACCTCACCACATGAAACTGGGACCCTTAACCTGGCATTGTGGCCAAAGATGTTGGTAAATATCAAACTCTGGGGTTTTTAGTATTCAAAGGTGAGTGTTACTTTATTCACACAGTTTCAAAACTTTTCACTATTCCTACATTTTAGCAAACAGAAATTAATGTTCATTGGCTATAAATGATGCAATTCTCATCATTAATTAATATTCTAAAGGTTATTGATTTCGTGCTTCTCAGGCTAATTAGCCCACATTTTCAGTCTTTTTACCATGTTTTTTTTTTCCCAGATAGTGTTTCAGTACAGTTGCTGAATTGTCTTTGTTAGTTTCTTCTTTATCTCACAATGTCCTTGTGGTTTGTCAATTCTGCATTCCTTGTGTCCAGGATATCTCTCTCCCAGGGTTTGTTCATTGAAGCCTATCAACATTGGTTTAGAGAAACCTAAAGTTTCAAAAATTTTCCCAAACGGTGTTCTCACAACAGCAGCTTATGAGAAACCTTGCTAAACTCTGGTTACAGTGAAAAATTACACTACTTAGAGTTAATTAAAACAATTAATTAGATAAGTTACTAGGAAAGTTAAATAATTTCCAACAGTATCATAATGATTATGCTACACAACATGGCACATTTTCTAAACCCTCCCCACGCCAGTGTGACATTTTGTCAGGGGTAGTGACAAAACCTTGATTTCTGAGATCACCTGAGTTTGTGTATGTGTTAGGGAGAGTTTCTCTTTCCAAAACCCAAGAGATTTACATTCTCAGCCTTGGCAGTCAGGGGGGCTGAATTGAAGCTGCAGTGAAAACACCCCATGTTTCAGCAGCTCTGGTGCTCCCAGACTGCTCCAACTTTCCTCCCACTGCACCCAAGCACCACTCAAGGACTGCCTTCCTCTTTCCTGACCCATTCCTCTGTAAAACAGAGCTTCTCAAGAATTAAAATTGGAGTCTTTAGGTTATCAGTGGCAAGGAGAGCACCCTCCCCCTTAGCACTCCACAGCAGGAGGGTGGGTGGTTTGAGGGAGGTGGTGCAGAAGAAAAGGCCAGAGGATCACCACCAGTATGAGAGACACCATCCTGTATATGAGGAGTGATGGCACATGTCATCACTAGCATGAGAGGTGCTGAGCTGAACCAGAATTAAAACTACCCTTATGCACTTGGTGATTTCTGGGAGTGGCTGCATCTGCTCTGTGAAAAGATGGAAAATATAACACCACAGAAGCACTTGGTTGTCTGTCTCTCACCTGCCACTTGGATGTTTTTCACTTTACGCTGTTTTTTCCCACCCCCTCCACAGAACAGTACCTGCAGCCCTTAGTGCAGCAGCTTGGAGCACTAGTTACAGAGTTAAGTACTCAAACTGCCAAGTATTTCCCACGCTGTTAATTCATGACATACACAGAACCTGGTGCACTGACCATCAGTTTTCTCTCCTCTTCCTCCAGCAGCCCCTTCACTGACCGGCCGATCTGCAGGATCTGCCATGAGGGCAGCAGTCAGGAAGCCCTGCTGTCCCCCTGTGAATGTACAGGGACCCTGGGGACCATTCACCGCAGCTGCCTGGAGCACTGGCTGTCCTCCTCCAACACCAGCTACTGTGAGCTCTGCCACTTCAAGTTTGCAGTGGAGCGCAAACCCAGGCCACTGGTGGAGGTCAGTGAGTGGGGCATGTCCCTGAAAGCTCAGCTTTACTGAGCAAGTCATGTTTGTTGCATACAGGCATTGCAAACCCTTTGCAGCCCCACTGAAGCCAAAGTGAGCTGTGATTGGGCTTGGCAAATTCGAGGGCAGGAGCTCTAGGGAAGGGTAGGAATGACACAACCTTCATTTTGAACTGAATCAAAACAAGTGAGAACAGGATTGGTGGGTTTGCTTCAGTGCAAACCTGAGTGAAAATCTGGGAAACAGTGTGCAGCAAATTCCTAGAATACCAGGCAGTTTGTCTGGGAATGGACAAGAATAACAGTTTCTGTGGAAAGAGAGACAAGTATCAGGACTCAGCATGTTAAATATAGGTCAGGAATTGTTTTTTCTTCCTTTTGAGAGAGAGGTAACTGACTTGAGAGCCTTAGAAACCCAGTTTCCATGTCAAGCCCACAGAAGGAATTGTTCTTGCATAATGTCTGGCATGCTCAGACATTTGTGAGTGACCTTTTGATCTCCCCTTGCCTATGTACCAGACTCAACAGTGAAGTGGGAGATTGTTTCTCCCTTATCAATGAAAATTCAGTTTTTGCCAACTATAGATGTTTTAGCACCTTCATGAAGTTTTACAGGCTTCAGGGGCTTTTTTGGACCTCAGAAAAAGGAAAAAAGAAAAAAGAAAAGAAACCAAGGTCACTGTCTCAGCACTCTTAATGATCTTTGTCCTCCCCTATACTAATTTGGAAAAAGAGAAAGTAAAAATTATGGTTTCTGTTGAAATTAAAAGTGAATTACAAGTAGTAACATTTCACCATATTAATGAAGAGCATCTTCCTGTACCAGTTGATGTCACAGGCACATACATGCTGTGCTTGGGTTCAGGACAACATGTCTTTCCTGTGCATTTTAATTGTGCTGTAAACTGTGACGAAACTGGTGGAAGGATTTGATGTTAGTGATGCCTGTAGATTGCGTACCCCTGTGAACACAGACACACTGCAGACAAGCTAATGGAGAAAGATATAGGGTTTTACTAGAAGGACCTTCCGCGATCAAACCCAAGGGGGTTTGACCCCAGGGTTGACCCTATGGTCAGGAAGTCACAGGGTTTTATACCCCTCATGGACATCCAATCAGATGTTCTCATTTCTCTCTAATGCCCACCCAAAAGTCCTGCCAATCTGTCCCCTTCATAATGGGGGGGGCAGTTGAGCCTTCTTCTGTTGTTTGTCTTCTGTTATCTTGCAGGTGTCTGCTGCAAAACAGCTCGGCCTTGACTAGGCCTGCTAGCTGGTGGGAAAGGCACTTTAATATTCAGACTTAAGATCAGGGCAACTCAGCAAAGACTTTATGATTCTAAAACCTTTCTAAAATTGCATTAAATCACATTCTTAGGCACCATTTGATACATCTTTGGTGCTTCTTGCAGGACCTTAGCCTCTGAAGGGAAGCTGGTCCCAGTTTGAGAAATGCTGCTGTTGAGTGTTCTCAGGCTGTCAGCAACTAAGCAGCAAAATCTTTTATGACTGAGCATTCTCCAGTTTAAATGGCAACATCTTTTGGACAGCTGCTCTGAGCCTGTGCCAGGGAGTTCTTGGTTGCAGCGGTGGCCCAAGGGTGATTTCACCCCAAATGTGCCTTCTGAGAAGAAAGACAAATGATGCTGAGGCAGTGCAAAGTAATTTTACAGCAAAGTTTGATTTCAGAGCTCAGCTTCTCCAAACTATGTCCTTGTGACAGCTCCTTGAGAGTCTTGTGCTGCACAGATTGGACGTGACACTGGGCAGAACTGATGAGAGTTGAAAGCAAAGGTAACCCTGTCTGGGCTGGGGAATCCTGGTTTCTTGATTGCTCCCTGATGAAGTGAGACTTCATTTTGGCCAGAGCAGTAATAAAAAGTAGCAGTGACAACAATGATAATGATGGTGATAATGATGGTACTAATTATAAAGCTGCCTTTTGTTTCACAGAGGAGGAAAAAAGAGAACCATCTGCAAGAACATTTCTAAAATAGTTAAACAATTTTATCTTTACTACCTAATATTTTCTGGTTTCTCAGCTACTTACACCCACAGTATTTTAGTGCAGTAATCAAGAACTGTGTGCAATTGCAGGAAAGATCATAAAAACCCACAGTTCTTTGTGATCTTATAAAAGGATTATGTTTTCATTGTAGAAATGAATTGAAGATGTATTTTTAAATTTGAGACCAGCAGAGAGACAAAGATTAACTGAGTAGTATGCAAGAGGACAAACTAAAAAGAAACATAATAAAACTTCTTGATTTCTGCTAGTGCAATTGCAATTTGTCCTGCAAGTTTATACTTATTTAATACATGGTGCTTTGAAATGCAAAGACCTCCCTGTATAAATAATTACAGCAAATATGAAAGATCCCAAAGCATGACTTAAGCAAGATGCAAGTAGTCAAATTCCCTCATCTTATGTGTCCTAAAAGCACTTTCCTCTCTGTCTGTCTGTCTGTCTGTCTGTGTTACCTAGAGTATGAGGTCATGAAGTGAGGTTTATCAAGTATAGCAGGACCATCCCTCACAAAAACCTGCTGTAATGTTTGGACAAGTGACAAACCTAAGTAGCCACCTGCTTTTAACACCATCATGTGTGTATGATTGACGTGAGGTGTCAAAGTTCTCATTTAGTGAGATAATTTTTTTCGAAAGGTTCCCGTGAACTAGACAATGGAAATGGTAAATAGTTCTCCTTTCACTGGAGGTTTCACTAATGCAAATTAGGAGGTCAAGAGTAACTGTTGTACTCATAAAGTGATTTGCACAGCATAGGCTATAGAAGATCATTCAGTAACTCCCTCTCTCAAGTAGAGAATACAACTATACGTCCCATTCAGAGGTCAGTGACAGGGAGTATAAAAATGCTTGAAGCAATCAGTCATCATATTGATCTTTTCTCCTAGAGACCTTACATCAGGAAAAAAAAAGCAAGATATTTCTGACTATTCAAAGAAAAATTCTCTTTCTTAAAGAGGACCAAAAAAAAAAAAGACATACTGTTATTTTCTTCCCATCACTTCACTGTACTGATCACTACTGATCACTGCTTCTTAGTGGCTTAGCCATGGGTGTGGATGAAATTTGTTTCAGCAGAAACAGGAAAATTGAGATACTTCACTTGTTTATCTAGAAATGTCATATCTGTTGTTAGTGCTCAGGAGAGGCTGTGGCAGCAGTGAGCTTGAAATGAAGTATACAGTAAGAGTACATCCTTATCGAAGCAGCAAAGGATTTCTTGCTGCATGTCATGATTTGATGAGAACAGACCAGTGAATACACAGCATTTGTCCCTGCTGCCCCTCACCACATTTCTAGTTTTCCACTAGTTCATTATTAAGTAAAAGCAAGAGCTCCATAAAATTTTGTGGTAAGATGTCTTTTTGTTCTCTTTTACACAGTTCATGCTAAGGATATAAGCCCATGCACTCAACAGGAGATCTTTAGCTCTGATGCAAGTGACGTATTTACAGCTATATCCTACCTCCTGCATAGGATGCAAAAATGCAGGAACATCACTTCTGCTTTCTCTTCCCAGCTTATGTCATGCACAACAGCCTCCTTTTTCCTGGATTTTCTTTGCAAAGAAAAGCAAAGGAAAAACAACATTCATTTTGACTTCCATTTCCTTTTCCATACTTCATGACTTTCTTCATCATAAGCTTCTCTCTGTCCAACTCTGTACTTCTCAAGGTAAGTATTTGCCCTAGGACGTGTATATTTTTTGTCTGGGGGAAAAACTTATCCCAAGAAATGTAAAATCCCATGAATTTTTGATGTCCAAAATCCAAAAAGAGAGGCAGGAAATGGTAGTACAGTCTGTCAGGCAGAACTGTTTTCCCAACGCTGGATTCACAGAACTTCTTGTCCACTTCTTTTTTTTATCTCAGATTATTATCCAGAGAAGAACTGTGTTTCCAAACCATGAATCAAGCACTATGGTGGTGACTAACTCACCCAGCATTCAAGGAAGGTGATTTGCTTGTTGCCAGCCACTATTTATGTCTTTTGCCTCCTGCTGCAAGTCACAAGAGTTCTGTGACTTGTCCTTTGGCAACTCAAAGCAGCATGCATTTAAACTGCCTTGGTTTTGGGCTAAGCTGTCTGGGAACTGCTGTGCTCCCTCCAGCTGACCCTTTTTCTGGTAGGACTTCTGAGAGCCTGGGCTGATGATCCTTGTCATTGAGACCTGGAACTTCCTTATTTCCCAGTCACTTGTGAACCTGTTCCACTGCAGCAGCACTGGAGAGACCGGGATATGTTGTGGTAAAGGAGGAAGAGATGGACTGTGATCCCCAAGGAGGTTTTTTTGGTATTGAGGATCACTGAGCCCTTCAGCTCATCTCCTTTCTGGAAGGTACCTGTCAAGCTTTGCCATGGAAAATTGAAACATCAATTCCAATTCCTCCTAATCTACTGGAGCTTTCTGTAGTATCTTTGGAGCTGCCGTTTGGAATCATGTTTTTGCTACACTACATTTTTCTATTTCAGCCCTTGGCAGGCACCAGCAGAGCAAGTCTAACCATTTCACTTAATTTCACAGCTCCTTCTTCAGATAAGGAGATTGTTTGGATATATCCACAGCCCTACAGTCAGGATCTATTTGTCAGGAATCCAAGAGACATTGTCCATGTACACATTACCAGTACATGCACAGGGCTCACAATACTGCAAAATTCAACTTAAGAAATGCAGTCAAGGTCTGAGTCCACTTCTTCTATTCTGTGCTGGATGTGCATCATCCCTGTACAGTGTGGTGCAAACTACAGGTGTGTGGGACTTGTGCTTGGACACTTGGATATCTCATTATCAGTGTGCCTAAGGGTGATATATCTCCAGGCAAAAAGCAGCTGCTGCTGAGTAGCTCTACTTCTCTCTCCCAGGTCCTGGTTCCCCCAGTACTAGTGAGATCCTGGATGTGTTTGTCACAGAGGTCCCAGGCTGAAGCATCAGAAACTCTAGACACCAAAGAAAAGAGAAACCTATAATATGGTAGTTGATATGCACAGACCTGATGTTCCTTGTGTGAAGCCTGGAAGGATCTCAAAACCAGCAGAGTGAAATCAAACTGCAGTAATTTCAGTTAGTGACTTTTATAGACTTTCCAGTTTTATATAAAACTCTTTAAAGCAGAAACAAATCCACTTTAGAAATGTGTGACATTATTCATGTAGCTGCTTTTGCTATGTTTCAGCATAGAGATAAGGCAATCTTTATGAAAGTATTATGTGTCTCTTCATGTCAATTTCCATATTGCATCTATGTTGCTTCCACTTTGCTTAGTACAGTAACAGACAAAAAAACTTGGCAGTATAAATCTATTCATGTGCAATAAAATGTTAGAAAACAGCCTACATAAAAATTGTAAAAGAATATTACGTGACCATATAGGTGAGGCTTGTATTTCTTGTAACTTACTTGCATGTTTTAAACCAACAAGGATTTGGTATCTGTTGCAAACAAATGGAAAGCACATACATAGCATTATAAAACTCATAAGCAAAACTGCATGACTAGGATAAAAAAAAGTCAAAATAATCATCACAGTATTGGGCAGAAATTAACTTCATGTTTTCCCAATTTGCTGCTGGCTATAGAACCCATGTTTGTAAAGAAAATGAAATTAAAAATATCTAGAACCTACATCTATAAATTAAGTAGTTAAGATGAACTTACATTATAATTTAAAACTTCCAGCAGCCTTTCACTGAAATATGAATTTACTTCTTGTGTAAGACTTTGAGGCCGGCACTTTTTATCTGTTGGGAATCTTTTTATTTACTTTTCCTCTCCACTGCTCATTGAAGCAAGTCACTAGCATTAAATTACTCTAATGAAGAGACACCAGATTTGCTGCTTGTAGATTTTAAGATCATGCATAAAGACAGAAGGAAAGTAAATGGTTACTCAGCATAGCCAGCAACAAAGAGAACTTTCATAAATCAAAATCTGAAGTATGTCCATCCTCCTTTCTTTCTTGACTGAAAAAGGGCAAATTAAAAGAGAAAAATGGTGGAGATATTTTTGTACCTTGCTGTCTCCAGCTGTGAAACTAATCCCTCTGAGACCCAGTCATGTAGGGAGGATTTGAAGCAGCCATGTAGATTTTAAGTAGAAGTATGTTGGAGTTAAAGAAAAAATTATAAACTGTCCAACACATATAGTTTTGAACCCATATATTCTTTAAGATGTACTTTTTTGATTTATTCATTCCTAATGGGGAAAAATCCAGAGATTAAAACAGACTGTTTTCTCTCTTTTAAGGAGAAATTAAATAGCTGTTGTATGTTCCTTACAACAAAGATTTGCTGGAACACTTGACTTTTCTCAAGCACAAAGTTGTCTGGTAGTACTGACAAGAAGAATGCAACCCACTGCCTTCCACCCCCCAAAAAAACCCAAGCTAAAAGTTGTCACTGAACAGTCTGTGCTTTCAAATCATCACACCTGTAACTGCTCATTCCTAAATTTAAAGTGATGAAGGGAAAAAAACTTCAAGGAAAATTCCCAGGATAAAGTAACTGGGCAATCAGAGGTGCGACTCTGTAAGGATGAGCAAAGGGAGGGAAGATGCTGAGGATTTCCAAAGATACAGCCATTTTTGTTTTAGACAATTGTTTTGGTGACTTTTCTTTGAATGAGTGGTTATAATTGATAAAAGTGGATAGTATTAAAACAGAACAGCAGTAAGCCAGACTAATGTTAAAAGAATCTAGTGTTGTGTAATTGAACCTGTAAGAAATTTCATAGATATTTACAGCATAAATTAGCAAGCTTTCCTATTTATTGTCACTATCAGGGAATTACTGATCCTTTTTTAGACATTGAAGAGGTCTAATCCAGAAACACCTACTGGACAGTATATTATTTCTGCTTTGTGGGACTTTGTGTATATATATTTGTATTTAGAATGGTTTGGTTTGGCAGGGACCTTAAAGAACATCCAGTTCCATCCCCTGTCATGGCAAGTAACACCTTCCACCAGCCGAGGTCACTCAGAGCTCCATCCAACCTGGCCTTGGACACTTTCAGGGATGGGGCAGCCACAGCTTTTCTGGGCAACCTGTGCCAGGGACTCACTACCCTCACAGCCAAGAATTTCTTCCTGATATATAATTTAAACCTACTCTGTTTCAGTTTGAATCCATCCCCCCTTGTCCTGTCACTCCAGGCCCTTGTAAATCATAGAATAGAATCAGAATCATAGAATGGATTGGGTTGGAAAAGACCTCCAAGATCATCAAGTCCAGCCCTTGGTCCAACTCCAGTCCCTTTACCAGATCATGGCACTCAGTGCCACGGCCAATCTCCATTTAAAAACCTCCAGGGATGGGGAATCCACCCCCTCTCCGGGCAGCCCATTCCAATGCCTGAGCACTCTCTCTGCAAAGAATTTTTTTCTGCTCTCCAACTTCAATTTCCCCTGGCAGAGCTTGAGCCCATCGTGCCCCCTTGTCCTATTGCTGAGTGCCTGGGAGAAGAGACCAACCCCCACCTGGCCAGAACTTCCCTTCAGGCAGTTCCAGACAGTGCTGAGGTCACCTCTGAGCCTCCTCTTCTCCAGGCTAAACACCCCCAGCTCCCTCAGCCTCTCCCCACAGCACTTGTGCTCCAGTCCCTTCTCCAGCCTCGTTGCTCTTCTCTGACCCCATTCCAGCCCCTCAATCTCTTTCCTGAACTGAGGGGCCCAGAACTGAACACAACACTCAAGGTGTGGCCTCCCCAAGGCAGAGTCCAGGGGAAGGGTCACGGCCCTGGGCCTGCTGGCCACGCTAGTTTGGATCCAGGCCAGGATCCCATTGGCCTTCTTGGCCACCTGGGCACACTCTTGGCTCCTGTTGAGCTTCCTGTCCCTCAGTCCCCCCAGGTCCCTTTCTGCCTGGCTGCTCTCCAGCCACTTTGTGCCCAGCCTGGAGCGCTGCAGGGGGTTGTTGTGGCCAAAGTGCAGGACCTGCACTTGGCCTTATTGAACTTCATCCCATTGGAATCAGCCCATCTCTCAAGTCTATCCAGATCCCTCTGCAGAGCCCTCCTGCCTTCCAGCAGGTCGACACTCCTTCCCAACTTGGTGTCATCAGCAAATTTGCTGATGATGGACTCAATCCCCTCATCTAAATCATCAATAAAGATGTTAAACAGGACTGGACCCAACACAGCCCCCTGGGGAACACCACTGGTGACCACTGGACACAGCCCTGTTCACCAGCACACTCTGGGCACGTCCCTCCAGCCAACTCCTGATCCAGCAGCCAGTACACTTGTCCAAGCCGTGGGCTACCAGCTTTTCCAGGAGTATATTATGGCAGACCCCATGGTCAGTCCCAATGTTTCTTGTAGCCCCTTCAGGTCCTGGAAGGTCACAATCAGGTCACCCCAAACCTTCCCTTCTCCAGGTTAAGCAAGCCCAACTCTCAGCCTTTCCTCCCAGCAGAGCTGCTCCAGCCCTCTGGTCACCTTGGTGCTTCCTCTGGACTCAATCCAGCAGCTCCATGTCCTTCCTATGCTGGGCTCCCAGAGCTGAAGACCAAGTTCAATTCTAGCTTCTCCTTGGCCTTTCTCACCCCAACCCTACTCAACCTCATAGAGAGCTCCATCTCTATGCTCTTCTTCCCAGGTCACCTGTTGTATCTTCAGGTGTCTGTGCATTTGCCTCTTTCCATTTAGTTTGATGCAGCCCTGCTAATCTCTTGCCTTCATTGCCCTATTTCTTTCTCCTCTTTTTCAGCTGGCAAACCACCCAGGGTCTATATATTGCAAATAGAACTGTGGTGTGATAACAACAGCCTGCAATACTCTCCTTATCCTTTAGGTACCAACCCTAGGTGCTACCTCTCTGCTCTGTGGCTTACTCTTTTCAGAAAACAAACATAAAACAATGTAAAGGTGTGTTGTTACCATCCTTACAATGAAAAATGGTTTTTTTCCACTTCCAAAACCATGCAAATGTAGCAAAATTCATTTACAATTTCAAAAGCAAGCATTGGCTCATTCAGACATCCACAATTAAAATATTTCCTGGACTTTGAGTTAAAATAGGTGTTAAACTTAAACACAAGTAGACTCATGTACAAGGAGGCATATTATTATTATAATTTATTATTATTACTGTTACTGTTGTCATTATTATTTTTATTGTTGCTGTTGTTATTATTGTTACTATTTTTGCATAGTAGAGTTACAAAGCTCAAATAGTTTATCTTCTAGATATCAAATACACAGGCCTCTGTCTCTGGCACAAAAGGAGCATCTCTGTGAGCTGCCATCATGGCCTTTCTAAAAGCATCTGCTAAATACAATAATGTTGTGCCAGTAACTGAACATTTGATCCAAGCTGAAAACACAAAACCTGAAATATAAATATTTTTTCAACTGAAAAGGAACCGTCAAATGTTTGTTTTCCTTGGCAAAGTGCTAACCTTGGGAAGTTTCAAGTCACCAAAAATGCTTCATTGCACTGAAAACAAGCATGCATACCATTCTAGTCTGGGGGACTTTATTTGGATTTACATGTAGTTAAGACAGTTTTAGCAAGATTTCACTGAAAAATGTTGAAACAAATTTTTCAAGGAAGAGAAAGTATCAGAACAAAACTGTTCAGATGGGGTTTGGGGGAGTGGGAGTTGGAGAGGGGCAATAAATGGTCATCCTGGTCTTTAAAAATGTTCTTCATTCAAAACATTCTAAAAAAACCAGGAAATATCAGTCTTTCTGTGCTTAAAGCCCAGGGCCAAATGCTCCTGTTGATCTCTGCTGGCATGAAAACAGAAGGGCCAGTAATTGTCAACAGTTCTGCTTATGTGCAGACCACTTTCAGAATCACTGCACAGCTATCAGTGTGAAAAAGAAGAAATGAACTGATATGTTTGATGTTTATAAGCTAAATTTAGTTCAAAGAAAAGTACATTTAGGGAAGATAATCCTTTCCCTCCCGCTTCAAGTGTGATAACTATTGAAATAACCTGCTGCTGATGTGACTCCAGCAACATTTTCTTTAAAATCATTTTTCCAAAAAAAAAGTGGTGAACTAGAAGGGCTTTTCAGTAAAAACAGGTTGTAGCCTTAGGATCTAATTGGGAAAAGCACTATGCACATACTTAGCATTTGTGAGTCATCTAGTTGAAGTCAGACCTATAGAGATGAGCACTTGCAGGGTTTGGCCTTTGGCAATGGTGAAGCAAGTCAAAATTGTGGGGGTGTTTTACAGTAGTTTTCTGCTGGCAGCTCATCTTGGTCAGGATGGATAAATTCCAAGTCTGAGCCTCTCCAGGGTGTTCTGGTCCTCAGTTACTGCTTGTTCTAATGAATTCCTTCTCCAAATGCAAAGCTTCACTTTGCTGGCACCTCGTGTTGTTGCCTCAGCCTGCCTCCCTTTTCAGAGGAGCAGCTCTCCTTTCCCTAGTTGTTTTTGCTCAGACAGGATGGAGTAAACCAGTTAAAAGGAAACTTAACCCATTCACTCATCTCAGGAATTTCAGATTGTTTGGCATTGTCAAATAAACATCTCTTCACATGCTCACTGAAAGCAGATTTTCACAGTTTCATAGATCTGGTTTTGTGTGCAGTTTTAAATATGAAGTAAAAGTTTGGGAGTGGGTTCATAGATCAAAAGTCTCCCAGGGACTGTTGCAGTAGAATTTGTGTTCAGTTGAAGGAAGTGTGGAAACTCCAAATTCAACTCTGCTTTGTGATGTAAATGCAATAAATCCTTGCATGTGTATACATGTGGCAGCATGTGAGGTGGAGGAGCTTAAAGTGTGTTTAACAGCATTTCCTCAAGTCAAATACAGTACAATCAAAAACCCCTTCCAAAATGTAATCAAGTTCCTTCATGAAACTGTGCCAGCTTTGTGGGTTTTAGCCCACACTGCTCCTCTATTCTATCCTAGAGCTGCATCCTCTGGAGGATGGGAATATTTTCCTGATTCCGACCCTATTATTATGTGTGGCCAACTATTATCCATTTACTCTTAAGCCAATATAGTCCATTAGCTTAAGTAGCACTTTTACTTCACTGATGTCCCCCTTCAGTCCTCCCTTTCTCTGGCTTCTGTTCACTTTAGGACAGCACTAGATAAAATGGAGCTTTGCCAGGCAGGTCAACACTTTACTTCAAGCATGACCCTTTTTATGACCTCATTTTTGGTTTGTTTTTTCTCCTAAATGGATATTATGACTGTGAGAGTCTTGATTTATTGTAGAAATAATTGAACACATTCACACATTTTAAAAGAACAGATTTCAGAGTCTCATAGTGCAGATCTGACAGCTTCATCTGGCCTTACATCTTTTTCTGCCAGCAGGGTAGACCCTACCCTACTGCCACACTAATTAATCAGCTCAGTGCTTTGTTTGGATCATTGTGTGGGTATCAGCTCCCTAAAAGAATTTCCTTGCTTGACTTTTTAGCTGTAAAATAACTTGATTAACTTTAGCTCTAAAGAGAACATTTCCAAAACAAAAAATTGAAACCTAGAATCTAAATAGAAGCAGATTCAGAAACAGGTGTGCAGTCCTTCAGGAAAAAAGTACATGTTGTGACTGAAATCACATTGAAATACAGCCATTGAAATAACTTATTCTTCGCTTTTGACTTCCACTTCAGAACTAGCTAATGAAATTGCTCCAGCTTTTAAGATTAGCCTGTAACATCGTGGTGGGTTTATTTATTATTTAATACCACATTTGCCTGTACTAGCCTCATCTAATACTTGAATTGCTTGGGTTTGACTCTTTGTGAATTGTCACAAAGCATAATGAGTGAAAGGAGCCATCAGCATGTGAAAGTCTCACACCATTTTTGTCTTCTCAAAGTTTCAATCACACTGAAAAAAGGTGTCTTAACTCAAGTGCATTGTCCTGCACCTTGTGAAATAGGGCAGAGAGGACAACACATGCCTTAATGTGTGTCCTCCCTCACCTGCATTCTTGCTCTTCCTTCTTGCTCAGCTCTGCGATCTGTTTATTGCACTGCTTATGCTGCATGGATGCTAAAGGTACTGTGACAGGCTGTAGCTTGAGGATGGAGGCTCCACTGTACTGATTCTGAAATTCTGCAGGCTTGTTCTTCCCCACCCAGTTCCAGGGGGACAGTCACCAACTGCACCGAGATAAGGAGAGAGTGGCATTTCAGTCTGCCCTGGGAAAGTGGTGAACACCTGCAGTTCCTACTGAGACTAGAGAACTGTGAGAGCTCAGCATTTCTGTGCAGGTCACCTTTTAAACAAGTACTTTTCACAACACCTTTTTTTCGGTCACCTTTAAAAGCAAAATCTCACCTATCAGGTACTCTTAGTTCCTCTCATTTTCTCGGTGGTTTCACTTTACAGGGGCTGGTGGAAATTGAACGAGGGGGAGGTTTGCAATAAGTTCTGTTTAGAAGCAACAAAATACAACCTGGAACTGTTCTGCATGTACCTTTGGGGAGTGTTTTTAAGTAAATGATTGAAAGTTCCAAGGAAAGTGGTGTGAGCCTTTCACATGTGACTTCATAGCATTCTCTAGAAACTGCAGTAAAATAGCTGTTCAAATGTAAGTGTATGCCTCCATACTTTGTAAAGTTTTGCTGTCAGCCTCTTGCAGTCATCCCTCTTACACTGACGGATTGGAGGGGTGAGCAAGTGGCTGTGTGGGTGCTTAGTTACTTGTTGGGGTGAACTCATAACAACTGGTTAAGAAAAGGAAAAAATAAGTATTAAGCCTCCCTCTTTAACTAGCTTCTTCCATTACAACTTCTTGCTTATAGCAGTACGTAGCAGTTACAAAGCACTTCCCATTTCCTTGGGGTTTTAAAAGTATTCAAGTAAATTAAAAGCCTACATCCTAAAAAAAAAAAAGGTATTTATTAACATATTTTTGTGTTCTTCTATATTCTGGAGTATTCAAGCAAATTAAAAGCCTACCTCCTGAAAAAATCATTTATGAACATATTTTTGTGTTCTTCTAAATTCCTGAGTCATACATGAGAATAGATGTTTGGCTGCTGAGTTACCCTGTTGCAGTTAAACCTTGCAAAAATGTTATGAAGCAGATAATTTATTATTTCAACCTGAGAGATGGTGATGATGAAACAAACTTGCCTACTGATCTGTCTTTTTGCTAGTGCCAGATTAGTTCCTGGTTGCACTCAATTCCTTGACTGTTATTTACCCCATATGAAGATGGAGGGATAAATGCAGTATTTGTTTTCATGGTAGAGGCGAATTGGGAAAAGTTGAAGCATAGGCTGAAAACAGTAGAGAGGTAGGGTATCTACCTAAGACTACTCATTAGCTTGCACATTTCTCTTAGCCTTGTCAAAACTCTCAAGACCTGCTGCTCCTCCAAGTCATTGCTGTAGCACTGTGATAAGGAAGAACAAAAAAAACCAAATCCTCAGGTGGCTGGAAATTAAGGGTATTTGCTGGTGAAGGCGTGAAATTGCCTCCTCAGCCTTAGTTTCCAGGGCTAAAGATACAAGACTTCTACTGGGAGGAATGAGAAGACCAAAGAGTTTAAGGATGCAAGTGCCTTGTTTGGTCCTGCTAGCACAAAAAACCCATAAAAGGATGCTGCAGAGCAGGTTTGACCAAATCTTACAGCTTACATTGGCAAAATTTGCAGGGCTGGGTAGTATTCTTGTTCAAACATTGACTTGTGTGATGAGGTTTTTTTATTTAAAGGACTCATGCACTGTTGTAGGTTGAACTTCTTTCACCTTTGCTATCTCAAATCCTCTTTATAGAAATGTGAGCATGTGGGCTTGATAGCTGTTCAGTCTTAACCTTTGCTTCAGCAGTTGACTTTCAGGCATTCTGTTCTGCAAGATTAATATCCTCTTTATAAAAATAGCCTTGTGTGCATTCAACTCTGCTTGCATGTGGATATCAGAAAGCAAGTTGAAAATGGTTTTGTGAATATTACAAGCAGAATGTGAAAAAAACAATGAAACAAACCAAAACAAACAAAAAACCCACCAAAACAACAACAAAAAAACCCAACCAACCAACCAACCAACAAAAAAGCCGAAACCCAAACCAACAAAAACAAAATGCCATATGAAATATAAACCATTTTCTGCTCACTCAAGTTGTAAGGAAAGCACATGAATCTTTACACATTAAAAAGGGTGTTTCTCCAGCAGCTCAGGAGCCAAATGACAGGGGCTGCACTAAGCAAAACCACTTCCCCTTCTCAAGGCAGCCTTTACCACATCTAAATAAATAATGCCATAGGGACACATGGATAGAGGTGGACACCAGCAGGAACAGAGGGGAAGAAGCCCAGGTGGGAGCTCTCCAGGGGCAGCCAAAGCCACATCCTATGCATGGTCCCCGTTCCCTTCTCGGGGGGGCAGGTCTGTGTCCTGGAAGTGAGTGGCTCACCTTGGGTAAAGCATCCTCCCTGCGCTGACACTTGCTTTTGTCTGCATTTTGCCTGCAGTGGCTGAGGAACCCAGGCCCCCAGCACGAGAGGCGGACTCTCTTTGGAGACATGGTGTGCTTCTTGTTTATCACCCCGCTGGCAACCGTCTCTGGCTGGTTGTGTCTGCGAGGAGCAGTGGACCATCTGCACTTTAGTAGTAGGCTAGAAGCTGTTGGCCTCATTGCACTCACTGTCGCACTCTTCACTATTTACCTCTTTTGGACCCTAGTAAGTATTGGGGTTTTTATTTGACTCATAGGAATGAGAGAAAGAAGCAAGAAAATTAATTAGGGAGGGTTGTAGAGTGTGTGGGCCATTGCATGAAGCGTTGCTTGTATTCACCCTCTGTACTGATAAATGTAAATTGCACCTGCAGAAAGACTATTTGTTCCACATCATTCAGGTTCTCTGGAAAACCAGAAAGGCAGTTTGCTGTGGGATCAGAATTCTGAAATCCCAAACAGTAGAGGGATAGAAAGTGGAAGACAGGGAAGTAAAGTGAAGTTCAAGACAGATGCTATACAGCTATTTTTGCTATTTCATCAAAAATAAGGTACAAAATCCGAAGGCACAGCATGTAAAAATATTTAAGTGAACACCTTGGCTGCCCTAGATGCTTCAGATTTTATTCCAATGTAACATCTGGCCAGTTTTACAATCCAAAACATGGAATATGTGTGCATCCCATGCTTTCCTCATTTCTCATGCCCGTGGTGCTGGGGGAAGTCCACAGCAGAACACACCTTACACCACGATCTGTAAAAACACAACTGCCTTTGCAGTGCAGATTAAATTGCATCCTGCACCCCAGTGTGAGTCACTAGCATGTCAGTCCATCCTGAGCCACTTGCTCTGTACCAAGTTGTTAAACTGAGATCAGCTCCCAGCCCCAGTGCACCAACAGAGAGTTGGCCCAGCAGAAATGGAGGGGACACAGGGGACAGCTGCCAAAATAAGTGTTTATCCAACCAGGCTGTAGCAGTTCATTGAACACCCCAGGTTACCACTGAGTTTGACATTTCACACCTCCAGCTCTGGTGTGGGAAGGAGAACAGCAGAGTGGATGCAGTCACAGAGCATCCACAGAAATGCTGGTGCCATGGTGCAGGGCTGTGCTGGTGCAACAGGAAAAGCTCGAGACTGGGCTGCCCTGAGTGGGGGCAAGGCCACCCTGCCTGTGGTGCTGGTGTGGCCACCAGTCCCACAGGGCCAGCACACAGCTGTCCCTCTCAGTGGGTATGGCCACACCGCAAGGCTGACCCCTTCCAAAAGCTTTTGGTCAGCCCAAGCTGCTGAGGAGGTGACACTTTTGAGGACTGCACTAGTACAGCCACCCCACAGCAAGAAACACCCTATGCTGAGCCCTGAGTATGCCTGGAAAAGGAAAGAGGATGGAACACAAAAACCTCACAAGTAGCTCCAAAAATCCATCAGACCTAATGTCTCACTGACACATTTGGAACAGTGAAACCCTGTCTTGCCCACAGAGGACTGCAGGCTCATGTTGGGGGCAATCAACAGCAGGGAAGGCTGTTTGGCCTCAGCCTCGTGGAGTTTCTCTTTTTGTTCTTTCTGCTCTTCTATGAACCTGCAGCACTGTCTTGTGACAGACCATTTACTCCAACAGTGAGATCCCATGTTATTTCCTGCAGTAGTGTGTGGAGAGTTGTCTCTCAGGGTTGCTAAAATTTCATTTGTGCATGGCTGTCTTAGAAATCCAAATGCTGTCCCATTCACCCAATATACTTAATTTACCATCACCAAAATTGTTACAGGTTGTAAATGGCAATTTTTATTTGGATTTAATAAGCCATGACACATGAATTTATCTGACCTTCCTTATTAAGACTGCTTCAGCACCTCTAATCCCTGCCTATTGCATTTGTAGTGTAAGTGGCAAAAATCCCTTCTATTCACTTTAAATCCTTTCAAAAGCATATGAGAGAAATTTGTTATTGGCACTTCGAGAACATGGTGATAGTGAGCCTGATGTAAATGCATACCTTGGTTGATTTAATTAAAATCAGGTTTCTTTGGTATCCACTGAGTTGTGGGCAGCTGTAATTCCACTTTAAACTATTCTTCAGAGCAGTAGGAGATGGATGGGCTAAGGAAGAAGTCTGTTCACCAGGGAAAGACAAGGCAGGTAGGTCTTCAGAGCACTGAATCTCTCAATAATTGAAGCTAGAAGGCTAATCCTATGAAATTCTTCACCAGAACCTGGCCTGTAATTTTTGCAAATGGGAGAATCCTGTACTGCTTGCTTATGGTAGGGAATGTCTTGAATGCTATGGGGTGAATTACACACAATATGATAATAACACTCTTTTAGGTCATATGAAAATTAAGAAAACCAAAATTTTGTTTTACTTCCAATAACTCAGCCTTCCTTCTCTGGAGGTAAAAGCTGGCACAGCTATCCCAGTGAGCAGTGAATGGGAGAGATGTTATTTTTAGCAACCAAGAAGCTGTTTTATCTGTTTCTCTGAAACAGACAAGTTATCCATAAAAACGCTGTTGTTTTTCCTCTGTTTTTAATCACTGCATCTGATGTACAAACACACACACACAAAAAAGTGCTTCCTTCTGCGGAGAGAAAAACTGGAGACACAAGGAGATTGCTATTTAAACTAAGAATTCAGGGCCACACTCTGCTTTCTCATATGCAGATCAACTCAATACCTCTAAAATCAAGTAGCAGCTTGGAGTAAAACAGATGTGACCCCACAGCTTCCAGTATAACATAACCACTGGTTTAAAACAAAGGGCAGACCAGGTTAGAAAGGTAGACCCCTCTTGCTGTCTTCCTGAAGTGGCCACCAAGGGATGTTAACCTGCCGAGGATCAAAGTAAATCTAGTCTTTTTTTCAGCACCTTAAGAGTTTCTCATCCAGTGTAGCAGTTTCGGGTGAGTAACTGTGACTGCTGAAATTCAGTAGCCAACATCACCTGTAAACTGCCCCAGGCAAGAACCCACTGTAAACAAACTTAACCAGGGTATCCTCTGAAAACACTTTTAACAAGCAGTAAAGCCTGGCTCAAAAATGCAGCTGTCACTCAGAGAATCTCATGTGATGCTGCTTGAAAACTCAGCCTGAACTCCAGCTCACCCTCCTGGAGCAGTCACTGCATTTTGCGTGGCACTCACCTTTGCAGTTATTTGGGTGTCTTTACCCTCCTCACTACACCACATGGTTTCTGCTGATACTGCTGATGTCTTTGTGAAAGAGACTTCTGTTTTCATATACAATGCTCCACAGAAAGGAGGATGCAAGGCTGCTTTACCTTTAGGGGGAGTAGATGGGATTGAAAGGTGAGAAATCAATTAATCTGTTTGAAGAGCTGTCTTTGGGAAACTGCTTAGTAAACAAAAGCTTTACAGTTTTCCCTCATTAACAGCAGACAGCTGTATAAAGATCTAATAAAAAAACCCACAAAACACCAAAGTATGTTTTTACCCCTCGTAGGACATTTTAGAAAGGTATATTTAGTTAAGAGTACTCTTGTTTATTGCAATTAGGAAAGGATACATTCACTGCATGGGTCCCTGCTGCCCACAACTCCAGAACAATTCACCCCAAAAGTCCCAACCCAATTTACAGTTTGTTGGTTTGGGGTTTTTTGTTTGTTTTGGGTTTTTTTTTTGTTTGTTTTTGTTTCTTTCCAAACTGCACATGTACATCATCTCACAGATACAACTCCCACAGCATCTGTCTGTCATTAAAGAAGGAGTAAACTACTTTTTAAAAACATGGAGCCAAGGTATCTTGCATACCCATATCAGTCAGGCTCTTCTTCCCACAGTAAGATTGAAATTGGTTAGCTGAATTAAAAAAAAAATCAGAGACAATATAAACTGACATACACACATGTTGTCAGATGGCTCACACTGATCTTGTTGCCTCTGTGCAATCCTGACTTTGATGCTTTCAGCAATAAAGTATTACAAGGTAGAACACACGACCCTGTCCCTGCCTGCAAGCCTTCACCATCCAAACAATTACACTCTTTGACAGTTTAACCTGCAGCATGTAACTACCCCAAACTCATTCCCAGTGTGTCTCCCAACAGCTCTAGTTCTTGGGACAGACAGAGGCAGGGTGCCTGATTTTTTCGTTTTAAAAAAGGGAAGTGAGAGGTTGGCAACAGCATAAAGAAAGTAAGGCACAGGCAGCTTTTCTTCTCTGCTGTGGCAGCTTGGGGCACGAGTCACCTACAGGGTAGTCTGTTTCACCACTTTTTGCCCACTAGGCTGCTTACCAGATTTTTGTCCCTCTCTAAGGCATTTCCCCCCAGGGCTGAGCTGATTCCTGGGAGGACCACAGTGGCTGAACCCATCTCTGTTCTCTCCCCAGGTATCCTTCAGGTATCACTGCAGGCTCTACAATGAATGGCGTCGGACCAATCAGAGAGTGATTCTCCTCACTCCAAAGTCTGCTAACATCCCCTCTAACCAGCAGTCCCTGCTGGGCCTGCAGCCCCTCAAGAGGAACTCAAAGGAGACAATCGTTTGATTTGTGCAGTTCTGCACAGGGGCCATGCACTAAAAATGTTTTCCTCAAGCTCGTCGGACTCAGGCACTGCCCAGAGCCCAGGGCCGTGCTATTCCCATTTATAAACTCTTTGCAGAGGAATAAACCACTGTTTCAATCCAACTCATGGATGCTGCAAGCATATGATATTTGCTAAGCTGCCAAACTTGTTTATTTAACAGGTACTTTATGGATTCTACAAATTCGTGGCAATTCTTGCATCATCAAATGATGCCACCATTTTTTATTGTTGAAAGTATTAAACTATGGTAATTAACAATGCAAAACAAGTTCTAAAAGTGCTTTGTTTTTATGATTTCATGTTCCTACAGTATTATTTCTTTAGGTAGCTAGGCAGTAACCAATTTATCTTTCTTTCCAAAAGCACAGCAAGGGCATTCCCTCATTTGCAATCCATTATACCAATATTTGGATTAAAATTTGTCTGTAAAGAGTTCTACAAATTGGCATATTATTTAAATGCTATAAAGTGATTAGAAAAATATCTTCTCCATTTTCTGTTTACAGGAAAGGTCTGATAGAAAAATTCTTCAGTAACAAATTCAGCATGTGAAAAAGAGAAATTACACAATAATCTTCCCATCAAAAGTATTAAAGTACATAGCACTCAGGAAAAGAAAAAAATGTACATTTTCCACACAGAAGCAACAAATTAGGCACCACTGAAGTGCACGTTCTGATGGTATGAACTCAAACTGAGCCAATTTACTCTGCATTTACATCGAGCTGAATTTAACTCTAAGACTTTGTAAGGAAAACTTGGCATACATAATGAATGAGATTCATCAGACAAGTTTTAGGAACCAGGAACTTGTCTTGCATAAAAAGCAGCATGATTTTAAAGCTGTAGAATTTTCAGCTTGACAGGTGGATTTAGAAGTGGATGCAAACTCTGACCTCTCATGGTAGCACTGACACTAAGGCACTTTTAAAAAACATTTAATAGAGAGCCTACTATGGAGACCAAACTGAATTTGGAGTATAAAGTCTAGACCTTATTTCTGGATGATATTATGTATTTCCCCTTAGTTTTTATACCCATTTCCTTTAGGAAATCTTCACTCAGAAGACACACGCTGACACAGATAAAAAACTACAAAAAATTTCATGAGCGAATGCTCCTAGAACCAGAATCTTACACAAACTCCCTTTGAACAGATTAATTTTTTAGAAATTGTGTAGATGACAATACCATCACATGCTTTGTTTTCCAACCTCTGCAGGAACTGAAAATAAAAAGGAAGACATAGTAGGAAGGCTAATAATTTGTCATTTGGAAAGTTCAAGGTATTATGTGTATTTGTCATCAGACAAGAACTTATTGACGTGTGTGCTCTGTGGGATGAAAAAAATTTTAGTACACAAAGCCAAATCTGTTATCTTCTTTATTCTGTCTGTCGACTAGTCTAGCTGTAAGCATGTTATTTAACAATATCCTTTGTAACTGTCTATTTCATGGGGATATAAGAATCAACTAACTACATAAAGCAATAATAGCCTCATTGTGACATAAAACTACTTTCATAGTAAGCTAAGATGTTTAAGAAAATCATGAACCTGCAGATCTATACTCATACAGTAAAGTCAGGGCTTGTTCACATGTTTGGCCATAAGTGCTTCTTTTCCAGGGAATACTATTCAAGACTCTGGAGACTCGAATATCACAAACTCTGTGATAGCCTAAAACCTGTAGTGCTTTTGTTTTCCTTTTAACTCCTCTCCCCAAAGCAGGCAGAGTTACAGGTTAAATGAAAACCTGCTGGGCACAGAAATAAATCCAGCAAATGCAGCTGAGTGAGGACACTGTGAGACAGTGTTTTAATGCCCACAACTTTGCCTTAGGTAAGCTTTCTTCAGAACCCTTTTGCAGCTTTTGCTTCTTTGGGAGATACCCCAGAAAGCTGGCCCATGAAAGAGATGTCATCCTCAGTACTATTTTTGGGTTTGTTTCATGAAGCAAAAAATCAGGATGATATGGAATTAAGTGGCAACTAGGAAAACAATTACTCAAATGAAGCTGCATGTTAATCAGTGCAGTGACTCACCTCATGCCATGTTTTATTTCAAATTTCATTTTTTTTAAGACAGCTTATTTTATCTGAAGAAGGCATACTGAAGCAGCCAGAGAGGAAGAATGGTCCAGTTTAGCAAATAACTAATTTAGTTTCTGTGCTTGATGCAGGACAGCAGAGCAGACTGGTGAAGTCACAACAGTAGTGTCCCATGCATGTTCTTCATAGAAAAACAAAATGCCAGAAAGATCCATTCAGACACTTGCAATTGCATTAAATCCATGAAAAAAAAAAAGCCTACTCATATTCTTCCTTTTTTTCCAAAAAACACAAGAACAGGGAAGTGGGAGATATTAATTCCACTTCTGTTCTAACTGAACACTGACAGATAGAAGGATCTGCCTGATGAGGATTGTTTTTAATTCCTCTAGTTGTGGGTGTTGTTGCCACACCCAAGTCCAAATTTCCATTAACCACTTTAAAATTGGATTATTACAGCAAATACCCTATCACAGCAGCAATACTCATTTTTGCCTGAATAGATGTGAAAGACCAAATTAACTGCAGCAGAAGCCACAGCTTGCAAAGCTCCTGGCAGTACAATGACACCTTTGTTATGCTGGCCTTAAAGAGCTCCCAGCTAAGCAAAAATAAAAGTGAAATAATGAAAGACTGAGGGACCACCTTTCCCCCCCTCCCCCCCCCCCCCCACTTTTTTTTTTACTGTCAATTTCCTTCTTGGCAACTTTAAGATTTCTTCTCATGCAGTTGGCCTTGCCATTTACATTCTTTCTATGTAAGAACTTATATAGAAGGAACAGTATTAAACAGTATTCAAATCAGTAATTTAAGCTGCAAGTGATAAAAGCAGCCTATTATGACTCAGTATAAATGGTGAGTGCAATGCAAAGTGAGGAGGTTTTACTTCTACACAGTATTTTTCCCTGCAAGACTGCTCTATCACATTCCATGAAGATTTCGAAATATCACAGGTTTCTGATCAGCTGGAAGGATATCACAACACAAGTAGTATTAAAGATACTTCAGGTTTTGGTGTTTAGGTGTGGGGCTTTTCTTCTTTACTCAGCTGTATAGTTCTGCCAGACGAAGACCCTAAACTGTCATTTACATTTAATTTATTAAAAACTGCTTTGCACCAGTTTCACAGTGAAAAGTCACACAGGGCTATGTGACAAGTCAGTGCATAAAGGACTTGCAGCCAATATGTCCAACTGGCCTGGGAGAGCCACATGCACCAGAAGAGTTAAAGAAGCTCTCCCTTGAAAAGAAAACTATTCATTTATTTAACATCTTTAATTGTTACTTTTTATGAGACCAAGCTCTGTATAGCACAGAACTAGTTAATTAAACAAGTCTTTTCCTTGCAAGCAGAATTGAGTATTGCCTATTTACTGCCAAATACTGGTTTAGGGTATTCAAAAGTATCTTTAAAAACTGTTAAGACAGTGCAAAATCATGGAATCATACAATTAAGGTTAGAAAAAACCTCTGAGAGATCAGAGAGTCCACCCACTGACCCAGCACTGCCACGTTCACCACAAACCATGTCCCCAAGTGCCACATCCACAGGCTTTTTAAACTCTTCCAGGAGTGATTATTCTACCACTTCCCTGGGCAGCCCATTCCAGTGTCTGACCACCCCTGGAGTCAATTAGTTTTTTACTAATACCCAGTCTAAACCTTCCTGGCATTGCTGTGGGTTGTTGTGACCTAAGGGCAGGGTCCGACACTTCCCCCTGTTGTCCCTCACACAATTGGCCTCATCCCATCAATCCAGCCTGTCCTGATCCCTCTGCAGAGCATTCCTGCCCTGCTGCAGATCAACACTCCTGCCCAGCTTGGTGCTGTCTGTGAATTTACTGAGGGAAAACCCAATTCCCTTGTCCAGATCAATAAATACACTAAACAGAACTGTACTGATGATGTCATCACGCTAATCCACTGTTATTCCATAATTCAAATTTAGTTTCACATTCATTTCCCCATAAGACAGAGTTATATCATCTAAGTTCTTAAATTGCTTTCAGTTCCTAAATCGTTCACTGATTAACCTCCTACACCTGTTTGTGGCAGTGCTACAAAACATTTCTCCCTCTCTTTGGTGTCAAAAAGTTATAAAACTGATTGTGGTTTTCTTCAACTCTATTGTAAGCATACCAAATACTTTCTCAATAAAACTTATCAAAATACAGAATAAGTGTTGACATTCTATCTACAGTGTGCCCTTTACAGCAACAACAAAACACACCTTCAAAAAAAAGATGCTGCGGGTGCAGAGGAAACCAACATTACAGTTTCATTCCATGACTTACATTACGGATAAAGTCAAGAAAGTCAGCCTTGCCCTTAATTTTTTTGTTTACAAAGTACAAAACAGCTATGAAAAATCACATCCAAAAGTTAATTTTTAACTGTAAATCCTATCAGTCAATCAGATGAAGCTGAAATGTGCCTTCCTCCCCTGATGCCATCAAATGTAACCTTTCACTGGGATTAATTGCACACAGAGTAAGTTCTGTGTTTGCAAACCCACTAGAAAGAAACTAGGAAAGCAGCAAAGGACACTGAGCCATAAATGCACACTAACCGAAACCTGAGATAAAATACATACCTTTTGCCATAAATAACCCTCTGATGGATCTAGTTGAATATTAAAAATAATTGAATGTCCCAGCATTTCCTTGAGGTTAACCATCATATACCAGCAAAGACTGAACAAGCATTCACATCTATCATACACAGCCCCTGTTCCCTTTATGAAAATCACCAGTCCCTGTTTGGGATAAGAGCTTTAAAAGCTTTTATTCTCCATCAACTACTTACTTTCTTTGCCTGGAGAAAAATACTTCACTGTCAGTTACAACTGGCCCTTCTGCAGTAGCAGCAGGATTTTTGATTTTCCTACCTATACTGCTTAGAGTGCAGCATGAATAAAAAAGGCACGGTTTCACAGATAATAAACATCCTTCAAACCGGAATCCCTCAAATTAGTATCAAAATGATACACTGATAAATTTTCACAGAGAAACTAAAATAAGATCAGCTTTTGAAATGGTTAAATTTATAGAAGCAGATTAGTAATTTGCATCCATGAAACTGAAAAGTATTTACATTATTTACATATTAATTGCTCTATATTTTGCTCTCTGCCTGGGCGATTATGATGTAAGTAAATGCAGCAGGGACAAAGAAATCAGAAGTAAAAGGTAATTTTTAGCATAAAGCTACAGTCAACACCACTGTAAACTAACTTGTACCAATTTAGATTACACTGGGTTTTTTATTATGACTGCTATAAACAAATAATGTAGTTTACAGGTCTGCTAATTTTGCTGTGAAAGAGACCAAGAATCAAACTTCTGCAGAAACAGGATGAGCAGCCAGCAGTGCTGGAAGAGTGTTCATTGTACAACACTAGTGCTGCACAACATTTGTTTTCTTAACAAATTCCTTATCCGTTTTCCCCATGAATGAGTGGCATTTCTGCCAGTGTTTTTCTAGTTTCAAGCCTTATTACTAAAGAGTTTTCACACAGAGGATCATAGAATTTGTACCTTATGTCAGCTGTGTGATCAGTACCAATGATAATCTGTATCTGTTGCCAACTCTAGAAAGGACTGAATGTACCTAAAAATAGTATTTACATATTAATGTAACTAATAATAAAAAGACCTCCCAAAATTTTAATCACAAGTCAAATGCGACTATAGAGCTAAATAGGGTATTGTTTCCTTCTTCTTTGGCTCACTTTCTGACTAAATTTTTGTGTTTTCCCGGGAAACATGAAGACATCTCACATAACATTGAACATAACCAAGTGGCTCATTTTCCAGTGGTCGGGTACCTTTATCAAATCCACCTGTGTTGGTGCAATTATGGCAGCATTTTGAATGCAGTCCCAAACCAACAGGAACAGGCGCTCTTAGACATTGTGTGACGGAGGAAGAAAAAAAGTATTTTCCATGAAAACTGGCATTTGCTGCATAGAGTGACATAAAATAGACTGCAGCACAAGGGATGGTGTTGTCCAGTCCACCCTACCTTGCAGTCATCAAAATGCACTGCTGGACTTCAGTGTGGGAGGACAGGGAGAAGATAAGAGAACACAAGCTGTTCTAATCAGCAAAACAGATGCTTTCAGAAGTTATGGAACTTGCAGGGAAGTGTAGGAAGTTTAGGGTTGTTGTTGCTATTAGAGTTCTAAAAAACAGAAAGACAAAACAAGGTCTCCACCTTGTGGCAGGATGTTTCACTGTAAAGGTTAGAGTGAAAACACACACACACAACTCCAAAGAGCTAGTTGTATTTCCCAACAGCCTTTGTGCCTGTTCTCAGAAATTCTTCTTACAGCAAAAACACCCAGTCCTCCAAAAATCCATATTTCTCCCACAGTCATCCACCACAAGAGTGCTGATTTACCAGAGCATTCACAGGGTTCAACTTAAAGATCTCTTTATAGAAAAAGCTATAGTTTCAAGTAGCTTCTATCTACACATTCAGGTGAGAGTTACAGCACTGTTCTTCATCTAGGTGACAAAAAATAGGCTCTGCAAAACTGTAACTAAGAATATTTGATTCTACAAGAAGGTTCCTATCATGACCTAAGAGTTAGATACTCAATGCTCATCCATCTGCATAACCCCCTTCATCTTCTAGGGACACACTGTTGAAATGATGCTCACTAGAAAAGGGAACTTACCCAAGATGAAAGACATGTTAAAAAGCCTTAAACTTTGCCATGAGACTACCTCTAGAAAAAAAGTCCCATCACATTCAGAAATTCTGGCCATGCACTTAAAAATACATCCAGACTATGTAAAAAAAATTTAGTACTTCTAAATTTGTCTTTATGTTACTGTTATGCTTGCTTAAACTGCTCAGTTTGGTACTTGTATGACATAGTAAAAGCCAGTCCAGTAAGAAATAACCTTTGAGCAAAGACAAAGTACAGGTAGTCATGCAACAGAGGTTGTTGAATAAAGCTCTAAAGAACTACGTTTCCAAATGTGAAGTAAATCTACTCATTATTCAGAGAAATTTTTGCAACTCAAATGCCACTGTTCAATTTATACGGATGCTTCTTCAGCTTCAAAGCCCATCAGTTTCAAGTATTCAACAGTCACTCAATGTTTAGCTCAGTTTCAAAGATTTCCTTTATTACAGCAACTTAAACAGAGATACTTTTTTTTAAGTTTTTTCAGACATCAGAATAATGCAAAAATGACAGAGAAACTTTCAACATTGACAAAATTGACAAAGAAAAAGTTACAACTGTTTCCCATACCAAGGTAGACTAGACCCCTAATGACTGTGTTCTGTCCCTAAAAATTGTAATCAAATAAGTCAATCCATATTAAAACAGCCTTCTATTTTGTTAAGACAAAACACACAGGAAAATTTAAGCTGGTAACACTATCTTAACACAATTACAAGGTGTAACATGAATCTTCCTGCAGAATAAGCACTCTAAACCAATCCCCAACAACACCTAAAGACATAGAAGTCAATGACCAACTGGCTAGTCTAGAGTTGTGTAAGCTAACAAAGTCAATCCCCAAGCCACACTGGAATATTTCAATTCCAGCAGGGTTTCTATAAAAAGAGACAGGCTTACAAATTTGGGAAACAGGAACATCACTTTTCAAACAGTAGTTTGGAGTTAACAATTCATATTCTGAGAGGAAGTCAAGGTACAAACCACTCATTTTTTTGGTGGCAAAGGAAATTAAGGCCATCAGGCTCGCAGCTTAAGAATTCACAGACAGAAAATAACGTTGTGCTTCTGGGAGGGCTCTCTTCTGTTGGCAAGGATTACTCTGACTTCAGGAACCTGGATGACTGGCAGCTCACATGAGCATGCAGCCTCTGCTAGATGTTTCCTCTCCCTGTGATGGACAGAGACAACCATCTTTGATTAAAAAAACCCAAAGAATCCAGCAGTAAAAGATTCTGCTACTCAAAATAATACACTGCACATTTTTAATATACTAAATTATTAGCCTGCCATGGTATAAACAAGAGCCAGCATGCAAAGCTGTACAACCTGTTACTCCCTGGAAGTAAAAGAATGTTACATGTCCTTTACTATGGGAGGTAATGGAGAACAGGTACCAGAAAAACACAAATAACTACCATATTTGGATCTCAAACCAAAAAGCATCACTGAGTTTAGAGAGGTGGTAAATACAGCAGAGAGCATATACAAGTACCATAAGAGTTTTTATCTAAAAAAATCTGGTACTTCTACAATGTTTCATAAGTAAGGGTACTAAAACACACACTGAAGATGAACAACACAATCCCAGAAACCACATGAGCAGATGGATGAGCTTCAGTACTTCTGTGTAAGTGCAATAAAAATCTATTTTACATGCCACAAAATTATGATTCAGGTATAGGCCAAAATTCATGGTTGAAAAAAAAACCCAAAACAATTTCCAACACATTCAATTTTTGTCTGTTTACATATGCCTTCAGGGTTGCATTTCTTCAGCACGTGAGGGACATTTTCTCTCACAGTATCTTTGAATCTCAAATTTTCTCTGTCAGAGAAGATAAGTAAACAGAAAACACTCATAATTTTCTCTATCAGAGAAAAACAGAGGTTTGCACTCAAAACTTTACATAAATTTACCTGCTTAAGCCAAACCATAACACTGTAAGCAATTGGCATGGGGGGAATCCTACCGGGAACAGAGTTTAAGGGGGGAAAAAAAATCCCCACATCTTTAAACTGTTCAACCTTGTTTTAAGAAAAATCTGCTTCTTTCAAAAGGAATACATTAAGTAACATTTCTGCACTGGTTTCAATAACACAGATTCATGCCTTCATTAATTTCTGCTGAACAAAAACTCAAAATAAAAAGCCACTCCCATATGGTAATTTTTACAATTTTTTTTTCAAGAATTCATTACTCCTATCTCCATTTTTTCAACTTAAATAATCTTGTTAACATAAAACAAGAGATACCTGCTGAGGGGGAAGTTCTCCTTGGAGAAGTTCAACTCCTTCTTCCTCAAATTCCTCATCTTCTCCTTCACGTGCTGTTGTTCTGAAGACGGTGCTTCTCAGAGCCATCTCCTGCAACACAGTTTTATGGTTTAATTCCTTCAAAATCTGGTGCTCATCTACTTACACTTTGAGAAATGAGAATGCCATCTGTGGTGAAAACTCTTGTACTTATTTTGTCTACATACTTTTCAAATACAGCTGTGCATGTTATGGGTTTGGCCAGATGGGCCTAAATTTAGGTTTTAAAAGTTCAGCTAGGCCTGGGAATTGTCAGCTGACTTGAGCTGGGCTGAGCTAGCTAACAGCTGACTTCTTCTGGCCAATAATATTGTATTCCATACCATATTGCATCATCTCAAAAGGGGTAAGAGCTGGTGTGTGGGTGTGGCTTGTTGAGTCGCTTCACAGCTGTGGTGCCAGCAAGACACTCTGCTGTCCCAGGAGGGATGGGGAGGCCCAAGCCCGGAGCACCAGCTTACCATCATGTTATCTTAGGGAAGTAAAATGTTTGTTCTTAGCTTTTCTCTCTGCTTAAGTCTGTCTCTGAAGAACCAACTTCTCTAGAATGATTTGTAGTTAAAATGGTAGAATGTGTGTTTACTGGGAAGTGGGAAGTTATTTCTGGTTATACATAACTTGTGTAAGTGTGTGTTATATTGTAGTATCCTCTTAATTTTCTCCTTTCTGTATAAATACATGTAGTTAGTTTCAGCATAGACCTGGCTTTGGAAGTTTTTTTTTCCTCTCTCCCTCTTCTTTTCCCCTTAGCTGGTTGGGGGGAGGAGGAACCCTTTTCACTCTGTCTTGGACAGTTGGCGTTTTGCCAGCTCAACCCAGGACAATAAACAGCATTCCTAACAGCTTAGTTTTAAATCTCTTACTGATTAAAGAGTCTTTCTAACATAACACTCATCAAGTTCTTATAAAATCTGGTGTTTTTTTCATATACATATTTAGGTATTGACTTTCAATTGCAATAATAGTAATTGTCCTATCCAAAGCTTTAAATCCCACCTTACCAGAATTAATCCCTCATTGCTAAAAGTTAATTTCATTCCTTATAAACCACAGTAACATTCCTTATAAACACGCAGTTCTAAGGGAAACTAATGTAAGACAAACAAAGCACCAAAAAGCTTAAAACCTTTTCTTTTCAAAGTGTATTCTAAAGCACCGCAGGGTCTGAAAAAGTAGTTCTACTAATTACAGTCAATATAGAGAAAAAAAAATCACACTCTTCAATAAATTCCATTCCCAAACTGCAGCTAAGACAGTCAGAGGTACAGGATGCTTGGTTTGAAAGCAAAAGGAGAAAACTTTACTAAACACTCCACTGCTTTCCTGGGTAAAGCCCTAACAAGGGTTCCACCTTGTATTTGTATTATTTGTAGGTGATGACACCACAGAAGGACAAGTTCAAACACATGTGAAGTACTTTACCTCTCCCTGAGAATTTTTTAGTACAACTTTCACATCTTCACCAGTGCCCCAAGAATTCTGGTTCTTCCAGACAAGGTCAGAAGGAGGGCTTGCAGTAACTCCAGCATTTGCAGCCCAGATCTGTTAATAGGAGTCACACATAACCATTATTTGCTAGTCTTGTATATTTCCAAGTTATTTACTGAGTTACAGTATTTCAGTGGAGTAGCACTTGTGAATCTCTTTCAGTTAAAGAAGTGCAAGCTTCTGCTTGCCTACTTCCAAAGCTTTCTACAATAAAACACATTGTTTTTAATGTGGCGACATTTGAATACACGTGTGCCTGTATATGGTGAAAATTACTGCTTAAATTACACAGAAAGTAAGTTTCTGAAAAATATGGCTCAGTATCAATTGTCCCATTAATTGGCACAACCAATGCCCAATGCAAATACAGATGATTATTTTCCGAACAGGTACACAGAGAGGACAAAACTAAAGACCTTGTGTCTGACTGACACAGACAAGTCCATTTCAACTGAGCAGCTGAAGCATGAAAACTTACTGTAACAGGCTGGCCTGCCTTCAGTACATATCTTAAGGTAAATCTGTAGCTAGCAGAAGTGTCCCCAATTTTCTGGATCATCTCCCAGCCTCCCATGGGTTGGTCCTAAGAAAAGGGAGAAAAAAATCCAAATTTTTCATCAGCATTCATGTATGCACTTAGGGTGTTTTACCTCTAAGGCTGTGGCACAGAAAATTTCCAGCAAAAAGGTTTATTATTACTTGATTTTCAATATGAAATTGGTTAGATGAATTTTACCTCTTATTTGAAGTTAAAGCTTAATATATCCTGCTTTTCTTTTCTGATGTTATTTTAACTAGTGTTTATGGTTTCCATCACTCTTGATATCACTTGGGCTTGAGAAATACAAATTAATATAGTATGTATTAAATATTAAAACACCTAAAAATACAGAATATATTTTGTAAGCACAGAATGAATGACAAGCAGGCTTTGTAGAAAACAAAATATTCCTGTGTTACCATTCTTAAAATGTCTCTACCTGTACACACCTGCCACCACAAACTCCTTCGCAAGACCCACAGCAAATTTTTCAATTATTTTTTTCCTATCCACTACTTGAAGAGCACCAGCAAACCATGTACAAGTCATCATTACAGAATGACTACTTCAAAACAAGAGCATGTATTTTTTTAATTCTCTCATCAACTCTGATCATTCAACTGTTTACCACGGGATTCCAGTTTAAGATCATCTAAAATAATCTTATTTGTCTTTATGGATACTGACATTCAGTTGGTCATTGCAACAAAACATACCCTACTTAAAGAGGATTTTATATACTTTCTACCTGTTTATATACCTAGATTGTCATACACTTGTGAGGATTGCCCATATACTGCAATAGAGGTAATGGCTCAAATCTACACCTCTTGCAAAGTGCTAAAATCATGAATCACTGGGAACAAAATTGGTGGTCCTTTCATGGAACCAAGAAAGCGTATTTAAATAAAAAAAAAAGTTGGGAGGAGAAATCTGTGTGGTAAACGACTGTGTGTGTGTCTAAGTGGCAGGAGGAAACCCAATAAGCTCAAAACAGTTGAAAAGGGGGGAATAAAAGGCAAATTATGACTAGTAGTCTTTGACTTGCCTGAATTGAGTCATCTAAACACTAAACCGTCCAGACCAAGACAGCTGTCAAGGTTTTTTTGCATTCACCAAATGAAGTCGTCACTTTCAGCCAACACCTCAGGCAGGTGATTACAATCCATGTCTGGAAGAGTCTGTCTCCTCACTGATTAGAGGGGACTAAGACACTTGGAACCAGGCCAAGCTTTGTCATCTAAATCATCACGATGAGCTGCCTTTTACTGGGGCTAAAGGACCCATGACATTAGACAGAAAGCAGCCAACACTCTTCTCTACACACAGCTGAGGCACAGACAGCACAGGAGGAGAATCACTGAGACCTTCTCTGAAATCAAGGCTGCAAGCAATCAGGTCTTGTAATTCTGGTGTCCTAATGAGACAATGCTCAATCATCTCTTCTCCCAGACACAGGATTTAAGACTTGCAGACTGTATAAAGCATAAGACTTGTATTTCCTCAAGCAAAAATCTTAAGTAATGTCAGGGGAACAGGACAGAAAGGTGGAAATGCACGGAATGTAATAGCCTCATGTTGAAGGCAACATAAGAAATTGTGATCATTACTTAGCAAAGGGTTCTGGACTTGAGTAGATACGTATAATTCCCCCAGTACAAACTCCAACCCATTAATAGAATCCAATAATCTCAGAAGTCATTGTAACTGTGGTGGCTTTGTCATGGGAACTGAGGGCTCCTAAAAACTGTGAATACAGCCAAGGAAGAAAGAAAACTGTAATTTTGAAAAGCTATATGCAGATACAAAGAACATTGGCAATCATCTTTTTTTTAAACACTTATTTTGCATCAGTATGTTGGGGTTTTTTAAGGCAGAGGAAGTGCTTAAAAGGCTTCTAAAGTAGCCTGATGTCTGCTTGCAGTACTTCCCTCAGGAACAAAGTTACCTGTAAATATTTGCAGGTAGATAGTCTGCAAGGCAGAACTCTCCAGAGTGATGTAACACTTTGGTGAGTGGGCAACTAGCAGTAAAACAAAACCATTAAAAATCATTGGGAAGAAGCAATCATCAATCCAGAACACTGTGTGAAAGCTTATTTTGAGATACACTGGCTTCTCAGTGCCATTAACTCAACATGAAGCCAAAGAGCTGATAGGGTGCTGAGGATACCTTTCCCCCTCTCCTTGCAGTAAATGTGCATTTTCCAACCTGATCTGATGTGTTCTTTAGACGGATGAACTTTCCATCCACATCAATCTCTTCAATGGACACATTCCCAGTGGCAGAAGCTGCGTGGGAGATGGTGACACTACTACTGGCTTCAGACTCCTCTACATTAATTCTCTTCCTCTTCCCTCCAGTTGTCTGGACACTGCGGCTCGAAGAAGCCCGAGTCACGGTCACCCGAGAAGATGGGCTTGGGGTGAGTTTCAACCTGTATTGAAGAAAGGGAAAAGCTTTGCATATGTCACATCAGCCTGGGGAAAAGGAGGCTCTGGGGGGACCTTCTTGCCCTCTGCAACTTCCGTGCAGGAGACTGAAGTGAGGTGGGTGCCACCTCTCCTGCATAACAAGGGACAGGGTGAGAGGATACAGCCTCAAGCTGTGCCAGGGGAGGTTTAAACTGGGCATCAGAAAAATTCCCTCACTGAAAGGGTGGACAGGCATTGCCCGGGGAAGTGGTGACAACCACCACACCTGAAATGTTGAAAACACATATGGATGTGGCACTGAAGGACACATTTCAGCACTGACCATAGGAGTGCTGCACTGGCACTCAATCCTAGAGGTCTCTTCCCACCTTAGCAACTCCACAACTCTACAATCACACTTTGGTGACTTTTTCAATAATTTTTTATACTTTCTTTCATCTCCTCTTCCTCCCATTGAATCATACAGCAATAGAGTAAACAAAGCATCTTACATGAAGAAGTGAAGGTTTAAGTATTTTTTGAAGACTTGAATAAAATGTCAAGCAGCTGATTAATGTTCCTGGAGCACAGAATACTGATGGACTACTGCAATACAATCACAAAGCCATCTCTATGCATTTGTTAAAGACTGAAAAAATCCTAGGGAGATGTAGTCACTGTACAAAGTTTAGGCAAAAATCCAGATGCACAAAAGCTTTTGTTGTTCATCCCCACACTTGAGAGGAGTCAGCCCTGCCCAGCTCAAAATACAGGGAAGTACCAAACCACTTGAAATGACAACTATGACTTAATAGGTGAAATTTCTCAGTACTGATGAACTCTGAGGCCAGATGTGGAAAAATGTAGCTAGTTGCTAACCTGGACAAAATCATAATGGATATTACTTTATTAAAATTATTCTATGTTTAAAGAAATTTGGCTAACAACTAATTAACCCTCCAACAGTTTTGAAAAATAGTATTAACCATGGCACCAGATAAATGACAATTCACTATGTCCTCTGTGCTGAACCTTAATTAAACATGGTGTTTGTTGCCTTGAGAGCTCTTGGCCTGACACTCAAGGCAACTGGCCTCATACGACCAAGTTCATCAGAGAGGAGTGAGCAAAAACAGTGCTCTGGAAAGTGCAGTCAAGCACCAGTAAAAGCTGCTTTTTAACAGAGAAAGAGATAAGGGAAGCACACAGATACCACCATTGGTTGCTACATTCTTTCATACCTCTCCTCTTCACCCTCCAGCAAATTCCTGTATGCATGTATCTCCATATCAAGTGCCAGCTTCACATCCAGAAGTTGTTGGTAGTCATTCAACTGTTCGTGCATCAGACTTCTCATCTTGGCAATTTCATTTTCCTTCTCCATCAGAATTTTGTGATTGTTTTCCTGTTCCTGGGTCAAGCTATTCTCAAGTTCCAGTGCCCTGTCTTGCCATGCTCTGGCCTAGAAAAAGTGTTGAAAACATCAGTGGTGCAAAGCTCTCCCAAACCTCCATGTTCTCTGCTATTCAGGCACCATGGAATTCAGAACACAAAGTCCACTCATTCTCTGCCATTTCTGTGTTCAAACTCACCCCATATTCAATTTTCTGTTCTCCACTTCTCCTACAACACCACCTAAAGGTCTAATAAAACTTAGAACATCCTTTGAAGGAAAACTGCTTGTTCCACTTTTCTGAGATCTGAAAAGATGTTACTATACCTGAATATACTCAGGAAAGAAAAACTGAGCTTAAGAGTTAAACTGTCTAAGAGATGCTGGACAGGACACAGTCTCAAGCATGTCGGGAGGTTCAGGTTGGACATCAGGAAGAATTTCTTCACAAAAAGGCTGATTAGACACTGGAATGGGCGAGGGAATTGGAAGAATTACTGTCCCTGGAGGTGTTTAAGGACATGGCCTGGCTGACAAGGTGATGCTCAGTAACAGGGTGGACTCTTTTCCAGTCTAATTTCATCAGTGCTTCAGAGTGTTTTAGACCCTGCAATAATTGCTCTTCAGCTTTCAGGTGTCTGCTCCCTGCCTCAGGTCAGTGTTGCCAATTCTAAATTCTAGGCAGGAGTTCCTCTAGGGGCAGAGGGGCTGTTGTCAGTGAAAACCTGTGTGCCTACTTTCAAAACCTTCAAGGCTTGCCAAGAGTAGGGTGATAAACACTGCCTATTTCTTTATGATTTGAAACCTCATTTATCACATCAAAAATCCCAACAAGCCAGCAGAACCTTATATTGTACAAATAGAATGGAATGCTTATCAAAGAAACACTAATTGACGACAGATATAAGGTTTACTTTCCATAAGCATGCCTTCTTCTGTTTGATAGTCTCTTGAGATTTTTTTTTAATTACAGGACACACACAGGAACTAATGTCCCACAATCACCAAGTTTGCTATGCATGAACTCTTCTTAAGAAGTCATCACAGGCCACAGAGAGTGAGAACAGGCAGTCTACATGTCTGAGGCAGAGGACCAGTGTAACTGGTTGTTAGGAGCCAGATAAGGAACTTAATAAATGTCACATGGAAGATCACAGTGGAAACTACCTCAGAGCTCAGTGTTGGCAACTCAACCCAGAGCAACACCAGTGGTAAGAGCTTTCTTCCAAGCAAACAAAACTAAAGTTAGTGCCAGTAAAATGAAAAACAAAACCATGCTGGTTGACACCATTAATGGTACCAAGAAAAAAAAATCCCAAACCCAAACAAAAACAAAAAAAATTCCTATTAAAAAAACAAATAAAAAACCCACCACCACAGCACAATGTTCCTTTTGGTCTGACAGAATTTGATTTTGATAGCCCTGAAGTTATTAACCTCTGAAAATTCAGAAATGTAGCTGTTGATTGTAAAGTAACAACACAGGTAATTATCTAAAACAACCTGACTGAAGCACCAAAAGTTGTTAATCCAAATGCAGAAATAAGATTTCAGTGGCAAAAACTTTCAGTCTAATTCCTGTGTAACCTCATGCACATTCATTACATCACCTGCTCTTTTCCAGAAAGTAACTTAACTATACAACAGGAAAACTGGGAAGACTCATATGGGCATCTCCCAACTTATTTGGAAAAGTTATGAAATAACAAACACCCCCTGCACTTTGCAGTTTTCACTTGAAATACACAGAATTTTGATGTCCTTCTAGCCTACTGCACAGGAGGAGTACAGTTCAAAATGTATCACACAAAGGATGAAAGTCAATTCATATTCTTAAAAAAAAGTTTTGTTGCATTTTCAAATGACTATTCAGTTATAACAGCTCACTTCAAAACAAACTCTTAACACTTCTCATTTTTACTCCAGTACTCCAATCAAGTTAGTACTGAACATATGACTTGTCATATGTTGTGTGATACGTCTTTGAGTGTGATCTATGCCCTCTGTGACCTAAGTATAATTAGTTTCTGCTCAAGACCCTGCTCTACAAATGTTCAAGTGAAGTTGTTTGATGTATTTACTCAGCCTTGCATTTCATCCTAACCCTGGTAAGATGACTTCATTGTTTTTTCTTAGATGCCAATAAGATCTAAGATGCACCGACACTGAACAGAGACTGTATACTCCAGTTCTGGCTTTCAATGTTGCTTAGTGGAATCCTACACGGGGGTGTCCAGTTACTACAGAATTAAATTGCTTAGAATGTCAAGAACTTTTAACACAGAGCTCTTGTCTAAAACTGTCCCCTCTATTCACAAAAATTTTCTGAAAAGCCATCATATTTCAGGTACTCTGTAGGAGAACACACCACAGAAGAAAATCAAATTTGCACAGAAGGAAAAAATCAAGTTTGTCAAGAGGAGACCTTAAGGAAAAAGTACAGAACAACAGAAGATAAATTCAAGTGCTGATGCTGAACATACAAGTTCAGGGAAATAAAGTCCTTTAATACAAAAATCAACAACTGTAATCAGCAAGGGTGGAGAGTCATAAGCATCTCATTACCTCTTTCTGAAGGCTGGTAATGTGAGAAGAGAGACCATCGATTCTCACGCGACTTTCATTCAGTTGTTCTCTCACTGTGCTGATTGCAGAACTGGTCATCTCCGAGGACAGTCTGGCATTCTCAAGCTGCAGTAGAACAGGTTAAGATATCAGTTTCAAAGTAGCTCTTGCTAAAAGAAAAATGAAACACTAAAAACCACAGGCAACACTAAGCCACAAACTTCCTCTGTGCTGCTCTTAACTCTGTGAAACATCTCTCTTTCTTTGGGGCTTAAATATGGTCTGGCCCCACCTGAAATCACAATTCTCTGAATATTTATGCTAGGATTAAAAACTTGAAAGCTTCCCTCATAGACATTCGTGAAGTTGGGCTCCTAAGTTCAGTTTTCAGCTGGCCAATGTCTATTTAGTTACTGTAGCTCTGGTTTTGAGTATGTTTAACTAGAGCAAGTCAAACTGAAATTACCAATTCTCTATAAACAAGCAAACGTGTTAAGTTCCAGCCAGCAGAAATTGGTGATGTGCCTTCAGATTACAGTACTAGTGCTTCACTCAATCACAACTTCAATCTCAAATAATTTTATGTTTTTTTAAATAGCTACCTCATTCCTGCTGAACACATACACTTGACCTGACCCACAGACTTATTATGAAAGTTACTGATGATGCAATGGAATCTCAAATTCACTTTTTTTTAAAAAAGAGTCCAAAAATACAGAAACAATATACCTGAGAGGAGGGTTATAAAAACCTTCATTTTGAGAAGTTGTACTTTTAGTTAGATCTTAAATAATCTTTCCAAATCAGATTGAATCACTGCAGGTAAGGAGGGTGAAAAGACTGAAAACTATGCTAATAAATTCAATTTTTATCAACTTTGCTGCTGCCACATCCCACTTTGCTTTTAAAAATACAAACAGCAACAAGTGCAGCCACAGAAACCAGGTTGAGTTGAGACATCAGTATGCCCTCCTGACATAATTGTTGAGTAACAGTGAGGAAGGAAATGATGAAGTATAACTGATTTCAGTCTGAGTTCACTCTCTTCTAGAAGAATGAAAAACAGAAGTCACTGGGTATGTAAAAACTTCCACAGACTTTGTACTGGGTCAGAAGACTCTACATGTTGTCTCCTCAGCAAGTCCTGTTATGAAATAACTTTACACAAAACATGGGACACATTATTGATCATCAGTGTTCAGTATGATACATAACCCATGAGCTTCCCTTGAATTGACTGTACTCCGAACATTAATTCATTTCCTCCCTCCACAGTTCACCTTCATATGGTGCTTCCTACTCTTATACTATTGTACTTCATGAGGACTAACCACATTTCCAAAACAAGACATGGAGTGCAAATTCACATTCAAAACCACAGTAATTTTAAGCCAAGCTCCACAATAAAATCCACTGAAAAGCAAACAATTACAGGGTCAAGTAAAACAACAACAAAATGCACCAAACAACTGAATGAAAATAAGTTCTCACCTTGGACTGGTACATGTCTTCAAGTTCTTTTTTATACTGTTTAATTTGCGAGTCATGGTGTTGTCTGATCTCAGTAAGAGCCTGAGTCAATTTACGTTCATATTCAACCTGTTGACCTGAGTCAACCTTGACCAAATATGTTTCAAGCTTTCTCTTAGTCTTCTTGATTTCCTATGAAAACCAGAAAAACAGAGTAACATTCAGTAAATATAAGACAGAATTTTTAGAAGACTGTCCACTGAGTGCAGAGCAATGCATGTTTTAGCCCTGTGGATCAGCATGGGATTAGTCTGGCATTGAAACTTCTAGTAGAAGCACAGGGCCAATTCTTTCTGAGAGCTTGTCTGTATTTTCAACAAATACACCTCAATATGATTTGAGTTTAGGAATGCATCCCTGCTTTCTTGAAGTATCTTCTATGCTTGCACAAAAAGGAACTGCTGAGAAATGGAACAGCCACCTCCACTAACCAGCACTTCCCTCATTTAATTGTATGCTTACTTGCCTGTGGTCTCTCTGCAAAGAAAGGGATTCCAACAACATGAACAGAGGGGAGAATACTACCAGAAACGAAAAGTGCACATGGATAAAAAGACAATAAAGTGTGAGTACATTTGTTATTGCCCTGAGGATCCTCCTGGAAAGCCTCAAGTGCTACAAGTGAAAGGGAGGGTGGCAAGAGTAAGTTCTAAAAGACAACTGTTCATCAACTTTTGATTCCATTATTAGGGTTTGAAATTAAAACCATTGCTCCATTACAAGTCCACAGCAGCTGTTTGAGTGTCCCTCTTCACTTTATTTCTCACAGAGGGATTATGAGTCAAATTACTAACTTACTTTCTCATTACTATGAAAAGACACATACATTGCATGCCATGGTCTGAATTTAACATGAAACAACATACATGAAGGTATCACAAGAACTCAAGAGATAACATAATTTTTCCTAGAAAAAGGAAGTTGGAAGTCTTCCAGCTAGAGCAGAGTGAAGTCTGAGTTCAGACAAGGTGCCCCCCAACTTAAATTATTTTAATATTTTAGAATGACTTCCCAGTTGCCTTCTCTTTAAAAACATTAATCATTGAGACTAAAGCATTTACCTCTTCGAACATGTTTTTGCGGAACTCAAGGTCTTCAGAAAGGCTTTGACAGCGGTTCTCCAGGTCCACCTTCTGCAAGGTCTCTTTTATAAGGTGGTCCTTGGTTGCTGCTAAGGAAGCCTCAAGCTTTAAGAAATGAGAGAATCATCACAACAAGTACATAGCAGAACTCATGTAATACAGTGACCTCAGCCACACAGAACTACAGATAACCAGATGTTATGGCTGAACTTGGCAATCAAATGCCAGTAGTTACCCCATTAATGTCTTACACACACACTTTGTAGTCACTTATAGAAGTGAGTTCTAGATATTTCACATTGGTAACTGGCATCAAAATGCCATTTTCCTTACAAAACTCTATTTTTAATACAAGGCAAATACTAATTTCCTGATCTCCTCAACCCATCTTTTTGAGGTGGAGCTGCTCAAGACCACAAATCCAAGGGATAATAAAACTAGAATAAGACCTCTTTTCCTCCTTTAAGACAGCCAGAAGATCGAGGACCACAGGCAGAACAAAAAGAAGGGCAGAGAGAATCCCAAACTGTTACTTGGCAGTTATTTGTTATGTGTCTTTGTGAAGTCAGTCTGTCCCTCAAAACATTTATAAAATATGTCAGCTTTGCTTTGCACCTTGACCTGCTTTCTTCTCCGTAAGTTCCATCCCTTGCCATTTCAGAGTCTGCAATTTTAAGAGCACTCTCTTCCACCACTCATGTTATTAATAAATTGAACAATACTGTACTCAGAAACCTACTCAATACTGCTTCCAGTGTTAACAGTGATGGTTAACATTTCTTCTTCTCACCTGCTTAATCTCCTCTTTTAATTCACTCACTTCTCCCTCCAGCATCTTCTTATCACCAACAGCTGTAGCTAGAGCAGCTTCTTTAGTATTCAGGGCTGCTTCTAGCTCTCGCAGTTTAACCTGGGCTCCGTTTAGGTCTGACTCCTTTTTCGTATAGCTGGAATAAACCAAAGAAAGTGGTGAGAACATCTAGAAATGCCCCAAAAGTTGACTGCTGACTAATAAACCAGTCTGAATCTCAAACTTGAGATATACACCTGGCAAAAACATATTGTTTTAGCTTAATTTGCTCAAATTTAAAACAATCCTTTAGTTCTGTTTTCTCACCTGATATAAAAGCAGCTTAACATTTTGCTTGGGCTATAAAAACCTAAATATAGAGGAAACTCAGAGGGTCAAACAAGTCCATGAGGCAACATGAAAGGGGAAACTGTGTGTTTATCAAAGGTAAAGGTGTATTTCTTTATGCAAATAAGCACATAAGCTTTTAAAATTACCTTCAAACTAGTTTTTGCATCTACACAAGTGGTTGAATAATTTCTAGGTGTTTACTCACTCAAACAGATTATTCAAACAAGAAAATGTAAAGTAATGCCACAGACACACAATCCCATGCTCTTCAGATTTAGTTAATTATCCACAAATAATGCCACAAATCACTATCAGAAATCAAGATATTTGTTGATATTAGATAGCACAAGCTGCCATATTTAAATGTGCAACATAACTTCCTAAGTTCATTCTTTTTCTCTCTGGAATACACTCATCTCTGTAGTAAGGGCAGTAACAGAGAGAAGTTCTAGATGTTTACGATCAAATCATGAATATTTTGCAGGGACAGATTCAGGCTCAGTAACACCACAGCTAACACATCCTTCATCAGTTCTCTCATTTTTATTTCCAGAAGTGAACCAAAAATATTAAAATTCTGAATTTACAACGTAATACTGACAAGACTGAAAATTTGATAAAGATTCTTGTAAGAACAAGATTCATAATACACACACTACTTCTTTTAATCACCTGTACTGCTTGTAAGAAACATTTCTCAGCAAAACGAGAGTAATGTAAAATCAACACAATTTTAAGGTCTAAAAGATGTTTTCTCAAGATGACCTGCACTTGGCATCGTGCTCAGGAGAGGTGCATGCACAGGCTTGCACTCCCTAAGGATGCAAGGATGGGATCCCCGCCTGGATTTCAGCACCACAGCCACCACATGGCAGGCTTTACGTAACCAGACTTAGCACTCGGCTAATCCTGATCCCGAGGGATTAGCACCTGCTCTCCTGTGGGAGCACCCAAGGGACAAGCAGGCTGTGAGAGTCCCTTGAGAAACACAAACACATTCTTCTCTACTCAACTATTTTTTTTCATTCCTGCACTCGACTCTTATCCAGTCCCTTCTCTGCCATTTTGCTTCTCAGACTCACAGCTGGGTCTCCACAGCTTGGAGAAGAGAGCAGGATTTAGGTTTTGGACACATAGGCTTCTACTTCCAGCTCTCTTCATTATTCAGAGGCATCTGTCCTGTTCCTCCTCTCCCACCCAGGCCTGCTGGAATCTCAGCATGCAAGGAAGGTGTGCAGCAAAGGGGGGGCGAAAGAGGGATATAAAAGTGTCCTGCTATGGTTTATCTGCTAAAAAAAAATATCTCCATCACCTATTAGGAAGTATGAGGACCCAGAGCAGGCTTTTGTTGTCTGATCACTGCTAGGAAAAGCTTTATTCAAAACATGTGTAAGGCTCTCTCAAAAGATTTCACACTGAAACCAAGCCCATCAAAGTCAGGCTCTGAAACCACAAAGTTGCAGAGCCATACACAGTGTGCTGCTCCCCATTCTGCCACAAATTATCCTGAACTCTCAATCAGGAAGACTCCCCACAAACATTAAAGTTACTGGGGTTTTATTTTTTTTTAATGCAAATTCCTTTCTGATGTTTTTACAAGCAGGTAGGCAGCTGAGAACATTGTTGCCTTTGGGTCAGCAAAGGATATATAATATGGACTAGCAACAATGTGATTAAATCCCAATACGGTGTATGTACCACTAAAGAAAGTACTACCAGTTAGAACAGCCCTTCCTTCTTTGCAACAAGACTGGCTGTGAAGCCACAGTGTAATTTAATGGAACTGAAGCCACAGAAGGGGGTGGGTGGAGAATTAAAATTAAGCACTATTAACTTAGTGTCATGAGCTGCAAGACAGCTCATGTGAACACACTCTCAGAAACAAAACAAACAGGAGCTCAGCACTTCAAACACTGAAAGACAGATTGAAATCTCAGCAGCATCTTCCCAGCCCTAAAGGGAATACAGGAAAAAAGAGAAAGATCAGAAAAGCCTCTGTGATTTATAAAAGCAAACACTAATGTATACAGCATATTCTTCACCCTTACACCTGCTAATTCTCACCAGGAAGAACTTCAGCCTCTTGACAACAGCTACCTTCTGCCTTCCCAGAAAGCCAAAGCTACATCTGAATACAACAAATAAAAAAACCCTCAAACACCTTCCTGTTATAGCGCTCAGAAATTACCTTGAACCGAACTCCTTTAACTCGTTTGACTCATGAAAGGAAAACAAAAGCAAAGAAATAATTGTTGACTTGCATTCTCTTCAAAGAACCAGTTTGGTTTTCTTCCTTTTGACTTCAAAGTGTGTGGATCTTCTTATCCATGGAATTGTTTACACCAACCTAGAATTCCTTGTAATCTCGAGCCATGCAGGAAAAAAAAAATCATTTTCTACCAGGTTAATAAGGTGAAGTGACCTTCTGGAGCCAGGCAAACCACACACCTAATGCAAGGTAAGCAGTCACTAGCCAGACCTCAGAAGGTATTAAAAGTTCTTTTGAAACTGTTCAGGATGCCACCATGGTAAAGCAGATTTTTCTCAACTCCCACACCCACCCACTCATTTCTGCCAGTACTTAGAGTCAGATCACAAACATAAGTATCACCAACATTAATCAAAGTCTCCTCTAAAAACACTGGTTTTCAGCCACAACACAGATACACAAGTGTTGTAATTTCTGATAATGCAGCCTATATTTACATCCATATAAAAATACATGCACTGCACAGTGAGATGGTTTTCCACTCATAGTAGAGAACTAGAAAGTAAAAATAACTATAGTCATTAATGCTTTATGTTTTATTTAGCTACCAGTCAGTCTTCAGTACCTTCCCCCTATGGCAGACAAAACAATATGGCTGTGTTTTGCAATGAACTGATTTAAATTAACATAAAAAGCATCTGTCTAAGAGCATTCAAGTTTCTGTACAGAGATCAACATGAAAATCAGAGTAAGTGGCCAAGCTTGCCTTCTCTGTAAAAAAACCCAAAACCATATGTAACTTGGTTTCAACCTGTCTCATGTCACCCATTTCATTTAACTGTAGAGTTGAAACCAACACTAAACACATCTCTAGCCACATTCTGCTCAGCTGCAGCCCTACTTGAAATCACAAGACCCACCCTGAAGCTCACAATGATCTGTGTGGATCCCATGACCCTAAACAGTTTATCTAAGCAGAACCTAAGTATGTACATAGAATCACAGAATGGATTGGGTTGGAAAAGACCCAAGATTATCAAGTCCAACCCTTGGTCCAACTCTAGTCCCTTTACCAGATCATGGCACTCGGTGCCACGGCCAATCTCAGGTCAAAAACCTCCAGGGATGGGGAATACACCCCCTCTCTGGGCAGCCCATTCCAATGCCTGAACGCTCTCTCTGCAAAGAAGTTTTTTTCTGATCTCCAACTTCAGTTTCCTCTGGCAGAGCTTGAGCCCGTGCCCCCTTGTCCTATTGCTGATTGCCTGGGAGGAGAGACCAACCCCCACCTGGCTAGAACTTCCCCCTTCAAGTCACTGCCCACTACCATGTTATCCTTATGGCCAGATATTTGAGACAAAATATTTATGTCCTACACTGATTGGAAGACATGCTTATTTAAGAACTTAAGTTATATTCTTCCATTTCAATGGCTTAAATTGTAAAGCAACAAGTTAATCACGCTAATCCCCTACTCTTTACTCCTCTGGGTGCTCTTTGGTACACAACAAAACAGATCTCAAATTAAAGCTCATGAGTTCCCCAGGCTCTAATCTTTGCCTCACTTTCCAAGATCACCTACAATAATGAAAATACATTTAAAAAGAATATTGAGTCAGCTTCCCTAAAATAGTTCTTTAGCTCCTTACAGCATACCACACATGCACCATGGAAAACTCTGGAACAGGTGTTACATCTCTGCCTGCACTAAGACAACATGGGTCTGTGTAGTTTCTCAGGGTACCAGCTGCAAAGTGCCATACATGCACAGTCATTCAAGCCACAGGCTGATAGCAAGTTGTAACTGGTCCTTAATTTACTGCTTAATCCCAATGCAGAAATGTATTTCAGAACGTAGATGAGAACGAGCATCAACTGAAGAAACACAGCAAGACAGACTGATAAATAATATTTAAAATTAATAGAACTAGTTTCTTGCCACAGTTACATCTGCTTAAAGTGCTTGCACTCTACAAAACACCTGAAGACAATAAAGGAAGATTATTTCCAATATCTTAAATAAAACATATAATTTCCTTCAAGTTACTTTTATCACATCATCTCTTCTTACAGGAGAGCAGATGTACTTCAGCATTGGAGAACTGCTACAGTGAAATCTCAGCCTGTCAAAGACAAAAGTAAACAAGGGATTTCCTAAAGGAACTCATGGTAACACCGGCTTATGGTTCCTAAACAATGCAATTCCCTCACATGACAAATTGGAACACAGACACATCCAGCCAGGGATTTTGACCTGCTTTACACTTAAGAAAGTTCCCATAATGAACATTCTTGAAGTAATATTTCTTATCTTGAGAATAATTTCCACCAATGGAAAACTATCCTGAAACTTGATCCATGAGCAGAAGAAAAATACAACAGCCAACAGTGAGACTGACTTTCTGAACTGCCCTTGTTCAACATGAATAGATTGCACAGCTGTGTCAAACTTCACAATGTAAACCCTTGTCAAGTTAATTGCTCAAGTTACACATCAGAATTTACCCTTCACCATTCTGGTTCTACAGCTCTCCCTGGTTTGCAGTTGCTATAAGCGATTGAAGTATGATATACTTCCACTCAAAAGCAGAAGCTTTATCCAGAATCAAAGAAATCAAATTTAAGGTGGACACAAACAAGGAGGCAAACGAACAACTGAATCAAGCGAAATGTGCCAGAAGGAAAATCTCGTGTCACAAATCAGATTGCTGCAACGGCAGAGATCCTGGCACTGTGCCAAAAGGCATAAAGCGGGAGTCTGAACGATATGGGGACATGGATCTACTTTTGTAACATCAGAATGGCCAGCAAGACGCACAGAAATTACAGTTCTCTTTTAAGTAAGCCCCAGGGCTGCGGCAGCCACAGCTTCTCTGGGCAACCTCACAAGGAAAAGTTCCTTCCCAATACCCAATATAAACCTGCCCTCCTTCGGTTTAAAACCATCACCCCTTGTCCTACCACTCCATGTCCGTGTAAAGTCCCTCTCCAGCCTTATTTAGTCACTGAAAGGTGCTCGCTCTAAGCTCTCCCCTGCTGTGGGTGACAATCACAGCGCTCCGTTTGATTTTTCCAAGAACCAACTTACCCGGGCAACCCGCTCCAGCGCCTCACTGTCTAATATCCCGCCTGGATCCCCCCTACTTCAGTCTGCACCCATTCGAGCCTGCCTGGCGGACACGGGACCGGCGGATGCTCCGGGGACCGGCGGACCCACTCCCGGCGGGGGCGGCGCTCGGATCGGGGCTTCCCGCCGGGGCGGAGCGGCAGCGCAGCCGCTGCTTCATTCATTCTCTTATTCATTCCTTCCCAGCCGAGGAGCCACCGGCGAAGCGGGATCGGCACCGGCCGTACCCCGGGAGCGACACCGGCGATATCCCAGGGAGCGCCCGCCGCCATCCCCATATCCATCCCCCCTTTCCACATTGCCGCCATTCCCGTCTCCGTCTCCGTCCCGCCCGCGTCCCCGTCCCGCCCGCGTCCCCGTCCCCGTCTCCGTCCCGCCCGCGTCCCCGTCCCCGTCCCCGTCCCGCCCGCGTCCCCGTCCCCGTCTCCGTCCCGCCCGCGTCCCCGTCCCCGTCTCCGTCCCGCCCGCGTCCCCGTCCCCGTCTCCGTCCCGCCCGCGTCCCCGTCCCCGTCCCCGTCCCGCCCGCGTCCCCGTCCCCGTCCCCGTCCCGCCCGCGTCCCCGTCCCCGTCCCCGTCCCGCCCGCGTCCCCGTCCCCGTCCCCGTCCCGCCCGCGTCCCCGTCCCCGTCTCCGTCCCGCCCGCGTCCCCGTCTCCGTCTCCGTCCCGCCCGCGTCCCCGTCTCCGTCTCCGTCCCGCCCGCGTCCCCGTCTCCGTCTCCGTCCCGCCCGCGTCCCCGTCTCCGTCTCCGTCCCGCCCGCATCCCCGTCTCCGTCCCGCCCGCATCCCCGTCTCCGTCCCGCCCGCATCCCCGTCTCCGTCTCCGTCCCGCCCGCATCCCCGTCTCCGTCTCCGTCCCGCCCGCATCCCCGTCTCCGTCTCCGTCCCGCCCGCATCTCCGTCTCCGTCTCCGTCCCGCCCGCATCCCCGTCTCCGTCTCCGTCCCGCCCGCATCTCCGTCTCCGTCCCGCCCGCATCCCCGTCTCCGTCCCGCCCGCATCCCCGTCTCCGTCCCGCCCGCATCCCCGTCTCCGTCTCCGTCCCGCCCGCATCCCCGTCTCCGTCTCCGTCCCGCCCGCATCCCCGTCTCCGTCTCCGTCCCGCCCGCATCCCCGTCTCCGTCTCCGTCCCGCCCGCATCCCCGTCTCCGTCTCCGTCCCGCCCGCATCCCCGTCTCCGTCTCCGTCCCGCCCGCATCTCCGTCTCCGTCTCCGTCCCGCCCGCATCCCCGTCTCCGTCCCGCCCGCATCCCCGTCTCCGTCCCGCCCGCATCCCCGTCTCCGTCCCGCCCGCATCCCCGTCTCCGTCCCGCCCGCATCCCCGTCTCCGTCCCGCCCGCATCCCCGTCTCCGTCCCGCCCGCATCCCCGTCTCCGTCCCGCCCGCATCCCCGTCTCCGTCCCGCCCGCATCCCCGTCTCCGTCCCGCCCGCATCCCCGTCTCCGTCCCGCCCGCATCCCCGTCTCCGTCCCGCCCGCGTCCCCGTCTCCGTCTCCATCCCGCCATCCATCCCCCCATGCCCAGGGTGTCCCCCGCCGCTCCCCACCTGCTCAGCAGCTTCTCGTGCTCTGCACGGATCTTGCTTAGCTCGATCTGCAGCTTGGCGCGCTCCCGGGCCGTGTCGTCGAGGGCCCGCCGTGCGTCCGCTAGCTCCGACTCGTAGATCGCCTTGAGCCCGGTGAGTTCCCGGCTGCGCACCTCCTTCCGCTGGCTCACCTGCAGCTGCAGTGCGCTGTTCTCCGATTCCAAGCTGCGCACTCTGTCGATGTACACGGCCAGCCGGTCGTTCAGTCGCCGCAGCTGCTCTTTCTCTTGCAGGCGGGACAGGCGGGTCGGGCTCTGCGGCATCGTGGTTGGGTCGGGATCAGCCGCCCGCGGCGTCCCGGCCGGAGTCGACTGAGACATCGGAGTGCGGCGGGTTAAAACACCTGCGGAGTGGGGCGGGGCGGAGCGGGGGCGGGGCGGGGGCCGGGCGGGGCCGAACAGACAGACAGACCGACGGCCGCCTCCTGCTCCTCCTGCCCCCCGGGCTCCGCGCCGCTCCAATATGGCCGCGTGCCCGCCCCGAGCGCGGGGCCGCACCGCCCCGCTCCCCCCTGCGCTCACGTGATCACAATCGACCAATCGAGAGCCGCAGCCGGCCGCGGGCTCGTTCAAAACCCGCCAATAGACGCCCGGCGCGGCACAGAGGCCACGCCTCGTCAGCCACGCCCACGCTCCGCGCGCGTTCCCGCCCTTCGCTCCCTCCCTTTGTTCCCGCCCTTCGCGTCCGCCCCCGGTCCCGGACAAAGGGACCCGCACCTGGGAGCACAGCCCGCCACGCCGCGGCCACCGCGGGGGCAGCCCCTGTCCGCAACTAACCCCTTGTCCCCAGCCACCCACCCCCTTGTCCCCAGCGACCCCTCCCTGTCTCCAACCACCCCATCCCTGTCTCCAGCCACCCCCTCCCTGTCCCCAGCGACGCCCCTCGATACTCCGGTGCCCCCACCTGGCCCAGCGGAGCTGTGGGAGCCACACTGGTTTTATTTGAATACATAAATCACAGTCGCGGAATTAATTAGGTTGCGAAGGAGCTCTGAGGTCGTTCAGTGTGACCCTGGCACCGCCTTGTGAGCCAGACCAGGGCACTGAACCCACGTCCAGTTTCTTCTTAAACACATCCAGGAATGGGGACTCCGCTACCTCCCTGTGCAGCTGCTTCCTATGCCTGACCATCCTTTCCATGCTCTTGATGTTCAACCTGAACCTTCCCTTGTTCCTTGAGGCTGTTCCCTCTCCTCTTGTTCCTGTCCCCTATGAGGAGAGCCCGAACTCCTCCAGCTCCCCGCTCCTGACAGGGAGTCCTGGAGAACAAGAATCACGGAATCATAGAATGGACTGGGTTGGAAAAGACCTCCAAGATCATCAAGCCCAAACCCTTGGTCCAACTCCAGTCCCTTTACCAGATCATGGCATTCAGTGCCACGGCCAATCTCAGATCAAAAACCTCCAGGGATGGGGAATCCACCCCCTCTCTGGGCAGCCCATTCCAATCCCTGAGCACTCTCTCTGCAAAGAAGTTTTTTCTCATCTCCAACTTCAATTTCCCCTGGCAGAGCTTGAGCCCATCGTGCCCCCTTGTCCTATTGCTGAGTGCCTGGGAGAAGAGACCAACCCCCACCTGGCCAGAACTTCCCTTCAGGCAGTTCCAGACAGTGCTGAGGTCACCTCTGAGCCTCCTCTTCTCCAGGCTGAACACCCCCAGCTCCCTCAGCCTCTCCCCACAGATCTTGTGTTCTAGTCCCTTCTCCAGCCTTGTTGCTCTTCTCTGGACACTTGAGCCTCCTTTTCTCCAGCTGAGCCCCGCCAGCTCCCTCAGCCACTCCTGCTGCTCCAGCCCCTTCCCAGCTCCATTCCCTGCCCTACACAACTCCAGTCTCTGTCCCTGGGATTCGAGGTGTGGGCTCTGCAGTGCCCAGCACAGGGGGACTCAGCCCTTTGGAAAAATAGAAAAGCTGGATAAAATGTGGGATAGCAGCTGGGAAAAAAACCCCACAACACCTGCTAGAACATAAAATTGTCAACAAAGTAGGATTATAACCCAGTGTAGTTTTACACTGCAGCTGGCACTACTGTGAAAGGATCTGTGTTCACAGGTAGTACAAGAGAAGAACAAAGTTTGGGAGGTTTTGTTGTTGGACAAACTGAGCCCTCTACAGGTATTTAGTGCTGACTTTGATTTTGTCTGCTTCCAGGAATTATTTTATGCTGGGTTTAAAACCACAGAATTTCCATTTCTTTATAAAAATAGGTATTATCATTTCTTACGTGACCCCAGTATTTGTTTTGCAGTGGTTGTGCCTGAAAAAAACAGAGGTATATTTGGGATGTGTTCCATTTCACCTCACAAATCAAAAGGATGTATTTAACATCCAAACTATTTGTATACAAGAAGGCCTTCCTTTCTCCTCAGAAGCCTCAAGCTTTAACTCTTTGTTGTTGAAACCATTGCATTTTAGCTCCTCAGCCTACCAGAGGGTATTAAATTAGATGGTGCTTACTAAACAGAGTAGATTGGCTAATATGATAAAAATTAAATGTAAACAAATATTGTAGTAGGAGTGTTTGGGCAAATCAGGCTACTTATTGTAATTGCCTAGTGAAAAAAAATGTTGACCGTGCCAATTCCAAGCTTACTTTTCACCAGCCTGTTTTCAGATTGCTGCTTCCATCTAATTAAAAAAATAAATATTGATGTAGCACTCCCTATACACATATAATAGTTGAATCTATGAATCTCATTATTAAAAAATATGGTCTTTTGTGGTTTTAAAAGCCAGACTAGTTTCCAGAAAGAAGCAGGTTAATCAGGCTGCCAGTTTTCCCAACTTTCAGGTGAGATTTCTTGCTGCCACTTGTGTGATTGAATTTGTCCTACTGCTCTGGGCTGAAGAAGGAAGTGAGAAAAGAATTGGCCTTCAAACTGTGCCTGGGCTAATGTCAGACTTATGAAACTGAATATCAGCATCGTTCCTCTTTACTCTTGGCAGCTCCGGCCTGATGCATGGGCCATATGTGATGTAGCCCCTCTGTCCAGAAAAGTCTGTGAGTGCCAGGACTGAACTTGCTGCAGATCCTGTGCCACAGCTTCAAAATACCAATGTAGCTACAATTTATTAGTTTTAATTTCAATTTAAAATTTTACAGACAGCATAAATTGTATATATGGGGCATGTAAACAACTTGTAGACCCAGAAAATTACACCTGTTAGAGACTCATCTCTTCTAAATGTGAAAACTGTTTCACTGAGACATTTTTAAACACGAGCTTCCAACACACACCATTTAACAACAAAGGTTTTCTTCATACAGTGTTTTGAATAAACTTTGAGAATCTGGAAAAGTTTGTGGGAAATTAATTAGATTAATTCCTAGTAAACCAGCCATTTTTACTGTTCTCAACTTCATATTGCTAAAATAGATTTTTGTATATGTAAAATTTTTATTTATAACTATTTACTTTTAAAGTGGATGAGAATCTGCATGTGTGTCCATTCTCTGAGAGTTACCTCAGTGATTCAAATATTGGTCTCCTAAAGAAGAAATGGACAAATGTTTTAAATTTATGTTATCTAGTTTTGGTATTTATGAGAAAATGCCATCTGTTTCCACTTGGGGAATGTGTGCTAAAGAAGAATCGGAGTAAATGCTTTAGTGTGTGTTTCAAGACACAAAACAAAGTAACAACAAAAAATAAATAGAAATGTTTTTTCTGTAGCAGCATTTACAGAGGAAACATTTATAGTCCTTCCATGTGTAGCAGGACTGTGGCTCCTCTCAGCTGCATGCCATGTTAAACGAGTGAAACTTCTCTCAGGGTTTTCATGTCAGCGCACAAAACAATTTTGTACATTAAGTAGCACAATATCAGGGCCTGATTCAAACTCCAGTTAAAGTTTACACTTTAATGCTGGAAAAGGTCCATTTCAGGAAATTCCCTTTCTTTCTGTGTTATCTCATATATATCATAAATACTACAGCATGTAGTTCTGGCAAGCCAACAAAAATGTTGATTTCCTCTGCTTATATAGGGCTGAGTGGAGACCATTTCTGGGGAAAAAGCAGCTAAGAAAAAGTATCTTATTTTTCCCTTGAGATCTTGCCATGCGAAAAGGAGGGATCATGGGGGTGTCTGCAGCTGTTTAGAAAGACAGCAAAATCTGGAGGCTCCTCACATGAGCAGATGGGATAATAGTAATACTCCTCTCTGTTTTTTGGCTTCAATAATGTGAAAATGGTGCCAGTTAGATAACTGTAAGTGCTGCATGGTCCATGTGCTTCTAATTGCTGCTCCATGTAGTAATAAGTCATGTATGCCTACACTGCATTTAAGAGGTTCCCTCGTGCATAACTTGAAGCCTTGCCCAAAAAATACTTTTGAAATATTGATTTACCAGGATTCAAGCACAGCTGTCAATATTGTTTGAAATAAATGAATATTTGAAAGAAAAATGAACAGATTAAAAAAAAACAACTAAGCAAAATACTGCAATTTTTTAAAGCTACTGTTAGGTACAATGGAAACTGTTTTTCATTCCTGCTGAATCTTTCCCACTGAAAAATTTTCTTAGAAAACTGTTTAATCTTCTGTGGGTTAACCTTGTCCAGGAGAAGACAAAACAGGATTTAGGTATAATGGAAACTGTTTTTCATTCCTGCTGAATCTTTCCCACTGAAAAATTTTCTTAGAAAACTGTTTAATCTTCTGTGGGTTAACCTTGTCCAGGAGAAGACAAAACAGGATGAATAAACATGTTTGGGATGTGGATGTGAGAGGCTGCAAGGTGGAGGAGAGCAGGGTCAGGAGAAGTAGAGGAGGAAAAACAGAAGGAAAAAACAACCATCACAAGGACAGCACTGTGCTGGTTTTCGTTATCTATCAACTGGCTTTGATTAAGCAGGTGCTAAACCACGCAGGGATGCACATTTGAAGGAATACACAAGTGGTGTTTTGGAATTGTTTGCCCAAACTGCTGAGCTACCCGTAGGGGAGGTGAAGGGTTGTGTCTGTTGGTTGTAGTCGAAGTCCCTTCCCACGGTGATTGCAAAACCCCAAAACAGAGAGAAAGAAACCGTTGAAGATAAAGGAGAAGCAGGAACTCCTAATTATGCAGCTCCACATGAAGGTCTGGTTAAGCTCACTTTAAAAAGGGCTGTGTAAAACTCGAAAAGTTGCATTTCTGCAGAACAGGCTACAAACCAAACAACAAACAAGCACAGAATCTCCTTGCTGAGATTTCAGTTGTTAGCTTAGGTGGCTTGTGCTTATGCAGAAGTACTAATTTTTGGTAAAAAAAACCTCCTTGCCAGGAAATTACAGAAATATTAACCCTACTAGTACATGAGAGTGCTTTTCTGTAGCTGCTGACAAGACAGCCCTGATTCACTTTGTAAGTGTATGGTGAGAGAATACATCAGTTGTCATCAACTTCTGTGTCTTTGTGATTAGTTTTATAAGACTGTAGGCCTTGTTTTCAAAAACTCATTACAAGAATTCTGATTAATCGCAGCTCAAAGTTTTAGTTAATAGATTATTTTCCCCTTAGAGACAGAGGGGAAAAAACCCAACCAAACAAACATGCGTGAGTCAGTGCAAAATTAAACATCTTAGAGAAAATTAAACACTTGCCCAAAATCTAAATTAACATCTGCCAGGTAATAGCAGACACAGTGAGTTTCCCACATTCTCTGAGGTGTGGTGAGTGCTTATGTAGCTGATGTGCTCCATGTCTCCCAATGTAGAGGGCAAAAATCTGGGGTCCCCCTAAAGCACTCATTGTCCCCCAAGACCAGCCTCCATCCTTGACCTGCTGGGGAAAGTTGGCTTTCCATCCTAACTGCCTTTTTGGGAGACAAACATGATAAAAATATTTATACTGAATAATTATTTAATAATTGGTGATGACAGACTTGCAGGCATGGGTAAGTGGAAACAAGGCAGTTTCACACCAAAAAGCACACTAAATTATTTTCTAGAGGAAGGGTAGAAGCCTCCCAGACTCCAAATCCTCCAGGTCTCTGTAAAAACACTGCATTTGCATAAATGACACTGTTCCTAGACTAGATGTGTATGAATCACACCACTTCTAGACTAGAGTAGGGGAGGAGGGGACTGAGATCCTCTCTGCCCTGGGAGGCTGCATCAGCACCCCAAAACCTCAACAGCCCCCCCAACCCCTCTGCACAGGGGATACTCAACTGGCCTCTGCACAGCTCCAAACCTTGCCTGTAGTTTTGGTGGGGAAGGAGAACTTGAAGATGTGTTTGTGTTTTGGGGGTCCCCCATCTTTGCTGCCACCCAAGAAAGTTAATGTTGAGGTATGTAGGTAAATAACCTTTCTGGTTCAGAATTTTCTAGAATTTGAAGTTACTTCATACATTGGCATAGAGCTTGAATTAATTGCAGAAATTACCAGCAGGTTCTTACCTTTGAAATTACCTGTAACAACATTATAAACATTCTTCTTTTGAATGCCAACAGAAAGTGAGAGGGCAGTTCCCCTGTGCAGAGGGTTTCAGGGAAGGACAATGGTGATTTTTGGTGCTGATGCAGCCCCACAGTTCTAGGGAACTGGTGGGGATTCTTTTACTAGCAATGTCTTCCTGCTGAACGACATGCACCTCTTTCCTTGCACAAATATGTACAGGACATATCATTCAGAAAAAGTGATCTATACTACGATGCAGGGCTTTATTGACCAGAACATCAGGGCTTCAGCAAAAGTGATCTAACCCTATAATTTTTGTTAATAACTGCCTTTCACAGAGTAATTTTACTCATAGAATGACACTTCTAGAAGTTTCCCTATATCCACACTAAACAGTGGGGGACTGCCCTAGAGTTAACTACAGAGAACTAGGAGTTGTTTATTTCCATTTGTCTTCAGTGACTGAAATCATGTTTTGTTCTTGCCTCTAGCATTCAGCAAGCAAGTTCTCTGAAAAATCAGGTCGCTACTCCAGCATGAACAATGAATTAAGGTGAAATAAACCAAGGATCAACAATACAAATCTGACCTTCCAATGTGGGGATCACAATTCTTGCGGTGGGCACAGGAGGGGAGAAATCTTCATGCTATTCTACTCCCAGGTGTGGTCTGTGGATCACTCCCAGTACCTGGAGAGAGCTGGAAGAGCAGGTGTCTCATGCACCATCTGTTGGCTCTGGGTGAGATTTCCAAGATATTGGCTCTATGGAACCTCAGTTTTGTTCCCCAGAGAAGCAGCCTATCTACAGTCCCCTCAGCTGCTAAATTAACAAAGGACTGACTAAAGACAGGGTTATTTGTTCTATGAGAATCCTTTACATTAAAATTATTTTTACCTGCAGCTGTTTTCATGGAGACTTATATGCTTGTAGATTCATGCTCTTGTATTTAAATTTTTTCTCCTGTCAAATAAGACTATCACAATATCTGTGTGTGTCTCATTAGGAATTTGGAGCTTAGCTGTCACAAATGTGTAGGCACTGTTTGCACTAATTTCCCCAAACCACTTTCATTTTTGCAGTGAGTACACTGAGTGTACATGTGATGCTTGGTCACTACAATGCTTCTTGCTTAACCACTAGAAATTGCATTTAAAATCACATTACCTTTAGAAATTTCTCTAAGCAGGACAGGGAAGAAATCAGCGTTTTTAAGTCACACCTTTGTAAATTTCAGGTCTCCTGTTAATTTTCTACTGGGCCATATTTTTCTTCAATCATTGTAAAATTACTTTACATTGCTATGTAATATTATTTTACACTGCCTGGCACATGAAGAATTTTTGGAATCCTAAAGCTCAGTCTAAGAGATTTAGGTATTAATTCCAAACGGCATCTCACAAAGGGCCAAATTCCATCCAGGGATAGATGACTGCTCATCCATGCCAACTTTAATGGGATCTGCTCTGCTCAGCAGAGGACAGGATTTCACAAAAGGCTCTTATTTGATTCTGCACTCATTTGCAAAAGTAAATACTCTATACTTCTCTTGAGGCATTATTGAAATGGCAAACAATGTTGACTGCTGCAAAGGGTAGAGAAAAACAACTTGAGTTAATATTCTTACTGATAAAAAACTTGTTTAGATTTAGCACACAGAACCTTTACTCATGAATGAAAGGTGCGATGCCTTGTAGTAGCCTCTGAGTGGGAAAACCAGTTTTTGATAACAAAACTTTTTTTAAAGGATAATGTACTTCCTATGGGTTCTTACAAAGAAAGTAGGGTAATACAAATAAGGTAATTGCTAAGATATGCTGCCTGCAAAATAAAACTCCAATGTTTTCTAGAACTACATTTGCAAACTCTTAAGAATCTTTTCATCTTCCTGCCTTCTCAAAGGCTCAAATAGTTACTCTGCTGGTTCTAAAAGTTCAAAGACAGCTGAATAATTATTTCAGGCCTTGTGCCAAAAATTGCTTGAACATCTTGCAGAGATGACTTAGTTCTGAAAATATGCAATAGTGAACAGATATGCAAGATATCCTCTCCAAAGACCTGGGCTAGAGACCTAAAGCAACAAAATCTGTTGCTTTCTTCCCTGCCTTTCTTTTCAGAATGTAGATAATTTTTCTTGCCTGTGATTTCCCCTAAATATACCATGGCAAAATACTGCATTATCTTCTGTATACCAATAGCTAAGAATATCACCCTGGAAAAATATGTTGAATAGGAACAATCAAGAAAGAATCAGTAAGTAATTTATTTTTTATTCACTTCACCCTGCATGATAAAATTCATGCTTCACTTTGAATCCATTGCCAGGCGTTAGAAAAGGACCTATCATAAATACATTAAAAATCTAATTAATAGTTACTTTGACTGATTCATTGATTTTAAATCTTTAAGCTTGAAAGGACCATTTACGTTCTTCAGGACAGAAAACTCATCATTTCTTCCTCCTTCCCTGGTTGTTCTTGCATAACTACCTGACTGAGATTTAAAGGTGAAAAAGTACAGCTCTACAGCCAAATATCATAAAACTGCCTTCAAGGAAGCAGCTCAGAAACACAGACTAGTGCTAACATGTTGTCTTTTTAATTATTATTCCTAAAAGTAAATACTGCTGGTCTCTGATAAGCACATTCAACCCATACAAAAAATCTCACAGGCAGGTCCTTTTGAGAATAAGTTACTTCTGTGTCTGTCCTTCTCTAGGAAGTGCTTGGGGCTGGAGTGACACTTAGAGGAGGGGAGAGATGACACACTTTGTTAGCACTTTTAAAAATTAGGTTTGTGTGTGTGTATATATATGTATGTGGGCAGTTAAATGCCTCCCTGACATCCGATCCCGTCAGATCTCGGAAGCTAAGCAGGGTCAGCCCCGGATTAGTACTTGGATGGGAGACCTCCTGGGAAATGCTGGGTGCTGTAGGTTCTAGTCCTGAGGACTTCACTGGCACCGTCCAAGCTCGCTCGGCCGTGGCGGATGAATCTCAGGACTTAAACGGTGGGGCCAGTTCTGTGCACGCTGAGCCTCAGCTAAAATCCACTGCGCAGGCTGGAAGGGCACACCCATGTGGGGACAGCCCTTCCCAAATCTTCGTTCATGAAGTTTGGCCATACATACATATATATGTATCTAATTTTCATTTTCCTGCCCATGGTGAGCCAAGGATATGGCGAGTGCCCCTACTTGGGTTTCAGTGAGCTCTCAGCACCACTTTAGGATGGGCTTACTGAGTTTGGCTCCAGGTGCTGCTGATAATACCTCTCTAGCTGTTTCCAGACAACATAGTGCTATTTCCTCCATTACTTTTCCTCTGAGGAAGCTTGTCCTCCCAGCACACACCAGATCCAGATTTCCTCCTAGCTGCTTCACAGTCTTGATTCACAGATATTACCCAGCACCTGCAGAGGATTTCCATCCCGGATGCAACTGCTCAGTTTGGTCTCCTTCCCACATCTTCAACCTGAAACAGCAGTCACTGAACCTGACTCTTTCCTACATGTCTTTTCAGTTTAACAAAATACAGCCAGTTTCTCTCAGGTCTGAATGACCTCTGAAAGCTTTCAAGTACTCTGTCACTCTTAAATTGTCCTTTTTCTACAGCAACAAGGAGTAAACTCACTCCCAGGTGAGGCTTAGCTCCACCTCCTTTAAAGGTCTGACTCTCTGTCCAAAATACTCTACAATAGACAGAGTAGAAACTATTGCTGTGATGGATCTGAAACATTTAAAATAGCCCAGAGGTCTGCATTCTGCACCCTTAGAGACAACTGGGGCAAACACTTTGCTGTACTTTTTGTAGGGAAAAGGAACTGTGGTCAAGCAGCAATGCTACAGAAATAATATGAATATTCTGGAAAGAGTCATAGGAACGAAGAAATACAGGAACTGCCATGCAATGAGTTCAGGTAACCCACAGGTGACATTTTCTCACATTGCTCTTAAAGCCCTCTTCCCCTCCCCTGAGTAGCAGTGAAATATCTCAAATAAAATTACTCTTCCCACCACAACTTCATGAATGAAAAGAGTTAATAATGGGGTTATAAGGAAAAAAAAGTCAACAACTTTTTCTGAGATTAGCTGTCTCAAACAGCCTCAGTACAATTTTATAAATACCAACATTTTGAACTCTAAAATTCTTCTGAATAGCAAGAGAAAGCATAGCAATAAATAATTGTTTACTTGTCCAATTTTGTTTCAATGGAAATTTTTTTCTCTCTTTTCTACACAGAGCAAATCTAAGATGGATAAATAAATTCATAAATAAATGAGGCCTGTAGCACAGCCTTGTTTGCTGTGTTATGACCTCATACATACACAGCAATGAACATTCTCAGGCCACTTATACTTGTCCTTTGCAAAATCTGCCCTGCAGACTGTAGGTAGTTCACAGGCTTTTTAAATCATACTGAGTGGTGGTCTCTGTTAAAAGGCTGAAAGTTTTACATGTTGAACTGTTAGCATTAACCTAATTTACCTTGACCTGGTAGATCAAGGCAGATGTATCTACTTTTAGTAATTTTTGGAAATTCTGAACCACAGTGAATGTGTGCCGGTTCTAAAATTGCATGCAATAACATCTTCAGAGAAAAATACCCTGGTTTTGCCCATTTAAACTATTTTCTTCACAAAAAAGAAAAGAATTATTTTACTACTTTATCACTCAGATAAAGTAATTTCACAGGGACAGTTTAGCAGTATTATCAGTTCCAGTTACATGGCTGGAAGGCTTAAATTTCCTTACCTAGAATAGGCAGCTCTTAAAAGCTACAGAAAGGCCAAATGAGTATTGTGGACTGTTCTGTCTGCAGTTCTTCCCCTTCCCCTTGCTCTCCTCCCCTCGCCCCTCCTTTCCTCAGTCCCTTTCCCTTTCCTTTCCCTTTTGTGCTGGTTTAAAGGTAAACTGGCAGGAGAAGTGATCCCAACAGAAAATACTACAATTAATGCAATGATACAAGAGAATTTGGTTTTGCCCCACAAAACCCAGCAGTATAACCCAGCCCCCTGGGACACAAACACAGTGGGGTTTGTTGGCCCCTGTGCTGAGCCTCACGTGGTTCCTCTGAGTCCAAAGTAAAAGGAGGTAAAAAACCTGTTGGTGCAGATGATGTCACAGTCTGGTGGAGAGTGGTGCGCTCCTCCTGTCAAGGTTCTGCTGCTCCTATGGATTCAATGAGTGGTCCCAGAAGTCCCCAAACCCCAAGATTATACCCCCTCAGGTCCAGGTGGGAATGCCCAGTCCGTCCCCTAGGGCAGGAAGTTCCACACTGGGGGATCTGACTCTGAGTCAGGGGGGATTTTGGAATCATTGAGGGCCCCTGAGCAGACATGACCCCTCAGGTGGTTGTAGAGGTGCCAAGGACTACCTGGAGGGGAGTTCTCCCAACTCCTGTCTCCCAGGCTTCTTTCCCAGCCAGCTCCCAGCCTGAGGGGTCAGGTGTGCCCTGGGCAGCTGCTGCAAATGGTCCATTGGGAATAGTTCCTGGGAAATGGCATAGAGCATTTAAATGCACAGCTTTGGTCACACCCACACTGGTCCTGGCTGCTGAACTAGGACACCCTTCCCCTTCCCCTTTCTCTTTTTTTAAGGGCTTGCTAGAGGAACCTGTTGATTTCACTCTGATATTCCTTGGGCAGGTACTATGGTTTCTTGGGCATCAGCAGACTAACACATCAATTACATGAAAAACCTCTTTTATGTCCACTTTAATCTCATCTGTTTAACTCCTCTTATAACTTTTAAGGTGAGCTCAGTCTTGGAATTACTTTATGATTTGCCTCACACACACACACTCCTCTATTCTCTATGGGGTTGCTGTACAGAGGTCTACATCTCCCTTCCACATGCGAAATCACTTCCCTGCTAAGGACTGTTGTGCCTTGGGGCTGCTGGAAAAAAAAAAAAAAGCTGAATTGGAGCAGGGAGGAAGGAAGGGAGGTAGAAAAGGAAGAGCTTTGCCAAGGGGCTGGGCTCCTTGGCACACTGCTTATCCCATAAGTGCTTCTGGACATATCTGCAGGGAATTCCTGGTGGGGTCACTGCCAGGGCTGGCTGCTGAGCTCGGAGCACTCTTGAGAGCTAACACAGACTGAGAGGGCAGGGGGAGTAACCACAGGAAACATGATCTCTTCAATTACTTGCCTATGAAGGACAGAGAATCCTAAACCCTGTTCTTTTCCTGCTGGCTTGGAACCCTGATCTTCTCATTCCATCACTCTGAAAACTGCAAGGATGACTACACTACAGCTGTAATGCTCCAATATCCATTTACTCTACACTTTATAGGTAAACTGGGGCACGCAAGCCTGCAAAACACTCCAGTCTTTTGAGAAGTACTGAAGATGTTCCTACACAGAAACTAATCCTGAATGCCTTTCACTGGGGAACATCTGGATAATGTAAGAAATTGAGCTGTTTGCAGAAAACAGCTCAGAGGAACAACATTAAAAATAAAAACAAAACAAAACAAAACAGACAGGAGAACATGTTACATGTTCTCAGAGCATGGAAATAGACTCAGTATTAGTAGCAATGATGCATTAGCTCATTTCTATGTAGAAAAGAAAGTTGTATCAAACATAGATTTTGATCCATTGTGACAGAAGTTCTTCAGGGAGTAGCAACAAGGTGCCTGATATATTTTATGTATTTTTCTAAGTAGTATAAACACAACTTCTTTAGAATTGAGACTGCTTAAGGAAAAAATAACACTATTTTGAGATTCAGTATTTCTATGTACACAAAACTAAACAGATAGTAATTATGTAGAAATCTTCAAAGCCTTTCTTATTTGTTTCTATGTCAGTTTTGTATTTCTATTAATAAAATACCTACAGGCTTGAAACCAGTTTCTGTCTATTGGATTTAAGAGTCAGTCCTCTACAAAACAGAATGTGAAGATAAAGCAACTTAGATTAAGCCACATTTTTCAAAGGAGGGTCCAAAATAAAGCTTTCATATTTTCAAAGACAATAATAAAATACCTAGACAAACATTGCAATAGACAAACTTATATGTATAATGTAAGGCAAATTCAAACAGGTATCCAGGATATTAGAAATACTTTCTGGAAAACTTATACTCAAATCCTTGCAAAATTTAAGGGTTTTTTTCTTTAGATTTACCCTGGAGCTTGACAGTTTGGTGTTCATGCAATGAGGAGTTGGCAAGAAAATTGCAAGATAAAATTGAACAACTCCTCTTCTTAGCTGTGTCAGGTGTGAGTTGACAGTTCTACAGGGACAGAATTTGGATGGCTGCAACCACCGTCAGCTGTGGAGATTGCTATTTTATACCTTCATCTGCATCAGCTTCACTTACATCTTCAGCACACTTCTGATGGCTCATGAGAACCTGCATTTGTCTCCTTTTCTCTTTCCAAAGGTGTCATGGACTGTAGATCACAAATTCTTCCTTCAGATAATCTTAGTTCCCTGTTAGACTTGGGAATAATTCATAACTGCTAGAGAAGTAAAGTGTGGTTTATTTGTATATTAGTTAGGCACAGAAATAGAAGTACTGCTTTAAAAAGCTAAAAAAAAAATCAAAAAAAGAAGGTTAAGTGGGTCCCAAAAATATCCTTATAAGAAGATATAATGTAGGATTGGGCCACTACATGTCTCCTGTACATCTACATGGACATTCTGATTTTCCACGGAAATCTTGAGTCTAAAATAATTTGGGGTCTCATATTTATTTTCAAACGTAGCAGATCAACATTACTGGAGGTTTTTTCTATTTGTTTGTTTGTTTGTTTTGGGGGTTTATGGGTTTTTTAAATTTTTTTTTTGTGGGGGGTGTTTTATTTTACTTTTTTGTTTTTCTCTGTAAATATATTAGTCCACACAACAGCATGGTGCAATTCTGTGTGCCATTTAAACATTATATAGTGTTCTGTTTCAGGTTGTCTGTAAGAGGAAAAAGCAGGTCATGAGTTTTCTGCATGCAAGAGCAATCAGAGCTGCCCAACATCTGGAAACATGGGAATGTGTGAGGGTATCAGGAATTAAAATTTCCCAAGGCATGTATTTTTTCCTGGAGGCTTTTCTTTTAAATTCATGGCCAGGTCTCTCTTGGCACTCCAGGAAGGAATGGTCTTCTGGGTTTCAGAAACCCAGTATCTATTTCAGCTAGTTCTGAATAAAGATATTCCAGTGGTTGAAGGCTGTCAGTGCAAAACTCATCAGTGGTAACTAACCACGTGTAAAAAACGGGCAAAAAAACCCAACAAAAAACCACCTAATGGAACAAATGAAAAATCCAGGTGACAAACTAAAACAAGTGCAACTTCTGCAGAAAGATGAGAATACCTTTCAAGGAGATGGTGTTTTAAACAATGCTGGTATTCTGAACTACTAACAAGTTTTCAAGGAAAAAGAAATAAAACATATTTTTTTTCTGGGGAAAAGTTTTCAAGGTAAGAAAGATTTTTTTCTACTTATTTAATGTTACAAAAATATTGGGTTTTTTCCTTTAAATAACTTTAAATAAACAGTAAAAAACAATATTATAAAAAATAAAAAGTACTAACTTTTATTTAAAGTTAATCTCTCTGCTCCAGCAAAAGAAGCAAAGACCCAAACAACTTAAAGGGCAGTATCTAAAATAGCTAACTTGAGTGTAGAGACTCCTGCTATAACTTCAGATACACATTTCTCATTTTTGCCAGTATTCAGGTCAAGATGTTTGTGATTCTAGAAATGTATTTGGCTGGGCCATATTAAATCTGTCACAGCTGAGTGTTCCTCCCACAGCTCCAAAAAAGTGGCATCCATCAGTATTGCAGATGGAGAGATGAGAAATCTTCAAATATATCCCTTCTAAGCACTGAAGTACCACAGTGGTTTAGAAACTACTGATGTTCAGAAATCAGGAACACGAGGAGGGCACCAAGTAATCCTGTTTTCGCTTGAGCCATGAATTCTTTTCTGTTCATCCAATAAAGAGCTTTTGACAGGACTCTTCTGAACCTTATGATAGCCCAAGTTAAGGGGATAAGTAATGAGGGTCTCATACTAAAGTTTTATGACAGATAAAAACACCTTTTAAAAAATTCAGCATTTTATTTTTTAACCTTTACTTTGATAAAGTGCAAGGATTTCAACTTCTCTGTAACAGGAATTATCATAATTAATGCAATCTGCTTTTCCCATCATCTTTATACCTTGCACTGGGTCATTCTATGCTTGTGTTGAGAATTTTGACAAAAGCAGCTCATAAGTCTGGAGCACTTAAAAACATCAAGACAATATCTGCTTGGAAGGGGAATCTGTATTATTGCAGTTATACCTCAAGTGATGCTTTAAAGATCCACTCTAAAATGGAATGATTAATAAATTACTTTTTTCCAGTTATGCCAAAAATCACTGTTCTCTCATCTGAATTTTGGGCACCAGACTGGGCTCCACTGCTCTTGCACTGCCTGTGCTTAGGCCAAGGACTGCTGGCATGAGTACCAGACCCTGCCACACAGAGAGTGATGGTGTGGGCATTGCAGTTGCATCCCATGGAGCAGGGCAGGGGTCTGTGCAAGGATGGAGAGGTGGGGACCAGCCCTGTGGCTCCACCAAAGCCCAACTGCAAGCCCTGTGGTGCGACACAAAAACTGGCGCTGCTCAGTAATTAACACTTTTCAATACCGAAGATACAGAAAATGCTGGTGAAAATAGGGAGGCAGAATTTAGTTGCTCAATATTTTGAACTGGCTTACTTTTGGAAGGACTCTGCTGAAACCCAAAGAAAATAGAGAAAAGCAACAAGATAAACAAAAGTCAGTCAGACCCTGGAAGAAAACTGAATCACAGAATATGCTGAGTTGGAAGGGACTCACCAGGATCATCAAGCCCATTCCTTAGCCCTGCACAGACACCCCAACAGTCCCACCCTGTCCTTCAGAGCATTGTCCAAACACTTTGGGAGCTCTGGTAGCCTTGGGGCTGTGCCCACTGCCCTGGGGAGCTTGTTCACTGCCCACCACCCTCTTGGGGGAAAGGACTTTTTCCTGAGATCCAACCTAACCCTGCCCTGACACAACTTCAGGCCACTCCGTGGGGTCGTCAGTGGTCCCCAGAGTGAAGAGTTCAGTGCCTGCCCTCTCTGAGGATGCTGAAGACCCCAAGGAGGTCTCCCCTTACTGTCCTCCAGGCTGAACAGACCAAGTGCCCTCAGCCTTTCCTTGCAAGGCTTCCCCTTCCATCCTCATGTCTCTCCTTTGGACCCTCTCTAAAAGATTGTCTGTATTAGCTTCCTTTGGCTAAAGAGGACACTTACACATTGTTTCAGTACCCCTTACCAGCATTAAAAATATTAATATTAAAAAACCACCCCACACAATGTAAATTATGTTACTGTAGAATATTTTCTTAAGCCAACATTAAAATTTGCTGATTATACCCATAAAGTGGTTAAGACATCCCCAAGCAGTTCCCAAAACGAGGATCAAATAGTGCAGTTCCAAAGCAAAGAAACAGTACAAAATTATGTTTCCCTTCTATGAGTTACCATTTAGCAGTCTGACCATCAAAGATTTGTTAGGAAATTTCATAAAGAAAAAAGAAAGCACCAAAACTTTGTTATTTCAGGCAGAGCAACTACTATCAGGGAAGGCATGCTGCACATCTGATGAGTAACTTTAAAAATTAGGAACTCTGGCATGTGAACAGAAAAAAGCAGAAAAGTCAAAATTCTAGTTCCATTTAGTTAAGCAGATAAATGGAATGTTTTATGTGTAAGAAATCTTTCTTCAAATGTTGCAACCCTTTAAATACCAGCTCTTGACTGTACTGAATTGTTCAGTGTTAGAACTTCATTATTTGTTTTAGTGCTATGCCTTCCTTCTGAAATTCAAGGACTCCACATGATAAAACTGATGTCCAGAAATTGGACTGAAAGTGATGAATTCAGTAGTATTTCAGAAAGGTTTTATACTGGAAAATAATGTCTAGCCACAGAAAGCCCACAACTTGTTAGTGACAAAGCATTTTAGACATAATACATACCAGTGTTGCACACATTCTTCAACTTTATTAGAAACAACATTCAACATAAAAATTGTCATCAACAGAACTTACAAACTACACAACAGTCTTCTGAATCAAGTAGAAAAAAATCCCCTTCAGTGTTGTTTTCTTAAGAATTAGCACAGAAAAAGTTCAAATCTTCTGAAAGCTGCACTTTATCTTATAGCACATGAGAGAAGGACAGGAACAAGAATTTCAAGGTAAGGGTTTTGTATCTGCATGTGCAGTGTACAGACCCTTGAGGGGAAACACAGCTCAGTAAAATCTCTCTGCTCAGAAAGCATTAAGTTGTATTTGTCCTTAAGCAAAAAGATCCAACAGAAGTTGTGTGTCTCATCATGGGAAATGCTTAGACAGAATGAGCAGGAAGCTGAAGCCACTCTCAGAATACAAAGGATAAAATGCTGCAGAAATCTAAAACATACATTGCTCAATACTGCTTATTTATAAGGCTGTGATTCAAAGGTGACTGACCACTAAAATTCAGTTTATTTCATAAACCAATCTGTTTTTACAGGTCTTAATGCTATAAATACTGTTCTTGTCAACACACTGCCATGTTAAGAATATATCATTTTACATCCAGACTAATTTTTCCCTGTTTTTGCTGTTCAACTGTACTTAGAAGCACTGCTTATTTGATGACCTTTGCTAGCTTCAGCAAATTAAATGTGAAGCATTTGGTTAAAACACAGCCTTAATTCCTAAACCTAACATGTGACTAAGAAAATTTCCAAAGGAACAAACATGGTGATGCAGGGCTGTTATCTAGAAAAATCTTAACAGTTTCTGAGTACTTAGCAAATAAATACTAGAACAATTAAGTCTTTCATGCTGTTAAACTTCGCTAAGAATTATATCCTGTTCTTCAGCATCAAGTATTTCCCATGTTTCTGCAGCTTATGAAAACAAGAAGCCATGGGATTGTAAGAAAGGCTCACTTAATATGTTTTATAGAGACTTTGTTATCAATAACATTAGTAACTAGAAGATCTCCAAATCATGAGCGTTGTCAATTTCAGTAATATCTTCAGGTTCCATCTTTGCTTCATGATGCCCCTCCTGTAGATCTTCCAGGGAAGCCAGAGCCTCGTTTGTGTCACTAGCAAAAGTCTCACGAGATGCATCATCATATTCTTGCAGGTTAAGCCCTTTAATGGCTTTTTTCATCTTCTTCCCTAGAACTTGTATTCTCCTCTTCTTGGCAGCTTTTTTGTTTTCATACTCCTTTTGGTTTTCCAGATAGAATATTTCCTTGAGACAAAAAAAATAAGGGCAAACTAAAAAGTTTGGCACATTAATTTTACTAGTAATTCCTAAAATATAAGGTAAAAATGTAAAGTAAAAAGAAAAATTTGTTACAATTCCTGGTCAATATTTAACTAAGGTACATGCTCTTAGTAGCAGAAGCATGAGTATAGATTGTACTTAGGGAAAAATCCCACAAAAAGAAATTTATTACATAGTTTTTCAGCAATCTCAAAGTATATGTATCAGTAAGTTTTAATTTTGATTTTTTTACTGGTGACACAAAACTGGGACAAATGAGTGGCAAACCAGGGGGTTTTGCTGCCATATAGAGGGACCTGTATACAAAATACAACCAAAGGTTCTAAAACAACTCAAGAAAACTTTTCTCCACAATTGAAATTTGACTCCAGGCCTCAGGATCTTTGCTGTCAAACATTTGTGAACCCAAATAACCTCTTATCTACTACAAAATGTATTAGTAGTTTCCTCCATCATGTAACAGTGCTAAATGCTGCTGCATGCCTTTCCTTCCCTGCCTGCTTTTTAAAACAATATGAATTTCATACAGGGAATATTTTTCTCAATAGCTGAAAGCCAAATGCTGGGAAAACCTGCAGAAGAGAAATTTTTTTTTCTAATGAGGTAAAGTGATCAAACTCGCAACTTTTTAACTTTTTGTGACCACTGTAAGCTATGAAAGATGTTGGGTCTTTTTTCCCTTTTTTTTTCTCCAAGTATAAACCAGACAATAAAAATATATGTTGATTTATTTCTCAATTCCCAGTAGAATATGCCAGAATGGTTCACAGCATGATGAGCTGTAGTCACCTACAAGCCAAGTAAGTCGTTCCGTTAACAAAAACTTCACATTAAAGTGGCAAATGCCATGAAAAAAACCCTGAAGTTTTAACTCAGTGAAGAAAATACCACCTCAGTCTATTTAATACTCTAAAAGGAAAGGTAATAACATTCACAAATTTACAAAAGTTATTTGGTGAGCACCAAAAATGCGAGGAGGTTCAGACCATTATCTGATTTAATGAGAAATACTGTCTGGTGCCACAGCTGGGGCTACATAGGACAAAACACTTTATTAAGAGAACTCCACTCAATCCATGCACAATGACACAGAGCTCCAAAGGGAGAAACAAAACATGGATAACACTGCCCTGAGGTACATACGGACTAAGGAAAATCCAATATTTATCTCCTCAGTCTCTACAGTCTCATCGTTCTCAACAGGTTTCTGTGACTGGCAATATGTGAAAGTGAGCTCACTCTGCCGAGTGTGTATGGCAATTCATCACTTTTTAGGTGGTTTTGGTTTTTTTTTTTGCCTATATTTTGAATGTGAAAGGCTGGGTTTTTTTGTAATATAGAGTTAAATTTGCTAGAAATTATGAGAGTTTCAAAATAGCATTTCTAGTGGGGAAAAAAGTAAGTCACTTGGACAATCACTTGAACTCTTGACATTTTTACCTTGATTTGTTCTTCTTTGATGCTAGGTGTGTTCTTCAGCAGGTTTAAATAAACTCCCCCAGGTGTTCTTCTCCTTGTGCCATTCTTAACAAGGAGAGAGGAAATTAGTAATAGCAAGCTCAGTACTAAGTGTTGACAAAAAATAGCTTCTAGGACAACATTTAATACTGTATTCAGACAGAATAAACTACATTTAAATTCTGTTATTTTAGGAATTACATGAAAAATAAACCTGGCTATGTCTTCTTCATGACTGGACTAGTCATAAGAAATACAAAATTTGGACAGGTAAACAAAAAATTAGTGTTTATTAAGGGAGTTTCATGGCAAGGGAAGGCCATAAAATCCTGGGAGAACCTGTCTGGCATGAGGAGAGCTACAACAGCACTGCACAGATATTCTGCAAGTAAAATGTTGTGTCAACCTCCCACCCCCTAGCAGATCCCAAAAGTGACAATTTTCTTACCACTATGAACAGTCCACCATTTTGTTCCACTTCAGCTGTTTCCATGAGCAGCTCAATCGCTTTTCTCTTCCCAATTATTTTCACTACTCGAGCAATTAAGTCTTTCTTTGGCTCACAAAGACTAAAGAGAGTGGGTGGGAAAAAAGGCACATTTATTGTCAGGACGAATTTCTTGAGTTAAACTGACTTTGCAACTTCCATAATGAATAATTCATTCTGTGGGACATAAACCTGTGATCAAGTCTATACATTCGAATGTGTTTCAATGGTTTACTGAATCAGATTTCAAAATACTGAGCATCTGGAGCATATTTTTTTCCTCAAGCATGCATTTTTAAAATTTGTTTCAATAAAATGCATTGAGTCATTATACTGCTTACATTGATGCACGAAACAGTAAACCAAATATGAAACTGCAAGACCTGTATAAAACTCTGAAATTAAAACTATAAAAGCATATTGTGCATTTAACAGTTAAAATTAACTTTTTATAGTTAAATCAAGAACTAGAGACAACAGGATTTCCTCTGTATCTTCAGCCATTCAGATAAAGAATATAGCAAAGAAAAAATCAGTCTGTAGACTGATCTATGACCACCTATAAAAAAGACAAATAAGAAGAAAGATTATGCTTTAACTACAGCTCTACTGATTCAGTGCTAATGCTACTACAAACATTCTATTTCAATGAATCTCAATACAACAGAGGAGCTTATTACAACAGATATGCTCAAAGTTTCCAAATTAATAAATTAGAAGCTACAAAGAACTATTAACAATAATTGCCTAATTGCTGTATTATTGCCTGCTGCTGAAATAAGTGCCACATGTAAGAAAACAACAATGGTTTTAAACCACTTAAACGCCAGTTTTTATTTGAATGTCAATCTAACTGTCAGTGAATCTTTGAAGTCTTGTTCCCTATTTAATTTTATTTTTTTCCCTTGCACCACTGAAGAAGGATTGTGGCAGCCACGTGCCCTCCCTCAAACCATCAGTCCAATGCAGTCAGGAAATTGTGTGGCAAACTGGGTCAGGAAACAAACCTGTTTACAAACTAACTCTTAAAAAAATATCAACCAGGTTTTGGACAGGTGATTTTTCTGACTCAGTTCAGTGTACAATGACCAAATAGCAGGACTGTGAAAAGAAGTGGATGGTGGGAAGTGAGCTCATGGCTGGAGCTTGGTGGCCATAAATTTGCACAGAACTCCAGAAAGAGGCAAGGACTGATTTCAGTGCTAGTTCCTCACCCTTTTACAACATCCTTGGTTACAACAGGAGCAAAAGGTTTTCTTTAGACACACAGGTTTGATGCAAGGAACATGTGTTACTTCAGAGGCTGTGCTTTCCAAAACACTGCATAGTCTGAGTTATCTACAAATGTTTATAACTTAGATTCTCATGGTGACCACAGTATGTGTGCACTGGTGCCCAACTCCAAACAAGCATCTTTACCTATGGGGCATTTCCTAAAAAACCCAGCTACTAAATCTGTATAATGAGAAGCAATACTTTGCCTTGCCATGGTTCTCAAATAACAAACCACTTTAGTGGATTTTTTTAAAAATATATAAAAATAAAAAGAAATAGACTGGATGTTTCTACAAGCCTCAGTGCTGCGTTTTTATCCAGGATTTTGGAAATACACATAAGGCACTCATGCTCTCTGTAATCTGACACATAATATGACATCTTACTTATTTACCAGTTAGGCACCTTTTTCCCACTCTTCTTTTCCAGCAGTTACCAATACTTAAGGAAGTGGAGACACACTGTTACCAAACTCACCGATAAGCAATTTCATCTGCCACTTTTTCCTCTGAATCTTCTTCTGTTATCTCATACCTTCCCTTGTATTTCATTTCTTGTCTTTCTCCCAGCCTATCTTTCACAGGCCGCTTCCGTTTGAGTAAGCCTTGCCCATTTTCTTCTTCTGCTGGCAACGTCTTCTTGTCATCGTGCATGTACTCATCCAGCTCCTTATCCAAAGTCTCTGCCTCCTTTTGCTGAGCTTCCTTCATCAGCTTTTTAGCCAACAAGTAATTGTAAGTCTCAGACTGCCTGCTCCTGTCAATGCTACCATCCATACCTAGAATCCCAAGCTCAGTAGCCACCGCATCCTGGTTCTGCTCCTGGAGCACCACGCCCCAAATGTTGTTGACCTTCTTACCATGCAGTGCAGTCTGTTTCTGGTGGCTCTGGCTGGGCTGGAAAGGCTCTGGTTTGGCAGGAGGGAAGTTGAAGCACTTCTGCCGCTTTCGTTTCCACAGACAGCTGTCGTCATCGGAGTCGGAGCAGCTTTCCTCACTGGAATCCAAGCTCTTGGTTGTCCGATAGGGAACGCTTGGAGCACAGGATGAAATGCTGCTCTGGAATGGTCTGCACGAATCATTGCCATCGTGTGCTTTCTGAAATTTAAAAAGCAAATGCCCATTGGTTTAATCATTCCTATAAATTTGGAGAGCTACCAAGTCATGCCAGAGGTCTGTTTAGCTAAAAAGGCCCCTGAATTCTGCCTTGGGTGGCTGTGCAGTCGTCTGCGAGCATCTGCTGGACCAGAGCTGACAGGAGCATCCCATGAAACACCTGTGTTTTGAATGCATGGATATCTATATGAAACAAAGCATGGCTGACACAGAAACACATTTCAGGAGCTGCTAATCTGCTCAGTTGTAAACTTTACTCAATGGAAGTCATTGAGACTGGAAAATTTATGAATATTCACCAACTGGACAAAGACACAACATGCAGAGCAGCTCTGAGAAAGAGTAAAAAACCAAACCACCACAGCAACCTACCAAAACTTTAACAGCATAGGAGTTAACACTCTCTCTGGAGTCTCAAGTGAGAAGACCAAATGACCACAAAACCCTAAAACCAAACCCAGAAAACTGGGAATTTTTTGTGAATTTAACAATGTACCAAGATGCTGGTTCAGTGAGGACAGCAGCACCTTACAGAACCACAGGTTTCCCCTCCTTTAAACCAACAATACCCCATGGATTAACTATTGTTCATTATATAGAACAAATACACCTCCCACCCCCCAAAAAATCATCCTACTGATATACATGTATTCAAGAAATGCTGTTTCCTCACACTTCTGACAGACAAACTAAACCATGAAAGCTAAACCTTCTAAAATCTGCATAATTTGCAAAAACACCACAGATAACATAACCCTGAATTCTTATACCCAATTGCTGGGCCTTTTGACCATGATTTCTGTGCTAAACATTTTCCTTACACATACTTCCAGCTATTACCTAACTGATTTCCTATCATAAAGTTATATGCTGTCCTATGATCTGTAAAAATAAGATATCTTCTTCATTTTCAGGAGAAGTAAAATTCTTTAACCTTACTGCTTTTGTCAACACTATGACACCACTTCTTCTTCCTCCTACTAGCAAACAGAAAAGAGAAGTATTCAACTTATTTTATCATGTTACGAAACTCAAACCTTTAATTTCAAATGTAATGCAAAAATCCCTAACAACACCAAAAATAAAAAACCCAAACACTTCTGTAATGAGTTATTTTGTGCTTCACATTTCAGAGCTATATAGCAAATGAAACACTTAAAGAAAATAAGGTTCCTCACACATGCAGTATCATACACTGATCTGTCTTATTTTGAAATCCTCTCCTGCACACCACCATAAATATCTCATACTCTCAGAACAAATTCCTAACAGAATCACAAAGTGGTTTGGGTTGGAAGGGACTTTAAGTATCTCATTCCAACCCTGTGTCATGGGCAGGGACACATCTCACTACCCCAGGTTGCTCCAAGCCCTGTCCATGGATACTTCCAGGGATGACGCAGCCACAGCTTCTGTGGGAAACCTGTGCCAGGGCCTGCCCCCCCCCACAGCCAAGAATTCCTTCCTAATATCTGACCTAAACCTACTTTCTTTCATTGAGAAGCCATTCCTTCTTGTCCTGTCACTGCATTCCTTGTAAATGGTCTCTCTCCATCCTTCTTGCAGCCCCTTCAGGCGCTGTAAAGCCGTAATTAGGTCACCCCGAACACTCCCTTCTCCAGGCTGCACAATCCCAGTTTTCCCAGCCTTTCCTCCCAGCATAGCTTCTCCATCCTTCTGAGCATCCTGGTTCCTCCTCTGGACTCCCTCCGGGAGCTCCTTCCTGTGCCGGCGACCCCACGTGGGGTGCGCACAGCGTGGAAACGACGGGAGACACTGAGAAAGCGATGGAATCCCTTCTCTATCCCCGTCTGGAGCCAGGACGATGCCAGGGAACTGCGGGGCTTGGGATGCAGCGCTCGGGGCCAGGCGTGTGCGCGGCGGCTCATCCCTACTGTCGCCACCGTCCCGATTGTCGCCATCGTCCCCATGTCCCCACTGTCCCCATCGTCCCTATCGTAGCCACTGTCGCCATCGTCCCCATCGTCCTCGTTGTCGCCGCGCCCGCCGCACTAGCCTGTTTCCCAGGCTCACCAAGCGCTCCCCGCCGGGAAAACCCCCCCTCCCAAACCCGGCCTCCCCATCCTGCAGGCCCCATCCCTGTTTTCCGCGCTCGGCGCATCCCGGAGCGGCGCATCCCGGAGCGGCGCATCCCGGAGCTCTCCCGCGACCGCCTCACCTGCCCCGGAGAGCCGGCGCCGGGCATGTCCGAGTCCGAGCCGGACAGCTCGCCGTCCTCCACGTCGCCGTCCATGCCCCTTGCCTCCAGCGCCATGTCCCGGCGGAAGGGCGGAGCGCGGAGAGGGGCGGGACGCACCGCCCGTCCGGGGCGGGGATGCTCCAAGTGTTTGGGATCCCGGCACCGCCTCCCGCGGCCAGGGAGGGATGAAGGCGGGACCAGGCGCGGCGCCTGGGGCTTCTCGGCACGAGTGTTTGCCAAATGTGGGCTCTGACAAGGTTGTCTTAAGTCAAGGTGTTCCTCGGTGCAAGTTCTGGTTGTGCTTTCGAAGGCTGATCAGCGAGAAAGGGCAGTGGTTAAAACCTGGTTGTAATAACGCCAAGGTCGTGGGTTCAATCATCTGTATGGGCCATTGATTTAAGAGCTGAACTCGATGATCCTTGTGGGTCCCTTCCAACTCAGAATTGTCTGTGATTCTGTGAAAGGGCAGCTCGGCGGTGGCACAGGCAGCGGCTCTATCCCTTAGGCACAGAGTTACACAGGGACCCACAAGGATCTTCAAAGTCCGAATCCTGTCCCTGCACTGAACCATCCCCAAGAGTCACACCTCATGTGTCAGAGGATCTTCCAAATGCTCATGGAGCCCTGGCAGCCTTGGGGCAGTGCCCACTGCCCTGGGGAGCCTGGTCAGTGCCCAATCACCCTCTGGGGGAAGCATCTTTTCTAATATAGAATCATAGAATTGATTGAGTTGGAAAAGACCTCCGAGATCATCAAGTCCAACCCTTGGTCCAACTCCAGCCCCTTTACCAGATCATGGCACTCAGTGCCACGGCCAATCTCAGTTTAAAAACCTCCAGGGATGGGGAATCCACCCCCTCTCTGGGCAGCCCATTCCAATGCCTGAGCACTCTCTCTGCAAAGAAGTTTTTTCTGCTCTCCAACTTCAATTTCCCCTGGCAGAGCTTGAGCCCATCGTGCCCCCTTGTCCTATTGCTGAGTGCCTGGGAGAAGAGACCAACCCCCACCTGGCCAGAACTTCCCTTCAGGCAGTTCCAGACAGTGCTGAGGTCACCTCTGAGCCTCCTCTTCTCCAGGCTAAACACCCCCAGCTCCCTCAGCCTCTCCCCACAGCACTTGTGCTCCAGTCCCTTCTCCAGCCTCGCTGCTCTTCTCTGGCCCTGCTCCAGCCCCTCAATCTCTTTCCTGAACTGAGGGGCCCAGAACTGAACACAACACTCAAGGTGTGGCCTCACCTGTGCAGAGTACAAGGAAAGGATCACTTCCCTGGTCCAACCCTGCCCTGACACAGCTCCAGCCATTCCTGGGTCCTGTTGTACTACTCTTTGTTATTTCAGGCAGAGCAACTACTATCAGGGAAGGCATGCTGCACATTCGATGAAGTAACTAAAAATCAGAAGCTCTTGCACATGAACAGAAAAAAGCAGAAAAGTCAAAATTCTACTTCCATTTAGTAAAGCAGATAATGTGTAGGAAATCTTTCTTCACATGCTGCAACCCTTTAAATACCAGCTCTTGACTGTACTGAATTGTTCGCTATTGCAACTTCATTATTTGTTTTAGTGCTATGCCTTCCTTCTGAATTTCAATGACTCCACATGAATAAAACTGATGTCCAGAAATTGGGTTGAAAGTGTATGAATTCAGTAGTATTTCAGAAAGGTTTTATACTGGAAAATAACATCTAGTCACAGAAAGCCCACAACTTGTTAGTGACAAAGTATTTTAGACATCATACATATCAGTGTTGCATATGTTCTTAATCTATATTAGAATCAACATTCAACATAAATATTGTCATCAACTGAACTTACAAACTACACAACAGTCTTCTGAATCAGGTAAAAAAATTAAATCCATTTCTGTATTGTGCCTGCCCCTCCTCTGTCCCTCCTGAGGAGGTTGGAACTGCAATGAGGTCTCCACTCAGTCTCCTCTTCTCCAGATGAACACAGCAAGTGCCCTCAGTACTCCTCATATGTCCTCCCCTCCAGGCCCTTCTTTGGACACTCTCTAATGACAAAATACCTTTCTTATATTGTGTCACCACAAATTGCCCCAGTATTGCAGGTAAAGCTGCTCCAGTGCAGAGCAGAGCGGGACAATCCCCTCCCTTTGCCTGATGTCTCCCCAGGATACAGTTGTCTCTCCTGGATGCCAGGTCACTGCTGGCTCGGACATCCTGGAAATAACAACTTCCATGGAGCTGAACTCTCACCCCTAGACTGGAGACAGTTTGGGTGACAGCCTTTCCAAGCACTCGGGGAGGTTTGAAAGGCAAAGGGTCACATGCAGGACAAATATGTGAGAACATAAAGTACTAGAGGAGATTATGATCAAAGCCAATTTGTGCAGGGGAATCTTGAAGAATCCTCTCAGGGCCACTAGGGAGCTGATTTCATAGATGGCAAATGCATAACATTGCTTTTAAAAATCCCAGACAAAAATAACAGTGCAGAAAATTACTGAACTGCTACCTCGAAATTATAGGCAAGGTAGCCATCTAGAAACAACAGCATCACTAGCCAGAGTTGCAGTTCCCTTGAGATTAATCTCCTATTTGCCTGCCTAAGATCAATTGCATGCAAATTTATAAAGAACAACATATTTCAGATATTCCAGAGTCAGAGGAGAAAAAGTCCTGATCACCTGTGAACCATGGCCTAGCAACAGAGATCTTGTGAGATCAGTAACTGCATCATCACATGTTGAGATACTTTCTCATTGCTGCAGGATGTTGCAACTTTCTAAAATCAAATGCAAAACACAATCTTCAATGATACTAATTTTGTTGTTAGCCTTGGTCCTAAGAAATATATGAAAATAGAAATGTCTATATAAATATCTACACCTATACACACATGCATGTACATACATGTATAAATACATTGTACACTCACATTACTATACAATCCTCAGCCTTTTGGCACTGTGATGCAGAAATGGATCAGCTTTACAGGGGTGACAGGCCACCAGTTTGTGGATTGAACATAACCAGGTCTCCAATCAACATTTCTTTTGTATCTCAATGCTGTTGCCCTACCAATGGATCACCCACATCACCTCTGCAATATCAGGAAAGAATTAACTTCATTTTGCAAAGGAAATGTGAGGATAATTTATCATAATAGGGAGCCTGTGTCAAACAGAGTACTACAACCAAGCTTTCCTTTTCCTGAAGCAGAGCCTCTGGGATCCATCCACGATATAGCAGAGAGCTCAACCATAGTAATTTCAAATACCTAGGTATTATAGAAGGATCAAGGATGAGATGAAGCTGAACAATTAAAGAGGATGTCCCTTTCAAGGTATACTTCCTCCCACATTCTGCACATTTGTGTGGAATAGAGAAGGGATTTTGAGAAGAGGTTTTGAATGCAAACAAGAGATCAGACTTAACAAGAGCAAAATCACTGAATCTCAGATGGTTGTTTATAATTTAAGAGTGATTCTAGCTCAAAGGTCACCCCAGAATACAACAGTCTTCCACTGCCTATTCTGAAGATCAGTTTCTAAATTGCTCTTTATTTTGAGGAGATTAATATTTCAATATTGGTTTTGACAAAGATGTATGGACATTACATTTCTGTAAGTGCTGCTGTAATGGCATCCAAATTTGCAGTGTGTGCAGGTACCTTTGTCTGAAGAGTTTTCATATGTGTGCCTGTTACAGCAAATAGAATGAACCCAGAAGGAAGAAGAATCATCTAGTGGCAAATCTGAGCTGTTCTTTGTGTCTCATGATAGTGCTCTATAGAATTGCAGCACTTCACATATGACCCGTCACTTCTTTTAGATGTTTTCTTGCTGTTATAAATAAGAACACATAAAAAATGTAGAGGATTTTTTTCTTCTCAAATGTCAATCAGCACTATTTGAAAAGATGACGTCTTTATTTTTCTTGCCTAATTCTATAGCAGTTCTTTGCATTTGTTTTCCAGAGGACAGAGATCATGTTGCAAAATGCCAATGATATTTTTGCCCATGAAGGCATCTTCTGAAATAAAACCACTTGTCAAGTTCAGCATCTCATGACCCAAAGATCAGCTTCTGGAGTTACAGGAATAAAGAGCAAACTGTCCTGAGCATCACTCATTTTCATCCTTGGATCTGACAGAAGGCTTGCAGGTGTCACAGCTATTTCTGCCTGGTTTTAAAGATCTCTTCTGTTCATGTGTTTTACTGTACACTGGTAGATATGTTATGAAGGGAATCCAAAGTAACACACGTACTTGAAATAAAGTTACAGACAAAGAAATAGCCTTTTCAATACAGATTTTTCTGAATGCCTTGCTGGGAACTGACCAATTTCTACATTTCTTTGCCATTAGACTGATTTTTTTCTTTGTGAGGTACTTTATTACTAATTAATTACTGTTAGCTGCTTAATATTTTTCTATCCAGTAAGAGTGAAGACCAGTTATAGTGAGAACTACTGCTATGTGCAATTAGATTGTTCACTTTTCCCCCTCCACAAATGTCTGTACACACACAAGGGAGAAATACATACAGACACATACATCCTTAATATTAATTGCTGATTGAGAAAAAGAAATATCCAACTATCTCATAATTCTTCAGCACATATCAGCTGCTGGATAAGTACATTTTATTAAAAGATAAAACAGTGTAGTGGATAAATTATCTCTGCTGAAAACATCTTTATGCATTTGACTCCAAGAAAACAAACATAGCTGTGATTTTCCTGAGAGGAGATACATCTTTGTCTGGATCACAGCTAAGCATTTAAGCTCTTAGTCTCATGGGCCTCAAGACTCAACATATTTAGGAGTTGCCATTTTTCACTCCTGCTTTTGACAAGCCCAGTCAAGGACAATGTTCTTCCTTTATGTATTTAGGTCATCTTACCTGAGGGCTGCAAAGTATTAGTGCTATAGTGCCTTATTCTGAATCCCTTTTGTGGTCTGATTGGATTTTCAGTGCTTGGACACTTGACTGCAATGAAAATCATTGGTATTCAGCTCTCATTATCAGCTAGCTATCCTGACTTATTTTTGATACCTTCAGTTTTCCCCTTATCAAAACCACTGAGCTAACAAAGAATGCTTTAAAAACACGCTTTGAATAAGCATAATACCACCTTCAAAATATAGCCTCCAAGTATGCTCAAAATTCATATAATCAAGTGGAACAAAACAGAATCCTGGTTTCTGCAAACTGCAGCTGCTCTCTGTGTTTCTGCAGTCTTATGTGACTGGAGCTTCAACCCTGTAGGTCCAGATAAGGCTCAAATGATAAGCCTTTTAAAGGCTTAAAAGATGGATCAAGAGATCCATCTCTGATTACAGGAAGTTTGTTCTGTGAAGCTGGAGTTCTACTGAGTATGTAGCCAATACTTTTTATAGCTCTAACAACAAAATGTGCAGTATTATTTAAACCAAGTTGAGTAAATATCGGGTTGAATAAATCATGGGAAATTACTCCTCCCCTGCTCCAGTGGATGGCTCCATACTTCTTGTAGCAATACATGACTTTGTTTAGGATTCCTCATGACAACCCCTATTGACAGCCTTTTGTTTACCATTTGCTGTCAGTGCAGATAGTGTGCATTTCAGAAAATGTTACGTAATTAGCTGATTTGTTTGTGAAATCCATTCTATTTTTCTTGTCCTCATAAGCAAATCAAACAGTTGGAGAAAATTTATTTCAAGGCACACATTTAATTAAAGCAACTGAGGTTGTCATGGTTTCTTGACTTCATCATGAGTTGAGTTCACAGTAGAAAAGACTTTTAACTCCTCCAGGATTTTTTGGGAAGATTCAGTTGTGGAGGCAGGACTAAACAATGTGTTCACTAGCACAGTATATCCCAGTTCAACAGGATGTCCATTTGGAAAGGGGATTAACAAGAAATCCTTTTGCTCATTAGGATGGAGTTCAACCTCATGGAGGGGTGTAGTAACCTGATCCATTTCATCTGTGCTTCCACTGGATGAAAGATGATCCGATGTTTCCAATCTATGTTTAGTTTACCTGAGGAAGAGCAAAAACTTTTCAGATGATCACAGTTATATGTCATAATTGCTCATAATCCTGCTCTAAATTCAGCAGCACAAATACCTGTTTAAAAGCCATGAATTCCAAAGATACAGACACCGTGCCCAGTGTTCCACATCCTCAATGCGAAAACAGAACAGCAAGAACATTTTCAATGTTTTCTTTTTCAACAGGATTTGTTCAATTAAATATCTCTTGGTTGGTAAAACTGATCAAAACACTTTAAAAACATACTTATGCCTAAAATGGAAGAAAAGAACTTTCCAGACAATATTAGTGTAGATAAAATACAGAGCAGGTCTACTCCTTGTCACACCTCCCCAGAATTTAATGAGAGGTCTCAAGACCCTTTTCATCTGCCCATCACTTGCCTTCTTTGAAGCTTCTTGAAGTTTTCTGGGCCTCCTATTGCTTTGACTACAATGATATCTTATTATGTCCTCCTGCATACATGTCTCAGACAGGATATCCTTGATAAAATCATTTTCCATTGAAAAGAACATTAAACAAAATTTGAGAAATTTTGAGAATTTTATATGAAGCGTGAGAAAGGGGTTTTAGTAACTGTTATTAACTCCTATTTAAAGTATTAGAAAGTCTACAGCTATATTAAAAATCTATATGGTACAAATCTTAAAATTATCTTAAGGCATCATCTAAATATACAAATATACCAATATCAGTTCCATAAACAGCTGCATTAAGAGATGACTTTTATGATGCCAGTTAGTGAAAATTGAATATTGCCCCTGAACCCTTCCAATACATTTTCAATATGCAACTGTGAAGTCTCAGTGAAAATTAAATCCTCTAAAGTGGCCATAAACAGAAAGAGATGACTATGCACATAGGCACAAGAAGTGCTTGGCACTTCAACCAAGGCCATGCTGAAACAATGTTTTAAAGAGACATTTGCATCCATCTCCTAGGTCTTCATAAGGAGAATTCTTAGGTTTTTAGGCACAGAGGAGTAGAGGTGTTTTAATGTGGAACGTGGGGTGGGGGTTTTTTGGGGGGGGCTGTGTTTCTTTATGGATTTTTTTTTACTCTTTCCCTTCCCTCATCCAACTCTGTCCTCAGAAAGTTTGCAGTTCACCAAGGGAATCAGAGCACAGTCTTGGAAGACATTTGGAGCCAACTAACATTACACCCTGAACAGAAAGGCATACACCCAGTCCTACCTTATTCCTGTTGCAGTTTCAATGACTGCCCCCCAGAAACTGCCCTTAAGAGGTTGTCTGACCACCACCACTTGGCCTAATGGCTGTATTTTCTGTGCTTGTGTCTTTTTTCCCCCCATCACCCGTTTTCATCATAGCCTGGGATAAGTTTTAAGGCAAAACATTTTGAGGAAATCACATTTGCATTGGTTGTTCAGCTCCTCTGCTCTGATCTCTCCAGCACCTTGAGTTGTTTCTGTGCATGTGGGTATTCATGTTGACTTCACTCATCTTGGTGGCCTCTGGAAGAAAAATCCCTCTATAGAGAACACTAGGAATGAAAAGAGGAAAAAGATGCAGCTTTGTTCATGTTGAGATCTTGGATTTTCTGAGTATTATGTGTGCTCACAGAAGCGAATATTGCTTGAAGCTGGTCCTGTAAGAAGAACAATTGGAGCTTTGTTGAATGGGCAGGACAAGGCTGTCCCATTACACTGTCACTTCTACAAGCACAATAGCATAATTTCCTCAAATGCATGAGTGAGAAATAAGAACATTTCAATCCCAAGCAGGATAACATGACTTACTGGGCCATCCACAGTTTGATTACCAGAATAGAAATATTTCTGTTCAGTGATTGGAGAGAAGGAAAAACTTGTGCTATTCCCTGTAGTTTTCATCTCTTCATAAATTTTTCTTTCTTTCTGCCAAAGATGAGACAGAGGAGGCAGCTGATGTAAATACCCACTGCTCCTAAAGGCATTTCATAGCACAGGTTTTGGGTTTCTAATTCTTGGTAGGAGTCCAGAGTAGATATGTGCCACTGTCTCTAAACCTGACTCAAAACACAAATATTTTATGCACCTTAATGATGGTATGGGTGGAATTTACCTGTGCTTGTACCCAGTTCAATGTGATGATTCATGTAGGTGCTACTGTTGTGTGGAGGACATACAACCGTGAAACTGGAGTCCATTGTCTCACCCTGATTCTGACAACATGGATTACAAATCCAGTGCAAGGGGCTTTTTGTGCCCAAAACAAACATGTCCCTTCATGCTCTTGGGCAACCATGTGACTCACAAAGCAGTAACCATTTACTTCCACCCTGTTCCCTTGCTATATGTACTTCTGCAGTGCTCATGTATTCAAAACAAAGATACTTTTTTCCTAGTTGAGTTAAAATTAATCAACGCGCTGAAAATGTAAGACCAAGACAGTGTTTATTTTACTTGAAATGCACTAAAGCTACAGGTCAAGATCTTGTTCCAATGATTTATACACAGAAATATTATTTAATACATTGACATATATGAGTGAAGAATTGTATGGAAAAGGAGGCAGCTGAAACAACTTCAGATAATGGCAAAATCAGAATTACTCTCACCACATATACATCTGAACAGTTATTAAAGTGTAATACTTAGCATAAAGAACATTTTACAAAGTATACAAGTCTGTGTGAGAATGGCAGCTGGAGCTGCAACCCAGAACAAAAAAACCAACGAAACACAATCCATCTTTCTCCTCAAAAAGATGCCTTGTCCTCCAGAAAGGCCCCAAACTTCTCTACTTTTTATCAGTGTTTCAGTAATCAAAAAAAAGGAGATGGTTTCTCCAGCATCCTTAAAAGTTTGGGGGTTCTGCAGGAATCATTTGTGCCTCTCATTTAACAAGTTCTACATTTTTTCCTAGCCAGTGTTAGAGAAGAAAATGATTCAAGACTTGCTCTGTTAGCTGTTGCAGCAGTTTTGGGTCTTACTTTTCTTATAAATACAAATCTAAAACAAGAAATTGATTATTCCATTGTACAACATTCTCATATACCTGGGCTTCATCATATGACCAGTTTATAAGAGGACATTCCTGGTTTGTAGTTCATTATAACATCTACAAAAGAGAGGTGATAAATCCATGGTCAGGCCTACTCTGGGATGAAAAAATTTGTTTTAAGGCATATCACCTGTTCTCAAGCTCTTTGTGTATCTTTTGTGATGCCAGCAGCCATTGGGCACTGGCAGAAGACACCTGGCGTTTCCACACCAGCTCTACACCACCTGAGTCTTCTTTGTTTTCTGACACCTTTCTTCACCTTTTTCCTCTTCCAAGGAGAGACAAGGCAGAAGTGACAGCTCATTCCCTGGCAGTAGGTTTGTCTGGGTGAGACATCAGGTACATTTTTGCACTTACCTTTCATGATCACTGTTTTACACAGAAACTAAAGAGCCCAACAGTTTTCTTGCTCATATTATATCTACTACAACTTTCTCCTACTCACTGTAGATACTTCTTTTCTCATGGGGATTGTATTTCATCAATGCCTAAGCTTATCCTCTCTGTTCATGAGAGTATTTGCATTAATTTGGCATTCATACAGGGCCTGGAGTTTGAAACCTCTAGAAAAAACATGTCAGAAGTTTTTACTCTGTTATTGGGGCTAAACTTGGTACTGGAATAAATGGCAGTGCGAGCAGACAGTGCTGCAAAGCTAGAAAGGGTTCTGAGTGTATTTTGCAGAAGAAAAACTTGTCTTTTTGATAATAAAGCAATTTGCAATACACAAAAAAGCCATGTGTGTGAATGCTGTTCTGATATCCAGCAAGGGATCCATGATCCATTCAGTGGCCATAGAAAAGGAGAAGAGGAACAGCTCCATGCCATCTACTCAAGTGTTTTTTCTGAATATTAGTATGAAGTGAGAGTATATATCTCCCTGTGGAGCTACAGGAAACTTCTACTGAGTTTTGGTTTGCTTCTGGGCAAAGAATGAAAGTGAGCAGGAGGATGTACCTTTTGACGCTGATCTGAGAGAATGAAATACATGGTTCAGATCTGGGTAAGACAAGAATAGACTGTGAGTATTAAACTACCTGTGCGCTTCCATTAGCAAAAATACAAAAGAATTCATAGGAGATGTTTGATTGATGAAATATTTTAACCAAAATCTTTCATGATAACTGACCCACAATTAAGGAAGTTGTACAAGACAAAAAATAATAGTACCATCCACATTTTCAAAGTGTGTTTCCAGTATTCACTCAGCAAATCCCCAACCTCCAAGCTTAAGTGCAAAAGTCTGTATTCAGTTGTCTTCTTGTAGCAATGGGCATGTCAGACAGATTACTTAGTTTTAATCCATGTAAAAATATTGCAAAGAATATTACTGCAAACCCATGTCTACTGATTACATTAATATCCAACTTTGTAAGGGAAATCTACAACTTTGTCTGACGAGGCTAATGCCACCTTTAAGGACACAACCTGTCTATAGTTCCCAGATTTTTCTGCAAAGCAGAGGCCTTATGTGGTCTTCTTCCTTGTACAACCAGCTGCCTGGTTGGTTTGAGTAGTGTGTGTACATATGGGAAGGTGGGTGAACTGAAATCAATACAAAATATAGTGTGGTATAAACACACTACCTTTAACTGGATGACTTTATCTCTTCTATTCATAAACAATGCAATAAAAAGATATCAATTCATCAATAGAACATATTTTATAGCAGCTTTTTTGTTTGTTTATTTGTTTTGTTTCCAGTTTTCACTATTCCTAAATTCCTAACTTGTTATCCATTTGAAAGCAAATATTTTCTTCATACTAGTTCTTTTACACAAAAGATTTGGGCCCGAGTATCACTCAGCCAGATTTCATCACTATTGTTGTCAGAATACCAGGCCTCAATTTTAACAATAATAAACACACAAAGGTCCTAGTAAGTAGTAAACAAATCACACAGACAGAAATCTCAAGCTAGTGCTTGTTTTCTCAGTAAAAGTAGTGGCTGGAAAAACAAAATTCCTACCTATCTTGTATCTTTCAGAATGAATTTCAATGTTTGAGAGAGAAGTTATAAATCTAAAGTATTTTTGGCCAATGTATAGTATAATTAACTTGTGATATTAATAGGACTACTCATGAAGCTGCATTTTGGATACTTTTCTGGCACTTTTGAAGTTTCTTACACAGGATTTTCTTTAGTGCAGGAGATATTAGTCACACCTTTCATCTAATTTGTTAGCTTCTCTGCCTCAGGGCAGCATGTGAGGAGGAAAAACAGTGATCTGAATAAAGCACAGGTATTTTCAAGATGGACTACCAATGTGGGTTCCTGTATCTACCAGAGACAGTCTCTATTGCAGTTTATTGATCAGTCAGCAATATGCACTACAAGGCAAAAGGACCCAGGCAACCCCTGCAGCCTCCCATAACGTTATCAACAGCTCTGACTGGAGACACAAGTCCCTTTTTAAAAGCATTTCTGTTTGTAGGTCTGCTGCTTCCTGAATGAACATCAGCTTAAATTATCATGTACTACAGGTCTCTAGGAATTTAAAAGGCCTAACATAGGAAAAGCACCTGAAATAAAAGAATTAGGCCCTCATCTCACAAAGCCTTCCTCTCTGCTCTCCAGTTAGTATCATTTGCAGCACCCAGAAGACCAAAGCAATCCAAACAGCTTTATGAAAGATAGGAAAATTAATACAAGTTGTAGCTTTTATGATGAATAATTTGGTGTCTGGATGCACAAGAGAGCTGGCCAGCTTTTTAATCTCAGAACTGCCCAGGAATCTTGCAGCCTGCCAGAATTCAACAGAAACGCTCAGTCTGGAGAGGGAGAAACACAAGCCTGCACTCTTGTGGGTGGGATGGTGTTACCTGTGGCTAAACCAGCACACATTTGTCACACAGCAGGGTGGAAGCAGCATCTCCTCTCATAAGGAAAAGCTCCAAATCTGTGCATATCAAAAACCCATCTTGAAAATGAATTAGCAAAGAAGGAAGTTCCCAGGCTTCATGCACCATTTTGGCTTCTGTACCTAAGTAATTTACAACTGAGAGTTAGAAACCCAAAGGGGCTTACCCAAACTTGCATTTCCCCAGGGAGATACCTCACCACCACTGTAACTCTCTTCAGGATTCAGGGAGTTTTTTCAGAGGTCAAAGTTGTGCACTTTATTCCCATAAATTCTGCTGTTCATCTGTGGAGTCAAGAATACCTGATGTGGTTTATAATGTTAATCTATTTCCTTCACCTGATATTGTTAAAATAAAGATGCATTTCCCTGTCAGCATTTTCATTCCCTATCAGCATTTTCATTCTTCACAAAAGATATTGCTGCAGTCTCAAGTAATGCACAGGTTTAGGAGTAAAATTAAAAAAAAAACCATCCTGAACACATGAAAACAGAGACAGGGAGACTGGATTTCATATTTAATTTAAAATCCTGAAGCACCTTTACAGTGTGAATGAAACAAAATCCCTCAATAAAGGTAATGTCTTGGGGGCTGCGACATGTCTTCTTGCTGCAATTGATTTAACCAGTTGAGTGGAGATTTTATAAAAGGCGAAAGGAAGGAAAGAAAGAGGACAACCCCCTCCTCTGACTTTTAACTGTGATATTTCACGGGGCAGCAGGTGAAGCCAACATGTCTTACATGTGTCTACAGCTAATGCAAGCTGGGAATATTGGCCTGCTGGCTCTTTATTTTTCTCCCTCAAAGTGAGTGCTCTTAAAAAAAGCCTACAGATGACAGGAAAGATCTGCTGAAGGTTCCTCAGTTCATTTATTACTTTATCCATTCTTTCCAAATCATCAAAATAGGGAAACACTTGCATAAAATCAACATAAAATACCTTAGCATGGCTTAGGCTCTATGTTAACTGGCTCAATATGACAGTGGACAGGTAACTATGGACATTATTTGTGTCTTTTGTGATCCATTTGACCAGTTCCATAGAGGTAGTATCTTTGCCAGTACTGTATTGATTCATTTATGTAATTTATAAATTGGACTAAATTGAACACTAATCATCTTACTGGCCTTCATGCTAATGGCTAATCTGTCACTTCAGCCTCCCTTGTACAGACTGATGATAGAAAGAAATCTGGCAATTTAACATTGCCAAAATTTAAAGGCAAAATTAAAACCAAAGAAATCATGTGTTAGGAAACTTGACTCACATGATATATGCAATTCATTTTTAACTGCAGCCTTCTCTTTTATCTTTTTCACTTTGAGGCCAGTGGGGGTGAAGTGCAAAAATATGTGTGTTCAGCAAACAACTGAGGCAGAAAAGAGAGATGTATAGGTGGTGTTTTGGTAGTGAGTGAACTGCAGGGATGGCTTCTGTGAGAAAAGACCATGGAAGGCCCCTGTGACAGACAGCTCCAGAAAGAACCGGCTGGGGAAAGCTGAGCCCGTGGATATCACTGGTATCAACTCTGTCATAGCAGTTATGAAAACAGGTAAAAAACACTGCACAGTGGTCATGAGACGAAGGAAAGAGAAATATATGAGAAAAACAGCCCTGCAGACACCAAGGTCAAGGAGGAAGGAGAGGCGGGATGTGCTCCAGATACTGGAGCTGAGGTTCCCTGCAGCCCAGGGGGGAGCAAGGGGACACAGAGATCCACCTGCACCTGGAACAGGTGGATGCTGTCTGAAGGAAGCTGCAGCTCCTGCACACTGGAACAGTTCTTATAGATCTGCAGGCTGTGGGAAGGACCCACATGGAAGAAGTTAATGAAGGACTGTCTCCCGTGGGAGAGACTTCGTGCTGAAATGTGGGGTTGGCATGGGAAGGATGGTGTTGAAGAGAGAGTGTCATGAACAGACCAAAACCTCCATTACTCTGTGCCTCTTGTCAAGGAAGAGGTGGTGGAGTCAGGAATGAAGTTAAGCCTAGAAAGAAGGGAGAAGGGGGGCTGGGAAGGGGGGGAAGGTGGGGGGGAAGGTGTTTTATCCTCCTCTGTTATTGACTGGCAATAAATTAAATTAATCTTTCCTGAGTGGAACCTGTTTTGCTTGTGTTAGTAATTGGGGAGTAATGTCCTTGTCCTTATTTTGACGTGTGAGCTTTTAATCTTATTTTGTTCCCCTATCTTTCTAAGGAGGGGAAGCAAGAGCATGGCTTGGTGGTCACCTGACCACAAGCCAAGGTGAAAACCAACAAAACAGGCAGCAGAGAAAGAAACAGAGACAGATATGTTAAAGAATCATTCCAAAACATGTGTGTGTTTATGACCTTGGATAAGAAATTTTGCAGCTGGCTACACTTGGGAATCAAGGAATGCAGTTGCTCCACCGCTGGTATAGAACCCTCATCTGCTAGCCTCAGTTTCAGGATATTCTCTGTTGAAAATGGCATTTTCTTCTTTTTCCTTGTTTCTTTCTTCAATTAATTGAAAGTATAGCACATTTTCCTAACACCTAGGGGCATTAGGAAAGACAGGAACTCTATCTGACTTGCCATGCACTGTAAATAGCACAGAGAAAACCACTGCCTTAAGTGAATTTATGGTCTGAACTGTTCTCAAACAACTGTGTCTGTGTGAAATAAATGCTGTCTGTGTCATTGATTGAAAGATGTGCACTGAAGTGTCAATGTCAGGAAATACCTTTTTAGGAAGAAAGAAAAGGATGTCAATGTAAAGGGAAGGGGACTGTGAACTTGGTTAAGTTCACCATTAGCAGTTTTGAGAGATTTCCAAACCTTGATCTGTGCAAGTTTTATCCATCTCTGAATCAGCTTATTACAGATCAATTTGGTGTCCAAGGCTTTATCTGTTTGTTTAATGCTCAACAAGATTAATTGTGAGATTTCAGGGCAATTATTAGAAGCTGCCAGGTTGATCAATGACTTTCAATCTTAAATAAAAACAGCAATGACCACGATAAAAATGAATAGTGCAGAAGCATAGGAGGCAACCGCAGCAACTAGAAATGGGGAAGGAATTACAAACGTCGAATGCTACAGTGACATCAAGTGGTGAAATGCTGCAATTTCAAAGTTAGGGACATCTGACACTTCTTGTGTCCTTTATTTTGCCTTTTCTCCCTTTCCCGTGGTCAATGACAGTACCAGTGGACTTCTCATCTTTGACTGCAGGAAGTCAGATCTTGCAGCTGATGATTTTCCTGCACTCCACGGTAAGACTTTCCACACCACTGTGAGCCTGCAGTTAGTGCAGTGCTCTCAGGGTGCAGAGCTGATCTCACCTGACCCTTGATTTCTGTAGAGTGAAAGCAGACATGAAGAAAGGAAATGCAAACAGGTGACTGCTCCCTGTTAAGGTTGCTGATGGGATGCAGTGATGCACTTGGTCTTAAAGTTTTAAATGGTGCTGCTCATCACGTCACTATGCCATGTGTAGCACACTTAGACAAAGCTGAGCTTCGGTTTTAGAGTCCTACAGCACCTCTGTGGAGTTGAGAGAAAATATATATGAGACCCTCAGGTGTTTAAAGTGATATGTTCAATAATTGTTTTGGTTTTGTTGGGGAATTTTTGTGTGTTTTTGTTTGTTTGGTTTGGTTTTTTGTTGTTGTTTGGTTTTGTTTTTTGTTGTTTGGTTTTGGTTTTGGTTTTGGTTTGTTTTTTTTTTTTTTTGTAAAGTGTAAGAAATTAACAATACAAAGATTCAAGGTTGTAAAAGTGTGATTCCTAAAATGACAAATCCTTTTTCTAAAGGTGCAGGTTTTGGAACTGGTTCTGAAGGGCTGGTTAGAGACTCTTCCTTTCAAACTGCATGTCAGAGCAAAGACACGCTGCTTCCATACTGGGAAGGAAGGAAAAAGCAGCTCTGCATGTTCCTGAAGATCCTATCAGAAAACAGACATGTCTTGACCCATAAGCTGAAATGTCATATTTTTTCCAAATTGGTTAGTTAGCTTTACTTCTATAGCTAAAATGGGGGGGGGGAGAAGGGAGGGAAAGGTCCTTTCTATGTTGACTGCCACTGATTTTGCTGTGACTGAATGTGGGTATAGCCATTTTTTTATTAAATGGAATGAAAAAAGAGGAAAATGGAAAAAAAAGAGATCTAGAATCATTTAGGCTGTGAGACCATTCTGCATCTTTCTTTTAGTCATGCTGTAACACATAGAAGCAGCAGATGTGTGATGACTTCCAAACACAGAACCATGGTTTATCATTTAGTGAGAATTCCACTTGTCAAGTGCATCTGAATTCCAGAAACTTGAGTTAATCAGGTACATCCATTGCCTAATTACAGAAGATATGAAAGGGATTCTTACCAAAACCTGACAACAAATGCATATGCGTAGATAAATGTCAATATGTGCATATACAAATATAGACAGGCACACAGCCCCACCAAGTCCACAGAAAGCTTGCTGTTCAAGAAATCACACACAGAGCTGGCTAGGACTCTCCTGCCCCACAGCCAAACCCCTTATGCTCTTGCCCACAGAGACCCCCACACCTGCTGGATCCCAGCCTCTTCCCCAGCCCAGTGTCCCATCCATCATGGTCCTTGCTAGCTCTTGCACACTCACTTGCATACCCACACCCTCTGTGGTCACTGCATCTTGGGCATGGGGCTCTCACACACCCTCTGACCCCAAGTGCTGCAGTCAGACCCCACAGGTGTGCACACACATTCAGGTGGGAGAGGCTGAGCTGGCTGGATGCAGGGCATGGCTTACAAATGCACCCAGGAGCCAACTACTACCAGCTCTTTTTGCCTCCTCACCCCTCATTTTACCACTCTTGTTCCTTCCCAGATCCCCTCAGCCCTTTGGCTGCTGGTGATGAGTTTCACACTGGGAGTCAGCTGGGGCAGTCCTGGGTAAGGTGGGTCAGTCCTCAGGAACCTTTGATTTGTGTTTCTGCCTGCCATCCTGCCCCTGGACTTTCTGGGGGCTCTGCTGTAGACCTTCAATTGCCTGGTGGTCCTGGGATTAGCCTGGAAGGAGCCAGGACAGGATACCATTTGGAGTCCCCCTTCTGCCCCTCTATGCTCCTTGTTGGTTTTGCAATCCAGCTTTATCACATAAGATAACAGAAGGTCTTGCAGACAGTAGGAAAACATCCTTAGGTTGCAGACACCAGCTGCTCTCACCAGTTCAAAGAAGTTCTGACATATTTTTTTCCCCTTCCCCACCTCCCTTCTATTTCTCCTGCTTCGTGGGCACCCTGTCCAACAATTCACAGGAAATTTAAAAAAGGAGAGAGGGGTCAATATGGAAAGAACAAAATGCTCATGGGAGTAAAGTCTTTTACACATATCCATCCATCCATCCATCCATCCATCCATCCATCCATCCATCCATCCATCCATCCTCTAGTGACTTGAGTACACTGGTGAAATAACTTCCAAAGAAACCAGACCAACCCAGCACCTGGTGATGGCAGACTGGTGTTGGCACAGCCTTTTTACCACAGCATAAGACTGTCTTGAAAGCAGTCAGCAGCCTTTACCTTATAAGAAGATACATTTTATTAACATCATTCATTATGTTGTCACCAAAACAACCCCAACAAACCATACCTAAAAAGCAAAAACCCCTTGTTCTCTGTTAAAAGTGAAATCCTGCCACCTCACAAACAGTTAATATGTGATGATCATTCAGAATTTAACAGGATTCAACCCTAAGCCTGTTGAAGATGCACAGTGACCAGCTTGTAACATTGTGCCCCAAAAAAATGACTTTTACATGCAGATTCAATATATATACAGTTCCCTGACATATGTCAATACATGTTTTTCTTCAGCCTGTGAATCACAGTGAACTGTGGCCTTGGCTTTTTTCCTGTTGTTGCCAACAACAATCAAACAGACTAAACAATGTACCTCCTCAGTTCATGACTTCAAGAGAGAAACATTTACAAAAGCAAGTGAACATAACTAGTTCCCTATACTCTAACTTCAGTCTCTCCATTTTACTTGATAATTATGAAGATTTTATGAGATTATTCCAGACTCTGGTGTAAAAAGCATATTACTTCTTTTTTTTTTTTTTTGCACCTTCTGGGGCTATAACAGATTTGAATTTCTGTTTTAAAAATGCAGTAATTAGCATGAGACTTGCAGGCTGCTTCACAAGCCTCTTAACAGAATATATGTAGAGGAAACATTTATTCTGCTCTTCAGGTCATCCTGGTTTTCTTAGGCACTTTAACACGACTGAACAGCAGGATCCATTGCTAGTAAAGGTCAAAATGTTGCTTTGCCTAAAAGGAAACCTTGTCCATCTTTAAAACCGTTGTAGGAAAAAAAAATGTATAAGGAGCAGAAGGCAGGCCACTGCTCTCCCAGCAGAGAGAAACTGGATGAAGCAGGAGTCAGGAGTCAGGACACATGTGAAAACAAGCAGCACTGAACACAGCTCATTCTATTAAATTAGGTGGAGGCAAGGTCCCCTTGTCACAGTCTGTGTGAGCCATGGGGGCCATCAACCTGTAGCTGTGGGAGATTCATCAAAGAAAAAAGCGAAGCAGAAAAGGCAGGTCAGGTATGATGTGTTAAAAAGTTAGCAAATTGCATGAGATGGTGGCAGGAACTTTTTTTGGTGCAAAGTGTGTGGGGATTTGGGCTCCTTTTGGTTTAGGGTAAAAGTCTCCAAAATCCTGCAGAATAGTTCTGAGGAACATAGCTCTAAAAAGTTACCCAAACCACATTTCACATACTAGGAAATCCTCAGTGTTTCACATTCTAGGAGAGGGAACGCTCTCTGCTTTCTAACAGGTTCGCAGTGGGCTCTGTTGGGGGTGTCTCGGATGCCGCCGGGTACGGGACAAAAGGGGTCACAGTTCCATTGGGAGCGCAACAGCATCACCCTGTGGTTTGGCAGAGCATAGTATTCCTTCACAGGAGCACTCCGTTTTTCCTCAGAATACTTGTGAAATTGTGCTGTTTACACACAGGGTTTGTTTTGTTGTGAGGCAAAGAGCCGTGTTTTGCATGAGCAGGTGTGTGCAGGTGGCTGCTGGGGTGGCCTTACACGGCCACACCACCTCTGCAAAGTTCAGAAATCCTACAAGCCCTGCTGACTTGTTGGACAAGCTTAATGCATTCATGGCAATGTTAGTCTGCTAATGGTAATCACATTCCCAGTAGAAAACGTATCCCAGTCATGAACATTCTCAGTGTTTTACAGCAAACTATGTGTTACGTATTTCACTTTTCCCAGCTCAGTTTTGTCAATATGTGGAAGACAAACCTGAAGGGACAAATCTTTTGATATCTTTCTGTTGTGGAGAGAGTGAAAGTTGTTTTCTATTTCTGTGAAAATGGTCAGAATTTTGTTTTGCACACTGATGGGAAGAAACCTGTTCCCTGGCTTGCTGCACAGCAGAGTTAGAGGATTCTCTTCAACTTAGTCTGCATGGATATGGACTAGAGGGATTTTGTAGCAATGACTCCACAGAGCTGCTGAGTTCAATAATGTCAGTAATTATCCCAACCTGTAGCTTGATTCAATTTCTGAGTGCAGAAATTGAGGTGAGAAGCAGCTTAGTTATTTGATTGTATAGGAAACTTCATTGTTCGTTTTTTTTAAAGTAATTCACTTTCTAGACAAAAGAAAATCCTTTTCAGAGTAGCAGAAATTAAGATTATTTAGTCTGTGAGGCTGTTTCTAAAACCTGTCTGATTTCATGTGAAGTTCTAGCAATTAAAATTACAAAAAATAGAACTTCTACCCCATGTATCATTTTCACAAATTCACTTTGAGCTGGGAAAGAGAAGAGATTGGTGGAATGTACATTTTAGGGAAAGATTTCCAGTGGGGAAATGGCTCTGATTTTAGTATTCCACAGAAGATCATGCTCACAGTGATTCTGGAGCCAACACACGTTACCTGGTGGTGAGCAGAGACTGTGTCTGAGGTTGGGAGAACAGTTCCAGTGACATGTGCGAACGTGTCAGACTTTGATAACCTGTTCTGATGCAGTCTCCATCCCCCTGCTGAGCCCTCTGCTGCTATACCTAGAAAAAGTATCCCTTACTGCCTTACTAACTGAAGCACTGGGATTTTTAGCATGCTTAATTCAGAGAATCCCATTTTGGTTAAACTGTGTATGTACGTACAGGTTTATGTCCATCTGTAAAATGAAATGTAGTAACTAACCATAGTACTCAGAATATTTGTTAAAAGAGAACTTCTTGATAATTTGTAGACAAAACCAGAATAGTTACAGGTGAAGAAACGCAGCAGTGAAAAACAAAACAAAATAACCCAAACCCTACCAACCAACCAAAACACAAAACCCCACAAACAAATCAACCAAACCCCAACCTCATTTGTGCTTTAAAACATTACAGAGCTTAGAGATGTTTGAGGAAGGGAAACTGTGACTAATTTAGAGCTGAAAAGCAACCTGTTCTCAGCACCTTAATTGGAAACCAGGTGCCAAAGCCAAGGCCTTTTTGAGGAATTCTGTATCTTGTCACTGAAATTGGAGATGCTGTGTTGACACCCCATTGTGTTTTGGAACCCAGAGGCTGTGGTGGTGTTGCCTCAGGTGACAATCTTAGTGAAAAGGCAAAGAGGAAGGGAATAGGTCGATTTGTTTAAATTGGCCTTTTTGCCAACAAAACAATGGAATGCAATTTGCTAAAGCAAGGCAAAGGTTCAGAACCTGACCATCCATTAATAACAGGTCCGTAGCAGTAACCACAGGTATTGTGCATGGGTAGAAATAATAACCATTCTGTGATATGAAACTAATTATGATGGGGTCCAGTTTCTTGTGATGTTTGGGAGGAGTGTAGGAAAACAAACCTGAGAAGTTTAGCAGAGATGGATTTTCTATATCCACTTGTATTATTCTGAAAACCTTGTTTTCCACTTCAGTGAGCTAGACGAATCTCTAAGGCTCCTGTCAGGAACTTGTCAGTCATTTATAGTGGATAATCTTTGTTTTCGCCTTTTCAATAATTGTAAACATATTTAATTGGTAAAAAAAATCAGAAAAAGGGGTTCAGTGTGAGAGAGCAGATAAAGTGACATGGGATACCTTTCCTGCACAGCCCAATCTGCTGTGTCTGTGGCAACAGGAGTTTTGGTACTTTTTTGGTATATTTCAAGATTCTCTGTGGCAATCAAATAACATCAGTTAGTTGAACTGTTGTCTCCTTGGACTGTCTGGTGATTTTTACTTTGAGCATGAGTTCCATGGCAGCAACACAGGCAACACTGAATTAATACCAAGTGATTTGATTTTTCTTGAACTGGAGAAGGCCTGTACCATTGATTTGACATTTTGTTAGTTTTTTGTTGTTTTGTTTTAAGAAAGCTCTTTTGTGTTCTAAACAGCTTTGTTTGGAACAACGTTGTTGGATCAAGAGTTTTCTGTAACAAGCTACTCTGCACCATATGAGCTTTTTTTGTGTGTAACTTCTTATTCTTAAAGAGAATATGGACTATTGGGGGTTTGTAAGAGGGTTTTTTTTTGTGTATATATTGTTCCCCATCTTTGTGGCAGGTTTCCATATTTGTTTTGTCCAGAAAATATGGAAAAATTCATGTCACAATTAGAGTCTTGTAAGTTTTCTTTGACTACTGCTCTTCCAGTGCTTAGCCCTGCATTGTTTCTTCCATTCTTCTAAGGTCTAATTTTCCAAGTTTCATCTTTCTGTTTCAGGTTGGACCAGCCAAACTCAGCATCCTCAAGTTCTATGTCTTTTTGACTAATGTTTGTTAAGCTGGACTAGTTTTCAGTTTAGAAAAATTTCTTCTCTCTTGTCAATGTGGCTGCCTCAGGATGGCTTTCTGTAATGAGTCAGGGTGCTGTCAGTGTACTGTGTTCTGAGAGCCAAAGGATGATAAGAGGGATAAAAGGATAGCAGCATTTTTAATGGTAGCTAAAACATCTGTTTAGGATTTTTCCAGACCATGAGAACCTTACAAGTTTTACAATAAAAACTTATTTTTAATTTTTACAATAGTCATGTTACTTAAAACTTGTGAAAATCCACAAGAAGGAATCTTCCAGCTAAGTCTCTGAGACTATTTTTTGGATAAGAAAAGAATTTATGCCTACTTCAAGCATCTGTTCTGTCTCTTAACTGAATCTGAGAATAATTTTTCTCTCACATGCAAACACTGCTTTTCACTTCTTGCAATGATCTGTTGATTGAGGCTATTACTCCAGGCAGCTTCTGCCAGCTGAGGTTTTGAAATTCAATGATCTTCTATGATTTCATAGAATGCAAACCTTTCCATGAAAGGTAACACAGTTGAAGCATTGGTGGTTTTGTTACTAGAGCTTGAGGGAACAGGAGCATCTTATCCTGAGTTTTCTTCGTCTAGGCATCCAAGTGTCCATAGCACAACCAAGACAGGTAGTGAAGATCAAGCTTTTTCTGAGATGGACACGAGTATCCTGAGTTCCCTTGAGGGAATTCTGTGGGGTGCTGCCTTGTCTGCTTCCTGTGCCCTTTTCCTTCTTTGCAACATACAAGGATCAGGAACCTTGGGGAATGTCATTCACAGTGCTGATTGTTTTCACTAGACCCCTGGAGAGAGAGTATGAGAGCCTTTGATCTCTTTACCTTTCAAGCCTATCTATAGTCCTTGGACTGCAGACAGTGTCAGCATTTTGGCTTTTGTTTCTAAGCCACAGTTTGGTATCTTAATATCTTTGCTCTTTCTCTAGAGGAGTCACTTGAGTTTGTCTCTAAGCCTTTGTGTGATGAGTCTGCGAGACTTCTTTGTTCCCAAAGGACTTGTTTCTTGACATTCCCAGAACTGAAATGAACTGGGCCATCGTTTTCTGGTTTTTCCTTTTGTTTTTTTCCAAATATAGGTGGGACATTTGCTTTTCTTGATTTGCGAGGGACCTGTATCAGTTTATGTCACCTTTCCCACTGATAATGAGCAATGTGGCATTGGCCAGCTGTGTCAGAACCTTTGAGTGTAGGGGAGCTGGCCCCTCCAGTTTCTATGGGCAGAGTTCTTAGAGTTATCCCAGACTCAATCCTCACCTATTGCTAGAGGGTTTTCTCCTTTTTTGCCTATTTCCCTGATCTGAGATGCTTAAGGAGACCTTGTGGAAGAAGACTAGAGGAAAAAAGACATTGAGTTTGATGACATTGTCTCTGCCTGCTGTTGAGAAATTGGCTGCTTTGTGTAGGAGCTGGTCCATGTTTGCTGTTTCTTGGATGCAATTTAGAGGCCATATCCAAAGAATCAATTGAATTCATGACTGGAAATCTGCCACAAGGCTCTGTGACTGAGCAGAGCAGAACCACGTCAAGAAAAGTCTTTCTTAGAGGGAGTCTGTGTTTCTTCCTTTAATGAGAAAAGGCAAGCAACTTCAAAAGCCACACAATGTGCTAATGTGACATGTGCCGTACCCACTGGTTATCTTTTAAAAGTATACAGTATACCTGACAGAAGGAATTTTGATAAAAATGTTTGAATGTGGAAACTTTCCATATTCCAAAGAGAACATTTCCCATCAAGCAAGCAAGTGAAGCAGATGACTGAGGAAAAGAAGGATATCTCTGACCTCTCTGGGAGACAAGGCATTGCCAGAGGCGGATCCAGAGTGTTACTGGAGGAAGATTCAATGGTAAGGCAAAAGGCCTGTGGCACTCACTGTTTAGGCTTTTTAAAATATACTGTGAAAATAATCTGCATTTGCTGTTCTGAGCTGTGGAAGAACCCTGCCACTGGATTTTTATAAATAATTTCCATTAGATATATGTTTGCTTTTATTAATACTGTTGCTCTTGCACACATTTTATAAGTTTTGTTTGGCTTTCCTTTGAAGCTGAGTGACATGAATAGAGGATGTCTGCTGCGGATGGGGCATTACTCAAGAACAGATACTGTGTTTAAATTAGGAAGTTCTTAATTCACAGTAACTTGAAAGCACACACAGCTCAATGGCTTCCTGAAGCATTTTTGGGCATACCCTGCTAAACATTTTGACCTCATGCAACTGAAAAAGGCATTCCTTTCTTGTTGATCAGAAGACATTTTCTCCTTAGAACAAAACATCTGCATTGTAACAAAGTGATGTTAAAGCCAGCTTTAAGTCTTTGAGGCACTGTAATCCAGCCTGAACCACTGCAGGAAAAAATGCTTGTGGTGCCTAAACTTCCTTGGATGTCTCAGATGTGTGTTTCAGGCTGTTGTCTAGACATACAGACACTGTGAAAGCAAATGGAACTATGGGAAGGCCTACCATGACTTTGTTTTCCAATGCCTGTTTGTACAGGTCCTCAGTCAATAATGTTTGTGCCGGAGAATTCACAAAACTTTAGGGTGCAATGGTCCAAATCTACTACGCAGTCAGTTTGTTTCCACTTTGGTTAATAGGCAAAGGCATAAACTGAAGGTCATTATTTGGGCTGACAAGTCACTCTGCTTTCTGCTTTCAGAGTGTCCCGGAGGCAGCGTCGGAGAAAGAACTGCTCAAGTTCGAAGAATTGAAGCCTTGCTGAGAGAATCTGCTCAGCTTCACCCTGCAGCCCAAACACCCAGATACCCAACACCTGACCTTCATGGAAGTTACGGTAAGTCATTTTTCAAGCAAGTTTTGCCATTTGGATGTGGCTTTCTAGCCAGCATCTCCCTTCATGCTGCATAGTTTCTGTAGGCAAATCCAATAGTACAGAATTATAAACATAATGGAGCAGTAAAACCAGTGTCAGCAGAAACCTTCTGAAACTTCTCTCAGAAGAGAGAGGCACTCAGTCCATCAGGGTCATGTGAAGTGCCAAGAGAGTCTGTCATGGGCCGGAGCTGTAACACATTCCCCATGTTAGGACATGACTGGGGGATTTCTTCCCAGATGTTCCAGAAGCAGCCTTGGATGCAGACTGGATGAAAATTCTGCTTGGCTTCTTCACTCCCTCTTCTAGGCCTTTGTACCAAAAAGTTTTTTGATCCTCAGCATCTAGGTATGGGAACTTTGAGCTGGTCAGGCTAATGTAGTGTATTTGGAAATCACAGTAAACTGATTTCAATGTCGCCTATAAAGCCAAAGGTCCGGTTAATAGAATCCAGGTGACAGACTGACATTTGAAGAGCAGTAAATGTGTGATTTCAATTCATGGCAAAATAAATCTAAAAATAAATGAGTACCTTCTGTGGTTAGCAGGGCAAATGTTTCCTAATAACAGTGATAGGGAGACTGTAGAATAAGCTTATTCATTTGATTAAAAAACACAGCACAGAAATTATAATGATGAGGGTTAAAAGTTCTCTGTAAGTATTTGTAGCACTTGCCATAAAGTTGTCTAACAATTCCTAGTGCAGAAGGCCTGAGCGAATGTCCTTGGCTTCTCTTTCTTCGAGATTAATGGCTATAGTCAGGTGCCATATATTTTAAAAAAGTGCTTTCAACAAGAAGCACTTGTGCATGCAAGTATTTCATATACCTATCTTTTGTGGAAGGTATTTAACAGTAAATGTAGATTCTCTTTTCATTTGTTTTTTCTTCTTTATTTTGTTTCAGAGGCAAGAGAGAGTACACCTCCAAGTAGCTCCGAGCGACATACTGACACTGACCAGAGTGATAAGCCGGAGTTTTGGCTGTTGCCAGCAGAAGGTGAAAGGTCCTCCAGTGTGAAACGAAAAAGAAACAATACTCGGTCTCCAACCCACATGTCTTCCCAGGTGACACCAGACCGAGCTGGTACCGGGTCTGCAATCCACTTGGCCTCCAGTGTGACATCAGACCGAGTTGGTACTGGACCTTCAATGGACAAATCCTCTGGCATGACACAGAACAGAACCTCTCCTGTGACTCCAACTTAAGCAAATTAATTGATAATTAATTAATCCTCAAAAGGAATTAATTTATACATAAATAATTAATCTATAGCTACTTAGGATAGAGTTAATATATAATTAAATTAATCTACATTTTTCAATATATAATTAATTAATATAATCTATATTTACATACGATCTAATTAATTAATCCATAACTGGGAAACAAACAAGAGGAGCTGGAAGCCATAGTGCAGCAGGAAAACTATGACATAGTTGCTGTCACAGAAACGTGGTGGGATGAATCACATGACTGGAGTGCTGCTATGGGGGGCTACAAGCTCTTCAGAAAAGACAGGCAGGGAAGGAGAGGTGGAGGGGTGGCTTTATATGTTAGAGAGTCTCTTGACTCTGTTGAAGTTGAGGTCAGCAGTGACAAGGTTGAGTGCCTGTGGGCCAGAATCAGGGGCAAGGCCAACAAGGCTGACACCCTTGTGGGTGTCTGTTACAGACCACCCAACCAGGATGATGAAGGGGATGAATTATTCTACAAGCAGCTGGCAGATGTCTCAAAATCTCCAGCCCTTGTTCTTGTGGGTGACTTTAACCTGCCAGATATCTGCTGGGAGCTTCATACTGCAGAGAAGAGGCAGTCAAGGAGGTTCCTGGAGTGTATAGAGGACAATTTCCTTCATCAACTGGTAAATGAGCCTACCAGGGGAAAGGCCCTGCTAGACCTACTATTTACAAACAGAGAGGGGCTGGTAGATGATGTAGTGGTTGGAGGCCGCCTGGGGCATAGTGACCATGAAATAATAGAATTTTCAGTCCTCAGGGATGTAAGGAGAGTCACCATTAAAACCTCTACCTTGGACTTTCGGAGAGCAGATTTTGGCCTATTCAAAGAACTGATTCAGAGCATACCCTGGGAAACAACCCTTAAAGGTAAGGGGGTCCAGGAGGGATGGACATGTTTTAAGAGGGAGATTTTGAATGCACAGCAACAGGCTGTCCCAGTGTGCCGAAAGGCCAGCCGGAGGGGAAGACGGCCAGCTTGGTTAAATAGGGAGATTCTGCAAGAAATCAGGGATAAAAAGAAAGTTTACAGACTATGGAAAAAAGGGCTGGCTACTTATGAAGAATTTACAGATAGAGCTAGGTCATGCAGGAAAAAAATTAGGAAAAGAAAAGTGGAATTTGAAGTAAATTTGGCTATTTCAGTTAGGGATAACAAAAAGTCCTTTTATAAATACATTAATAACAAAAAGAGGGGCAAGGAAAACCTCCATTCTCTGTTGGACTTGGAGGGAAATATAGTTAAGGAAGATGAGGAGAAGGCTGAGGTACTTAACACCTACTTTGCCTCAGTTTTCACCAGTAAGACAGGTGGCCCTCAAGACAACTGGCCTCTGGAGCTGGTAGACAGGGAGAGGGAGCTGAATACCCCTCCTGTATTCCAGGAGGAAATAGTGACCGACTTACTGAGCCAGCTGGATCCTAACAAGTCTATGGGACCAGATGGGATCCATCCCAGGGTGATGAAGGAGCTGGCAGAAGAGCTTGCCAAACCGCTCTCCATCATCTTCCAACAGTCCTGGCTCTCTGGGGAGGTCCCAGATGATTGGAGGTTGGCGAATGTCACCCCAATCCACAAAAAGGGCTGCAAGCAGGACCCTGGCAACTACAGGCCTGTCAGCCTGACCTCTGTGCCTGGCAGGGTTATGGAGCAGTTCATCCTGAGTGCAATCACACAGCACCTTCAGGGTGGACAAGGGATTAGACCCAGCCAGCATGGGTTTAGGAGGGGCAGGTCCTGTCTGACCAACCTGATCTCTTTCTACGATCAGGTGACCCACCTGGTGGATGAGGGGAAGGCTGTGGATGTGGTCTATCTGGACTTCAGCAAGGCCTTTGATACTGTCTCCCATAATATACTCCTGAAAAAGCTGGTAGCCCATGGCTTAGACAAGTGTACCCTCTGCTGGATTAAGAGCTGGCTGGAGGGTCGGGCCCAGAGAGTGCTGGTGAACGGAGCTGCATCCAGCTGGCGGCCGGTCACCAGTGGTGTTCCCCAGGGGTCTGTGTTGGGTCCAGTCCTGTTTAACATCTTTATTGATGATTTAGATGAGGGGATTGAGTCCATCATCAGCAAATTTGCTGATGACACCAAGTTGGGAGGGAGTGTCGACCTGCTGGAAGGCAGGAGGGCTCTGCAGAGGGATCTGGATAGACTTGAGAGATGGGCTGATTCCAATGGGATGAAGTTCAACAAGGCCAAGTGCCGGGTCCTGCACTTTGGCCACAACAACCCCCTGCAGCGCTACAGGCTGGGCACAGAGTGGCTGGAGAGCAGCCAGGCAGAAAAGGACCTTGGAGTACTAATTGACAGGAAGCTCAACATGAGTCAACAGTGTGCCCAGGTGGCCAAGAAGGCCAATGGGATCCTGTCCTGTATCAAAAATAGCGTGGCCAGCAGGACCAGGGAAGTGATCCTTCCCCTGTACTCTGCATTGGTGAGGCCACACCTTGAGTACTGTGTTCAGTTCTGGGCCCCTCAGTTCAGAAAGGATATTGAGATGCTGGAGCGGGTCCAGAGAAGAGCAACAAGGCTGGTGAAGGGACTGGAGCACAAGTCCTATGGGGAGAGGCTGAGGGAGCTGGGGTTGTTTAGCCTGGAGAAGAGGAGGCTCAGAGGTGACCTCATCACTGTCTATAACTACCTGAAGGGAAGTTATAGCCAGGTGGGGGCTGGTCTCTTCTCCCAGGCACTCAGCAATAGAACAAGGGGGCATGGGCTTAAGCTCTGCCAGGGGAAATTTAAGTTGGATATCAGAAAAAAATTTTTTACAGAGAGAGTAATCAGGCATTGGAATGGGCTGCCCGGAGAGGTGGTGGATTCACCATCCCTAGAGATCTTTAAATGCAGATTGGACGTGGCGCTGGGTGCCATGATCTAGTAAATGAGCTAGAGTTGGACCAAGGGTTGGACTCGATGATCTTGGAGGTCTTTTCCAACCCAATCGATTCTATGATTCTATGATTCTATGATTCTATGATTATTTTATCGATAACTATATATAATCACATAAGTATATACTTACATATATAATTATTAAACAAACCTATAACCAGCCTAGATTAATATATAATTAAGTAAATTAATCTATATTTACACAATCCATAATTAATCTAAATTAATTATTCTATATTTAATCTATATTTACATAATCTCTAATTAAATAACCTATAACTAATTATTTTATATAAAAGTATTAATTTATAATTGATTAGGGTATAATTAATGTATGGTTAAGTGAATTAATCAATATTTACGTAATCTATAATTAATTAAATTAGTTAATCTAGAATTTTTATTCTCAGTCCCACTCACAGCTGGCACTGGAGAAAGCCTTGGGGAAGTGCTGGTGTCTCCTGACTGCCCAGAATTGTTCTGCTACAACAATCAGAGGTTTGGCTGATGTTACAAACAGATGCTGCCCAAAGGGACCAAAAAAAGAAATGAATCTTTTCTTTCCAAACTCAGTCCCTCACAGCCTCAAGCAGGATTCCTGTAGTTCTCAGAAATACGCAGAAATAGGACTGAGAGGACCATCTGCACCTACATGACCATGTCCAAGACCTTGCCATCACAGGCAAATGTGGCCCAGAATCCTCCTAATCCTTTTACCAAGGTCTCTTCATCTTCCTGGGATTTTTGCCCCACTGGTTCTGTTGGGCAAGAGCTTCTTGTTGTCCAAGAGCTTTGTTCTTTTCAGAAAACTCAAAACACTTGCTCAGGTTCCTCTTTTCTATAGGCATGGGCATTTTTAGTTGTCAAAAAACATGAGGAGCATAAACCATTTCCCAGGAAACTCCAATCCCCCCAAAAAGTGTTGATCCCAGTATGATTTAGGCCCATGTGTTTTCTGAAAACCAGTGAGGTCCAGGTTTTCACCCCAAGAAAAGGCAGGGACACAAGGGGCAGAGCTGCGATGGACTCATCTCCCACATCCACACGTCACCAGGGCACACAGGGAGGATGGAAAAGCAGTTCCCATCTCTCTCTGCAGCCCCAGGATCACCCAGCACCAGTGCCCTCCTGAGCCCTCCAACCTCTCTCACCAGCAGGCTGCATGTGGAGCAGGGTCCTGAGGCAAGGGGGTCCCTCCTGGCAGCCCCAGGGCTGGCGGGCAGCCGGGTCCACTGGCCCAGCCTCGGCACCTCCTTGGGGACAAAGCTCTCCTGCAGCTGGGGGACACAGCATTAGCCCCCTCTGCCCCTGCCCTGCAACCCCCAGGCCTCAGTGCCCCCTCACCTCATCCTCAGACTCCCTCAGCCCCTACGCACTTGGCCAGTCCTGGTCCAAGAATGACACACTGTGCCTTGCACAGTCTCTGTAATGTTTTGGTTTATTAACAGTAAATGCTGAACTATTAAAGTGGAATTTTTACATAGGAGAACTTAACAAAATACCATGAAAATGTTTTTTGTTTTTCTTTGTTTGGTTTAGTTTGTTTTTAAATATGTATTTCAGTGAGGACATGACTGTTTCCTTGGGATGAGAGGCTAAGCCTTGATTTTATTTCTACATTACCTACATACAGCACTTCACCTAGGAGGACAGTGCAATATATCTGATAAGGTGCTGAGCTGAACATCACATCACATGTAGTTTCTCAGGAATTGGATATTGTTGGAGGTGGCAAGTACATGGATGCAAGAATGGAGAAGGGCAAGAGACCGCCGGACAGAATTTGACGGAGGGAAGGTCCAGGAGGACCAACCCTGAACTGGACTGTGCCCCTTTATTACGGACTTTGCTTGTTTCTACCCCTGTTCTTTTCTCTTGGATCCATACTGCCCCTGTCTCCCTGTTCCAGAACCTTCCCCAGGCAGGCAGGAGCTGTCACCAAGGGTGCAGCTACCATTGGCCGGCTCCCTCTAGGGGGCGGGCCTTGCCCTGCCTGTCATCAGTCCACACCCAAGTTCACTCCCCCTCAGTTCTCCTACCCTATAGTTGTTAGCGGATTTGCATGCTCCGCCTTAGTTCATCCCCTTTTCCAGAACCTTCCCTATCCCAAGTTATATAAACCCCTGTTCCCCCCAATAAAGTTGGATCAGCGGATCAGCCTGGATCTTCGGATCAGGTCAGACCATCCTTGGCTCCTGGGTGTTTGTTCTCAGCTCGCGAGGCAAACCATACCTAGGGCCAGGGAATAGCCGCGAATGACAACTCAGCAGGCAGTCTGCGAACCCCATCGCTGAAAGCCTTTCCTCCAAAATTCTTTCAAGTCAATGGGAAAATTTCCACTGACCACAGGATAAAAAGCTTGATGGATCTTGATTTTCACTGACTTGTTTTAGACTTTGACATTATAAAAAGATATATTTGGAAACAAACTGGTTTTTTTAATATTTGTGTGTGTGTATGTGCTGCTTTTAAATAACTAAAGAAATTTCAGTGGGCATGGAAAGAAAGAGAAAAATGGAGTCACTGATTTAATATAATTCAACTACTATTTCTTCAACTACATTAATGCAATAGGAGGTTAATTATTTTAATAATAGAAAGTTAATAAATTGAAAGTTAATGCTAAATAGAATTTAACCAAATAAAGGAGTGGTTATTTAAGGAACAGATGCTCATATGCCTTGTGTCCTACCTTAAGCATCTGATTGCACTACTTTGTAGAAATCAAGTGTCTTCATAGTTTAGAGAATATGACCTCAAAGAATCCAGGCTTGATCTCAAAAAATACAATTTAATTCAGTTGCAAAGGAAATCAACAAAGAGCTGTGTTTGAAAAAAGTTACTAAAACCAATTTCTTTCCCATTTTGGGAAAGCAACCATTGTGCAGTTTCAGCACTTACGTGCTATAAATAACTCTTAAGAAATCTTGCCCAATTTTTTAGAGTTTTGTAATTCATATATTTAAACCCTTAGAGACCACTAACTCATCCAGCCAGTCCTACATAGTAAAGTCCAGGGAATTCCTTGCAGTTACTATTACACAGAGTCCAACAGCACACGCTGTGGGCTTAAACCTCCCTCTGGGACAACATCTTGGCTTGCCTGTACAACTTGAGAAGATGGAGAACATGCCCCTTTCATGATCAGTTCATGCAGTCATTAATTTTCTGCTGTGTTTAATACATATATCTTATTTCTAATTTTAATGTGTGTGCCTTAAATTGGCAGCCCTCAGTTTTCATTCCCTGGAAGGCAGTACACCCCCAAATTGCAAATGGTTTTAGGAAGAGATGACCATGACCTCTGCAGAGCCATCAATAAATCACAGTTCAAAAAAAAACTGGCAAGGGTTTTAATGAGCAACAAGAGATTTGTTGATTTATCTATACATTGCTTTATGTGACTGATTCCTCATCTAAAAGCATGGTCAGTTCCAGTCTGCTTCACAGGGCATTCTTATGAGCAACACAATTATGATTAAAAATGAATAACCCTGAGAAACTGAAATAATACACTAATTGAAGTTGCTTCCATACAGAAAAAAATAAAAGGGAAAAATAAAAAAAAAACATAAATTCCATCATTCTTGCAGGCAGGGGAAAGGAAGCATTTCAGGAATCCTAAGTGTCCAGGAGAGCCACAGAAAAGTTGAGTTGTACTTGTCACAAAATTAAGTTCCTTCACTGAATCACTAGTCCTCTTTACATCTAATGACTTGTCAGAAAAGAATCCCTATGAGTACATGGCCCACAGACACACTTGCTGGAGGAAAGTTATGGAATACATACAGCATGAGCAGGCATAGTTGTTTTGGTGCAGGGATTTGTGATCCCACTAGGGAGAGCTCATGCACTGTGTTCTCACAGCAAACAACTGTTGCAATATGGTCCTGTCTTTTTCCTTTCTTACCCAGCCCTCAGGACTTTAAGACCTGAAACATGCACATACAATATTTAAAAAGGTATAATACAGCAGGACATAGTTGGCATGTTTTTGCCTATGCCCTTCTTATCATAATCAAGTTTTTCACATCCTCTCTGAGGTGTATGATTTGATAAAATACCCAGAACCGAGACTGCATCTGTTGTGTGTTTTTTGTTTATATCATAGGTCATGAAGTACCCCCCTCACTTATCTCTGTTCCTTTCATACATGGCTCATATGGGGAACCAATCTTTCTGCATCTTGGTCTCTTGTCAATAAAACTGGGATAATGATACTTTTTTGCACCTGCCTTCACCAGTTGGTTGGCACAGCCTTCAAAGCAGGGGCCAGATGTGACCTCCCTTTCAATTGCAGATCCCTGTTTTTACTTTATCCTGAATAAGATGTTATCTGAGGCACATCCTCAGCACAAAAAAAGGGAAATAATAACCATAGATGTCTGTTCTTTATAGTAAAGTTGGGCACGAGGACAGAGAGCAGCATCATTTTCTAACCTTGCAAAGTTAAGTTCCACTGAAGTACAATGTCCATCTGGGAGTTGATGCTGATGATTCTAAAACAAGCACTTCTATAACACGCTGCTATTCACTAAGCAGTTGCAAAGGTCCTACAAACCACCAGAGGTTGCTATGACCAAATTGAAAACCCCTCCACCAGACAAATAAATCCGTTATAGGACAAGTAGGTCTTCTTCCCACATTTATTCATATCTCCCTTTCTTCTGTTGCTCAATTGCTAGCAGTGATGTCCAGATTCAGCAACCTCCTCACAAACAGAAGCTAAGTTAGGCCGCCAATAAAACCCTGGAATTCCTCACAATTATGAATCAAACAGCAAACAAAATAGTGCTTTTTGGTGAGGAGAAAGGGAAAGGAGTCAATGTAACACATTGAGAGTAGTTATTGCTTTGCCAAAGTGGACTATTAAGTATTTCAAGTCCTCCTGAGTTGTTCTTGTGGAAAATCTGGAGCCTCCCAGTGCCTCTTGTAACACTTCTTCATGGCCTCCTAGCATGAAATCTGGAGGCACTATCATAACACTACTAGATAGTAAAGCATCACTTAAACTAGGTGTCATTAATTAGTACCAGCTCCTAATAAATTGCTGTAGCTCCTCTAGCTTGTTTACCAAAGGTTTTTTCAATATCTTTTTCCTTCCAAAGACGTGTTTCTGCATTAGAGTGACAGACCACCTTAACAGAATTACTTAGAAGTTTGGTTGCTCAGACTCACAGGTGTTATTCTGCATTGCTTTTGCTTTTTAAAAACTTAACCAATCTTTAAACTGGTTATGCAACCAGGTTGCATTCAGATGTCCTCTTGTTCTTCCTTTGCTCCCTTTCTTTATCACACTGTTTTTCTGGTCTTGAGATTTCAATTTCAAGTGCAGAAAGGGAGGAAGGAGGATGGGAAGTACAGGGTTTTTTATTTAAGAAATAGGGGTTTTTTTCACATAAAAATATGGTGCCCGGCATTTAAAAAACACCTCCTTAAAAAAAGAAGCAAACAGAGAAAACAAATTCCCAGAATTTTACATACAGAAGAAAAACACCCTGTAGGTATCCAGTAGAAAGAAGAGGAAATAAGTAGAAAAGGACTGAAGACTTTACATATGTTGTTTTGTTGTGTTGGGAGGCACTTCTGTTACAAATAAAAGGAAGTGGCATTCCTCACAGTGGAAAAATGGTAATGGGTTTGCAGCAGTAGTGGAAGACAAAAGTCTGGTTCACACATCCAATCTTATGTAAGCTTGTTCCCAACATATATCAGGGAACAGCTTCCACCTTCTGCTGAAAAAGGTACAGCCAAGAGGGAGAATGTCTTTGCTTGTAGGTCTCCTATTAGTGGAAGGAAAAGTCTTTTAAAATTCAGATATACTAGTGGGAAAAAAAACATTAAGTCTGCTTTAGAGTGATCCACGTGTCTAAAAAGACATTTAGAAATATTCCATCTGTTCTGAGCAGAGTGTTGACACCAAGCCCTGGAAAAGCTGTTCCAGGTAGCAGAGCAGCTGAGGAGAAGCAGCAATCAGGAGAGGGCACAGGGGGGATGTGGGTCACACCACTTGAGCAACATTACCTTAATCTGGGCTTTGTGGTCCTGCAGGACTGCTGACATTGCCCCAGAGCTTGACTGTATTCACCTACCAGTACGTCCTGCTCTGGGAGGGAAGAAAAATCTATCTGGCCATGCAGGTATCTTATTGGGGGAAAAAAATAAAAATGGACTGTAAAATAGCTACTGGTGTTTTAGCCATTAAGCACCTGACATTACTCCTACTTGTGGTTGGGCTTGCTTTTCCTTTAAGAAAATGTTTTAATAATGTTTTGCCAATTTCCCTTCTCCTTCCCCTTCCCCTTCCCCTTCCCCAAGTGGAGAAAATCACCTTCCTGAACATCTGAGTGACTCAAGCTTTCCCAGTAAAGTGCATGCTCGAGGAACTCACTTTGGGAACGACCCACTTAGAATTTAAGCTGTGGCCTTATGATTCCTGATTAAACCCTGGAAAAAGGGTTGCATACAGAGGGAGGGAGAATGCACATACACAGTAAGAAAAGTAGATTACTGAGACTTGCCTCTGGAAAAAGTCTTTTTAATCCTTTGGAAGTGAAGATGTCTGTATCCATCACCCATCTTGTTTTATCTTAGTCAGTTTTATATGGAGATAAGACTATCTGCCCTGACACAAAAAACAATGTCAGCTTTAATGTTCTGGCCATGGATTGCACTTTGGATTGCAGAGCTTTCCAGCTGCACTGGGGCAGGATCAGAATGAACGTCACAGGCTTTATCTCAGGAGGAAGTTTTCAAAAGCAGCCATCAGGAGTACTCTATTGATCAACAGACCTGAGGTCCCAATGTCTTAAGAAACTCCTGTATCTCAGAACTCCTACCTACTTAAGTGCTTGGGAAACTCTTCTCCCAGTGTGTAGCAGGTATGTCTGGAGTAGGTCAGCCATGTGGTGGGGAGAGCTTACAGATGCTGTCTCTACTTACAGAAATAAAAATAAATTGTTTGAGTCTCTCACTTTGTGAAGGTGGTATGTGCTGTGGGTTTGAAAAAGAATAAAACCACTTTTTTTGACTGATAACTTTTATTATTTTTCCCCCTTAATATAAATCATGGAATAGTTATTTAAATGTAACTACTTTTCTCCATTTCAGAACAAAACAACTCTGGCAAGTTGAAATTTCCTCACACTAATCATTATCACAAATTTGCTGTTCAGCAAAAAGCTCAGATACAGCTTTTGGTCTTTGAATATTCCTTGAAATCCTTACATGATGGCACAAGCCCTTATCTTTAATAGCTGTAACTTCTACAGAGTTGATTTGCAGAGTTCTGTTTTTATGAAGAGTCAGATCTAAATAATTTAAAACCTTCATGATCGTCTGTATAATTCCACTGCATTCAAAATGCAGATAATAATTCATTATTAATTGCTCAATATGGACATTGTAAACCACTAAATGTGAATGCTAGTTTGTATTACTAGGAACACAAAAAGATAAAACACTTGTTCTACAAATACTCATGGAGATAAAATGTCTAAGCTTCACATTTATTCCCCCTGACTGTAGGTACTGCTTTACAATGCATGAGGAAAATTGTCAGGAGCTGCAGGCATAGATTTAAGAGCACAGTTTGGCAGGAAGAGAAGATATTTGATGGAAATCGTGATCTCTGAAGGTAGAGCCAAACAAAAGCAGTGGAACAAAAGCTGGCAAACCCCAGCAGAACTGAGGCAAATAAAGAGCTGGCAGAGATTAACTGAGCTGCTGCTCCGTGCTGGTGGCATGCAGGGCTCAGTGGAGTTTCCAGTGATTTCACAGGTGCTCCCAAGGTCCCGATCCCTGCTTGTCACAGGCCAGTGTCCTCCCAAGAGCTCTTAACTCCACACATCTGTGGAGGGGAAGCAATTCAAGTGGCCGTGGGAATACTTTTCTCAGCAGAGCACTCTGGGCTCTCATGTGTGAGTAGTCGAGTCTCTGCCTTGATTTGGCCTCTACTTTCCAAGCATTTCAATGGCCTGCTTTGCAATAATCCCCATAAAATAATTCAGGCCAAGGTAGAGCAATTAATTTTAATTTTAATTTAACCCTAATTTTAATTTTAATTGGTAACTCAGACTATTGACTTCAAAGAGAATTTAGAGATTGAATTGAAATTTGAAAAATACAAGTATAAATATCACTGCTTCTTAAAGAAAGGCCGTGCAAAGAACCAAGTAGAAATACTCCTGCTGAATGAACTCTGATAAGTCATCTGTGCCTTAGTTTCCCTCATCAATAATGCTACTGAATCCCTTAGCAGCACTGGAATATTTGCAAATAAAATTTTATCAGTGTAAAGGAAACAAAACAATTTCCATACAATTTTATTTTTTCATGTCAGGCTCAGGGTGTTTAACACTGTGATGAGGGACTAGTTCTAAGTATCTCAAATATCACCCTTTGCAAACTGGCAAATAAACTCAGGATTTTAACTTCCAGATCCTTCATCTAAATCAGATTATGGTTTATTCCCAGCAGGCATAAAGTACTAAATGGCTTTACATTTCTCTTTCTCAAGCAGAATGTATGTATTTGATAACAGGAATCTGTGCAAAAGGGGAAACCCTCTAAGCAGAGAAAACATGATTGGTTTTGGAAATATTAGTATTGAGGACTTTTTGCAAAGAAACTTTGTGAGCTTTTGTTAATCACAGCTATAGAATAGTTTAGATTTTCTTATACTAAAGTACTTACCTTGGTTCATTTGCTGCATATTAAAGATTTTCTAGGCACTAACGAGAGTAACATTCCAATCTTTTCGTGGTTGTTATTTCCCAGGTTGTTATGCCCTGGTTTCAAAGCAGCATGGTATTTTTGTGTTCACTTTTGGCTCTGTGGAAAGCACTGAATCAGTTGATGCACCACTTGGAGTTTTCTCAGTATCAGCTGTATAACAAACACTCACACTGTTCCCCACCCTGAGCCTGCTGCCCCACTGGAGACATCTGGAGAAGGACATCTACTGAAACAAACCAATATACCTCCAAATCTGAAACAAGGAGCCCCTAAGAGAAGCCCACCACTCTACTTCAGTCTCCCCTTTCTTAATATCATTGTCCCAGTTCCTAGAAACAAACTCCCACTGCAGATTACTATGTGGTGTGAATGTTAATTAACTGCATACATGGATTTTGGAAGCACACATCTTAGAGTTTAAATTCTGCACAGCACCAAGTCCTTTGGCCTGTCTGGCAATAAATACTTATACATAAGATTCACTGTTTTACCACAAGCTGAACTCTGAGCAGGCTACATGGAGGTGACCAAAAAGGTAGCTATTTAAGAGGAAGGGGTAGGTCTGTGGTCATAAGGTATATCTGTGACAGAAATAAAGTTAGAAGTCAAACAATCTGTGCTCAGATCAGTGGTCACCAGTCCTGTGCACCACCTTGGTTATTAAACTTTCTCTTGGCTGCTGGGTTCTGGTCTCAAGATGAAAACATGGGAGATCCAAACTTTTGAGTTGTAATCTGAAGTGAGAAACTGTTGTTCCCGCAGGGCATGACTGAAAAAATAAACACAACAACCTTGAAACACAATGTTCAGTCTATGAACACCATCAAATAAATCACACCAAATAAGATACTGTGATGCCTTATTGAGCTATAATTAGGGGTTTTCCAATATGTAAACTAAATGGTGCATTTAATTGTGAAAGATCTATCACTACGGAAAAAAAGGTTAGATTGCTTCTTTGAAAGAAAAGAAAAATGGCTTTCCATTTAAAGACTTATCTACTATCCATAATCTTTCCTTTTGCCTTTGTTTCCACATCTCTGAATGGATGGTTTTGCATACTTCTCTTTTTTTAAGGGTGGAGCCTTTCAGAACAGAAAATTTTTGTTCTAGGTTATTGCTCTATTTGATGCGACTTGAGTTTTAGGGTTCTTAATGTTATAGCTTATTTACTATTAAGAAACTCAGAGATGTGAAATTTACATGTGCTGAATTGAAGCTCACTTTTTCTAGGTTGTTCCAATACTGACTTACTTCTACAGAGCTAAATGTACTTTCCTTGCTCAATGTTTATTCCTGACATTAGGAGTTCTCTGAAGTAACATCTAATAAAAGTGTGTGAGAATAAATCTGCTGACAACAGAAGATATTCATATGGTTAGAGGATTTTTCATATGAGCAATGATTTGCAGCACCAAGGTTTTAAATGTGGGATTTTGGAATTTGGTCCAGGTTTTCTCACACTTTTTGTGAATTCTGTTGGCATGTATAGTAAGTGAAGATAACTGATATTTCATGTGATCGGGGAGAGGCAGATAATGTTTCTGAGTAAATCTTTATGCCAAACAACCCAAACCACTTCTTTTGTAGAAAATTCATAGGTACACAGAGGTTTAAGGGTCACATTAATTTAAAAATTAGCACTTTTTTGATTGCTTTGCAGTGTTACTGTACAATTAGTCCGTGAAGAAGACAACCATGTAGAGATGAAACACAAAATCAGTCTAGTGTAATCCCAAGCAAAAATTATTTATGAAAAGTTTAAAAATAACAGGTTACCAACACCAGATCCAACCACCTCTCTCTGTCCCCCCACTAACACCAAACATATGCAATGTGAGACCATACAAAGTGTAAGAAAAACATTATCATGTATCTTCAACTGCTTATTTTTTCTGTCAGCATCAAGTGTGAATCTTAGATGGTATTGTAAGCACCTGGAGCACCTTAAAATCAAGATACAGAAGAAAAAACCACAGCCAGGTAATTGTCGATTCTTAAACGAACTGGAGTGAGGAGCAGCACATAATTGCACTGCCCTGAAAGGAGAAATTATCTCTGTGGCCATTTCTTTCCCTGCAGCTGCTTAGCTGAGTTTTGCCAGGAGCCAGGGATGGAAAAGGTGAGGGCTAAATCTCCCTTCTCTGTCTTCTACATTTAATTTTCTCCCCTGCCATGGAAAGCCACATTGTCCATGGAGAGGAAGACATCTCTGCCACTCACAATGCAGATCATACTTCATTTAGGGCATGATAATTAATACCAAATAAATTGCTTCACCAGCCATTCTTACAAGAGTGTCTCAGTTTAAATATAGACACTTGTCATATTGTCATCGTTTGCTACTGCTCTGGATATTTTAGATCACAGGGCTGAAACTCCTAAATCCCTTCTTACCCACTGGTTTTCATTCTTTAATTTTCAGCCTCTGGAGACAAGTGAATAAGTGTGAGACATCTTAAGTTATCTTAAATAACAAAATAAAGTTTCTTACTTCCCAGGTTATGCAGGAAAAGAGACAAGAACACATAACAAAACTGCATCCTGTAGCTTCAGAAATCAAGGCAAACACTGAGAATTTGAGCCAAACTTCAAAACCATTTTTTTTTCTCTCAGGTAACAGCAAACAATACACAATATCTGAACACTTTGTGGGTTGCAGTGGAGCTACAATACTACTGTTTCTGGTTACCCCAGACCAAAAGATTTCAGGACAGAAAAAAGATAAGGTGTTTACTAGCTCAAGACAAAATGATTTTTTAGATGAAATGCAAAATAAGGAAATGTTGAATAAAAGCTCAGAAGTGTGCTCATTTGTAATTTATAGACATTAAACAAAACATTACCTACTACTCTCTATTTGGACCATACTAAGCAGTGGTGAAGGTCTTTCAACTTCCATGAGGCTCCTGGCATTCATATGAAGACTGCCACAAGCTTCCAATAAATAGATCTTTATCAAAGCTGAAAAAGTTGCTTTACTCCCCAGGAATGTGGTTATAAACTTTTGCCAGGCAAGAAGGGGAGATTCAGTTGTCAAGAATGACAAAACCCCAAAATGAAATCCAATCAAACAACAACAAAACAAACCAAAGACGAACAGCAACCACCACCCCAAGAACCAAACCCAACAAAAACCAAAATGACATGAAACCAAACCAAACTGAAAAAAGGAAAAGGAAGAGGAAAAGAAAGAGGAAAAGGAAGAGGAAAAGGAAGAGGAAGAGGAAAAGGAAGAGGAAAAGGAAAAGAAAAAGGAAGAGGAAAAGGGAAAGGGGAAAGGGAAAGGGAAAAGGAAAAGGGAAAAGGAAAAGAGAAATCTGAGATTTTTCCCATTTTCTGTGTTCACAGTCAAAGTTGCAAGCAGATCACAGAAGGCTGTGCGGTTCCCCCTGAGCTGAGAACTGAAGGGGAACCTCTGCAATGTCATCTGTGATCCTGAAATGAACCCATTTGTACCTGAGCTCAGAGCACCAAAAAGCAGCCAAATTGCTACAAGCCATTTCCTTGATACTTTTTTAAAAAAATTTTGTCAGTAGCCAACTTTATTTTATGTGTGATGTTTAGTGACTTTATTTAGTGACTCAGAGGCTTTGCTGATGTAGCTGATATTGTGGCATGTTAACGTACGTATTTTGGATTTCTTTTTAGCCAAGACACAATTTATCCTGCTTTAAGCACATTCCTAACATAACTACATTATGATTCCTGTAGCTTTCCAATGTTCTGAAATTTTTGCTTCTTGCCCCAGACCATAAGGTAAACTTGTTGTCACTCATAAACATCACCTTCCTCCTCCAAAGCCATAACTTGCCCAATGGTTTTCACTTGGATCACAAACACACAAATAGTTCAGCAGCAGTCCATTAAATACCATGGTAACCTGCTGCTTTTAATTATCCTTCTCTGTGCTGTAACAGCTGTGAAACATAGAGTGACAAGCCAAATCTAATTTAAATGCTGTGGTGTGCTCCAGATGTGGCACTGATTTGCCAGGTGTTTATTTTTAATGTATAACTTGAAATTCTACCCCATTAACTCATCCTTTGCTCTCAAAAAACTCACTAGAAATGTAGATTTCCTGCCACAAATTCCTTAATATAATCACAACTGTGACTCTGATTCCCTTGATTTTGGTAATAGGGGACAGCTTTTTTACTTCCCCTCCCAGGCTAAATATTAATTAAGGACATTTCTGCTACTACTTTGAACGAAGGCCACACCACACAAAACATGGTCCAAAAGCAACTGAAGTGAAGGGAAAAGCTCCCAATACATTTGAAGATCTGGTGCTCCAGTATTGAAAAAAAAAAACCAAACACAACATCTGTCCTTTAAAATATTCTGTATAAAGAGGAAATGTGTTGGCTTAGATCTCAGAACAATGAGAGGCAATCAGCCTGTTGCATTATGCTGATCTTTGCCTTTCTTTCATGAAATAGTAGACTTTTCGTGATATTGGCAGAAAATGGCCTTCTTATGAACACATGGTTAAAACGGTGAGAGTCATCATTATTAGTTAGCTATTGATAGGGCCAAACAGCCTATATGAAGATTACTAGCAAACTAGGTCCCAACATGTCTAAAAGAGCCTTTATTGCAGTGCATGCATCTGTAAATTAAAGTGGTGGCTGTGTTTTGTAAGTAAAAACCCACTTTGCACAGAAGTGTAAAACTTCTCTGCCTTGCTGCTATTTAATCTTCTCAAAGAAATTAAATACTGACCTTCAGGGTCCTTCTGAACACCAAAGAGCAGCCACTCATGGGTTCCCAAAAATCAAAATGGGGCTTAGAGGATCTGTGTCTGTGTTTTCTACAGAGTAGGGTGGATCCTGAACACTTCTCACAAGGTATTTCCTATAAAGGAAACTATTCCCAGACAAAATGTGCTCCCTGTCCTAAAACAGGTGACTCAGACCCAGAGATCATTATTTCAGTATATATGGGAACAAAGCAGCAAATCCTTTTTGACCTGAACTTGAGGTGGTCTTCACTTCCCTGACTTTCCTTTTGGTCTTCCAGGTGGAATGTGTCAGAATTCAAATGTTTTTTCTTTCAGGTCTGGAAAACATAAAAGTATAGGGACTTGTTTGTCAAGTTTTTGTCCCATGGCTCATCAGAGGAACTCTGCACACACAGCACTGAGAAGGGAGCACGTTTGGCTCCACAACATGGCTGAGAGGATGACCTAGAGGAACCTGTGCTTGCATCTGTCCCTGCAGAACAAATAGCAGCAGAAGCAGTTTGGCAGAAACTGAGGTCAAACAAGCTCCAAGATCAGCAAGTTCTGTGCTATTACTCGAGAGCCACAGGGCTTTCTAGCATTGCACTCAAGAGGTAATTTCCAAAAGGGCAAAGCAAACCTTTCCCCCCAGTCTTCCATGAAGAAAATGGCCAGCTTGGATCCTGGGAGTGGCAAACAAACTCCAAAGTTGCTGAAATTTTCCACTCTGAGGCAGAAGCAGATTAGGATAATGTATTTTCTGAGAAACAATCTGCAACATCTTTAATATGAGAGTCATTCCCACTTACAAGTGAACTGACTTTTCCTCCAAATTTGCTTTGACATTATTTATTCCCATTTTGAACCTCATGTTGTTTCCATTACTTTGTTATTTTAAGCTGCAGATCTAAGCTTAGACAAAGTTAACTCTTAAGTCTTAAAAGCAGAGACACCATATATTCTGCTTTCTTTCACAGGTCGAAGACAGATAACTTAGTCTTTTAGGTGATATGAAAATTGAGCAGCTCTCCCAGTTTTAATGCTGGCTTTAGAAAAAAAGTCTGTGCTTTGGAAATTCAGTCTATTCTCTTACTTTAAAATCGGAATTTAATTCTCATGAAAAAAACCCCAAAACAACAACAAAAACCCAAACAAACCAGAAACCCCAAGATTGTCTTCAACATCTGCCAGATTATTCATGAAATTCTAAAATATATTTATTTTGGAAGTAAAAATGACAAAGAGGAACCAGAAACATTATAGTTTGACTATCAGCACTTCATGAAAGAGAAAATTTGGAAGTAATTTCTCCATGTGCAGACACCACAGAACTTCATAATTTCAATTTCCAATTTAACAAGAAGAGAACCTACATGGACTTTGCTCAAGGTACAAATTTTCTGATCATCTGTGCTTGGTTTACTTTTATTTGGGGGTTTTAATTAATGGGATCCTTTATGTATTTCATTGGTGTTTCTGTCATGGATATTTTATGTTGTCAATGGTCATGCTATTTGGACATTTATGTCCTCTGAGCAAGTGGCACCACTTATTTGCCTGAATTGCCTGAAGGTTTATCACTAATGCTAGTCAGATAAACATTGTTTAAATATTTGAAGGTATGGCTGATTCAGCATCACCCCAAACAATATACAACCAGGCACCATAATAAACTACAGCCTAGAATACATACTAAAGAGACTAGGAAGACAAAGCAGTAATTGAAATTACATTTGGTTTATAGCAACGTTTCTGTGAATCTTTCAACTTCAAGGAACATAATTATTCTAGAATTAAAATGATTGTGTGGAAAAACATTGGATTATTATATTTCCTTTATACTTTTAATATATGGTTTACATGGAGTCTTATAGCAGGAGATAATATTGGAAATGTGCATCAAAATCTTTTTTTCTGGAAGAACATGGACATTGTCACATGCAGTGAAAATACAGGGAAAAATTAAAGATTTGAGACAGATGGGTAATTTTGTGTCTGTTGGGATTTAATAACTGCATTCATCTGGGCAAACAGCTGGCATAAAAGACTACTGCCAAAAGCACTAAGGACCATCAGTATTAGGGTATCCCTACCCCATCTTTTCCACTTAAAATTTTACAGAATATTTCGGGGGCAAAAGATTTTTACTTTAGGAATACCACACCAGCTGACCAAAAGTCATGCCCCAGCGTGGCTGAAGAATACTTTTAAAAGGGAGAATACCTTGATATTGTACTGGGGGTTTTTTGTTTCAAATTCTTCATTCAGACACAGATCTAGAATAATTTCTGAAAAATAACAGACACAGTTTCTGTTTTGTTCAGACTCCAGCATATGAAGCTCCCTGTTGGACATGGAAAAGCTCAGCCTAAAATCCCAACCCAACAACACTAATTCAAACTGGCCAAGGAAATAGACAGCCTACATAATGATTTTTCTATTTTGCATAGAGATAGGTTTAAAGAATTTGCAGTTGCACTACCTGGAAAACAGACTGACATAGGTTTGCGCTTTTCTGAGGTAGTGCAGGAATCCCCTCAGTCAAGTGAAGGTTAATATGGTATTTATAAATATGGTGTTAAAAAAAATTGGATGTGCAGGAAAAGTTTTCTTGTAGAAGATAAAAATCTCTCAAAAGGTTACAGTTAGGATAGACCTTAATTTCATGTTTTGTACAAATTAAAAAGTTACTGAATTCCATTAACTTTTCCCAAATGTAGGGGACAGTAAGTAGAGCATGGTCCAGCTGTTCTCATTTATTGTACCTTAATCGTTGCTGTTCTGTTTGGGAGCAATCATAAAATATTCATATCTAGTGGCTGTCAATACTATTACCTGCACTTCTGCAGCCAAAGGCCATCTTCCTTCCTGTTCAAAACCTCAGTCTTGGAGAGGAATTACGCAAGCACAGTATAATAAAAAAGACCTAATTATGTTGTTTCTTTTGGGTAGGGCTTCCTCTGTCTTCAGTCAGAATTGTTTTACATGGTTTCTGCTTGTAGTTTTTATGCCGGTTGAGCCACAAGTCCTTTCTCATAATATTTCTGAGCACAGTTCACTGATGAGTTTATACACTTTAATGATTTATTACTAGTTTCAGGAATTAGGTGGAAAACTACAAATAGTAGCCTGTAGTAGCTATGACTTAACACTAAATGACAAGATATGAAGATTCCTGCAAGTTTTGCATGCTCCTTCCTTGTGACAGGACTTATTTCATTCCCACAGCTTCTTTCAGAAGTCCTTGCAATCAACAGGTGGTCCAAGGGTGCACCTACCAAAGTCAAGCTCAGTTTTGTTCAGAGGGTTGTTTGGAAAGAGATACTGCTAAAGTCATACACAAGGGCACCTTTTGGGACAGGATATGGTTTTGTCCAGTTGGCTTTCAGTCTAAGTGAAACTTCTGAAATGAGCAGGAGCTGCTGTCTGTCTGTCTCCAGAGTTTAGAGCAGAGGATTGTTTCATGTTTATGACTGTCAGAAGAAACATGAATCTGAGGAAGGACAGCTAAACAGGAAATTTGCAGGAAATGGCATTTTGTTTGCTGATTTCTTTCAATGAAAAATCCTCACAGACTGAGCACTATCTTTTAATAGTCAATACTGGGTATTTCTGCCTGCTAACAGAACCAAATGGCCAAACCTCAGATTTGGTATTTGGAGAGGAATTAGCAGGGCACTGATCTCAACCCTGCCTCAATCAGAGGTGCACTGGGGTAATTTTCAGAGGCAACTTCCAAGATACAAGCAGCTGTTTTCCTCTGCACCCTCCTGCCAACCACACCAGAGGATTTCAGATTGGAGTCTGCAATGGGCTCTCCTCCCATCTGGGCCCCAGAGCTGCATCGACTTTCAACAGAGCTTATAGGATAAGCTGTGTTAGAAATCTGGCCAAAAGTATGCTACACTGCTAGGGGTGGAACTGCAGGCAGGAATAATAAGGAGAAACCAGCTCCCCTTTGTAGAAGAAGTTACCCCTGAGCTTGGTAAAGGGCCAGATGAGTTCAGAGTGCTCTAAGGTCTGCCCAGAGTGACTACTTTAAATAATAAGCAAAAGTAACAAACACATTTGAGGAACTAATGCATTTGTCTGCTTGATATTTTAACCAAGCACTGTAATTCCAAAATATTAACATTTGCTGGAGAACAGGAGAGCAAGGAAATCTTGGCAAGAAAGGCAAGAAAGAATATCAGTTTTGCCATGTCAAGGTATTATTTGTTTTAGATTAGCTAATGATTTTCAGCATGGGTTTTCTCTTTGTTTCTTCCAGAATTGAATCAGCTTGCATGCATCTCACTATCCCAGGAGTGTTTGTGCTTAGATTAACAATGCAGTATGCAGAAAGACCAGAGATCTGAACAAAGGAAAAGAAATAAATCTACAAGTTCTGCTGAAAAGAATTTTTCCTTTTTAGCTGTAACACAGAATTAACATAACAATGACTGAAATCTGTGCAATGAATGTTAGTTTGGACATGTAAATTAGTAAAGCAGAGTAAAGCCATCATCAGAAATTTGTTCCAAAGAACTTCGGAGATTTAGTTTCTATGTAATGTTGTAAATATTTATCCACTATTCTGCTAAGTTACAAAACAAACAAACAAAACCTACCTTTTTATTGCAATAACCATAGTGATGTACAAAATAATGGTACAACAAGGGACATAACAAACATATATTCTTCGAACAAATTCTGTATGTTTTCCAGATTCTATTGCTATATCAAACTATGAAGTGTTTAAATAGCCAGGACAGGGAAGAAAAAAGCAAAAGAATCTTTTCCTTATTCACACTATAATCCACATTCAAACACCTTTCCTGATAGTCCTTCCTTCTTGAGGAAATTTCAAACAGAAGAATCTTCAACCAGGACGGCCTTTCCTGTGATGTCCGTTTCCTTTCCTTCTTTACATTTATGAATTCAGTAATAACAGAGATAACAAAACAAGCACCTTTCCTTGCCATTTCCTTACGTGATAAGGTGGAGCTATCATTACCATTTGACAGGGAGTGAGAAACCCCAGGGGGAATTTTGACATAACAGTGCAATGTGTATTTCTCTACCCACTGTCTTACCTTCCAAGATAAAGGCAGATGCAGTGTAGATCATTAGAATGTGGTTATCTGTGTTGGAAATGCTCTTCAGGTGGCTGAGAGTAAAGAGAGAAGAGAAGGATATTTCCTGAATCCTTATCAGCCACTCTGACATCTCCATTACTCTAGCTTTACTGAGGAAGGTCTTCCCTTCTGCGGAGAATCTAAAGATTTCTTTCTTTTAAGTATTCACATTTTTTTCCTGTTCAGGTCTAGGGCACAGTCTCAATTTACTTCTTATTTTATTTACTATTTTATTATTTTATTTTATTAACATTCTGTGACATGTTGGTGACTTCTACCTATGATAAGAAAGCCTTGTGTTCAATACCATGCTTTTCCTGGTGGTTCTGGATCTCAGTGCTTCTACCTCTGAGTTGGCTGATCAACCACTGTTATTGTGGCTAGTCCCCTACACTTTCCATGTCCAAACTTATTGTAATAAATACTACAAAGGGCAAGCCATGAGATAAAACAGGAAAACCTGCTTTACCAATGACCACTGTGTCTAAAATTATCCATATAGTCAGGTGTGCAGAAAGAGTCTATATGTATAACCTGTGCATGAGCCAGTGAAGTTCTGGATGGAAAAGTTCATTTTTTTCTGTTAAAGACCATGCTTTGAGCAGAGACAGTTTGGGTAGGAATGTGCTGAACACACTTATTGTTCCAGCTCTACAGGTTAGATGGAAAGAGAAGTCCCTAACTCAGTGTTTTCAAGTATGAGACAGTCCTGGGCACACCAAGCAGACCTCTAGGAGCCAGAGCTCTCATCAGAATGAGACCACAGCTGAACAAGGAGTTTAAGAAAATGAGGTTTGGATTTGAGGCACTAAATGGGCCCATGAGCACCTAGTCCAGAAAAAGCAAAGTCTTGCTAACACAGGCATGTGTGGACAGACTCAGCCTCCTCTGAGCCATATTTTGGAGTGATGCCATATTGCTGTGTTGCTATGACTTTATTTTCAAGCTAACAAACTCAGCCTGTAAGTACAAGGCTTCTTAGGTCAAGCACAGCACCCTGTTAGCACAGGTCTCTTACTTCTGAGGAATCTCTGAGTCTTAATCCAATACTTTAGTCACACAAGAACTCTTTTAGCCTTTATTTTGTAGATTAGGTTTCCCAAACAAACAGAGACAGAGGAAAATACAATTTCTGAAAATGTCAGTTAAACCCTTTTTTTTAAATTATTTTCAGAAAGACAGAAGGAAATAAAAACACATTTTATATTAAAATTATATTATGTTGAAATAATCTTGGTACTCCAGACAACCCTTCAGCAAGATTCTCTAATCCACATTTAAGATCAGACAAGGGCAGGCAGTGTCAGGTGAGAAAAATATTCAGCCACATCAAAAGGCTTCAGTCACAGTGAATTTTGTTCACAAAAATAATTGCACCAGCTTGTATCTTGTACCTTAAAAAATTTACTGTCAGACCTGTTTGCTCTGTCAATAATCAAACCTAATAAGCTCATGTGCAGTTCTTCATCCACATTGTATTTTCAAGTACACATAATCTATTTGTATCGTGCATTTCTCAGAGGTCAATGATTTATTAGGCATTTACCTCATGGCATTTTCCCAGTTTGACATCAGTACCCCATAATAATGATGTGCAAGCACATTTTTACAAGGCTTTCATGGGATACCACAAATAATATCATGGAATGAATCAAGCAAGTGATGACAATTAGTTAAGTAATGCAAGAATATCTGCTGTAACTTGCACTTCAAGCAAAATATGAGGTGGAAATGGCCAGTAGTATTAGGTCATCTCAGAGGACAAGTATGTTCATAATATACTAATTATGAAGTATTTCCTACAGAAGCTACACAAATTCATTTGACCAGCATCTGATTGCCCGAGAAACTTTACTGCCTTTGGAAGTTCTTACAGCTCTGCCTCTTTTCACACGTGATGTAATAATCTATTCTCAGGAATTAAATACATATTCTTTCCTTGAGGTAGAAAGATGAGTAACTTTCCATGAATCAAGCTGATGAGAATGAGAACATTTCCCTGAGGGAAAGCATTGCCCGTATACCGCAGGTTTATTGAAAAAAACTCCAACAAAACCCAGGTTACTTTTACCCATTGCAATTCAACACACAGCACTCCTTCTTCCCAGTTGATACTGGTCCACAATGTGAAAATGGGCAGGGAGATGTGCCGGATTTAGTCACAGACTCATAGTTCTTATCACCGAAGTTGTGATTGTGTCTTGGTTTGACATAGACCCATAACAGATTGTCAGTAGGTGCAGAGGTATCAAAACAGACAGACAGATCAGGGACCTCTTACGATGTCTAGAGGGCACTACAACTTTCTGTAACAGTCACTCACAGGGCTCATTCCTGAAACCCAAATATGTTACTTTTTGCATTTTTGTCCTTGCCACTCATCTTAACACCACAGAGAGAAACCAGAATCACCAAACCTTATACCTTGGCTCAAAGAAGGACATGCAGTTGGATCCACTGCATTTAAAACACTTAGCTGGTGATGTTATGGGTGGGGTTTGGGGGCTTTTATTTTTAATATTTTCTCTCTCCTTCAGTCTGATGAAGCAAATATTCTTGACCTGAGTGCTAATAACACCTCCCTGTGTGTTATTACACTAGTTTCTAAGAAAGGCAGTGGTGTACTCATGTTTTACATGCAGGTGAGTGACCTGTTGAGACACAAAGGTACTTGTGACTCAGAGGCTTTGCCTGAGTGGAGAAAAGAGCATGAACCTGCAGGTACCAGTGCTCCCACACAGCCAAACCAGCCTGAGGGTCTGCTCTATGCCACTGGTTCCTGAGGGAAAAGACCAGTCATGAAAATGCTCTTCTTTCCCCACCAGATTTCACATGGATTGCTTCAGCCAAAAGCACACTGTTCACCAGCTGGGCATAATAAATTGAATTAACATGATTAAGTTAATGTGATTTGGTCGGTAAGCTCAGGAGCAGGGAGTTTTCCAGAGGACTGCATCCCTCCCATGGCTGTGTGTGCCACTGGTGGGTTTCCCTGCTTGACTGCAGGGGTTCTTCGTGCAGCCACTGCTCCCCTCCAACCCCACAGGATCCCTTGTGCCATGGCAGTGGGGCACAAACTCGGCTAACCTCCAGGAGGGCCTGGCCAGCAGCATTCTGGGTAGCTGTTTGCAGGCTGGCAGCTGCTGTGGTGCCTGGCAGGCAAGGGAGAAAAGCCCTCCCAAGGGACACTGGCAGCAGCTGGCTGCTCCTGCCTGGCTTGCACGCAAGATTTTCCCTCCCTCCCTTTGCCTTGAGCACAGAAAAGGCTGGATGGACACAGGAGTGTGTGTGTACTTGGCTACTTGGCAGCAGCATCCTACAGTGTCATCTGCCTCTAATGGGTGTATTTCTGTTGACTTAGATTTGGACACACTCTACTGTCAATTAAACGTGCACCCTCTGCCAGACAGACAATAGCAGCACTGTTCCTCTAAGTAGTGGAAATCCTTCTGCACAAATAACAGATATTACATTCCTTATGTCTCCTGCCAGTGCTTCTGAGAAAGCCTCTGCATCCCAGTTTACTCAAAAATATAATGTGGTCACCAAGTCTTTCAGAATTAAGTTCTCTTGGAACTCTGTTTTTGTCAAGTATGTGTTGAAAACATTCCGAGATCATCATCATCATGGCCAGGCTTCACAAATGAAGATTTGAGAAGGGCACTACCCATGCTTGCTGCAAGCTGCTGGTGGCTAAAAAGGCCGATACGGTATAGGCAGGTCTGGTCACAAAAGGCACAGTTGAAAGTCTCTTTAGGTGATATTGGCAAGGAACGGTTCTTTCTGTGTTGTCTTTTCTCCTCGAGGCTGACTCTCCGTGCATTCTCAAAGGAAGCAGCAGCGTCGTGAATGGTGTGTCTCCATGAATCCCGATTGGAGGCCAGAGTGGACCATTGATGGCAGTCAATATGGCCAAGGCTGAGGTGTTGTTTCAGGGAGTCCTTGTATCTTTTCTTTGGGGCTCCTCTCTTGCGGCAGCCAGTGGCGAGTTCACCATAGAGCACAATCTTTGGGAGGCAGTAGGTGATCCTCCATCCTGGAGACGTGCCCTGCCCAGCGCAGCTGCGTTCTCATCAGCATGGCCTCAGTACTGGTAACCCCTGCCTGTTCAAGAACAGACACATTGGTCACGTAATCAGACCAGTGGATGTTTAGGATTGAACGGAGGCAGCGCTGATGGAAGTGTTTGAGAAGTCGCAGGTGGCGGCGATAGATGACCCAGGATTCAGACCCATATAAGAGAGTAGATAGAACAATGGCTCTGTAGACAATGAACTTTATACTTTTCTTCAGGTGTTTATTGGACCAGACACTTTTATGTACTTCTCTGGAGACACCCTCTTGTCACGGGGGAGAAGCTTGCGTGCCCTCATGAGGTTGAGAGCTAAGCTGGCGGTGGTTTTGTGCCACTGGTAGGGTCTCCCATGCCAGACAGGTCTCAGCTGACGGGTCAGACAAAGTGTGTCCACAGGCAGGATGGGCTCGCTAGCCGTCTGGCAGCCGTCCTAGGAGAAGGACAATTCCAAGATAAAGAGACAGCTTTTTACAAGCCTTGGTTTTTGCTTTGTCCTAAGGACAGAATGGACACAGAAAGCCATCCTGCCCTAGCCTGTAAATAAATTCCTTTCAAACTGAACAATCAGCATTACTACAAACACTAAATTTCCATGGTGATGCCAACCATGGACATCTACACAACCCACTTGCCTTATTTCAAAGTGACCCCTTTCAACACTAGGCAACGGTCACAAATGTACCAAGATACAGATTGAATTCTTGCTCTGAAGATCCTCTCACCACATCTCTATTTTTTTGTGTGCAGTTCTCAGTCTAGATGGCCCTTGAACATTTCTGGGAGAAAGAAGCAGGAATGTCTGCATGCCTCTTTCAATTTTATGGATCAGCCTAGCATGTTAATGAGAACAGAATTCTTTTAATTGAATTAGAAATAACCACAGCAACAAGATTCAGTTCTGGGCCTCTCAGTTGTTCAGTTTTGGGCCCCTCAGTTGAGGAAAGATATTGAGGGGCTGGAGCGGGGCCAGAGAAGAGCAACGAGGCTGGAGAAGGGACTGGAGCACAAGTGCTGTGGGGAGAGGCTGAGGGAGCTGGGGGTGTTTAGCCTGGAGAAGAGGAGGCTCAGAGGTGACCTCAGCACTGTCTGGAACTCCCTGAAGGGAAGTTCTGGCCAGGTGGGGGTTGGTCTCTTTTCCCAGGCACTCAGCAATAGGACAAGAGGGCATGGGCTCAAGCTCTGCCAGGGGAAATTTAAGCTGGATATCAGAAAAAACTTCTTTGCAGAGAGAGTGCTCAGGCATTGGAATGGGCTGCCCAGAGAGGGGGTGGATTCACCATTCCTGGAGGTTTTTAAACTGAGATTGGCTGTGGCACTGAGTGCCATGATCTGGTAAAGGGACTGGAGTTGGACCAAGGGTTGGACTTGATGATCTTGGAGATCTTTCCAACCCCATCGATTCTATGAAGATGCCTCAAAAGGGTCTTGTTTATTGCAATTAAGAAAGGAGCAAAATGCTCCAGATCAACCCAGATAATGTGCTTGACCTGAAACAAAATTTCTTATTTTAGATTTGGACTTTTAAAACTATTGACCGACTTATTCTTTGAAATTTAGAGTATGAAAACATGACCTTTTTAGAAAAGGAGGCTTTCCTTCAGAAGAGTGTCTCAAACTTAATTTTATAGATTAAAGTGTTTTTAAACTGTAAAAATATTGATCCAACCTTAGAAACATATTTTGTCTTCTCACCATTTCTCAGCCTACATACAAATGAAATGAAATAGTACTTCTACCTCTGTATCCTTTGGATTACTTAAAATAAATGAGCTCAAGAGGCAATGAGAATATTTTTCTGGCTATATTTTAGGGTCTAACCTGTAGCAAATTTTAGCTAAGATGACACTGCTCTTGGCTCAACAACTTTCCATTTGAGTGAACTTATTCCTGGTTTATACCACCACACTTTGAAGCCTGAGGCCTTAAAAATCAATGCCTGTTTTGTGGATTTCTGTGACAATGGTTTACAATTGCCAAAACCACAATCCTTTTCCACAATATAAAAAAAATGAACAGTCAGGGTTAGGATCACATGCCTTTCCTTTTTCCTTCTGCTCGTGTAAACAGCAGGCACTTAGAAACTAGAAGGAATGAATCTAGGAATCAGGGGAAGAGACTATGAGTTCTTACTGGTGGGAAGAAATATAAAACCTGGTCCAGCATGATAATAAGCATCCTTCTGAATCAGCAGCATCAAAAATCACTACATTTCACAAAGAAACAAAGTTGTTTGCCAGAAAGCCTTTTAGATCATCAGGTTCTCCTGTGAAAATGTGCCCCACAGGTCCAAGCACATGACCTTCTGTCCAGGGCACGAGAAACACTGACAAAGGTGCTTTCTTGATGAGTTCAGAGGAGCTTTCCAATAATCAGATCCTCGTTTCCACACACTGGCAAGGCCAGAGTAATGTCTGAGCTTCCGACACTGGGGAGACACGAATTTCACTGTGCAAAAAGCATGTGAATAACCAGGTGCTCAGCACAGTGCTCAGCACAGTGCTCAGCACCTGTGTCTAATTAGAGCCAGCAAGGGGTTCCAGTCAGGAGGATGGGCTTGTCAGGGGGAATAAGGGCCTGTTAACAATAGATTTAGTCATAACACTCCATTGTAAAATCTGCATCTAATTGCTCATGTTATGCAACAAGGTTAGTCAGAGCATCGAAACCAACCAGTGCTATGTGTCAATTGGCTTTTATCCTGCTCATCAAAGGCAGGATGAATTGTAATCATTTCCAACAGAGGACGGAGGTGAGGAAAGTGCCTTAGATAAGAACTAAAAAACAGGGAAATACAGCTTTCTTTTTTGTTGTTGTTGTTGTTTTGGTTTGTTTTTTTTGGCTTTTATTAGATAGTTACAACACAAAGCACTGCAGAAGGCTTGTGTTTTCCAACAAGTAACACCTGAAAACACAAAGCCAACTGATTTTGTGGAAAACACAGACAGGACACAATATGACTTTTGAACTGTTTTTTCAAAATAAAGCCTGAAAATTAACAGTGTCAAAAGTACTTAAACTATTGGAAATGGAAAAGAAACACATTAGATTCATGCTTGCGTCAAACCTTTAGCATTCCAGTAATATTCTTAAAGTCACCATGCCATCAAAGTCCTATTCATTTATAATTTTAAAAAAAATTAGACATTTTAAGGACTTTCAAGAAAACCCTTGCCTTTTGACAGAATGGTTTTAAGCTCTGCATTGCAGAATATTTAAGTAAATGTGGCCTCCCCTGGAAAATTCTCTAGGACCTCACTTTGTGAAAACAATCCTACTTGGCTGGTTATCAATGCCTCTTTCAGCACATTGCTAATCATTTGGTCAAATAGCTGCTATTATCAGTAGCTGTTTTCAAAATTTTGATAGAAACTAGAAAAACTTACAGCATATTTCCCTAAATACACTGAATGTAACAATGAAGGGTTTTCCTGTGCTGTTAACTTTCTGGCTTTTGTGGGGTTATTTTTTTTTAATTACTTTTAGTCTGTTTCATTTTTTATCTTTCCTTTACGGTATCGTTATGTTAGTCTTTAAAAGCCCGTTGAAAAAATCCAATAGTTTTAAACAAAAGGGGAAAATAAATAAAAGAAAAGAAAAAAAAAGAAAGGACTGCACTGGTTCCAGATGACCAGAAGGCAAAAGATGTTGGTGGTCCTTTTTCCTTTGGTCCTACAAGGAAATAAGAAGAGTTTTTTATTTCTATTTAGATTCTTAGAAGGGGGGATTAGTCTATCAAATACACTTTTATACAGTTTTGGAAGGGGTTGTAAGGGAATGACATTTCAGTTAGCATTTTGGGGCTGTTTAAAAGCATGGACCACTACAGCAATATCTAAAATATGTGTTTGAGAACTGCTGAATGTTTATTATTGACCCAAAGCACAATGCAAAAAGGAGCACCTTTCATCATGCAAATTTGCATACTGGGGACTACATAGCACAGTAAAAACAGGTTTAAGAGCAGACTTCCCAGACTATTGGCCTTTACCAGCATCAAATTTAGTTCTGTTTAGTTTTAAAAGTTGTTGGGAAAGAAGGAGAAAAAGAGGGAAGGATGAAGGGAGGAAAAGAGGGAAGGAAGAAGGAAAAGAGGGAAGGGAGGGAACGGAGGGAATGGAGGGAGGGAGGGAGGAATTTGGAAGGAATTCAGAAGGAATTTGGAAGGAATTTGGAATTTGGAATTTGGAAGGGAGGAAGGCAGAGAGGGAAGAAGGAAGGGAGGGAGGAAGGGAGGAAGGGAAGGAGGAAGGGAGGAAAGGAGGAATAGAATCATTGAGGTTGGAAATTACCTCTGAGACCATCGAGTCCAACCAGTAACTCAGCACCATTAAACCAGAACAGATGACCATAGTAATTTGCCACATCCGGGAGGTTTATAATGCTGTCCATTGTGAATGAAGGGTGACAAATGCAACTGTCTGAAATTCTTCAGAGGTACACATATATTCCTATATAAGGTATCTGTACAGATGTGGACCAGGGAGAGCTTCCAAAAGAAGCTGCACATCAACTCAGAGCTGAATACGTTTATACACTTCAGAGTCCATTTGTTTCAGGTTGTGATGAATTTTTAGTCCTTCCCACAGTAGTCTAATTAACTATTTAATGGAATTATGTGAATTCAAGGTAAGAGATCCTGCCATCCAAATCAAGGGCTAACAGCTTAACTTCACTGAGTGGATTATTATGGTTTAGAACCCATCTTTGGAACATAAATACTCTCACTTTTACATTATAAAATTTGTACTATTTTGGCTTTAATGTTTTATTGATTTCTGATATGTGAAAACATTTGCAGATGTAGATGTGTGCTCTGTACACATATATGTTTAAAAACCTTATTTTTGAAGCACACTAGGAATATGAGTGTGAAGATCACTCTGTTTTGGGTATGAGGATCAGGTTGTTCAAGGAAAAAAAAAACGACCACTTTTTAGTTTGGAAGCTCCAATGAGGAAATGGTTGCATTTGTCCAGGCTGACTCACAGTCTGCACTTATTTTTGTGCTAATGGAATCTAAATTGCAGTTATTTGGGGTAGTTAATTGAAATGAAAAAAAAGGGGCATGCTGGAAAGACCTGAATTGGTCAGATGCTACAATCACTGTGGCTCACCTTGAGCTGATAACAATTTACAAAAGACTTTGAAACATGGGGAGGTTATTTTCTTATTTGGTGAGAATGTAGTTCATCTTTTCCACTTTCTGGCTGCTGTCCATGCAGTAGCCTGGAGAGTTGATAATAAAAAGAGTTGATGTGGAAAAGCCTATGCTTCTACAAAAAAATATGTTTGCTTATGTGAAAAACTGCATTCTTGTAAAACATAAGGGGCTTATTTGTTAGTAGCATCTCCAAAGATGCCAGTCAAGGTCACAAGATTCAGTTACTCATGTGCAAATACATCTGGAAGGACACATCTTCTCTTGAACCACTTCCTGTGAAATTAGATGTGAGCAACACTAAGGAGAGTGTCAGAGATGGAAAGAAATGAGATTCTCCCTGAGGCATGAAGTTGCCTGCCACTCTCCCTCACACCATGTCTTTTACATGGGAGATAAAAGAAGTTTAACTCAACTCTGTTGCTAATGCATCACTTGATACAGAAGCATTTGTCTGGGCACCATACAGTCCTTCCATCACCTGCAATAGTCATTTTCATTCTCTAAATTGCATTTGCACAGTATTACCTTCAGTGGAGTCTCATAAAGATGCTATCTGTTGTGTCTCCTTGCAGGCCAGTCCCAATGACAGAACAATACTCTCATAGCTGTATCTTGCGGCACACAGAGAGCCCAGGAGAGATTCTGCTGGTTCTGAGTGGGTCTGTGCCCTGCTCAGGTCTCTGCTCAGTCACAAGTCTGCTCAAAGAAGCCATTAATGGGTTACACTGGACCCACATATGTGTTTGTCTCTTAATGGCCTCCATTTGTGGCTCCTCAGTATCCTGGGCTGAATGGTAAAGCAAAAACTCCTGTTAGTGTTTCTCAATTATCCAGTGGGGTCACACATTTATAGCTCATTTCTGCAGATCTAGCACTAACCATCCTAGGTAGACCACAAATAGTTTTTAAAATCTACCCTATGCTGAAAGCACCAAATAGATGATTTTTGTATTGAACATGGGGCATTTGTTTCTGGTGCTACCTAGACCCTCTTTATACTTTCACAGAACAAAACTACCCTCTGAATTCATAAGCAAAATTATGGTTTTTGCTGTAGCAAGCTTACTTTTTTTCATATGCTAAGGGAAACACTGCATTAGGCCAAATGACTCAGCATTGTTTGGGAAAAGGTATCACTACTAAGGGCACTTGTTATGAAAGTTCACCTGATTAAAGCTGGTTGGGAAGCAAATATCAGGAAAAAGGGAGGATTTTATGAACCTTTCTCTGGAAGGATATTAATCCCTAATAAAATAAAGTATGATACAAACATGTTACTTGTTTGACCTGTGGTAACTCTTCTGAATTTTTTTTAAGGGATGGATTTGGCAATGTCGTTTTGCAATCTCATATTTATAGGCAGAGTTCAAATTGTTTTTGTTGTGTTCATCCTCACTTTCCCTTCTCTAAAAGCCCAGTGGACAGAAAGGAAAGCAAACCAGCAAACTCCTGTGGCATTAGTAGAACTGGCCTTGAGGAACCAAAAAGGACTATGACATAGTTTGAAGAAACAGATATGTTTATAGGAAAGGGGAATTACCACCAATAAATGCACCAAGAACCTGCTTTTTTAGAGAAGAGATGAATCAAGACTGAAAGAGACACAGCCTTGCCCAGGAGGAGTATAGCAGAATGATGGACACATATTTTTGCTACATGTGCACATCTCCACAGCACTTCAGTATTCCTATTTCTGACCAATATTTATAGATGCATCTGACAAGTTCCCGGTCCCAGTGATGGGCAAATACGAGCTGTGTTTGAACTGGATGTCAGCAAGTATTTCACCTCTGGAGAATGAGTTATTGCAAATGAATACTCACACAGCCCCAAGGTGGGGCTGGCAGAGGAAAGATGGGGAGGAACTTAGGGGTCAGGATGAGGAGGCTGGTTGGCTGCTCTGAGGCTTCCCCTATCTACTGAATATGTATAGAAGAGTATGTTCCTCCTCTTCCTGCTGTGTGGGCATGAGGTTCACCTCCTGGTGCACTGCCTGTGTGAGAGACCTAGGGCAGTCTGCAGGGTGTTGGCCTTCCATGTCTAACAGCATCTGTTTCATCTGTCCCTGAGACAGAAGAGTTTCCAGTTTGAAGTGATTTCACTTTCTTTCCAAGTCATACCTCTAAAGGAGGCCAGAGCTTAATCCTTAGCAAACTACTGGCAGTTTTGCTATTGAAAGAGGACAGACCAACAGTGAAGATTCTAAGACCAAACAGGAGCTTCCCCCATGATAAAGGGAGTAATAGTCAGCAATTTCTCTCAGCAATTGAACAGTTGACCTGATTGTCCCTTTTTGGACAGTTTAATCCATGCATAGATGGGTAGATGCCTTATTTCATTTCATGAATCCTTTCCTGCCTCTGTGCAAGACACAGAACCATCTGCATTTTTTATTTATATGTATTTCCTATTTTTTCTCTTTGCCATATATTTTCTTCTTCATATTTTTGTCTTTACTGGTGCCATAACTCCAACTATTTGAACTGTATCTTTTTATCTAGTCAAGACAGTTTTTGTCTTGTTATAAATTCTATGGTAAGCTCATAGAAGGCACTTGCTTTTTTCTTGCATTAACCCTCTAGCTGACTCCGTCTGGGGTTATCATGAAACAAGAACAAGATCAGAATATTGTAGGTTTATAAGTGATTTTGTCATAATTTGCAAAGATAAAGTTTAAGATGTCACCTTCCAAAAAAAATTTGAAATACTGATGATACTATGGATGCAGTTGGAACTTTAAAAAGAAGGCACTTTGAGATTTTGCATGTTAAATAATCTTTCATATGTTCCCTCATTGCCTTTGCCTATGGGCAAAAATGTGAGAGAAGCAGTAATTAGGTTAATCCTCTGTATTGTGCTAACAGGCATAGGAAAACACATCCTGCTCCAAGACATGTAAAGTCCATTTATGATGTTCTGGCTCTGCAGCCAGATTTTTTAAAGCTTGACACCTCTCTGGGGATAATGCTATCAAAATAGCTCATCTTCCTCTCAAATGGAGAATATTCCAGCTGGTCTGCTGCTCATCTGAGTTTTTCATGTACCTTTGCGTGATGTATCTAGTATTGGGACCTGCCCTTTCCAAGTCACCTTCTCTTTACTTCATATTTTCATCCTTTTAGCAATATGTCATATCTTATAGACATTTTCTACACCTTGGAATTAACTTACCTTAATATCTTCCACTCCTAAATGTATTGCGACAGCTAATTCTGATCCAGAGCCTGTGGAGATTAAAGCTTTTCATCGCAGCTGTCTTGTTTCCTTGCTTTCCCCACTGCCAAATCCTCTTCACTATGAATTTATTCCAACCTTACCTTCTAAGAGAAAGCTTGACACTTCCTCACCCATGAATCATCTTCCTGCAGCACACTTTTACTTTTCTTCTAAAACCCTGTGTAAACACTTCCTCTACAAGTTATCCAGGTAATGTTAAACCAACCCAGCAAAACATTACACTTTTTCTCAACAGACACATAATTATCGAACTGATTGCTGATTTTTTTTTTTTTTCCCTGAAAAAACATTTGAACTGAGGTCTTAAAAGTCTGATCGTGGTGTTTCAGGACTGCAAAATAAGAATATGTGAATTTGGAAAAAAAAAGAGTTTTTTCCCAATATTACATACTGATTACATTATTACACCTAAGGCTCCAGTTCTTTATTTCTCACCAGTGAGAGAAGTCTTCTCTTCTTTTACTAGGCAAAGAAAAGAAATTCTGTAGTAAATTATGATAAGCATTAAAGTTGTATATATAAAGACAGACTGAAGATGCCAAATACAAAATTACAGCAGATGTTCTCTGTGAACACAACTGGCTTATTACACAAACCCAGAGTTCCTTCAGTGTAGTTCAAGACATTATAGTAAAGTCTAAATTCAAGTAAAATTCCTTGTGTATATGCAAATTTGTATGTAGAATCTGGTTCTGGGCAATTCCCAGCATTGCAACCTTCTTAATCATATGGGCTTTACCTTAGAGGTGACTTGGTGGAATAGGTGCAGCGTCTTGGATTTTGGTTCCCTAAATGGAACCTTTCAAGATTTTCCTTTTCTTGAGATCTTTTTTAACACTTTATTTTTATATATATATTTTATACAAAACCTATTGCCTTTCCTGAGACCTACACTGATAAATAATATTTAGCTGTAGACCAATTTAGATTGCTTAGAAGAATTAAGGTGAAGGTTTGGGTACAGTATATATTTGGCAATGCAGACTTGCAGCCTCATAAGCTGTTGAGCTCTTACAGCCCCAGTATTAGTGTCTTAACAAATCTGGACAGCTTTGTAAGATCTCATCCATCTCCTAGTGCCATCCAAGCCAGAAGAGTCATACTCTGGGTTCAAACAACTTCTGGGTAGCTCTGATAACTTCCTGCTTGGGATTCACAAAGAGGCAAATATGAGATTTAAGCTAAGTTGTTCTTATTTCTGTGTTTCAATAAGAGTCTTTTGACCAGCAAAGTGCAAATCTCTCTTCCCACACCGTGCTTAAGAATGCCGTTGTTGTTAATTGTAGTTCATTCAGGCTTTAAGTGAAAAGATAATGTGTTGAAAAGCTAATTCTGAAAATCTAACCATGAAATTCTGGGAGATATAATTTTTAGCCACTTGTTTAATGGGTTTTGTTCTGCCAGATTTCCTACATTTTCCCCCTATGATTAGTAAAGTTTTATGAATATTCCAATCTTCAGAGAAATCTGTCAGCTCTGTTCCTACAAGCTGAATCTCTCGTTTGAAGCACCCAAAATTGCTTGAATATTATCAGTCTTGTTATTGATATTAATTATGACATAGTATTTTTGCCTCTCGCATCTCTCTTTTTTTAACCCAGCTGTATGTGTGTGCTTGCTTACTTGATGCAACATTTCTGGAGCATCTTTCAGTTGTTGCTTGCTGCGGTGTCATGTCCTGCCAAGAGGTAGGGAGGGGAAAGGAACATCTTCCTATTGTGTGACCTGTTTCCTCTTCTGCAATAGCCTGTCTTAATTGTACATTTGGCCTCTTACATCTCCTGTGATTAACGGGAGTAAGTCCTGGCTTGAGGTTGTGCCTGTAGGGCCCCTTGCAATTATCATCAGGCACCCACAAGTCTTGCCAACTTTACAAAAATGTATGTTTCAAAGTTATTCTCAGACCCAAAAGTATCTGGTCTCTTTCCTTCCTTTTCCTTCCCTTTTATTTTTGGTAGCAATTCAAGTACCGTTGTCTATTTCTCTAAAGAAACCCATTTTTCATGTCTTACACTGTATGTTGTTACAGCAGGAGACGTAAAAAATTCCTAGAGTGACATCGCAGAATTATTTTCAGGCTTTACCTCTGAGCTCCCTTTCAAAATAATGTTTTCCAATAATTGTGTTTTCCCAAATGCTTCTGGGTTGTTTTGCTTCCTTAGTCTGCTCCAGCATATGAAACCTCTTTTTTTTTCAGGATTTCTGGTTCTAGAACATGGAAGCAGAGTCTACTTAAATATTTCATGTTAATTGGAAAGAACTTCTGCAGCAATTGAAGGAATTTGAGATGTTGTGTTGAAATTAGTTATGACTTGAGTCATAGGTTTCTGGAGCTCTTCCTCTGCACATGTACGTCAAATATAATTTTCTCACTCATTTCCTCAAGTGCAGTGTGCAGTAAACCAGCATTTTTTATATGGCTATGACTAGCAGACACAGTGACTTGACACACAACTGTGTTCTCCAGTTTCACAACTGGAGGACAAAGTTACAAATTTTTCTGCTAAAAGGTTTAATGATACAAAACACAGGTGCTAAAGTACCTAATTTTTAGTGTGTTACCTTCATCACAGGAATACAGAAGACTGTGAGGTGTCCAGTCTTCCTGCAAACTGTGGAGAGTTAATGACTTCACAGGGAGTCCAAGACATGGAGCTACACAAAGGGGTAGCTGTGTTCATGGGCAAAGAGCAAAGCTGAGATGAACCATGACAGCTAAATATTTATCTGAGATCTCATCATTCTCAGTCATCACTTTACCTAGAGCTGCCTCAGTTTTATGGGCTTTTTTACTTCTTTTTCCAGTATCAATGCACCTTTCAATAACATGGGATTTGGCTGTACTCTTATAATTCATCCACAACACAGAAAAATCAAGTTCATTACAGTCTTGTGTAGCATATATCTCCTTGCTACCCCAAAACTGTAGTGACTAATAATAGAAAAATAAACTTATTTATGTTGAAAAAGACTTTTAAGATCTGTAAGTGTAAACATAAACTGACTCTGTCAAGTCCATCACTAAACTATATACCTAAGTGCCACATCTTTGAAATACTTGAAATCACAGAATCACAGGCTATTCTGAGTTGGAAGGGACCCACAAGGATCATCGAGTCCAACTTTTAAGTCAAGGGCCCACACAGGGGATTGAACCCATGACCCTGGCATTATTACAACCAAGTTTTAACCAACTGAGCTCATCTCAGGGTCATCTCCATGTCTTTGTACTGCTGCAGGGCGTCATTGTGACCAAGGGCTCATATATATAACATTTTGAAATCACAACATTAAGCAGGAGTTTATGCAGGGTTTAGATTCCCCGGAGTCTGAAGCCCCTTAAGACTGCAGTTCCTGACTGCAATACCAGATAACTATGTCAGATCCATCCTATCATACTGGACTACACCAGACCCCACGTATTTACTAAAATCAAATAGTTAAACATGAGTGCAGGATCTAATATGCTTTGCTTATTTATTTGTGCAGTAATATATAATATTACATAGGTCTGATGACCTGCCTCTGTTCAGGCAATAAACATTGCTGCACATACTTTCTATATGACCTTAAAGAGGAGTTACTGACCTGATGCACCTCATTGTGTTCTTGCCAAGAATTTTCCCAGTAATTTCAGGGGTATTCAGAAGAAGCCCAATATTAAAATGTTGAGAGTAAAATAGTGGCAAAGCCCTCACTATACACCAACTCTTATCAATATTGCCCTCCCAGTTAAACAGAAGTGGCAGTTCAAGTAAACTAAGTGTAATTTTGCAAACCTCTGTTGTTCTGTTCATCACTAAGCAGTATTTCTCAGTATTTTTGTTTGGTATAATTATCATTATTCAAATAAACAAAATATTCCACAAACCAGAACTTTTTGGAAAATCTCTGCTATGCAATTACATGGTTATTCCTGATGGAACAGGGTATGTCTGTAAATTGGAATATAGAAGCTGTCCTGAGGAATTCAGTGATTCTGTGAATCTGCTGGCACAAGATTTAATCCACTCTAAAGTGATTACACCCAGAACTAAATGTGGTTAGATAATAGTAGAAATTAATGGACCAAACTGCGTTGTATACATCCTGTGCAATTCTGTTGAATCCACCTGACTGCACAATGTACGGTAGAGGCAAAATTTATTCTGACAGCCCTCAACTCAAACACAGTCTTCAAAGTAGGTTTTAGAGTTGAATGCTTAGATAATTTTTTTTGTTTTTTACACTTTAGCAGTCAACATCCTCTGGTCACTTCTGGAACAAAGAGTTTAGGAGAAGGGTGTTCAGCTGTGGTTGAAAGAATCTCAACATTCACTATATCAAAAGAAAAAATATTAATAAATCAGTGCAAAAAGTTAATATTTATTGTACTTGTGTAGTTTGAAAGAGGTAGATTTTCTAGCCCTGGCATTCTTCCAGTGCAACTTGTCAAACCAGGTTATACGTGAAATGTGCCTGCAGCCAAAAATGTGAGAACTCAGCGTGACGATGTGCAGAGGCTTGTTTGATTTGGGGTGATTTTCACTTTTCATCAAAGAAACTACATGATCCTCTTTCATGGGTAAGATTTCCAAGGCTCATTATTATTCTCTTGTTTGCTTTGGTTACTGGGGCTCTTTGGAGGAAACATTTAATTTAGTTTCTTCATTATGAGACTCTTTTTATAAAGGTGATGCTGTGCTTTGTTCTTTTGAATTCTGATCCATAAAACCCTCCCCGGCTTTGCCGTGTTTATTGACACCCAAGGGAATCTGCATTGCATAATGTGTCAGACTTGATTTGTTTGTTTTTCCTTCCCAATTGTCTCTCTTTTTCTAGGGAAATATTCTCCAAAATTCATCTTTTCCAGACACAAGTGACAAAAGCTTATGTTTGAAACATTACTGGTTTCACAGTATGAGGAAATTTATTTCATGTGGCAACATCAACACAAAAGATAAATAGTCAATTTACTTTGTTTCAGCTTAGAGGTGGTAACACACAGTTCAAGGACTATAATTTCCTTAAACATGCCAGCTCAACAGGCTGTGATTTTCCAAGCACACTTCTAATTATTTTTTAAACAGAAGTAAATATCACTGTTTTTCTATTTGAATAAGCACCTTGCTTGCCAGCTAAAGCAGTTGTAGCAACATAGGTCTGATTTTACTGATCCTGTTGATTTTAATGCAGTATAGTATTTTTAGCTTACATTAGTTCATGGCTACAAAGAGATAAAGGTACCAAATAGACAAAAGAAAACCAGAAGCCCATATCATCACAGCTTTATGGAGTTTCTGTGCATGAAACAACATCTGGACAGATTGTTTTATGTTCTTTCAATCCTTGCTTTCCAGTTAGTGGAAAGTTGTTTTGACTTTTCAGTTAGGAAAGTCATGAATAAATAGAGTGTTAATTAAATAAATACTGTTTTGTAATATGTCCCTTCCATCTGTTCTTGATTTTTCTTTATTCCTCCATTGTACAAAAACATTTTCCCTTTGCTATCACATACTACTTTTAGGTCTCCCAACTTCATTTTTCAGTCCTTATTCACATAGGATTTATTTTTTTACCTGAAAGAGTCTCCAACCCTGATTTTCAACTACTTTTTTGCTCTGAAGGTTGGAATCACATCTCATTTACTAAACTTCACTTTCCACAGCCTTCCTTCATAAATGTCTTGCAAACATTCAAAATGACCCTTATACATCTTCTATTCCCCCCTACCCCATTTGCTTAATTGAATCAAAATGCAAGTTATTTTCCTTCCTTATTATCAAACAAAGTTTATCCTGCCTACAATATAGTGCTTATGGTACTCTCAGAGTCAGATTAGCCAACAGATTATTTCCTGACAGTTTTGTTTTTCTCTTTTTTGGTTAAGTGGGTCTACTCAACTTTTTAAAAATCATTTCTGCAAGGCAGACCACTCCCAGTATTTATAATTTCCTCTTTTATAAACATTCATCAGCGTAACACCATCACAGTTACTTGTCAGCATCCCTGATCTGAGTTTATCTGCAGCTTGCAACACCAGTGTGGAAGTACAACTAAACGTACAGATGCCAGGCTATTTATTTTGTAGAACACTTGTGTTCTGGAAAATGTGAAAAGCCTCAGATCTGGAAGCACTAGAGGTGACTGAAGGGGAAAAGACAACCTCCTTTGAATGAGAGTTAGGAGTGAGAGCAGCTTGACAGCAGCAAACTGGGGGAGGAAATTTCTAGGACAGGCTGGAGCTGGTTCCTGTTTTGCACCCTGCAACAGCTGATTATGCTTTGCCAGTTGGCTGCGGCACTGACAGCAGGTGAAGTTAATTCCTGTCAGACTTCTTGACTCTGACAACCAACACAGATACTGAAGTGATGGACCAAAGAGAAGGAGGGAAGATAGGATCTGCTCCATTATTCTGCTTGGAGCTCTTAAGGCCCAATTTTTTAATTAACAGAACTTCAACTAGACTCCAGGTATCCCTGGCTGTTTGCTATAGAGAGATGTTATTCAAATTATCAGGCATGTTTACTCACAGTAAATGAAACCACTGGAACTGTGTGTCTTGCCCCATGTCAATGCAAGTGAAGAAGGGACATGAGCAACAAGAGAAGTTAAATCAGGAAGCGCTTTCTGTGGGGAAGAGGAAGGAAGAACATAAAGAGAATGGAAAATCCAGGTGAAGACAGCTCAGGAACATCATACTGCTTTCAGGAAGAGCAGTGGTCTAAACAGTCAGAATATTAAAAAATATTTTGGAGTAAATATCTCCTGTGTTCAAGCTAGATTTGATCTCACCTGAGCACAGGGAGGAAGTGCTAGAAAATTCAGCCAGGGGCAGATTGGCTTTTAGAAACCAGCAAGACATGGGCCACTTTTCTTGACTGACTTGTGTCCAAGCCCATACTGCAGATTAAGTGAAAACCCTCTCCAATGAAGGGGATCTGGTCTCAATCCAAGTTCCACCCATCATCCTCTGCAGAGTGAGTCAGAGCTTCCCAAACATTCATGATGATATGCCAGCACTTTCTTCTGTGACAGGGAAAGTGTCCTCTACCCTGGAGTCTTGTAGCACACAAATCAAAATAATCTGAAATAGGTGTTGAGCTGGAGTTTCTAAAACACAAGTGTCCATGAAAGAGCACAAATTTGGGAAGCAAGCTCCCAGTGTGATCAGGGAGAAGGCAGGGGAATGGAGACAGCAAGAACTTCTAAGTGGAAGCAAGTTTCTGTCTTTCTTCGCTTTGCAAAATTCCCCCCCCCCCCCCCCCCCCCCATCTCTACAACATCCCTGAGCTATGTGTTCCAATATTACCCCAATATATGAATAACATAATTAGTTTAATATTTCAGTCCTTCCTCATATAAAACTGACAGTAAACTATAATTCCACTCTAAGTAAACAAACCATGGTATGTGGGCCCTCTCTTGAAAAATGCTTGTGCAAAAGAAAATACAGAATTCTGTGGAGGTAGCAAAAGCAATAGCAACTGTTCAGCTTAAATAGTTTCTTCTACTCTACTGCAGTTTCAGCAGACATATTCCACCCTGCTAGCAGACGTGTACTTTTTGTAAGTCAGAAGACATCTTAGCAAAGCGTCCCATATATCCAGCATACTGTGGTCTTCCATAGCGATGGTATCCCAGGCTGCCTCCCACTGTAAGGACTGCAGACTGTTTCCAGTAACAAGCTACCCTTTTCCAAATGAGCCTCAGGTGAAGCAGATGCAACACAGCATCCCTGCATGGGTACAGCTGGGCGAAGTGAGCAGTGAGCTCCTGCTTGGTACAGATGTGGGAAAGCCAGCAAACTCTCAGAGCACAGGTTTCCCTCTTCATCCCCCTAGAAATGTACCGGAAAAAAACAGATATCTTAGTGGCAGGTATATGACTGGAATTTTCAAAGGCAAAAAGGACCATCTTCCCCTGAAAATTGAGGCACAACATAATGAAGTTGTCTTAGAACATGTTACAGTTTGAGTACATGCACATGTGTGTAAATACCCATATAATGTGCCTCTGTGGGCATGCACGTGTGTGTGTGCGTTTGTATATATGCAATACATACATAGGCTTTAATTATTAACCGTCATTCATTTGTACTTTCTGTCTCTCCTCTGTTGAAGTCACATGAAAGTGCACAGAAAATAACATAATGAAGCTTTTCAAATCTGTCCATTTAGCAATGTAGGAAATCGAGAAAGGCTGAAAAAAATGTCATTTACAAACAGTAGTTTTGCTACCTTTGTTATTTATATTCATGTAACTGCTTGAAATAATATCTGTTGAATATTGAGCTTAAGAAACATAGAGAAAATATTTCTAATGTAAGTTGATTGGTTGACCACAACGCACTATCAAGATTTGTAATAGACATTAAGGCAATTCTTGAGTAGTATTAATGAGATATGCTGTATGAAAAAAAGACTCATAGAATCACAACCCGGTTTGGGTCAGAAGAGGCCTTTAAAGATCATCTAGTCCAAACACCCTATGGTCAGGGATGTCTTTCATTAGATTGTATTGCTCAAAGCTCCATCCAACCTGACCTTGAATATTTCCAATAATGAGGAATGCACAACTTCCCTGGACAACATATTCCAGTGCCTAACCACTTTAATTCCAAATAATTACTTCCTTATAACTTTCCTTCCCTTTCTATCCCTTCCCTTCCCAAACCTCCCCAAACCTTCCCTTTCCTTCTTTCATTCCCTCTATCCCATGTCATTAATGAAGATATTAAAATAGTATTGGTCCCAGTATGGATTCCTTAGGTACAACACCCATTGTGGACTTCCACCTGGACACTGAAACTTTAACTGCCACCCTTAGGATGTGGCCATCCATCCAGTTTCCTTATCCATCTGACAATCCATCAATCAAACCCATATCTCTCCAGTTTAGAAGTAAGAATGTCATAAATGTCTGTGTCAAAGGCCTTTCAGAAGTGCAGACAGAGGACATCAGCTGATCTTCCCTTGTTGACTGGCACAGTCGCTCTATTGTAGAAGGCCATGTCAGTAGTCAGGTATGACTTGCCCTTAGTGAAGCCATGCTGGCTGTCTCTAATCACTTCCCTCTCTTCCTGGTATCAATATATTTTCCAGGAGGATCTGCTCCAGGATCTTACCAGGTACAGAGTTGAGGCTGCCTGGTCAGTAGTTCCCAGGGTTCCTCTTTCTATCCTTAAAAAATGAGTGTGATATTTCTTTTTCTCCAGTCACTGAGAACTTTGCCTGATGACATAACTTTTCAAATACAATGGATAGCGTGTTGACAGTCACAGTGTTGTATGGACATATATTTTTAGATTCCTTGGGTGGTCTGAAACCTGATTTTCTCAGGATACTCTCTTCTAATGAGACATTCTTTTCCACAAAAAAATGGTCTCAGTTAAACCACTGTGTTCTAAGTTTTCCTTAGAAGCTTTTTTTGACATCTTAAAGGAAATAACTGTATTTTCTGATGCTGTGCTTCCTGGCACTCTCTCTGATAAAGACAAATAGAGAGTGTCTAAGGAAGTTTCTGGAATTATATTTATAAATCCCCGAGGCTCTATATTTTTTTTCTTTAATCAATATGTCTCTATGTATGAACAGGATCATCTAGTCCAACTGTAAATCCAACACTACCAAATCTACCACTAAACCATGTCCCCACCTTTCAAGTCCCTCCTGGGATAGTGCCTCAACCTCTTCCCTTGCGAGGCTGTTCCAACGCTGACCACTCTTTTGGTGAAGAAATTTTTCCTGACATCCAATCTAAACTTCCTTGGTACAGCTTGAGGTTGTATCCTCTTGTCCTATGAGTTGTTACTTGGAAAGAGAGTATATAAATTTATATAAATTTCTCCTAATTTAAACAGCATAAGTTTTACATGTGATATTTTATAAAACATAAAATTTGCAGCAATCATTTTGTGAATATCTTCCCAGGTTTCAGAAGTGAATTAAACTTATGCATTTTGCTCCTTATATGCTGAAAGAAGTTTACTGCCACAATTTCCTTAAAAAAATATCACTCAATATAATGTTACATAATCTGTGGGTTTCCTTCCATGCCTGTTTTAGCCAACTAGACCAATATTTTTCAGTCTGTTGTGAAAAGGTGATTCAGTCTTTTTCAGAAGCACCAAGAAAATGATTCTTCTACTACCTGCACTACAATCTGGAGCTATGCAACATTCTCTGAAACCCATACCACTTCTGCTAAGACAGCTCCACTTTTAGTAGCCACACTTGACAAACACTGGCTAAACTTATCCAAGAGGATATGATCCTGATGAGCTGATTGCGTGAAAAATGTTGATAAGACATGAGTCAGGATGCTTCATCCCAATGTACGTAGACTCCAGTGAGATAATCTGGCACCTTCCTACATAAATGCATCAAAAGAATGTGTTGAACAGGTTTCATTAGATAAACCCATAGCATATCCATAACATTTGCTGGAGCTGAAAATGGCAGTATTGAATGGAAGGCTGGATTGCAGAAGGATTCAAAACATCGCAGTTAGGCTTCCATCCTTACTTCAAGAACTGTGTGAGGAATGATGAAAACTGAAGTACTTGAATGGTGCTCAAAATTATCTTCAGATAAGGCCAGTAGCAGAATTCAGATTATAGTATCAAATTTCCAGCAGCCTCAGGATTTTGCTGGGTATTTTCTGCCTGCCATTACTCCCTGATATCCCAGCATATGGTTTGATGAATATTTGAATTATCTTCAAAGCTCTTATAATTAACCCAGTTTCTTTTGTCTCTGTAAATCTTGGCAAGTTGTGTCTTGTAAATCAATCCCTTCATCTCTTCCAGCAAAGCAAGACGTATAGAACATGCAAAAATTAGGTGAGAACAATGCACTCGCTTTTCAACACATGACATAAAAAGTGACTACAGATATTCATTTTATTCAAATATGCTCAAATGCAGTAGTGACTCTAAATTCCAGTCATCATAAACACTAATAGCCATTATTATCAGTGGAATTAACATTTATTGGTGCAACTCTAAACAAAATAGCTTGCAATGGTCAGTCTTGATTTTTTTTCCTTATGACAATAATTTTTCATCTCCCCTTCAAATTTTTACCTCCTGCATTGGGCCCATCATCCTTGAATGACAGGAAGCACCTTGCTGTGGTCCATGAGTCATTTTGGTTTTTCCCCAGCCACTCCCTGGGTGTGGTTTTTCTTTTTTCTTCTTCTTTTTTTTCCCCCTCACAGGAGCAAGCAATTCTGCAATTTGAGGTAGCCCAGCTCTGTAGCAATGTGGCATCACCTGCCTACCAAGGGAAGGGATTACTGTGATTAACCGTTTCAAGAGGAAGTTGTAAAGTCCATTCACTAAGGTTCCACAGTTTGAGTCCTGATGCAACAATTTTGCAAACCTAGAAATGTTTTCAAAACACCCTTCCAGATGTCCTGGAAAGTGCCTCTCCTTCAAATTGAAGATGCCTGTGTTCTGCCTGGCTCCCATTATCCTCATTTTTTATTGCTGGAAAACATTGTCCTTTGAAGAAGGTCATGTACACCAGAGTTACTAAGGCTGAAGTTTTTGCAGAGTCAGCTCAATTTGGTCATGATGGAGCAGCCCAGGTGGTACAACATATCTCTTCATATTTTTAGACAGTGTTTCTGTTTCCCTGCCTTTTACTTTCACTCTTCTTGGGATGGAGATTGCATCTTTCTGATGGTGTTTTCGAGCTCAGCACATGTGGACTCATTTTTTTTGTTGGTACCTCTAAGTTTTTTCGGTGACTACAACTTAAGAACTAATGACATGATGATGCATTTTTCTTATCCTCAGGGTGAGTATGTCTTAGTCATCGTAGCTGACATTTGACCCCTGGCTGGAGGAGATGGTCCATGAAGCCCATTGATATTTTAAGTGGCAGCAGTGGCCCAAAATGGAGCTGTGATCTCTTTCCACAAGACTGAAAAGTCCACACACACTTCTAGGGACTCACTTTACCAGAAAGGAACACTAGGAGGTGAATAAAGTATGTCAGGACAGAAAAAGAGAAATGCCCAGCTCCAGAGTAACCTGACAGTTCCACATGACTTTATAGACTTGCCTTTTCTTCACTGAATGATCTCTTCTTCAGAGCCAGGGGAAAGCATGCACATAATCTGCATTGTCAAGGGAATTATTATATTATGGTAAGAAACTGAAAAAAACCTCTTCATGGGAGCACAGAAGATTCAGAATGCATTTGGTCTAAGATACTAAGTACTTAATTTGACTTCCTGCCTGGAGCAACATAAGTGTTCAGTGCAGTGATGGCTGGGTGGTTCAGAAAGCAGCTTTGCTACCTGAAATGCAGTAAATGACCACTCACTCGGCCAACAAACAAAATGAATAAAACCCCAACCCCTCAGGTCAAATGCTGGCTCAATCCTAGAGCTCAGGCACCTTTTTTGCCATTGTATTGCCATTAACCTTCAAAGCTTTCTCAACCAATTTAAAACAGAAAGCCAGAAAGGTGTTTTTCTTTATAAAAGTCTCCATAAATTGCAAACTGTAAGTTTTATATCACCCATAATAATAAAAATTAATAAAATAATTAATAAAAATCATTCAAGTTTCATCTTCACAGGAATGCATAATAAATAATCATGTTTAGTTTTGGTGGAAACATAGCAAGGTACTCACAACTTTACTTTCTTTGGTGGTAACAAACAAAGTTCAACCCCCAAAAATGACCCAAACACAAGCACCAATGGAACATTCTTTGGGGCCACCAGTCAGGCATGGGCACAAGTTTATCCTGTTAACAGATCATGTCTCAGTCTTAAATGATATTTGCACAACTACAGTCTGATGTCAACAGCTATCAGACCAAGCTGGAAGATGAAAAGATTTTTAATGGATTATTTGTGTGTTATTCAACAGCACCTTCAGCATCTTAATGCAATCAAGGTATCTCAATCTTAGATGTGCATCTTTCTTGATACGTCAATTGCCTTGCTGGGTAATTTATTCTTTGCCATAAAGCCTTGACTCATAGAGATATGTAAGCACATGTGTAATCTCAAGCAAGTAGGTAGTCCCATTGATTTCAGCAAGTGATTCATAAACCTACTGAATTACAACCTTAGTCTTACTCAGTTTGTTTGCCTCTGAATAATTCCTTACAGTTTAAATTCTATTGCATTCTCTAGCAGCTTGCTGTGATCATTTTATACTTTTAAAATACTTAGCAGTGAAATCCTTGGGGATGACACATTTACAGCTATAAGTATTTGGGCAAGGGGGAGAACGTTGTACTAAAAGTCAGTTGTGCTGTTCACCTGGCACTTACTTCAGCAGTTTTATAATTGGTTTACTACATCCAGATTTTCCTCCTTCCTAATCCAACTACTGATTTTTAATTGTAATTTTTGTTTGATTGTTTTTGTATTTTATGGTTGCTTTTGTTGGGTAAGGTGTAGATAGTAATTCATTGTTATTGTTTGGATTTTTTTCTGAAAATATAACTGTGTGGTGTAAACTCCTTCCTTTTGAAAGTTCCCTAAGTCCATGTGTTTGCAGGATTCTTTTCTGTCCTAAAGCGTCTTCTCATAGACTTTGGCAGATGAACAGAGCAGAGTCTGCTCATGCATTCAGGTAGGCATTTGGCAGGATCACAGTATAACAGCAAAAACTATTTCTGCTAGGATTAGCAGACTATTCACACTGGCTTTCTGCCGCCAAAGCAAAGCTGCAGCAGCAGAGACCACGAGATGGCAGTACTGCATGAGCAATTGAAACGAAACCCAACATTTTGCAGAATTAAACTCTTAGGAAGCACGTTTTCCCCTGGCAGCTTCAGAGCTCTTTGTAAATTCAGTCTGCCCCCACCCTGCTTTGCAACAGCAACGAGGGAACCTTAGCGAAATCTATACCCTTCAGACTATGGAGCGTGGTGGTTAATGGCTCAAATTCTTGTTTCAAAACATTGTGAACCAACATGAAGGATGACATGTTATTTTAGAATACCACAGGAAGCCTGTAAGTAGACAATATAATTTCCCCTTTTCTTGAGGATAAAAGTGTTCAGAAGAAAATAATGAAGAATTTCAAGGCAGAGCAGAAAGGAACGGGCTCTTTGCAAGTAGTTCTAGAGCAGTGGTGACTTCCCGAGTGAATGTTCTTTAGTGTCAGCATGGCAGAGCTAATTACAGAGGGAAAACTAATGTGCTAATGTAGCTAAATTGTTCTCAGTTTCCAGAGGCTTAAGTACCTGGTAATTGCTGCTAAATGGTCAATCCAATGGTGCCACTACAAGCAATGGGACGACTCCAGCCAGCCTCCTTAATTTCTGGTACTCAAAATCCTTCTGTCTGTGAAAGTAGAGTGAAAAATATGCTTTCCTTCAGACACAAAGAAACAGATGTGCCGTGCAATGCAGGAAAAAATGTGAATTGGAAATAAATGAGGAATTCTTCAAATGGACAGGAACCACTACCTGTCCTGAAAGGAAACTCTGCCATTAAATCCTGGAGATTAATGCAGTATGACTCAATGCAATAAGACCTACCAAATGGAAGACTGAAGCACTCAGTGAAGGTGGGTTTCCTTTTCTCAATAAGAAGAGACTGGAGGAGGGAGGAAAAAACAATGGTTTCTGGCTCCTTATTGTATAACAAGCAAGAGATACATTTCCTCACCTCTTCTCCTTAGGAGGATGAAAAGCAACCCTTTCACTGGCAATGTTTGCTCTGGACATACTCCACAACAAGTCAGTACTTCAGCGCACACAACAATCTCCTTTCAGATCTGTCACCTCAACCACAGCATGGTTAAAGGCTGAGAGAAATGCATTCCTATACTGTGGCTAATATGAACAGATTTATGCATGTGTTTATTTACAGAAATACATGTACATTCCTTTTGTTATTATATTTTGCCTGGAGAAATACGCTGAAGTATCCAAACTCGTGCTGGGAACAGTAACACAAGCTGTTGAAGGACACAGAACTTTGCACAGAACTTTGTTTACTGTTCTTTAAGATATACCATGAGGGGGAAACCAAGCAAGATTGAGGACAAGTTTTACCTTTGCAGGTTGCCCTCCACTTGCAGTAGGAATCTACATTTGAAGGTCTGTGGGAGCCCACCTGCATAGTGGAATTCCATCTTGTTCTGAACATGTAACAGTTATTTTGTCTGCAGCGTGTTTGGTGCACACAGACAAGAAGTCCTAACATAACTGCCTGTGTAATCCCTCTGCCACCAAGGCTCTGACCGTCCTTCATCTGAGAGAATATAAATTGCAAACTGATTTAAATCTTACAGCAATAGCCATAGAAGTGTGTTAGGCTAATAAGTGTTAGGACTGTAACCCTCTTAACACCACATGGAGAAGAGGGAGATTCAATACATTCCCCAAGGATTCATTTTCTGTCGATTGACAAATCCTTTTGCTGGTGGTTTTTCCCATTTCAGTGTCTGGCAAAGGTGAGTGATGCTTGCTGTCTTTGCTTACCCTGGTCATGTGTTGGGCTAACATCTCAGAAGATGAGTCCTCTATCAAAGGCAAAAGTCCATTTCAAAGTGCAACTAGATTTGGCTGAGAGAGTCACAATACAAACTGCAGGGGACAACACTGCCGTGGAGGGAATTATGTATTCACCAGGCCCTCCTGTACTGCCACAGAGCATCGCTTCTCCAGGGCATTACAGATGGACTTATGCAAAGGCTGTGTCCCTCCTCTACAGGATGCTCCATTTTTGGAAAAAGTTGCCTTTGCATTATTGTTTTCTGATTCTGCATTTTCAAATGCCAAATTCTTTAATCTGAATACACATGGCTAAGTCTAATTAATATTCCTAATTCCTGCTGAGATAGCCTGCAGCTGATGTTTAAATGAGTTTCCTCACTGTGGAGAAAAGGCAATCAGCAGGTAATGATAAGTTGAACATAATAAAGTCCTTCTTTTGTTGTTGTCTAGGTCACTTCCAAGCTGCTACTACCATCATGAATAATTAAAGAAATGACAATAAAACCAGCAGATGCCAGGAAATACTTGCATATTTGCATTGTCGTCTTACATTAGAAGATTCAAGAACTCATATATATAGTCATCCACTATTTTTGTTATCGCTTTTATAGAAAGAATGCAATTCATCAATAGAGAAAAAGAGGAAGAACTATTTTCAAGCCATTTTAAAAATAAATACTTTTGGGACTGGAAATTACTATCTGACAAATATTGCTTAATAATTCACCATGAAAATTTCCCATATTTTCTTTTCCCTTCTGCCAATACCTATCCCCCAACCAAAGTTCCTGTGTGGGGTTATGCCTTGATTTTCATCAGCCATGTCAAAAGATGACACAACAGATGTACAAATCTTTGCAATGCATTTTGCTTCTAGGAAAAGCTTTCAGGAAAGCACACATGCTTACTCCACACATATTCAAAACTCAGCAGATGTATCATGATGAGTTGCCTTGATTTGGCTCCAGAATTAAATTATAGCCATCAGCACACATCCTGCCAAGATCACTGAATGAAAGTCTGTTTAGTACGATCATTCTGCTTTAGTTGCAGTCATGATTTTGTATCCTTTGCAGAAATATTTCCTCCTAAAAATATTCCACTAATATTTGTTAATATATGTATTTTGAAAATACAAAGTAGTTCTTTCGTTCACTTGCAGGGCTTCTCTCTCTTTGTGTGTGGGCTTTTAGAGCTGATTGGAACTGAACTGACGAAAAAATATTTCACTGTGAAAGGCTGGTTGATGAGCCCAAAGCATCTCGCTGGAAATATTTAGTCTTGAGCAGCCTTTACCAAATGCCAGAGATGGCTCCAATGTGACTGAGCAGGGACTTCTGACAAGCCTAATTCCAGAGCAGGGTATGTGGGGAACACAGTGGTTCATCCATAGTCCAGGATGATCCTGCCTTATGCCTGGGGTTTGTGTTTGTTTGTTGGTTGGTTGGTGGTTTTTGGTTTGGTTTCGTTTTGGGTTTTGTTGTTGTTGTTGTTTTGGTGGGGCTTTTTTGGTGTTTTTTTGGGTGGTGGTGGTGGTGGTGGTTTTTTTGTTTGTGTTCGTTTGTTTGGTTTTTTAATTTTGAGTAATTTGTTGTCAGACCAATTTGTATTTCAATGTAAGTTTTCTTAAAGTTGCAAGACGAGGGATCTCGGATCAGCTGGAAATGTAGATTTTTTTGGGGGGGGTGCAAGTTCAAGTAATTATTTATTTGAGTTCAATTCAATTACTGTAAAGAAAGTTTCCTAGTAGAACCCTCTTGAGTAGAAAAGCTTCTGAAGCTTGTCTCCAGATTACCCTCTTTCATTTTCTTCTGGTTTTTTTTCGTCATGGAATGAAGATTTGGAGAGTTTTGGAGAGATGTTGCAGGAATTAGTTCTTGTTGTCCCAATGTAGTAAGCACTTCTGAAAGACTCTGGTTTCATAAGATTGTTCTCCATCTGAACTAAAATCTGAAAAAAAAAAACCAAACCAAAAACCCCCCCAAACAACAGAACACATTTAAAGGGTAATTTCAAAATAAAATTTGATAGACTTTGATGCACCAACTATCAATGACAATAAAAAGGCATTTCTCTTTTTTGTATCATGGCTTTCTAGTTTTGCTTTCTCAGAGTAGATGAAGCCTTTCAAACCTTTACTTTGCTATGTGTATCCAAAAATGTATTTCATTTTTGGGATTTCCCCATTCATATAAACACAAGTATGACAGGGACAAATCAGCATGATTCTCCTTGGAGGAATTTCACTCCCTTTCAGTCCTTTAATGCTCTTCTGCAGCTGAAAGAAGGACTCAGCAGCATCATAATTATTCCAGCTCTCAGCACAGTTCAAGAGAGACTAATGAGGAAACTGAGTAGTGGAAGGATGATACATAAGACAAAGCATTCAAAAATTGTCTGAGAAGCAAAAAATAGGGTAAGAAACTGTAATTGGTGTCAAATCAGAGACAAAAGCAGTGACTGTCTGTAAAACTGCTTTCTTTGTTTCATGGACCTGTAATAAAGCTTATGTCAGTGTCACACTTTGCAACAAAGCAAACTTCAGGTGACACAACAAATGGAAAATACAAAGGTTTCCAAACCATGTTGCCTGCTGTCAGGCAGAGCAGCCACCTGAGCAGAGCTCCCAGGTATTTCAGGGTTTCATGGCATCACATAACAACAGTTGAACCTTGGGGATTTTTCCTACCAAATGCCCAGCATCCCATGCTACCAAGACTTCAGAAAGGCACTTGCTAAGGCATCTGGACACACTGACTTACTGCACAGACACTGTTAAAAAGTGCATGATCAGACATGGCTTCAAAATTCTTGGCGAGGTCCTGGCTTCTGTTGAGCTCACAGTTATTTTAGTCATCTAGCATTTTATGTGCTTTCTGTTTGATGACCTTTCAGACTGATTGACATTTTCAACATATGTGATTATCAATTTTTTTCTTGCTGTGATGTACCAGCTCACAGGTAGGTATTAATGTAGAGTTGTGGCAGATAAAAAAAAATATGGTAAAATTCATGGTGGCTTCAATGAATAAAATTTATTTCCTGAAGAGGATGATTTATAGTTTTTCAAACAGGTTTTTCAAGAGACATTATTATATATTAACCAAGAAGATTCTGCCTAATTTTCACTGGAAAAAGGTGGAGTGAGAGGCAGGAGAGAATTTCCATATGGGCTCCTTCTGTTTTGATATTAGGCAAGCCAATAGATTTAAGTCACTATAATATTTTAGAATTTTTTTTCAGGCTGAATCCAAGAAACAGTAGGAAAGGCAGGCACTTGTTTAAGGTGCAAATCAGTTTCCTACCATACATCCAAATAGAAATACAACACTGTGTGTTCACTACAGCTACAATGCATTTTTCAATGAATTGTCTAGCCAACATCCTACCAGTGAGCAAATGACTGCAGTTTCATTTTGTGTGGCAATCGAAACCATTCCTTTTCAAAAAGCGATTGAAGTTTAATAAAGCGTTTCATTGCTAACCACAAAACGGTGTCAGATTTCCACTGGCAGGTTTAGGCAAAGAAACCTCTTGCTTTTTCAAGACCAACTGAATCAGGGATGTGTCATCAAGAATCATCCTTTTTGTTTTAGCTTTATAGTCCCTGCATGACTGACTTGGGATGACAGGTTGCATGTTAGTAAAGTGAATGGATGTTCAAATTCTGCATGTCCTGGAAGGATCAGGTTGGGCTTCTTGGGGGACTGAATAAAACTGAGCCTTTGTTTTTGTGAGAGAATGCTGGTGTTCAGTTGTACACAATGCCAAAATATCAAAAGCTGTGGAAGGTAGCAATATATGCAGAGACAAACGTCACATGGTTGATTTGATTCACAGCTATAGATGGAAAGCACTGGCCATGTGCTACTCACAGCCAGAGTGACAGCAGGGCAAACCTGAAGCCTAATCTACTTTTTAAACTTTTTCCTAAGCCTGGTGCAGCTGGCAATGGAGTACCAGCCACAGTTCCTTTGCCTCTGTCTCAGTCCATACAAAGTGGGAACTCATTGCAGTTCCCAGGCAGAAATCTCTCATTAACTCACTTCAACATGTCAAATCAGGTTTTCAGACCTGGGAGAACCAATCCTCACACTCAGTCCCTAGTGGGCTGACATAACTCAGCAATTATTTTACTGATGTGCCCAAATTCACAGCCGAGGAACAAAGACATGTTTAGTGTATGGAGCTGTTTACAAGGAATTCAAACAAAGCTTAAGTAGCTGTGCTTACAAAGCAGGAAGACTCCAGTCCTGTGTTAATGGAAAATGAAAAAAACAAAACCAAACCAGCCAATAAAAAAATAACATTTTTCTTCATCAAAATATGTCATTGCCAGAAGCTAATTCAGACGTTGGGAAAACCAGGGTCCACTTCAAAGGTTTTTTCTGGGGTTGCCCAGTGAAAAGCTTACAAAACATGCTGGAAAAAGTCAAGATATGAGTCATTCACACCAATCCATCAAGACATTGTGGGAATCTACTGCTATTCCCTTTGGGCTAAATGACTTTCCCGAGAAATTCCATTGAAAGTAAGTCACAGGGGACTATTTTGGCCCTCTGTGTTTAGTTTTTCTTTCTTTTTATTTCTTTCCTTCTTGCTTACTTGCATTTTCTTTCCTGCTTTCTTTCTTGATTTCCCTTTCTTTCTTACTGTCTAGCTTTTTTGCTTGTTCTTCTCTTTTATTCATTCTTTCTGCCTTTCATTCTTTACGCTTTCCTTCCTTGCTGCCTTGAACCTCAGTATAAGATGAACAAAGGACGGAATCGAGGTTTGGACATTGATCTGAGTGTCTAATGAGACTCAGAGGGGGAGCTGTGGCAAATATAATCAGTGTAGAAATGAACAGTGAATGGCAGTGATGGACTCAGAGAGCTTATAAACATGCTTTGCACCAGGCTGAGTCTGCAAGAGATGGAAAACAATGTCACGTGTCAGTGAAGTGACAATTTCTGCATTATCCTCCTACTTTCCAATGGAAGATCAGATCCTGAGAATATCTCTCTCTCTCTGCATCTCCCTATATATATGTGTGTGTGTGTGTGTGTATATTTATATATGTATGCATGTATATATATATGTATGTATGTATATAAGCTATAAATGCAATTAATAATTTTCTGAGACTCCTATTTGTACAACCAGCTCTATGCCACATACCTCTATGCTCTATCCCTCCAATCTTCCCATCTTTCTTCACCCTGAAGAAATGCATTTTAGGGATGTAAAATCAATGAAATCTGATAAAAGCTCAATATGAGGTGTCTTCAGCTTTTATGAGGATTGACAGAAAAATATTGATGGAAACTGTCTGAGAGAAAAATTTGGCTTCCAAATCTCATTTCTGGTCCCCAGACAGCATGCTTACTGTTCACAGAAAATTTAGTATTTTTTTCCTGAGAATTTAATGCTCTTAGAACAAAAATAATTCCCATTACAGCCGAATAGCAGCCAAATTATGTTACTTTACAAAAAAGCACAAAAGCAGTGTTTTCTGGATTTTGTGGATTAGAATTAGATTAGACTCTGTTGAGAATGGGAATGTCAAGAACCCAAATTCTCATGAAGGTTCCCATAGGCACATTTCAGAACAAGATTTTTCATTTCTTGATTTTTACAGAAAGCAAAAAAACAAATGACAACAAAAAACCCAACTCCCCAAACTTTTATTAGGATTTCTGCAACAACTTTGATATTATGCCATTGGAATATTCTGTTGAAAAAATGAAATAAAGAGCATCAGACATCTCCATTTTTCCAGTAACCCTCATCTCACAGCTAAAAAAGAAACATTGATATACACATGGGCATGTTATATTTAATATCTCATTTGCTGAGAAGTGGAGGCTGAAATCTCACTGGCTCTTCTTTATACTCTGAAGCTCAACAGGATGCAAAGTCAATTAGTTTTCTACTCTTGTAAACAATCAGGTCTTGCATCACCAGCTTTGTGTACTTACTTACATTTGTGCTGTGTACAGCTGAAGATTACTAAATATTACAGCCAAATTAATTACTAACTGCAACTAATTTGTCTGGGAGTTAAGGCCCTCCCTCCTGCTGGATTTGGGAGTGACTTCCCTCTTAAGAGTCTGTGCTGGAAGCCCCAGCCCACTTTGTCATAGGAGCTGCTGCAGGGCTCTGCCTCACCTGCAACAAACCATCAGTGCTTCTTCTCTAACCCCTTATAATATTTTGCATTCCCCTGCATCACAAAGAAAATGTCTTTGGGATGTATATCAATTCTACTTGAACACTTGAGTAATGCTACTGAGACTGTTTTGGGAATTTTTTTCCCACTGCAGAAATGGGGAACCTCATTTGCTTTCCCACTTCTTCCTCACACAGTTGCAAAGTTTTATAGGAAAAATTTTCCTAGGTACTTTCAACATAATCCGTCATAATATTTCTTCTGGCTGAAAGGGCCTCTCACTTTTGCAACAGAGAAGGGGATTTCTAAGGCAACCTCCTCTCTAAGTGCTGCCTGAAGGCTCTAGTTTAGGGGGAGCCCCACTGCCAGCTCATGGTTAGTCTGCACCTACAAAGACAAGTTTTGTAGTCAGCCCCTTAAAATGTCTCTGTCTCTTCAAAGAAAGTAGGCACTAAAACACTAGAATCTTTACCAGACTCATACTACTAGACTTAGATTTATAGATATATAAGTATGCAAAACGTCATTAATCTTCAGTTAATACCAGCGCTAACAAAATGCTTTGCCATTATTGAAGGTAGTAACGACTAGTAGTAGGACAGGAAAATAGTTCTTGGTTTGCTCAACAGCTTTCAAGTTACTCAGTTCAAAAGAGTCATCTATGAAATTAACACTCTTTCCATTCTTTGAAATGTCAGTTTTCAGAAATTAAATTATGCATCCCAACAGGTGTTTGGTTTGAAAATATAGACTGAGAGGTAGCATCAACCCCCATGAAGATATTAAATCACATGAGAGCTGAACTGCAGAACCACTTGCAAAAGAAAATGGTCATGCTGGTAGAGAAGCTCTACAGCTTAGATAAGTATTTTCTGTAGCTGCAGAGCTCATTAGTGCCCAGATCTAATATTGAGCCTGGTTCCTTGAATATCAGATATAAGGCTGTCTAAACTACATCCTCTCTTCATCAGCCAAACAACAGTTAACAAAAATGATATCAAATAATATTATCAAATAATTTTGTCACATTATTATTGCTATAAAAGTTTCTTCACCACTATGACTTCTTTTAATAATTTACATTCTTATCCATCTGCTGGAAAGACAATGTGCCTAATGCCTTTTTAATGCTCCATTAAGTAAATGCACCCAAGTTTAGGATTTTATTTGCTAACTCCAACTTTTTTCTAACAATTTTCTTGTGACCAGGTGTATTAGGGTGAACTTATGATGTGAAAACGCTTTCCCTGCTCTAAGACCCATATTTACAACACAAAAGCAGCACTACTTTTTCTGCCAGGTCATGCCACAGATTTGGTTTTCCTTCAACCCTCTCTAGCGCTGAAAGATTGTTTGATTTCTAATCATCTCAAAAAGATAGGTATGATGAAACAAACATTTCCATGCTGCTACCTGAAATCAGAGCTATACACAGTATCTACTCAATTGCTTCTAATTTTTTATGATGAGTAGTTAAGAGCCCATTCTTGCCATGCCCTTCTCTGATCACTTAAAAGGGATTCAGTCTTGGAGAATATCTATGCTACTATAATCTGGTTTGTGATAAAAGAATTATTACCTCTTCCTTTGAGCTTCACTTCAGCTGCTTACAAATGAACACACAATTTTACACAGTGAAGATAACAGCTTTTTTGTCTTCTCCTAGCATTTCATGGTAGGAAATACTGTCAACTGGTAAGAGAAATTTCAGGAAAGGACTGGAAAAACTCATAGAAGACAACACATGGCTGTTTTTTAAATATGGTCCCTGAGATGTGATGGTCAGTTTGATCAATTCCTAATCCACTGGCCTAAATAAACTGAAAGAACAGAGTGGCTATAGGACTTTGCAGTGCTTTTCCTGGCTCTGATATCCTTTGTTCACACACTTGCTGTTGACAGATTTTTTCCCAGCCCCTTTAAAATGCTCCTCTGAGCAAGTAATTTATTGGAGCCACTTTTCCTTGGGATCTGCGTTTGCACTTTTGGTTCTGAAGAAGGTAAAATTATGGTATTGACATGAAAAACCACCACAATAACATAGTTGCTTCTTCCTTCTGAAGTTATGTACTGGGAGTGAGATTCCTCTCTGACTCATAGCCATTGATTCTATTTTGAGTTGTGTGTTACTACACAAGTTTTTGTAAGTGAATGAGAACAGAATGTAACAATGAGCACAGTAAGCCAGGTTTTGTCAGTTCCTACAGAAAGCACAAGGAAAATATTGACTCTCAGATGCCATATCACATTATCTTAAATCAACATAGTATTGTGATTAATTGTTTTAAGATATTATTTCCGTGATATCACAATCTAGAGGTTTAATGATTCCCATGAACACAGTGTTTAGTAACAATTTAAAACAAATGGGGACATGGCAGCTGACACACTGTCCTTTGCTGCACTAGGTGTGGAAATACTACTTGCCATGCAGAGGACAAACTAGAAATTGCACAAGAGCAATTAACTAAATCTTCCCTGCAGAAGAATCTGTAGACACACCTTGCCTTCTGTAATGAGATCAAAGAGCTCTAGAAATATGTTTGCCAAGCCCTTTACAGAGAATTATCCCCAGATCACCTGAAATGTGAGTGACACGGTGAGTGTCCTGTCTTTGTTGGCATTTCTAAGCTCACAGCTGGGATGTCATGCTACTCACATTTGTACCTTTAGAGAAATGAATTAAATAGCATTAGACAGAAACATGAACAACCTGTTTTTGCTCAATGGATTCAGGACTAAGCAGGACTATAATGCTTTGCATTAGCCCAGCACTCCTGCCTGTTACTTCATTACTTTCTTTACAGTCTTAAATTGAATCTACATTTATTTGCCTGCTTTTTTGTGTGTTTTGAATTACAAAAGGACTTACAAAAATCTTGGCTAGACAGACATTCTTTGTGTCTCAAGATAGAGCTGCCTTTTCAAAGATTCCCTGCTATTTAAAAAAAAAAAGTCTGCATTGTGTAGTCTTTTAAATGTGCCTCAAATGTAAAGGAATCAGCTTCTGATGTGCAACAGTAACAAAATAAAACCCAGTAACAACACCTCTAATAGAACAATATGAATAAAATACTCTTAAAATGTTAAATGTTTCACTAAAATACATATTTTATTCATCTGCAGATTTCAGTACCAAGGTGGAAAACACTAAGCACACTACCAAAAGACAGTGAGGGTGTTAGTGGGGTTTTCTAATAATTCTAAAGAAAACCAATTTTAATCACCATTTTAGGATGTAGGTGTCTATAATCATCCTTACATTCTACACCTGAACAGTGATGACTCAGGTGTATTGTACCCTTTAGTTAGAGTTAACAGAGAGCTCATGGAAGCAAAGGTAGGTAGGCAAAACAGTTCAGTGTTTAATTTGAGGCCAATTGTATACCCCCCCCCCCCAAAAAAAAAAAAAAAGATAAATTAAACCCAATGTGGTTAGCACTGACAGTCAAAGAAGTTCCACATGATGAGTTTGACTAAGAGGACTTTAAACTCAGTTACAGACTCTACTCCTTTACAGTGCCAGCCAGAAGACTCTCTGAATACATTAGCTCACCCAGGGGACTCAATTCCATGTGCAGGGGTTGGAACTTCCCCATCTCAACAGGCACACAGAGCTCTGTTTTCCCTTTTACTGACACAAATCTAAGTATTTACAGAAGATCTCGTTTCTAACAAACAAACAAAAAAAATAAAAGGAGGAGATTTTAACAAGGCAAAAATGAAACCCACTCTACATCTTCCAGTCTAATTTCCAAAGCAGGTTGTGTTTGGAGGAGCCATCTTCCAAAAACTTCCTTCATTTACAACCAGGAGTGGTTTGCGGTAGCTGTTTCTTACCTATCACTTCTCTTTTCTTAATTTTCATTTCACTTTGTCCACAGATGTATTCAGACTGTCCCAGTCCTAGTCTTTTCCCTCTTCAAGTGCAGAATAATCTCACCCTGCTACCTGCTAGTTCCCTTTCATAATAGGAGTAGATAATTCTGTTGGAAACTCCAGTGGATGAATGGGTAGTTGGATGCCAAAATTCTCTAAAGTTTCTTTGTTTTAACAAAACTTTATATGGAAAATGCCATCAGGTTTCCTCTTCTATCTGTGCTTCTCTCTAGGAGGCAGATCTTTACCTTCTTAAAATATTCTACCTGAAAGGAGGCGGTTGCCAGGTGGGAATTGGTCTCTTCTCCCAGGCAACCACCAAGAGGACAAGAGGACACTGTTTTAAGCTATGCCAGGGAAGATTTAGGTTGGACATTATGAAGAAGTTCTTTACAGAGAGGGTGATTGGGCATTTGAATGGGTTGCCCAGGATGATGGTGGAGTCACCATTCCTGGAGGTGGTTAAGAAGAGACTGGATGTGGCACTTCATGCCATGGTCTGGTTGACAAAGAGGTGTTGAATTCTATGCTGGACTCAATGATCTCAGATGATCTCAGAGGTCTTTTCCAAAATAGATGATTCCGTGATTCTTGCAGAGTTTCAGCAAATGAGATATTTATCTACAATCAAGCTGCAACTTTCCATTTAATACAAGGCAGATCACTTGTCCATGACATTCAAAGAACCTGTAGTTTCAGGAGCTAAGTATAGGTATTAGTGTAGATAATTGTCTAATTAAAGCGTGAACTGGCCAGAGTCACATTACAATAGTCATTATAATACAAAAGCAGGTCATTTACACTAACATTAAAAAGCCTGCCAGGGAAAGTGTCATTGACAGAAACATGTGCTCCAAAACAATTCAAGTGACTTCTGATAAGAAATAGGACTCTAGATTCTTTAAGGCAGATTTCTAAAGAGAATTGGACATAAAAAGATACCAAAACACTGCAAGTTTTGGACAGAAAAGTCACTTCCGAGCACTCATTGTTATTTTAATACAGATTTTTATAAGGTTATCAGTGCCAGCTCTGAAAAAAAACCACAAACAAAAACCAGCTGCTTAGTCTGTTCTGACAAACCTCAGAAATGGTTGAAATGCATGAGCTCCCTAAATACCACAGTTTTCACTACTTCGCACTAAAGTCCAAAGTTCAAGCCTGCAAAACACTGATCTAATGATTAGGAACCCACAGGACAGAAACTGGCCTCTGAATCCAGTTCTTTATAATGAGTGTTAGCACATTTTGTATGAAACAATTCTTCAACACATCATCAATCTTCACAGCAGGAATGGTATAGCAAAACTTTGCACTCTTATAAATTAAACCCTTCACCCCTGTTATATGAAGGCCTTAACATGAGGACTTAAAGTTCTGCTGACTTAAACTTACCTACAGTGTCCCAAAAGAGAGGGGCTGTTGGTGTTGTAGGATATAAGAGGCGTGGAAATGAAGACAGCAATAAAATGATGCTAAACATAGTTTGCAGAAATGTATATTAACTAAGCCTTGAGTAAAATTAGGAAGAGAATTATGATCAAACAGTTATTCTGTCACTCATTTTTTTCCATTCATATTGCTGCTTTCGTGATATTCCATCCTTTGTTGTACTTGCAAACATTCCAGCAGATTAAGCAATATCTGACTTAAAATCAATGCAATGTAACAGGGGGAGCAAATTGAATGAAGGTGAACCAACATGAGAAATCTCTGATGCCGTTTAAATATTAAGTAAGTAGCTTGAGCATTGATTAATCAAACCTGTTTGGGAGAAAAATAGTAATAATTAAAACCCCAAAACAATAAAAAATCCCAACCAAACAAAAGAAAACATAGATTGGTCATGAAGTATAACACAAGCACAATGGGAAAGATAAAGAACCTCCCCAGAGACCAAGGCTGATTTGGATAATGGGGTCAAATTTTACAGTCCTTATGCATGAAAGATACTTGAGCAAAGCATTTCCTACAGGTGCTACTTGGCCTGCAGTTACCTTAATCTTCACCCTAACTAGTCCAGATTGCTAGCAAAAGGTATAATTTGATATTTGAATTTCCAAAGGGTCTCACAGAAGTGTTGAAGGATCAGGTCTTTTTGTAAGCAAAAAAGGCAGATTCCTTCCTCATTTCTTTACTCTAGTTTTCCCCACAATGCATTAGGCTTTTCTAGCACTTCCAAGGTCAAGGAACTCACAGAGGGGTGGTCAGGATGCAGCAAAAGACACATACGTGTTAGTAAACAACAAACTGGATGCTTTAAAGAGCATCAGACAAGTGAGATATGTCCACTCATACATATTGTATGACTGAGAACATAGACAGGGAAGTTGCTCAAAACTCAGTAATTTGCCTTAGATTTTCTGCCTGCAACTAAGAGTAGTACTTCCAAGCATTCTCATGGGCAACATGGTCCTTGCAGGAGCTACTTGTCTTTAATTTTTTCTTTCATAGGTTTACACTGATATTTAGCTAAGACTTAAATTGGAAACAGAAAAATTCCTTAGATATTTTTCTACTTATGGAAGGTAGTCTATATTGCAGAATATCTACAGTAATAATAGCAGGTTATTATGGCAAAAGTCTTAATTTCTGAAAGTCAAATTTATGTCACACACAAGTACATAAAATTGCATATATTCATTTAAACAGGGAAAAAATATCCTTACGCTTAGTTTCATAATCAAAGAATTGCAAAAATACCAAGTCACTTGAATTCTGTTATACTGTTATTCTGTTATACTGTTCTAGTAACATATAGAAACACAGTACAAAGTTTTGTTGGTTGTTTTTTTTTCTCAGCTTCATGGGAATGCATGCATATCTCCTCCAGCATAATAGATAGAATAAATAATAAAAAATTTCATCCTTTCATTCCGATCTCTAATAATTTTCATTTGAACGTTATCCTGTGCTTTGAAAAGTGGTCCCTTCTTGAGCTAGTAATTCTCTAATGAAATATCTGAGTTCAGTATTCTTCAGTAGATATTTTGAACTCAAACGCTCAGTTTCCTTTCAAGGCAGTCTTAGATGCAATAGCATTGGGTCTGGGTGTTAAGCACTGAATATTTACCTGATAATATATTTTCTGATAAAATAAGAATAATACAAGACCTATCCTTAAAAAAAGTTCAAATCTGAGGGGAAAGTGAACATTATTTCTAAAATCATTTCATTTTTCATGAAAATATTGATCTCTGTAAGAAAGAAAAGTCTCACTGAAAAAAAATCTCCTATTCTCTGTTCAAATAAATCCTTTAGTAGCGTGTTTCAGTAGTTAATTATTGTAATTTATAATTTGCATTTAAATTTACATTTTCTATTGTCAACTGCCAGACAATCTGATTTACTTCAGAGTCATGGAACTTCTTTTATCAGATCCTGCAAGTGCTGCTTCGACTGTAATCAAGTCATATTTAAGATTCTTTTGTTTTAGCAACCACAGTTCTAAATCCAGTCTTTTAGCAGAAGAAAATTTTAGAAAGGGTCAAATCTCCTTTTTAGAAGAGATTAAATGTGGTTTTGAGTATTTTATTCAAAGAATTATTGAACAGTTCACTGATGTTCTCTTGGCAGCCTATCCCCTGTATATGTAAATAATTATCTTCACTTTTAAAACCAGCACTGCTCTATCTAGAGGATGTCATAATGCAATTCTTAATCTGCACTGAGAATATTTGTTTACCTGGTCCACAGAATGACTGTATCATGCTTAGAAGATGAACTAAAACCTTTCATTATCCTTAAAAAAATAATAATTGTTTTAAAAAAGACATGTTGTGGTGTCTCACTACCCTTGGGTAGAAAATAAAAGAAAAGAGAATTGTAATTTTTTTTATATAAGTTCAGCAGGAAAAACATGTTCAGCAAAGAAAAGTGTCTTCTCTTACTTAAAAAGCTCAGATTTTGGGCAGACTGCTACTAGAATTTTTAGATTTCTTTTTCTGGTATTTTTCTATAAATATCAAAGATGTCACCTTTAAAAGCTATTTCAAACTGTTATCACAAAAGCTCTGTTTCTTGCAACTCATGAGTTAGGGGAAAAAATTACTATAATGTTTAATCAAAGTGCTCCTAGTTTGCTTTTGGTTTTAACTCCTATTTCATACTAGGACTACAGGGAAGATAAAAAGTAGAATTACATGCTACAGCACCACCTCTTTGCTTTATAGAAATATAGAACTACAGGGGTATAGAAATGAACTGCTTGAGTACCTGGTATAGCAGAATTTTTTTGCTTTGCTTTTCTTGTTTGTCTTGCTTGTTCAACTGTCTTTATTTTGATCTATTTTTCTTTCTTTACTCTTTTGATTCTCTCCTCCACCCCGCTGTGGATTGGAGTGAGAGAACGGCTGGTGAAGAGACAGCATAACCATCCTCTCACACTGCAATTGGCCTTTACCATGGTCTGTGAACCCACACAAGAAGTGAAGTTCATTAAAAACGGAGATTTAATGACATAAACGCTCTCCCTATTACAAGCCGGGATCTGGCTGTGCCAGATCCCTGGCACTCACCCTCACCTGAGTAGACATAGCAAAACACCCCAGAGCAGATTCATCTCTGGATCATGATATTTTCGTAAAGCCACTCAGAACAGCATACCCAAACAGTGTGGACTGGTTAATTCATGGCGGGGTAACAACGAGCCTAATTTACCTGAAAACAGAATATGAACCTCTGTGGTGGATGCCATAGCAGAGAAGAGAGTTTGGGTTGAAGCAAGGACGGGGAAACGTGTATTGCCTAAGGTGCTCAGGAAAACTGTGGCACATATAAGAGAAATAATTCACTGCAGGGTGTAAAAATATCCAGTGGCAGTGCTGGGAGAACACCAGCACACACCAAACACATTGCTTTTCTAAGGTATTTGCTCCTTTCTTACATTACCTCACTGACTTGTTGAAAGGCAGTTTGCCCCTTGAGACTTAGAAAGCACTTGCCAGTGATAAAGCACTGGAATGCATGGCCTCTCACTGTGACAGTACCCAGAGAAACACCAGGGACCAAAATCCCATTCCTTTCCTTTCAGCACTGTCTGTTACATGCCTTTCCCCCTCAACCCCTTTTCTGGTTGCTGGAAGACACTATATTGCATATGAACCTACTTTTGGTTTGCTGAATTTGCAAATTCCTGGGTTTGGTTGTTGGTTTGTTTTTCTTTTCTTTTCCAAGTCTCATTTGATTTATAGGTTTGGAACACTCATAGAAGGCTTGTAGGCTGTTTCTGGAAGAGTCTCTTTGAACACATCTCTGCTGTCCCTCCCCCAGTTCTCCTAAAGCATAGTTCACGATAAGACTGCAATGCCCCTGAGAGTCTTCCTCAGTCCAGGAAGTGCACTTGTCCTTTCCCAAAAAGTGATCCAGTATGTTTAATAGATTAGATTCTGTCCTTTCTTTGCCTTATGCCTAAAGGAATTTCTCAGCTGCTGAGTACTACAAAAAAAGTGTTTAATTTTTTTCCTGGGAACTAAACTATTCTGATATATAAGAGGTGAGGACTATGGTGTGAAGGATGTCCAGGCAGAGAAGTCATAAACTTTTCCTCAGCAATTAAGTGCTTCATTCTCATGTCCTTCAGGCTCCCAACAAGGAGCGCATAGACAGAAGCTCTTCTTCCCTTAGCAGGCAAGAGAAAATCTAACTAACCTGAGTGAAGAAACTCCCTGAGACAAAACCTCTTTGAGTTTCCTCATAAGATTTCTTCAGTAGCAGCTCTGGAACATACTTAGTGTTTACAGCACAACAACACAGCATACTGTCCCACAGATAATGCAAACCATGCTACCTGTTTGTGAGCTATGGATCTTAATAAGTCCTATCAAAATGTTGTGGTAAAGTCCTTGCAAAGTGTTTCTTAACTATCTTGTACTTAAACACACTTTGAACTGCTGTAGACACTTCTGTGTGGGATGTCTAATTTGATGCTTTATGAGTCACCTGTGCCCTGGAAGACATAGGGCATGGAACAGAAAATAATCATTTGTCAATGGAAACTCAGAGAAGGAAATAGTAAATGCTTTGTGTTCATGGCAGGGCAAAGAACAAAAATAAACCAGAGAATATAACCAGGTGACTGGAAGCAGATGGAAGTTTTGCAGTTTGTGCACTTCTTCTTTCTAGCCTTGTGGTTTGTTTTTTTGTTTGATTTATTTATTATATCTACAGCAATTTACTCATTGTGTTTGTCTATTCATGTTCCTGAATCAGGCTGGAAAAGCATTTCTTTCTTCTTGAATGTGAGACAGAAAAGAAGCAGAACTTTCCTTGTTAGAAGAGACACACATATACCTAGGCAATAAAAAAAATTATGCTACTGACAAAGTTTTCAAGCAGACCTTAAAAAAATTAATTCCATTCCTGGTCAAATAGTTTTTATCTATCTCTTCTCCTTGTACTGAAAAATAAATGCAGCAAATATCAACAGTTCCCTCTCCTCTCCTAAAGCTGGTGGTGATGACTTGGCACTGAGGGTAAATGCCTTGCATAATTAAGTGATGCCAGGTCATGGAAATTAAACACTGTTTCCCATATAGCCATTTTGAGCCAATCTTATTATGTGTGTTTACAAATCCTGATGAAACCCCCTCATTTGTGTAGAGCAGAAACATGTCACACCAACATTAAGGTGAAGGAGAGGGAAGAGCTGGGCTGACTGAGCTTGTTGTGACATTGCATTCCATGATCCTTCATGCAACTCTTTATAGGTAAAGATGGTCTGTGAAATGAAAAGTTCATAGCACTATCAAATACCACAACTGTCTTCCAGAATGAAAACAGGACCTGCCCTTTTGATGCCTTGTAGTAGTGATGTTGAAAACGAAATATGTTATAGTTTGTTCTGTTTTTTAACTCCCCATAGATGGAAGTATTTTCTAACTCAAGCATAAAGGAAGGAAGAATTTATTTCACAGGGTTGACTGACAGCTAAATATCTCACATACATCCCACACACAACCCATTTGCCTTAGGAAACCTGTGCACTTTGTGCTTCTAAGGCAGAACAAACACCCATATGATTCCATTAGCCACCCTGGCCTACCAGTGTAAGACAGCTCTCCAGAGTGCTGATTTCCCTGTTAATCCTCCTGTTCTTTATCTCTACAAATTTGGGTATAAGACGAACATCAGCTGTACATACAAATGGAGCTTTTCAGAACAGCAGTATCTTGAAGGTAGAGCACATTGTTCTCAGAAGTAGTGCCATGTAAAAAATACTTCTTGTGCCTGAAAAGAAGAAGGTAATGCTGGTGGTACAGCAGCAGTTCAAGTGACTCTTTCAGAAATATAGTGATAAATAAAATATGCTATTTTATTGGCATTCACACACTCCCTCCTTCAATTTTCAACTTTTTTTAACATTTGGGCAGAGCCTTGCACTTCCAGGTTCACAACTAGGAACACACAGAATACTGGCAAACAAAATGTTTTAATGTGAGACAAGGCTCTGAGGCTTTGCAACACATATTATTAAAATACGAATAGCTCTTCTGTTTCTGACTGGTTTTTTTGCTTCTGGAGGATGAAGGCAACACACTACATGCTTGTGTTGCAGATAAGCCCTCTGACTGAATACTGCAGCTCTTGCTCTCACCCAAATCCTTCCACGACACCATCTCTACCAGCCCTCACTTTCCTCTTGGACACTGTTTAGAGTCCACCTGGGCCCTCAAAAGGAAGAATAATTTATTAAATAGTTGCACCATCCTGAAGCCCTTACTGAAACTGTGAGTCAGCTCCTGCACCAGTACAATACACACAGAGCAAGAGCTGGAACTGAGCCAGCAGACAGTGGTATTGATGTGGCAAACACAGGAAGGGGGTTTGGCTATTGCTGACAATTTGGTGATAACACTCTTTTTAAAGTGCAGGTGACAATGTAAGAGTAAGACCAACACAGTAGGGCATGCCCATGACTCTCTAGAAATGTAGAAACCACTACTAGTTCAGCCTTATAGGAGTTGCAACACCATGAAAATAAATAGGGCAGATAAATGTGTGTGATTTAATACTTACACATCATTATTAAAGAAATACCTCTCTCACAAGCATTTAAAAGAGAAAGGAAACAAACATATGACATATCAAACTCTACTTTTTGTAGGTTTTACAAGAAAAAGATTGTCAGTCATCTCTATTTATGCAAAGATAGCAAAGAAGACCAGTATCAAAGTACCTGATTGATAGAACTTACAGAGTTGAGAAAACAGACAGTGAAAATGCAGTATGTCCAAACAATACTCCTGTTTTTCCTGAGATGTTAGTGATAAGCATATTAATTTTTGTGATCTCTCTTAAGGAAACACTTTCTTCCCTTCCTCCCATCTCTACCTCCAGTTCAGACATTAAACGAATTTCCATGGTGGAATGAAATAACTATTTGTTCTTTAGATCTCCTTTACAATCTCCAGATCAGACATGCCATTGGAGGATGGCTGAAAGCACCTGCATCTCCACTGAGAGGTTCTGCATGTTTCAAGGAAGATTGTTTTTAATTTGGCTAATAAAGAACAGCTACTCAAGAAACCAGATGCTGACAGACCTTCTTCAACCCTATGCATTTACAATCTGACCTTGATTGAATAAACACTAGTTTAGTTTTGTATACTTAAACCTTCATGTCCTGCTGGAGGTTCATGAAAGGTCAGAATATCTTCACAACTGCAGAAAGCAACTTTATCTTCTTGGGGTTTTTTTGTTTGTTTGGGTTATTTTCCCTTCTTCTATTTTCTTTCTCTTTTTCTTTCTTCACTTTTTCCTGTCTTATGTTTTGTTTGCAATGGATGCTCAGAAAGCCCACTAATTTTTACAATGCTTGTTAATAAGTGCTTATTTTGTGTCTGAAACAGAACTATTGATTGTAAAGTAAGCTACAAAATACTGGTTCTGAGTTTCATTGTTTACTTACTGTAACTGATACTTAACTCCAAGCAAAAACTGATGGATGGAGTAGGAATGAACATGAACTACGATATTGTTTTTCCCAATTACAAATAGACCTTTTGTCAACATATTTAAATCCTCTCCATGCATGTATTCCTGAGAACAGCCATGAATTTTTAATTTTGTTTGTTTGCTTGTTTTTTACTTCTAAAGTAATAAGAATATGTCCCAAGGTAAATCATGAATGACAGTGGCCAAGTAGGTTCAAAGCAAGTGAAGAAACATTAAGGATGTCAATAAACAAGGGCTTTATGTGAGCGAAAACTGTGGAATTGGAAAGCCTTTCAACATAAAAGAAATTGTGCTATGATTTGAGCCTTGATGAACTGCATGGCCATGTTTAGTATCACATCACTTCTTTCTCTGAAATTCCACTCCTACTTCAAGTTTAAAGTGATAGACTTTAAACTTGACAGAGGAAAACTTGGGAAACAGTGAAATATGAAAACATACTCCACAGACTGTCATGCTCTAAAGTACTTTCTGATTTGGAACTGCTATCAAACAAATTTGATCTAACTGGCATTTTTGCAAAGTGGAAGTGGACATACTGAACAAAATTATATGGGATACTGGGGGCACCCCACACAAATAAAGAATAGAAAGATTACAGAAAATCTTAGCTGCAGCACAGAGGGCAACACTGATTCTCTTGTTGCATCAGAGTTTATAACTCATAGTTTAAAACACACTGTGAATGTCATAGATTATGTGAGAATACTCCAGAGCTGAGCATACTCAAGAGCTCAGGACCCTTGTGAGACCCTGACACAACACAGTCCTAAACTTTAGGCTAAAATATTGGCTTACAACCTACAGAAATAAACCACCAAGCATTTGACTGAAATTGCATGCTATGTCAGTGACAAAGTTAGGAAGAAAACATGGTTTATTGAATTCTAGCTGCCAGGAAAAAGAAATGTCTCCAGATGAGACATAATATATAGGACTGCACTGACTCCCAAAACAGCTCTGTGATTATAATGTCCAAAAAGTCTCAAGCTGTGTGTATGAAACAGACTCAGGACTGAAAGATCTTCATGAGAAGTCAGATAAATTATTTCACTGAACTCTTGATATTCCCCAAACCAGACTGTTAGCAAGACCTTTTCTTCAAATTATGAGAAACTACTCTAGATCTGTTCAATGTGTAGGTTTCATTTTAGGAGAAAAGAAACACAGATATTCTCAATCGGCCTCAAGAATCTTGCTAGAGTGTCTCATCCTCTGCATAGCTTTTTTTGCTGTGTTAAAAAACCATTTCATGCGGAACCTGTGGCCTAGAAGATGCAGTTCAGCTGATGGCCACCTTTCAGCTCCAAAAAGGAGCAACACTGGCAAAATTCCTAAACCTGCAAGGGACCACATTATCGTGTGTTATCCTCTGGATCATAGTAAACTGGCTTTACTCTGGAATGCTGGAGAAATCTCATGTGCCAGCATAGACTAAGGGCTAAGATGCTTGAAAGAGGGTAATCAACTATACATCTATGTGAAAGAACCCCAACAGAATAAAATACAGTCCAACTTAACTTGCTATTTATTTGCAGCTATTTAGATATTCACCTCAATATGGTTTCACATTCTTGCTGTGGTTCTAGTTGGTGAAAAGATAATTTACCAGAATTTATTGTTGAAGGCCTCCTATGTTTGCAAAACTGAATTTTTAATTTCACAAGAAAGTGTTCCTTGAAACACTGCATCACTTTTATTTTGATTATAGCTGAAAAAGCCAAGAACAGACAACTATGGTCCTGATAAGAAACTGACTGCCCAGATTCCTGTATCAACCAGTTAACTCAGGGCTCACTATCACCTGAGTGGTAAAACTAAGTTGTTTTTTCCTTCCTTCACATTGACTGTGCCTTGCCTGTTCTTGCCACAGGCAAAGCAAGACTCCACTGGAGTTGGCTTTTGTTCTGCACTGTTGCACTTACCCAACAAAAGCATCTCAGCCATTCTATTGGCTGAATCACTGCTTGGCTTGATATTAGCATGGACATGTCTCCTGAAACAGGTGCTGACAGACCTGAACTCATTCTGCCTGCCGTCCTCTCTGCCTGGATGAAAGCCAGGTCCAGTTAAAGACTATTTTACAGCACCATTTCTTTCCCCTCTATAGATAACAGAAACTACCTGGAGGTTTTGGCAGGAAAAGTTATCATAAGGTCAAACGTTCCCCAGTGGACAAAACCAGTTGTCAGACAAATGGGTCTTCTTCTGAGCTTAAACTAAGACAGGACAAAGGTTCTTCCAACACCAGGAATTCTAGACAACCACTCTGATGCTTCACAGCTCCTGCAGTTTCTCTCAGGTTGTGTAACACATCAACTATAGAAAAGGTTAAGCTTTCTTCAAAGCTGTGTGACATAAAAAAGCAACACTGAAAGCTGCTAGGGTTTTGTGGTTTTTGAACTCCCAACAGACAGTGTCCTCTTGTCACCTCCCGCTGTCACAACCCATCACATTTCATAGCTCTGCCTTGTGGAGGCACTTGTGAGCAGCGTATTTTGCTTTGCAGATGGCACACGTGCTGTTACAAAAACAAACCCAAATGTTTGTAGTCTGTAGGTGCAAGGGGAAGCCATTCCATGGGATGGTAATGGATCATAAGAGAGTCTTTCATGCAAGGGCATGTAGTTGCTAAAACCAAGCCCCAGTACTGTCCTGCCCTTTATGTTATTCAGTCATTTTTTGCCATAATTTATTTAGTTGTTTTTTTAATTCTGTCCCACTGGAAAATGGTAGAAGATGCCAAAGGAAAACATCTTATTCCTTTATTTGACAAACCACAGCATACATTCAATTTTGAATTAAATGAATATTTTTTATTATGTCCAAAACCAAGGGATTTTTAAACAGCTTTAGATGAAGGTGACAGTTATATCTCAGTCTAGGAATTCAGATGTTTTAAAACACTCAAAAATATTATGCATTTATACTGCAATGCCTCTAAGATATCTTGGGTTATGCCCCTTCTCCAGCTTGTGCATTGAGCATTTCCTTGTAGGACAGCAATGAAGTAGAAATTATGCATCTCCAAGTGTATTTCAATCTACTGGGCTGCTGTTGCCATACAATGTCTACTCATGCCACAGAGGAAAGAAAAACCCCAAACTTGCACATTTGTGTAAAATTCAAGCATTATGCTGAGGTGGACATTGCCTAAAGCACTATGGCTAAATTCCCATACATGTGAGGTGAAATACAAATATTTTTCCTACTCTCCATTGCATGAGGTACGGAAGAAGTTTTAGAGACACCAAACTCTCTCTTAACCCAAAATAAGGCAGGTGTTTCATGATATACTACAGAATAAAAATCTTCTTCTCTGACTTTGTTTTGGTCCAGCAGCAGTTCAGCTGGAGATGATTCTGCAACATGTATTTCCCAGAGGAGGTGTTTGACCTCAGGTGTGATGCTTGATTTTCCCTCCTTGGAGCCCTGCTTTGACATACTGCAAGATCTAACCCTGTGTGGCCTGTCCTTGTGTTCTGCACCCTGATTTGTGTTCTGCAGAGCTGCCTCCACCAGGAGACACTGGGGTAGGTTTGCAAGGCTTTGGAGCACTCCCATTTCTTTGTGGATCCAACATAGTTCCATCAATATAATTTCTAAAAATTGCAGATAACATAAGAGGAGGGAGCAGCACTGTTGGGGTGGTAAGTCTTTAATAAATGTCCATGATGGACCTACAGTTGTTCCTCAGTCTCTCTGACACAAATTGACAGCTTGACAAGCAATCACTGGCAGTGAAGGACTGACTGAAATATACACAGTTGTTCTACATCCAGCTATGTACAGGCTTCCAGAGGAAAGGAAATTAAATCACAGATATCTATACAAAATTCAGCTATCCAATCAAGTAGAAATACACCACTTGAGTGTCTTAAGTGATGGGATAGAGATTTTAAGCACCTGATATTTCACTACACTGCTGTCTTACTGGAAAGTGGTGTGGCTCAACCTTGTTTTGGACTTTTGTCAAAAATAAGGAGGAGGGAGGCAGACTCTGTAACTCACACGGACCAAGGTCATACTAGAAGGTGAGCCTAAGTCTCCCCACAAATAAAAAGCTGTCTTTCTTACTCATTCTCTGATCTGCTTATGATGTGTTTACAGAAAAAAAAGAGAGGTGACAGAACTTGAGGGCTCAGGTAAAACCATTATGTTAATAACAGATTTTTGCTAGATCTTCTTTAATTCAGGTATTCAAACACACATTCAACATATTTGAACATAATTTTTCTTAGACACACACTCAATATGTAGTCATTTTACATCTCCCTTGATTAAACACAGGCAGTTCTGCCTCAAATACACTGTAAAACAGGAAAATAAAGTTAAATATGAAATATTTTGAGAAAGAATTATCATTTCCACCCAGATGTAATTACAAATTTTTCTTCCTTTTGTGATTACAATGAAAAACAAAGAAAGAGTGAGGATTGTCAAGGTCCTCCAATTTAAATCTCAAAGGGACTATCACAAATGCTCAATATGAGCTACTGGTCAGTTTCTCCTGTACAAGTTATGTCCAGATTTTCATTAAAACAAAAATCTATAGCTGTTCTTGTGCTTTTCCCGTCTAGAAAGCTATTCTAGTATTTGTTTAAATAATGTTTAATTTGTTTAAATTAATAAATAATTTATATTTTAAATACAAATTATATTCTTATTTATTTATAAATTTATGTTTGATTGGTTTATTTCCATAAAATATGTTTTCAGTGTCTATTTATGTATTACTTCCATGTTTTTAACAGTCTCACATCAAGAAAACTTTCTCACGAATTTGTGCTTGCCTGCAATTTAAGAGAGTAGCTACTTCTTTTTGTGCTGCAGTAAATCATCCAGGTTTTCTAAGATGTCAGTCAGGAACATCATCCTGTTTTCACTGTGTCTACTTTCATGAAAGGGCTTAGGAGGAGTTCTCTGGTGCCAGGCACCTCGTTTGATGTTGCCTCCAGAACGCCCTATGGTTTGTACATTTTGAATGCTTTGATTATGAATCCCCGGGCACAGTTCCAGTGGCACAAGTGGTGCTTGGATGAGTCTAGACCATTTCCAGTGCTCTTACATTCACCTCACATTGTTGGGGCTGTGCAGTGTCACAAAAATACAAGCACAAGTCACAGAAATGACATTTCCAAGATGAAGGTAAAGAGCAAAATATGTAATTTTTTTTTTAAGAAACATCTTTTTGCTCTGATATTCTTTAGGTTTGGAGTTGTTGCAACTCATTGAGTTGTTTTTCCCCTTAGATAACTTCTTGAAAGCTCTGTGCAAGGCAGTACCATCCATGTGGTGTGCACTGAGGTAAGCAAGTAGAGGCTTTGTCCTCTGTTTTTACAAGAACAGCCAGACACATGTAATTATTGAACTTCTAGCAATTATTTACAGTGATATCACTGAACACTTCATATTATAATAAAATAGTTTGCGTAAACGTGGTTAAGTGATCCCATATCATAGGCTGTCACCAATTAACACACTTAGTGGTTTGGTTATTGCAAAATTTTTGCTGTTGTTGTTGATTATTTTAAAAGACGTTAACATATAAAGATAACTGCGGAGCTCTGCTTCCTTCACACCTACCTCAGGATCCTACCTCAGCATCTTATTTGAATAAAAGTGTTTAGTAAAAGATCGCTACATCAGTAACTGCATGTTGTATGTAGTGTCTTAGGATCAGCTTTGAAGAAACATCCCTAGAAGTAATCTTCCCTACAATATAAAGTATCCCTCACTTCACAATAAACCGGGATTTTTATTTTTATTTTTTTTTTAAGATCTGTTTTAATAAACAGGACATGACAAGATCATGGTATCTGGCAGAGCTTGCTCCCTATGGAGGTAATGGGACATGTTGATGAAAAATTGCCTTTTCCAGATCTCATCTTGCCATCATTTTTCTAGGATGCTGTTCCCAGGCTGGTGCCTGTCCCATGTTGTTGCAATACTCCTGGTCTGAGTGGAGCCTCATTCTGCTCTAACACAGGGAGCCATGGTCTCTGTTTCCACAGAGGAAGAGAATATTCCTTTTTAGACCAAAAATGTGGCAGAGAGACCCCACTTTCCCAACAATGGATGAACTTTTAGTCATCAGTACAAACAAAAACAAAGGTAACATACTGATTCTTTAAGAGAAAGCAGCAGGGTTAGTCTTCAGAATGGAGATAATTCCTTTTACCAAGACATTCATTTTGTTTAGGTTCTTTACTTTGATTTGCTGTTGTTGTCTCATCTTCTTTCTTGCCCACTTTTAAGAAGATAGTGTGCACTCTCACATTCAGCTTGATAAATTAAACCAGCTCAAGGACTAGCACTCCACAGTATTAGCCTTAAGAAAGAATGACTAAAGCCTGGCTTTGCTCCAAAAGCTTAAAGTACTCCTACTGCCTCAGAGATACTGGCTCATACCTGTTACATGCCTACAGCACAGCCTGTCTAACTGTCTGTTTTGTGCTGTAAAGTGCCATGCAATGGGCATTTAACCCATTCTGGATTAAATTAAGACTTTGCAGGATCTGTCAGAAGCGAAACAAATAAAGAAATAAATACACATGCACAGACATGCAAACCAGGGTGACCAGGATGTTAAAAGTGTTTCTCTCAGCTTAGTTAGTCTGTGAGGAGTGGCTAGAGTCTTCATCAGGTTGGGCTGGGGACATGACAGAGTGGCCTCTATAATTTCTTTTGAGCCCTCTCCAGATCAGAGGACACCATGTGTGCACTTACCATGATAGCATCAACACACTTGGTAAGAATTCAGACCGTCAGCAGGTATTGACTAGCACAGTTCAAGTGAAGTCACTGATCATTTAAGGATCCTTTCTTGTAAACCTTATCATATCTGTCCCTTTTTCTCCAAGTTGTCTCTAGCCCAAAGAGCCACATCTATGACTTCTGTTTCCTTTCTTCTTCCCTTCTTTTCTGATTATCCCCCTCCACACAAACTGCTGCACTTGAAATAAGTCTCTTTTCCCTCCCCTGCAAAGTTTAATCTCTTTTTCAACTGTGATCAAGAGCTGTCATCAAATGATCTTTCCCTTGTTCATGTTGGATTAACGGTTATGTGTACTGCACTCAATTTAGGCTCAGAGAGTGATGTATCAGAGGTTTGCTAAGTAAGAAATCCAGCTCATGTGGTCAGGGCTGTCTACTTAAAGACCAGCAGCAGGCTTCATTTGAACTGTGGGAAAACTGCCCCTCCAAGATTTTCTCTATGGTGATAGTCTGGAGACAGGAAAAATCCTTAAGTCCAAGAACAGGTAAACCAGGTGTTCACAGAAAGGCCTAAAACAATCAGTGGGGGGAGTGCAGGTAGGCTTGGGAGGAAGGTAAAATGTCAACATGAAAACAAAAGGCAGCAGAGAATAAATATTCATGACTCAGGACTATGGGTTAAAAAAAGAAAAAAAAAGAGTGTATACACCTATGAGGCAGAAATTTGCTATAGAAACCACCTTGAGCTATCCTCATCTCAGAAGGTCATTATATGAAGCCAAAAAGATAATATGAACATGAAAGAGGAATAGCAGAAAATGTAAATGTTGTATCAATTTACCCAGCCTCATATTTCTTCTCTTGGTGAAAGCAATGCACAACTATATTGAGAAATCTTCTAAAGCCATGTGTCTTAACAAATTTGTCCTGTATTACAGAGCAAAGTCACAAAGAGGGAGCTCTAAAAGCTTATAATCCTAGCCTGAAGCAGAGATTATATTTTTTTTCCCCAGTTAAATTACACATCTGTGCATTCAGTATGTTGTTTGGTCCAGTGGAATTTTCTTCAACGGAGCTGGACTTTTATCTGACAATCATATGTTATTCACCCAAGATGAGGCTGTGACCCTCAAACTGGTCTTCAGGGTAGACTTTTATTTGAGAGAACCTCAGCAGGGGCAGGTACTGCTCATTCAGAGCAATCACACGGGTGTTTAAAAGACTGACTAAAGGGTCTTATGGCATAAATTAGGCTTGGACATCTATTCCTAAGAAGCAAATGTTCTCTAATTCATGATACCTGTTCACAATACCTTGAACAGTTCACAGTTCCTCTTCACAGTACCTTGAGTTTGCTCCCTTTCTTTTCATCATTCTGAAAGAGCTTCTCCTGAAAGAAATCTTGCAATCACTTCTTTTAAGCTCCTTCTTTATCCACTGTCCCGTACATCCTATCTTATAGTATCTGTTATTACATGTCTCTGCTTTTCATGGAAACAATCTCACCAGTTCTTCTGGAGAGTGGCTTTTACCACCTGAAAAAAGCCCCAAGCCACCACAATACTTTTTTCCAGACTCACAATTGAACAGATTTAATCCCTGAGAAAAATGACACACATTTAAATGCAGACATTTTAGGACAACCACTGCTCCTGGTCGGGGAAATTTTCATACTCTGATGACTGCTTGGCCAGCACAGACTGAATAGGTTCTTCCCACTGCCTGTCTCTTGAGAACATTGGTAAAGTCAAGACAGGCTGCTGGAAAATCATTATGCTCTTCCCCATCCAGAAAAATGGAAATTCAAGCACAAAGAGCTTTACTGTGCAAAACAGGCCAAAACAGCTCAAAGAAGGGTAATAAGAGGCTATAGCTCCATAGGAGGGCTGGTTATGCAGATGTGAAGGGACACCAAAGCACCTGCCAGGGGAGACTTTGTGCAGCCTCTAACCTGAAGTATCTCCCAGGTTATATAACTCTCTGAGGGGCTGGGCTCACTTACAGAGCATTCTCACGGAAACCTGAGCTGTAGCCTCATCAGCTCACAAAAGCTGAAAGGTGTATTTGATGAGCTGCCCCATTGCTTGAGGTCTGTGGCCTTTTTAGCTGCTGTGACCCTAAAAACACAACCTGAAGTATTTAAGTCACCAGAAGTATTTAAATATATTAAGTCACCTCCAAGTTCATGGTTTCCAATCATACTGGTATATAAGAACAAATTGTAGAACTCAATCACTTTCATGATGAGCTATGAAAAATGACTTTTAGCTACAAGCTCATTGCCCAACCTGAAGTTTCTTACTTTCCATAGCTTCCTAAATTTCTTAAAAGTTTTCATGCTTTTAAGCAGAGCATTTATCAGCTAAATAAGTGGAAGAGTTCTCTTCCCTGCTTTTGATGAAATGCTCTGTAGTGATAAACTTGCCCTTTGGACACTTAAGACTGCTGTGTGCCAGGACTGTCACAAGTAAAAGGAGTAGTAAGAAAAGGTAGTCATTTGTGACCTTATGTTCAAAGGCAAAATCATGTAAGTGCTCCAAGGGTGGGGAATATCCTCACACATTTGTTGTTCACATGATAAGCATGCTTCCACCCTCCCTTTCCCTCCCTGACTTAAATCAGCCACCTCAGAGTTTGATTTTGTCTCATTTGTCACAGGTGATGAAAACTCATTAAATTTGACATTATCAAGATTTTTTTTCTGTAATGTCCTTGGGCGTGTCCTGTATTCTCACATTTTTTATCATGCTCGTGAGCTTTTCAGGGCACAATCATGCAAGGGTTTTGCCTGGCTAATTTACATCTTGGCCCTGATTTTAGTGTGTAAACTACACTGTCACAAAAATGACAAACATTTTCTGCTTGCTTTCTTGACTTTTTTCCCCTCTGAGAGACACAGAATGAAGATCTGGCAGAAAACAGCCATCTATCAAAAAACCCAGGAATTGCTTAATCCACTTAACAGTCTGACCTGCTTCACAAGTCATCAACTAAAATAAAATAATTGCAGTTAAGCATGAGTTTTGCTTAGAACAAACCCTTGCACTAAATCCCTTGTTTATAACAGTAAGAAAATCCCTTCATGACCAGAAGAGGGCATTTGACTTCAAGACTTGGGCTCATGGCTGTGGGCTCATCCTCCTGAAATAAAAAAAGCTCAAACAGAACCAGTTCTACATTACTAAAAATCCAGACAATTAGTGGTTACTTCTGTGCTGTACCACATGTTTAAACCTTTCACTCAAAGTTCCCCCTGAAACCACCAAAGGCCGAGAACATGACAGTGAAATGAAGAGTTATTGATTCATCCTTCCCTGAATTGCCCATTTCCTACTTTCTAGCCTCAAGATAAGCAAGAGCCTTGTTCAACCAACATTCAAGAAAAAGAATCACCTACAAACAGACTTGTTTGTCCCAAGTTGCAGGGAGCTACTTGCTGGTCTGAGCTGATGCAGTTATTACAATTTATTTTCATTGCTGTTGGTTAAAACCTTTAAAGTGGTGAACATACAGGGGATTTTCTGTAATCCCAAAACTTAAAATGGGGGATATTTACATCCTTGTAAAAGGCTTTTATCATTCAAAATAATTACAGTAATTAATAACTGGCACAAGACCCCTACTGTGTGAGTGTGGCTTTCTACAGTGTCAACAGTGAGCAGAGTTAAAATACAGTCACTGACAAGTGAGTGCTTTTGGGATCTTGATTTAAAGCAATGAGAAGCATCAGGCAGACAAAATACTGTCCTGTAGTTGAAGGAAAAACTGTGTGGATAAATTAGAGAGTTGGGCACAATAGCTAATCAAGACAACTACTGAAGTTTGCCAAAACCTTGCTTCATGATGTCACATTGACTTTCCTGAAGTGTTTTCCCTGAATATACTAGAATTCTCAGATTTGGGGGTTTTTTTTGTTTGTTTTGTTGTTTTTGTTGTTGTTGTTGTTTTTGTTGTTTGTTTTAGAAAATATATCCCTTTTTTGGTTTTAAATGTCATTAAACATACCAGTATTCCAAGAAACTTGAAACTTGGCATCTTTCCTATTGATGCAAGCAAAACACTAAATATTTCTGACTCCCTCCAAAGTTTTAACATTCTCTGCTCACCAGGCGTGAACTGGAATTGTCCCAGACAAAATTGCTATGAGTAAGACCGAATAATCTGCTTCCAGTTCCCTTAGTTGAATATTTAGAATTTTAAGTTTTTATGAATACTTACAGTTCAATTGCCATTGACCTCAGCAAAGCCTCCAATTTTATGCCATTCCAAGGCAAAATTCCAGCCTTGGATATGCTGGGATGTCCTGCATGGCTATAATGGTGTCAGATCAGCAGCACCTCAAGTGGTGACAGCAAAAAGCAGCTTAAGCCAAGAGCAGACCCAGGAGACCAAGAAAGGGAATGTGAAGGTGTTTGCAACATTATAGTTTAGAATCAGGTTTCTTGTGAGAGTTTGTTTTCCAAATGGGTTCAGGACAAGCTGGGTCGGGTGATATCTGAAACAAAGAAAAGAAGTTATGATTTCAGCATTTTATAACAGATTCTTAGTTTTCTCTTGAGGTTGCTATAGATATGAACATATGCTTGTGAATCATAGAAATTAAATGTTGAACATATGTTAACACTGGAAACCAGAAAAACAATGAATGCACTGGCTTATTAAAGAGATCAACACTTTGGTTTCAGCATGACACAGAGAAGTTCCTAATACTCTGAAGTCAGTTTGCCAAGCGCAGCTGAGTAGGTGGAACCAACAACTGACACAGTTCAACCTAAAGCAAGACATGCAACTTTGCAAATAAGGAAACACAATCACAGGAGGTGATGATGGCAGGATACATTAAACACTCCATCATGTGGTATTTTCAAATGGAGCTGGCATGCCTTCCTCAGGAGGAAGCACTTGCTCACACCAATGGCCAGAGAACAAGGTGGAGCCACTTGGAGAAACATCTGTGGTTTGCCTCCTGCAAGAAGCCAAAGTCCATTACTATAATGACTCGCTCCTGGCCTAGGTTCTACTACAGTAGCACTGCCTCCAAAATCTGAGTACTACGAAAACTTATGGTCTGGCAACTTGTGGTGCATCTTTGAATAACAGGAAAGTCTGCTCATTAGCTAGACAAAGCAACATGCAGGTTAATAAATAAAAAAAAATTGGTAAGTACTTATTTAATAATTATATAGTACTATTACATATCATGCAGGCTGGCAAAACAGTTTTCCCTTACAAACCACAGCACTGTTCAGCCCTTGGCCATCTCTTTTACTATCAAGTATTTCCCTTCTTTTAATGCATGAGTGGAATTAAAATCCACCACAAAGCACTACCAGAGATATCAGCTACACTTTCACATTCCCTGGTGGTTTTGGGTATCACAGTAAGCATCAATGCTACACTTCCATGCACCGGTGAGATGTTAATGGCCTAAAAGCCCAACGGCCAAGATTCAAGACATCACATAAAATAATTATATAAAGCAGCCTTTGACCTAAAATGACCATAATTTACTATGTAGATGAGACACACCATGGAAGAACTAGAAAGAAAAAAGAACCAACAGAGACAGGGCTTGCTAAAAATTTGTAAGTTTTCATGAAAGCAGCAATGTAAGACTGCTTGAAAAAACTCTTTGAAAAAAGTGATCAAGGCCAATAGATATGATAGAGACCTCTAAAATCATGAGAGATATAAAAAAAATCTCATTATTCAAGAGTTATCATTTTTTCATGCATATCAACATGACACCTGGACATTAGATAAATTCACTGAAAAATAAAGGAGATTGTTGATTTCAATTTCTAAGCTTTTGGGTTTTATATGCACTATAAGGATTTTGAGTCAAAACTTTACGACAGCTGTACTTGATAAACTTAAGGAGGGTGATGAGGCAGTATAAATGAGCAGAGACATACATTTTTTTCCTTCCCTCAGCTGTTTACATAGTGAAGATGATAGAGGAGAAAGAAAACTCACCCTTCTGAAGTGGAGGAAGAGTAATCCAGTGTTATGGGTTTAGCCAAGTAGGCCAAAAAGTTAGGCTTTAAAGTTCAGATTAGGCCTGAAATTGTCAGATGACTTGAGCTGGGCTGAGCTAGCTAACAGCTGACTTCTTCCAGCCAATAATATTGTATTCCATACCATACTACATCATCTCAAAGGGTGTAAAATCCAGTGTATGGATGTGGCTTAGTTAGTTCTGCTATGGCCAAGGTACAAGCCGGACGTGATCCAGCTTCTGTCTTGGAGCAGGCCTTGCTCCTGCCCTTGCTGCCTCTGCTTGCATTTTGTTTGCATTCAGGGAAGTAGAAACATTTTTGTTGTTACTCTTTCTGTTTCTTGCTATGTGTCTCTCAGAGTACTTACAGATCTAGTGTAATAGACTTTGCTTCGTATTAATTGGGGAGTGGGAAGTTATTCCTTGTTATATATTTGTAACTTGTGTAAGTTTGTGTTATATTGTAGTTTCCTCTTACTTTTCTCTTTTTTGTATAAATACATGTAGTTAGTTTCAGCATACACCTGGTTTTGAGGGTTTTTCTTTCCTCTCCCTCTTCTTTTTCCCTTAGCTGGTTGGGGGAGGAGGAACCCTTTTCACTCTGTCCTGGACAGTTGGTATTTTGCCAGCTCAACTCAGGACATCCAGGAACACTGAAAAAAGTTAAAATGGGCTAGGAGGCGGTAGGTGAAGTGTTTGTGTTTTTTTTCTTGGAATTTTCTTTAATATTCCCCAAAGTGTTGTCCTTTCTCAGGAACAACAAATGTGCAGAAAAAAATGTCTATTTTCTGCAAAACCTTTATGTGTTTCTATACATTCACACACTTCAAACAAGCACCTCATGGACTATCTAATCTGAGGGGTTTCCCTCTCCCAGGTCTATAAAATAAAATGTCCACTGGTATGTCTAAACACTGCAGAGATGAGATTGTACTCTCTATGCCTATCAGGGAGATTTGCATTCCACTGCTAAGGAGAGATTCTTTGCATCCTCAGAGTGAGTTCAGGGACTGAAAAAAAGTAGAGATACACTGCAGAAGTTTCGTATTTTTATTTGTAAGCTCTGTTCTCTGTGCTGCTTTCTAGGCATTTATCTTTCTGATACCTTCCTGAGGTCACCACTCCCTGAGTTGGTGGGTCCTAGTTTTTTTGCATGTAACAGGCTTGCTATTTGCAGAACGCAGAATGCCAAGTGCATTTTTTTCTCAGTGTTTACAAGTGGAATAAACAGTCATTAATGGCCTCTCAAAAGCCACAAATGATTCAGAGTAACCTCTTCAATCAAGGAGGTTCCGACCTCTCCCTCTCTAAGTTATTTTTTCCCATCAATATTTTTCAGCTCAAGGTATCTGTCAAGCTGCCAACAACACAAGACTGAAGTATTTAGGTGGAGCTAGAGCCAAAACAGAAGTTTCAGTGAAGTTCAAGATCATCCCAAGCATGTCAGTAGTTGTGCTCCTCCCCTTTTCTCCCAGGAAGACTCTTAGATATGTTACTGGGACCAAACAGCTGATTAGAAAGACAGTGAAAGTTACATAGAAAGTGTGGATGGAAATGTCCACTCTTTATTTCCAGTGAGCCACTCAATAGCCCCCTCTACATATGTGAGATGTGGATTGTGAGGCTCTGACTCTGGTGCACAAACATTATCCAGACTGGCCCTTGAAGGAGGAAGGAGGAAGAAACAAATAAATTAAAACTCCACAAATCTGTTGAGTGGCAGATATATCCATCTAAAACACATCTCACTGTGGTTATTCAGTTAAGAAAAAGACACCCAACACTCCAAAATCTTTAAAGAGAAAACAACAACAGATACCCAGGTCTATTTTACACGCTTTGATTATAGCCATGGTACGTTTAGAGCTTGACCAAGTCTGTGATGGAACTAAACAAGCATGCATGTATTTTAGCAAGTAATTTAACTGAAATCAAGAGTTGGTAACTGCGAAAGGTCATGGAGTGTTTTCAAACTGCAGATCACTATTTCCAGAACAGACTGCAATTTTCAGCTGTTCTGAGGATATTTCATTCCACTGATGGCTCTTTTTTATTCCTTCCTTAAACATATAGGCTTTACATAGACAGAATATTTACATGTGTTTAAGTGTGTGTATTAATTCTTAATGTTTAACTTAAATTCTTATGAGTTATTTCCCAATGAAGATGACACACCTTGAAGTATAATCCATTTAACACAGAGTGGACACAGAGTAATTTTTAAAACTTTAAAACGCACAGTTTAAAAAAGATGCATAAATAATCAATTTGGTGTTCTTCACTTTCTGCTAAACCAAGACTTCTAAAAAAAAGCATCCATGAAACTCATGACTGAAGATTTTCTCTGGGCAACAAGCTGTAAGACTAATAGGTACAAACACTAGCGGTTGAACAGTCAGACTTCAGAGTCATGAGCATGCTCTACAACAAAGATAAAATTGTGGCCCATTAGTTTGTCCCCAAAAAGTATTTTAGGTGCTGATGAGGGAAAGAGTCTAATAATTTTCTTAGAATTCTTCTGGAAGTGGAGAGGCAGGGTAGGAAGCTCCAACTCCCTGTGAAAAAAGATTGTTATTATTTGTACATGAGCTATAAGATACAAGGAGTTGACTCATCATTCATTTCTTGTGCTCTTCAAACTTGGTCATACAAGTTAGTGAAAAATGAAAGGATTGAAAAGAGTCTTGAAAAAAGACTATTTTTTCCTTTATTTCCTCTTGCTGCAACTGCAAAACTCATCCACCTTTGACATCAGCTGTGATTTTGGCATACCCATTTATCACCTAGTTTGTTTTTTTTTCAAGAAAACTGTCTTCCATCACAAACCAAACTAACCAAACTGAATAATTTGTGAGACTTTCCACCAAATACTTTTACTCCTCAAACTTAGCAAAGCCAGTAGCTTAAGCTTCTCAGAGAATACTGATACACAAGAAGCCTGACAAGAGTCTCTTCTACTACAAGTTTAGTGAATTCAAACCTTCTTTGTATCTCCACTTATAAAATTATGTAATGACCATTTATGAAACAAAGTGAAGAAAGTTTGTGTTGACTTTTGTCATCCAAACACTTCCCAGCCTCCCTCCCTGGCCAGTAACATTCCACAGAAGTGTATTTAAAAAAAAAAAAAAAAAGGAAAGTCATCCAAGATGTGTCTGTAGTGCTCTGCAATGGAACATGGCTACATATTGTAGCACTTATCAGTCTTGACAAAGGATTTTGAATTTTGTATTGCAAAAGACAAAAATGCCTAGAATGGCTTTCCCTCCCCATTACTGCCCATTTCTAAAAACCCAGTAAAGTCTCTCACTTGCAGACTGCCTGTGATTTTCTAGTGTACACTCATCTAGATTTTCAGTTTGGAAACAAACAGAGCTTTCAGGTGCCTGTCAGAGTTTACTCTCAACAGAAACAACAGACATCTTTACCAAATAATATACCCTGTGCTTTATTTAATTATCTTTTTGGCATTAAATTTCTAAGATCAATCCCATAGAAATATGAGGTAGAGCTGATTTACCCCAGCTGAAGTTCTGGCTCACTGTCTCTTTCTTTGGTTCCAAGCCATTTGTTAACTTTGCACACATTTAAAATGAAAGTTCAAGCTCTGGCACATCCAATGTCCATGAATAATGTAAAACCTCTTTTATTCGACACTGTAGGAAATTCAGAAGAACCTACTAACCACTTTCCTCCTTGCAATGTCTCCACGAGGTAACATGTACAGGGCACCTTAGAAATTATAATGCATTCTTAGGTAATCGTGTTGTACAATTTGGCTTAGTATCAGAAATATTTTTAATGTATGGGAAATCCCTTGGACATTTGGAATCAAAGAAATACAAAGGTGGGGTTTTTTGTTTTGTTTTGGGGTTTTTTCCTTCTTTTTTTCTCCTTTCCTTTTTCATCTTACTTTCCTTTCTGTTGTTCAATTGCTGAACTTTTCCAAGCCATAGAGTGATACTCCTTTACCATATTCCATATTCAGAAGGAAGGACTGACTGAAGCCATTTGAAGTAACTTTATAGACTAGTTTCTGGCCAGGTCAGAGATATTATGTTCTCATATGCAGTAGAAACATGTAATATGATTAAATTAAAAACCCACTCCATAAAAAACCAATAACAGAAGCGCACAAAATGTGTCACAACAAATAACAATTAATTTTGGAGAAATTTAAATTCCCGCCTAAAATATTTAATCTAGCTTCAGATACCATTGTGTCAGGGCTGTTTAGACATGTGATGAAAGAAATATGCCTTGACCTACACCACATTCTTCAGGGATTGCACAAAATTACTGGACATACAGGTGGGATGAAGATGTAAAGCACTGACCATGGCCAAAGTCAGTAGTCAGTCTCATCTACCTGTTTGCCCAAGCAGTGGCAGACATGGGAAGAACCATGGTCAATTTGGGACATCTGATGCAGATTCCAGAACCCTTACGGACACTGACACTGCAGTATCTGAAAACCTCTCAGTCTTTTGTCTCTCTCTTCAGAGGTAGGGAATTTCTGTTGCCCTATTTCAATTGCTGAGGTAGAACTGTGACACAAATTTTCTAGGTGGCACAAACCTTTTCTATTAGCTGACTTTTCCTCAGGGTTTTTTCAGAGCTTTGTTATGTTCCTGCATCACCTTTTGAACAGAGCATATCTTTATAAGAAAATGCGCTCCTACCAGCTCAATTGGTATAATCAGGTTTGCCCGAGTAGCTCGTTCTGCTACTGAAATGCATAAAACTCCAACCATTCTCATCTCTTTTGTGCCAGACAGAAGGCAACACAATAAAAATAAGAAGATCTTTAAGTTTCTCTACCCCACCATTTTATTCTCGAGGTCATATTAATTCTTCACACTTCTCCATTCTAAATCTGGTCCACGACTCAGTAAGAACAGCACCAGTACTTGCTAAAATAAACCTCATGCTTAATGACTCCATCATCACACATTTTTCACTTTATGATTTTACTCTATGAAACAGTAAGTAGAAACAGCAGACAGTAAATGCGGGGGTGAATGAAGGCACAGTCAGTGAAGGATTCAGGTGAAAGAGGGGAAATAAGCACAGCAAGAATTTATGAAGCAAAACAGAATATAGAAGCATTACCTCTGCCAGTGTACACAACTCCAGATTGTTGGACAACTAATATATGCGTATCTAGTTTTCAACCACTAGTAATTTTGTGATGAATAAAATATCTTGCAATAAATGTCAAAGAAACAAAAGCTGAATTCCCAGTCAAGCAGTACTAAGCATCAGATTTTGGCAGTGTTGTTCTTCCTATATTTTGAATACAACCTTGAGACTCCTGAGTGTAAAGTGACAACAAAAACTTCAGTGGACTTCTAGTCAGACCAGTAAGACCTGATCTCTGCAAAAAAAATGTAACCTCTAATAAATTTTGTCTGGTCCAGAGGTTAATTCTACCTTTTGACAGTGAATAAGAAAACTTGGTGGTTTTTTTCACCATGTAAGTCTGAGTTTTAATTGCCCAGTTCCCTAAGACACAATTAAAGTCATACCCATTTCCTGAAAAATGGCAAATGAAGATCATTGATTCTTCTATTTTTGTGAGTCTGGCATATGAGAACACATTTTGACATAAAAGATTATATGTACAACAAGCAAACTGCAATCTTACATGAGTGTGTGTTCAGGGCAGGTTCGGAATGTTCAGGGTGTGTGTTTGTCCTCTGACAGCTACATCTGTTTTTAATGAGAGCAAAATGTAAATTATGAAGCCAGTAAGGTGTGTGTGAAACAAAAATACATCTAATTATAAATTTGTTTTTCCCATAACCTATTTAGATAGATGTGATGAGACTATACTGATTGTTTTTCTTACTTTCTCTCATCCTAATTTAGTATTTGAACAGGAAGGCATGTTGGTAACAGTTAATTGTGTTAGACATTATGTTTACTTGTTCAGATAAAAAGCACAAGATCTTAAACTGAGTTCCTGCATTCAAAAAAGAAAGAACATCAGTGGATTAATTAAATTCAACTGTCAGATGACAAGGTGAATAAGAAAGAACCATAGAGGTTATTTAGGGTCCAGAACTTCACTGGAAATCCTGAGGAATCTCTGAGCACCTAACTCTTAATATTACCTTGTAACAGCAAAGAAATTACACGGTTAGTAACATATTTGGGAGCTATGGTGACTTATTGCCAGTTAGAATAGGAAGTATTTTCCTTATATAAGTTGTAGTTCGAACTGCCAAAGCAAAATATGAGGTCAATAACTTATCTTCATTCAACAGATGCAAACACACAGACTGAAAGATACTACATAATTGCATCAACTCTCCCCTGCAAGGCAGCATCACAGAAATGGAATATCACAAAAGCTTTCTTTATTACATAATTGCTTTTATAAACACTGTCAGTTGTTGAATTAGAGAAATCAGAACTAGAGTTGATCAAACAAGAAAAACAAATTAACTCAATTTTTACTTCTCTTATTTAGGTCAAAAGAACCAGAAACAAAGTGCTTATTTTCATTGAATTTAAAATTCTTCTTTGGGAAAAATAACAATGTCCAAAACTGTGTGGTTACTATGAAACATCTGATTTTTGGCAAATACCTTCTAGCTGAATAAGAAAGTGAACCAAAAAAGAAAAAAAAAAGATTGACTGTGAAACCAGGAGATTTAAACCAATGACTTCAAAAGATTTCCAAGTTAAAATGGTAAGAGAATCAAAACAGAAGCACAAGAAAGTTCTCGTTTAGTAACATCTTCCATACTGTGGCCTGCTCATTTCTTTAATGAGTCTGATTTTAATTTCTTTTTTTGTCTGATTTTTGTTTTATTATCTTGCTGTTAGCATTTTTTACATTTCTGGTGGTGAAATTTCTCTCAAAAGTCAAAAATCCTTCCTGTCACTCTCAAGAGAAAATTGAAAAATAGCAGACATAACTTTCTTTGGGCCAAACATAAAAATTAGTATCTTTGGCTGTTGGATTCCTTGAAGCCATTAGTATAGTAATACCAAATGCATTTTTCATTTCTAATGCTCTGTTAGACTTATTAGTTTAGGAACGTCTACACTAATTGCAGCAAAAATTTTGTCATGGGAAATTGAATACCAACTTGTTGGGCTCTTTTCAGCAAAAGTAAGACACTTGGATACTCATTGAATTTGAGTTTTCTCTTGTTGTTTATCAAATACTCTTGGTTTTTTCCTGTCTGTTATGTTCTGGAGTTGCTGTCCTCAGATATTACAACTCCCCCAGTGTAGCAAATGCTTAACCATGGCTAACTATGGGCAACTTCTCAGCTGCAAACCAGAAAGGCTACACAGGATAAAGTACATTATCAATCCTAGGAAGGAAATGGAATTAAGAAGATAGAAAGAACTAATAAGAAAACTATTTCAGAGGGACTTACCAATCCTGTTTATAAAAATATTTTTTTTTCTGAATCTAAGGCAAATCTTCTTTCAGCACTGTAAGTCATCCACAAGAACAAGTACCTATTTAAAACAATGAAGATGGCAATTTGGATGACCTGTAGCACTGAATATAATGATCTTCTGGACTGTCTCTGCACTAGTATTTTAAGAAAACAATAATTTAAACCCTCCCAACTATCCAGACAAAAAAAAACAAGCACAAAACAATATTAGTCAGAGACAGCAGTGACCCCAAAAGAACTACGACAAAATCAGATGACCCAGTTTCCACAGGTTAAATTTAAGGTCCAAGAGGGACATAAGAACTTAAATCTCATCAAAAAAGATTTCCATTTAAGCTGCTAGGTCACTGCCACATTTAAAAGCTGCCTTACATTTGAATAAGGATTTTCCCATCTTTGTGAAAAAAGATTAATTCACTGTTTAACATTTTAAACAGCAAGTACAATTTAGTACAAGGCTTATGAGTCCAATTTATAATCCAGCACTTCACTCCCCCCAGGTCCCACATTCACTTTTGTCTGTGAGTTTATTTGCTTATATTCTCTGGTAGCTTCAGAGGTGTCACTGTGTTTGCTGCAGTGCAGAAGCTGCCTAATTTCCAAATAAATTATTTCACTTCACAGTTAATGGTTATTACTGACTTTGAAGGGTTGCCTTAATTTCACTTTGCAAATTCAAATTATCTGTAGGTTAATTAATTTGCTAACACATCCAGTTACAGCACCATTTTAAGCATTGGCTAGTGTTTAATTTTCCATAGGTACAAAACAGTATGGATCACTAGATGCTGCTGCTTTAGAGTTGGGTTTAAATTGCTATATGTTGGGTGAAGCAACAGCACAGCTATTCCAAATGCTTAATTGCAATCTCAGGATCAATGAAAAAAGCCAAACCAAACCAACAAGTTCCCAAAACCTTAAAGTCAGTCAGTCAGTCTGTCTATCATCTATCTATCTATCTATCTATCTATCTATCTATCTATCTATCTATCTATCTATCTATCTATCTATAATCTATCAATTATCTATCTATCTATCTATCTATCTATCTATCTATCTATCTATAAATTATCTATCAATTATCTATCTATCTATCTATCTATCTATCTATCTATCTATCTATCTATCTATCTATCTATCTATCTATCACCTGTCTGTCTGTCTATCTATCTGTCTGTTTGGGTTTTTTTTTTTGTGTAATTGTTTCTCATAGAGCTGTACTCTGGTTAATAAGTAATTATAGTGTTTACAAGACCTGTAAATTTCCCACCTGTAGCCAAGGCCATAGATTTCAAGTCTCAACTAATCACAAGTCCATTGTTTCTAGACCTACTTCCATTACTTCTTAATTTCTGCAAAATATGAACACTAGAAGGTGTTCTTTTTTAGATAGCTGAAAGCACACAAATGCTTATAACTCAAGCAACAATAATCTGGAAGAGTGAAAACAACAAGATATTTATGCAAAAATACAGTAAGAATATTGAAGATGCTAAAAGTTGCCATGGATTCAGGGAGAAGTAGAACAAGTTTGCAGAATGTAAATCTGTTCAACATTACAGAGAAGACATAATACACTTACTGTCTAGAAAAGTCCTCAACTAGAAAGTGTTGGAGACCAGAAAAAGATTAGAGGAAAATACCAATCCTTGGAAACTACCTACTGGGCCTTTGCCAGAGGCAAGTTACTGGACTGGATGGACTTTTGTTGTGATTCTGTACGGCCAGCATTTCAGTACTTTAGGAGAAGACAAAATGTCCAAGATTGAAAATAAATGTGGCATAGCAATGGCAACAAGCATGTGGGGGCAAAGAACGTGTATTTTCTTGCACTGATATGATTTCACCAACAGTCAGATTTTAGATTTTAAGAAAGCTCTGGTCTCAGTATTATTGTTTTTTTCCCTTTCTGTTACATGCTGCTGTTTTGTATTTGCACAATACAAATATTTCTATGTTGTTAGACCACAGTAGTAACCTATTTCCATGGAAAGCAACAATTCCATCATGCTTAATTCAAAGACTCAGAAGTTTTTGTGGTTCTTTAGCCCTGCCACTTTCCTTGAATGAACCATGTAAAATGTTCTCAGAGGTGATAACGAAGTTGTTCAACTCACTGATATGAACAGCATAAGATGTTCAAAGAGGAACAAACTTACGTCATAAATCTCAATGAGTTGCAAACCTAGAAAGTCTGCAAAACACTGTGAATAAATCACATTCACACACAACCCTGGTTTAATATCTGATATTCCAGTTAATTCTGAATGGAGTGTAAGAAAAATCCCAACATTTAATACATTTTAAACATTCTAATATATTTCAGTGAAGTTACTCTTGGTTAGTAAAGATGTAAAAAGTGTAGAACTTGCAAACCCAATACTTTCTAACATGATATTGTAGTATAATGCTTAAAAGGAGGCATCATATCTTAAACTGATGGATACTGCTGCCATAAAATCATAGGCTTTTAACATTATAAGTCATTCTTTCATGTCTGCCCCAAAATTTTCACTTTTTTCCCCCTCTAGAATCTCATCTATATCCATATATGATCACAGCTAGGACAAAACTTTGTAACTTTCTGATACATTATGATAATTAAGATTAAATGAGTTGATTAAAAAGGGACAGACAAAAGTATTTGTTATGGTTCCCCAAACAACCCTAGGTTAGATTTTCCCCATATCAGGGTAGAAGGGGAAGTTTTACAATTTCTTTTAAAATAATTCAGAACTTCCAAATTCAATACAATATTACAATAGCAGAAATTCATTTTAATCACTTGCAAAAATGAGTACAGATTTTAGAAAACACTGCGTAGGTATCTTCAGAAAGTCAAGTCCATTTTTTTTTAATGTGAAACATAAATTTTGCATCAGTTTGTTATTTACAAGTATTTCCCAGAACAATTCATGACCTCTGTCTTCCTGCCAGATCACGGAATTCCATTCCTGCAATATTATCTAATCAGGCAGCAAAAGATTTGAATCAGGAATCATCTCTTTCTTACACATTTTGCTGTAACCTAGGAAGCCAACATCAATGCTATGGGTACCACAATAACATATTTTCTTTCCGCTGTGATACAGGAAAGGCAGGGAGAAGGAGGCGGCACACAATCTAATAAACAGAACATTCCAATAAGTGCTAAAATAACTGCAGCACAAAAAAAAAGTTCAGATTAAATTACCCAAGTTATAATATAATTCCATGACAAAAAATGGGCTTTCCATTTTTTTCTACTTCCTTTGCCAACCTGATTACTCCCAGCAAATAGGGGGAAACTTCTTCTCTATACCAAGTGATACATGATCACCTTCCAACATTATATTTTTGATAAAGATGAAAGTGGAATTTCCTGCTCACATTGATGAAGAACAAGACTTGGAGTGGGATATGAAGTGGGAAAGGAGTGCATTCAATCTGGAACTTGGCACTATTTTCCCCATCCCCATTCATCTCACTTCGGATTCTCTGGTGCTCCAAAATGAAGCAGCCAAGTAGTAGTATCGGGCAGTGCCTGTCAATGCATCAATTTACTTTGTGTCTCTGCCCATGATCTTGCTCTCCAGCCTACCCACACTTTTACATCTTTCTGCTGCATCTGTATTTGCCTTCTGTTTTATTGCTACACTTTTGAAAGTGATTGGAATCTTAACTAGCAATGGTATTTGACCATAAAAGGTACAGTGAGCCACTAGAGACATATCAGCTGCTGGAATTCAGCCTAATTACACTAATTTAACTGAAATGCTCCCAAATTCACCTCTATGGAGCATCTGGCTAGAAGAATTTAGACCAACAACATTCAGATACTGGCTGACCCTGACACTGATTGTGTAAAACCTACGGTCCAGACAGAATGCCTTTGGTTTGAGCTTTCACAAATTACCCCATCTGGGTCCCACTGTTCTTCATATTAATGATTTGCCTGGCCCTTTAGCAAATCACCATTTATTTGCAGTAATCTAATATAATGTTAATTGCTTACTCATTCAACTCTAGCTGGCATTTTTCCCCTGTAGGAGTTTGGCAAGGCAGCACCCGTGTGTCATTCCATCTTCAGTTGTCTGTGTTTAATATGTCAGCTGCTTTCCTATCAGCCAATTCCCACCCACTCTGCATTCTTGCTTTTCTTTGCTCTCCCTCTCTCTTTTTAATTTAGGGATAATTGTGTGGTTGGGTAAGCTCAGAGGGCGATATATTGCCACATCCAAAGACAAGGCAACAGGGGTGGTAGTTTTCATTTATTGCCTGTTCTAGAAATGGCATGAAGTAGTATAATGCATAAAATAGCATGTTGTGGGGGAGGAAAGGAAGAGCTTTTAAGAAAAAATCTTCATAATTTCAGTGAGAGACCTTGCCAAAAAACCTAGTGGGACTATCTGGGCCCCACAGCTGGAGGGGTGATGAAGGATCCCAATTTATCAAAAGCTGCCTCAATTACAGCAGGACAAATCTTGCAAGAGATGTGCCAGGAAATATTGCAAAAATTTAATTTGTTTTTGAACACTTTGACTTCTTTGGATGAAAGGCAGAGTATAGAGATACTTCCACAAAGCATAGTTTGATGGTATCTGACAGCTGTGGAGATCAGAATTGGGTAAAGCCTAGTGTTGGTAAAACTTGATGAACAATCACATGTTCCTAAATATATCAGTGGATAGAGGAATGACCCCTTGCCCCCAGCACACACATCTCTGGAAGGTCAGTGACAACCAAATAAATAATCTGGTTTCCCTCAAATACTCTGCCAAGGCAGTGAAATAATGAACAAGAGTCTTTGTTCTAAGCAGTCTTGAGCTTCGTTGTAACCCTCTGCAACTGGGGGTCAGACAGAAAGGTTTGTTGCTTTCTCTTGAATAATCTTTGTAACCTCCTAAAAATTAGACAGTTTTGATTTTATTAAAAGAAGACCACCTGAAAATAATTAAAAAAATATCACCCCCCTACACACTTCTTTCAAATTAGTTCATTGTTTTATGCAGTAGAAAAAAATAGAAGTGAGGTAAAATCAGAAGTGAGGAAAATCCACAGGAAGAAGATTCATGAAACCAGTAAATGTATATTAGATTTCAAAAAGTAGTGAGAGTTTGAAGGCTGCAGATAACATAGAGACTCCCCTCATGGAACTCTGAGTTTACTTTTTAAAAATCATACCCTTATCCATTCAAAAGTCACTACCCATTTCTGAAAAGGTTGTCCTGTGTGAATTGTGGTGTATTCAGGAATCCTTCAGCAATGTTTCTTACTTAGCTTTAACTATTACAATATTTTCTCTGCATGTGACTCTACCTAAAGCTTGCAAGAAGAAATTGTAAGCAAAAGATAGTGGCAAACAGAAGAGAAATGTGCTCACATTTCACTTTAGGTTCAACAGTGACAACGGTTAAATTTAACTTCACAACATAAAAGAAACTGAGAACAGAACCTTTCAAAATCACAAAATTTGTTTTGAAAAATTTCAAAAAAATCTGCTGTTAAACCCATAAAATTGTAAGTTAATTTTAAAATGGTATTTCAAAATGAACTGTCTGTTCTGCCAATCTTTCTTTCTTTCAAATACTTTTAACAGAATACTTTTAACAGATTTCTTACTCCACTGGAAGACAGAGAAGACAAAAAAAGGAGACATATGAAGTCTTTACCTTCAGCCTATTCTTTAACTTCTGACCTATCAAAGAACTATGTTGCTCGCCCAGCCAGAGAGATATCAAGATTTATTTTGGTCTGGTGAACACTAAATACTGTGTCAAAAAGGCTCTGGGAGATTCACATCTATAATAAATCCCAAGTATATTGTACTCTTAAGGATAAAGTTCAGGTTCTTTGGATGCCAGGGTGTTTGGTTTTATGCCTCTCCTACATAGAATGATTGCCTCTTTATCTTTCCAGTGTTTTCAGGGGAATTAGCATGAACTTAGTATTTTTTTCACATTTATATTTTTGGTTTAAGAGGCCATCCACAGAAGGGCCAACCTTTTGCATTTATAAACTGTCCAGCACTGTGGGGTCTGTGTGTACAACTATTCACAAATTACTTTGGTGCAGGACTTGAAGGGATATTGAGTAAGTTTGCAGGTGGTACAAATTTGGGAGGAGCTGTTGACTGCTTCCAAGACAGGGAGGACCTGCAGAGAGACCTGGAAAAATTAGAGGGCTGGGTGACCATCAACGATAGGAAGTTCAACAAGGGAAAATGTCAGATTCTGCCCGTGGGATGGAGCAACCCTGAGTGTATGGACAGGCTGGGAATAAGATGCTGGAAAGCAGTTCTGGGAAAGGGACCTGGGGGTCCTGATGAGTGCAGCAGTGCCCTGGAGCCAGGAGGGCACCCTGTCCTGGGGGGCATCAGGCTCAGCATCACCAGCTGGGCAAGGGAGAGGATTGACCTGCTCTGCTGTGCACTGCGATGGCCTCACCTGCAATGGTTTGGCAGTTTGGGGCACTGCAATATAAGAAAGATATTAAGGTCTTAGACAGTGTTCAAGGAGGGCAATGAAGATTGTTAAGGGCTCGAGGGGCAGTGTGTGAGGAACACTGAGGGCACTTGGTGTGTTCAGCTGGAGGAGACTGAGGAGAGACCTCACTGCAGGTACAACTTCCTTGTGAGGGGCAGAGGAGGGGCAGGCACTGATCTCTGCCCTATGGGGACCAGGAACAGGACCCAGGGAATGGCTGGAGCTGTGCCAGGGCAGGGTTGGGTTGGATCTTAGGAAAAGGTTCTTCCCCCAGAGGGTGGTGGGCACTGAACAGGCTCCCCTGGGCAGTGGGCACAGCCCCAAGGCTGCCAGAGATCAAGAAGTGCTTGTACAACACTGTCAGGCACCTCGTGGGATTCTTAGGGCTGTTCTGTACAGGGCCAGGAGCTGTACTTTGGTGATCCTTATGGGTTCCTTCCAACTCAGAATATTTTATGATTCTGTGACACTGTATGAAAAGTACTTGTAATTGGGCATCAGTACTTTCCGAGCAGTTTGTTTTTCGGAAAAGATGACTTCTTATAATTCATTATTGTAGTAATTTTCCATTACTTTACCTACTGTACTCCAGCTTTAGCAATTAGTTTACAGTAGTTTATCTTTGTTCTCAGAAAGAAACAATTCTCTTCAAAGTGTTGTTCTAGCCTGTGGCACATAACAACAAGAAAACAGTACATGTAATAACTCTCTGGTAGCCATCTTTCTCATGATAATTCCAAGATTTTTTGAACAAAAGGGAAGATAAATGAATATTAATATTGCACCTTCAAACATCTGGACTAATTAAATTCACAATGCTTTTGATTTTAAATGTAATGTGGACAGAGGGAGTCTTGGAGAACTGAATGTCTTCCAGCCTTCTAAACTCCTAACAGCATCCCATCACTTACAGCTTCAACATGTCAGAGCTCTCTTTCTCTATCAGTGTGATGTGAAGGGACAGTGTATTAACTGTCCCAGGACAGGCAAGCCTAAAGGAGAACCTAAGCCTATATCCTGCAATGCAATGGGTTAGACTGTAGCTTCAAAGAGAAAATGTTTTCCCTGGAGGAATAAAGCTAAATTGGAGTTGGGTGAGCCTCAAAGGAACTGCAAGCTCACAAGCCATTGCTTATGTTTGGATTTGGAATTGAAATTGACTCTGGTGGTTCAGATCCTCACCACAGACTATGAATGGTACCAGCTACAGAGAGAGAGGTTGAGGGAAGACAGAAACAGGGAATCAAATTTTTCCAGAAATTAATGTGCATAATAATAAGATTGCAAACTTATTTACATTTTATTTGTTAATTATTTTTATAATTTAACAAAATCTATCTCCTGCCTTTTCATATGTCCTCTTGAATTATTCATTTAGCAGTGACTTTCCCCTTGTCATTCTCATACATTCAAATTTCTTTTTCATTTTCTTAAATTTCACTTTAAACTATTTACTACTTGGGAGGTCCAAGACCTCTGAAGGAAGTGAGGGCTGAGTATTCTTTCCCCCTTCCAATGACAGACTAGTGAGATCAAAAGTTGAAAAGCTTGTTTTCCATCATTGCTACATATTCCCCTAAGGATATTACCCAAGCAGTGTGAGGCAAAACAACAGGGGACAAGTCTGCTGGCAAGAAAGTCTGTCTCACCACTTTGACCCAATATGGAAATCTTTTGTAGGTGCTGGCGCTCAGTGAAAGTTCCAGGCACAAGAAACTTGTGATCCTTGTCCTCTGCACCTGTCTGGGCTACTTCTTTGACATTTATTTATTCATTACTACACACACAAACAAAAACAAACAAAAACCCATTAAAATTCCCTACGAAGCTCTTAAAATAGTTTTTTTTTTCCATTCAACTGGACAGTTTCTCCTAGTGTTTCCTTGATGGTCTGTTTAATTTATGAAGTTTTGGAAAATCAATTCTTTCACTGCTGACTGAATGGTAAGAGGGACATCATGTTACTAACCAGACTTTTATCCTAAAGATTGAATTAGACCTCACAAAAATCTCCACGAAAACTGGCAGTAAAAATAGACCTAACAGGAAGAGTGCTTCTATACAGTGACTCTTACAAGATCAGCAGAAGCAGTGGTTCAATAAAATGGATTTTTGGGGTAATTTTTCTAAAATTTGGTTACCTCTTTGGAACAGACACTGCAGCCACAACAATGCAAATGACAACAATGTCTTTGAGGGGATAAAATATCATATGCTGGGACCAAGAAGTGAGAGTGCCAACAAAGAGCAGACATTTGGACTGGACAAAAGTAAGAGATAGATAATACAAAGCAGTGAAAAAATTAAGTGAGATCATGGTATAAGCAGACATGAACTATGGGACCTCATGCCCATGAATCCAAGAAACAAACAGCAACTGAACATTGCCACCGTATGAACAGCTTATTACATACCAAAAAGGCACAAATGTCTGTTGTCAGCCTTGTTGTGTGTTTCATTTACTGTAGCCTCATGTTACCACAAAATTCACATTGCTTCTCTGGAGGAAAATGACATAGCCAAAAAGTCATCTCTGGAATACCTGTGACACATGTAGCAGCTCCAATGAGAGCCCAAAGCTCAGTTAAGAGTTTTTTTGAAGTGGTGAAAACATTGTTTGTGTAATCTCAAGCCAAGCCACTGAGGAGGAAAGTCAAGTGGTTAAATCCTGTAGGATGGACTGACCCCCATTCCTGGGTCAGTCAGAAATTTTACTTTTTCATCTCAGAATGCCTCTGTTGCTACACCCTTGCCTGTGCTTTGCAAAGGCAGCAGTGGGAGCTGTAAGGCACTGTTAGGAGGAGTCTGAGTCTTCTTTCTGGCTGCATTTCCACCTGAAGAAAAAGTAGTTCTCTTCTGCTGGACTCTCATGAACTTTTCTTTCTACAGTAGGCAAAGTAATTACAGCTTTCTCTTACTTTGAATTTTGTAATGCAAAGATGGCCCTGGACATCTCTGTCCTCTCACTCCTCAACAAGTACATATAAAATACTGCCTAAAGTGTCCTTTCTTGAGATTTGCTTGCATTAACTCTAGAAATATTATATACTTTACCTTTGGGTTTCCACTTGACCCAGTGGATCCTAGTTTGCATCAACATCTCTTTCAAGCTGCCTCAGCCTTTCCCTTCATATGACACTGTGATTTTTTATTTTGGGATAAACAGGGCTTCATTATGCTATGAAGAGCAAAAAGAGGAGATAACCTCCTGATAAGAATCATGTACCTATGTTCAGAACTTTAGAACTGAAAAGCCATAGATCCTCTATATCTAGATAATCTTTGCATAATGAGCAACCTCATCACAAGCAGATGATTTCTCCATATCATTTGTACCACCTCTGAAACAGGGATCTGGTGACATGTCTTGCTGCTATTGTAAAGCCAGGAAAGCCTCAGCTTCCTGAAACCTACAGGAAACAAGAGAGGAAGGATTTAATATATTCTCTAAAGGCCCCAGGAAAATTGGTAAATTATTTGAATTGGATTGAAACAAAGGACTGCTTGTTCCATCACACCTCTAAGATAGTGGTGACTGAAGATGGCCAAGAACAGAAGCTGAGGAGAAAGTGTAAGGAGGTGCAAGAACTGGGCATAATACTCGGATACTTCATGTGCTGGGAATACTGCCTGTGCTTAAAAGGTATATCCATCACTTACACAGGCATAACGGCTTTCTGAACATTTTGTAACACATCTAGATAGTGATATTTAATTTTTGACCCTATTATAGGAAAAGAAAACTGATGTCAAACAAAATAAGGAATCTGATGGCTGTGTCATTATTCACACTTTCTTACAGAGGCTTCATTCCAGTTCCCTCTGAATTTATTCAGATCACCAAAAGATTTTATTTTCCCCATGAAAGGGAAGCCACTAGGCCAAGATACTTAGTAGTCAACCAACTGCTCAAATGGAGGGAAAAGGAAAAATCATCTCTTTCTTCAGAGAAACATGCCTTCCATGGGGTTGATAGTGGAATGTGATGCGTTAAAATACCTCCATCATGATCCAGGAAAAGGTAATGCACCCCTGTGCAGTCTTGGACGTGTGACTGCTTCTGTAGCAGTCAAAGCACAAACCACACACTACAGAGATGAAGCTCCTCAGCACTCAGTTTGTTCAGAGTAACACTGATGGCAAGGGAATTAGGGCAAAATACTACAATATGGAAAAATCTTTCACAGTGGTCTTATTCTGTTCTTAGCATGACGAGGTAGGAACTACCCTTGTAAGCAAAACTGGGAGCAAATCTGTATGTAAGCCATGGAAACATTTATTAACTTTTGAGGATCACCTATTTTCAGATTTAAGCTCACTACTGAAGCTCATCTAACTGTGGCTAATTAAGGATTTTCAGGTAATTTAGCTTGGGTTAAACTTAAGGTTTAAAGAATAAAGGGCATGTACAATACAGACAAACCATAATTAAGTGCTGCCATAGCTTCAGATGGGATTAATCTTTAATAAGTTAGCAATACTGAATTAATAGGAGGCCTGTGAACACTCTCCAGACTTTAGTGGTGTGCTTTTCCTGTTGAACCTCCTTCTGCTTCCAAATGCTTCCCCAAACACACCACATGAATTTAAACTTATGCTAAAGTCAGGAGGTGATAATCAGCCAAAGACACATGTTGAGTCCTCTTCCTCAGTAAGTTTTTAATGCCCAGAAAAGAAGACAGCTTCTTGAAATTGGTATCACATCCAATCACTGCATGCTCAGAACATTCCAGCATGAGGGAGACACAAAAGGAAAATGAAATCACAAAACTTAAAAACTGGGCCATGAGCAACTTGGGAACAGTTTTTTTGTGTGGTTTGGTTCTATGTAAGTGAAAATAGAGCTGTAAGCATCCCTATGAAATCCTAATATTTTAAAAGCAGTAATAGAAAAGTAAAAAATCATCCCTAAAAGGACAATCTTTTTCCTCAAGTAGGCAACTCCTGCAAATAAATCTGAAGGCAGTCAGCAGATGCATTGCACTTCTATCAAATGTTCTTGATATTTTGTATGTCAAATGATATCTTCGCTGTCTCTACCCAAGGCTAAAAGATGTCTTTCTCAGGGGTATAAGAAATTACTGCTTGTAGTCTTTCTCTTTTAAGCACATCATTCTTTGGGAAATCTGGTGGGAAATTAATTCTCTGTCCCACAATTTCCAATACTTCAGAGCAGTGCTATGTTGGAAAGTCCCTCTTCAGTTTCAGAGGATGTCAAAATTTTCTGTTTCAGGGAAGTGAATAGATCAAGTCCCAAACCAGTGTTAAACAGTACTGCTTATGCACGGGAGTATTCCAATCTATTTCAGGAAATACTAATTTATTTCAAACCCACAAGGTGGTATTGTAAGGTAACTCTTCAAGGATTTCACACTCACTGGCCTTTGCCTGTATGTCTTGGACTTTTTAAACTATTTTGAAAACAAAATTGCTTCTCAAAGCAGAGTCAAGAGAAGTATGCAAATAATTACTAATCTGTACTGATGTCATTAGTAGCCTATGTCTTCTCTCTGGAATATTTAGTTTCCTTTCTTTTAATAACATTTCAAGTTTCAGACCCTTTTTCTCCAATATTGGTGAAGTCTCCATTTGCCCAATCCAGTTATGGGAAAATAATATTGAAAACCTTGACTTTGTTTGAATTAAAACAAATTCTGACAAAAAACTCCAGCTTGAGGTCTAATGAGCTGAGGACCTAGCTGAGGACCTCCCTGGTAGGTAGAGCTGGTGCTCTCCTAGACACAACTGAAAGGTAAATTTGCACACCCTGTGTTCCACTCTCTCTGCAATTAGGCAGAATAGATATATAGGTAATTCCATACTCTTATGCTGGGGAAATACAAGGGAATGACAAACCTCAAATCAGCCCCGGTGGAAAGCCAAAAAGAGGAAAAAAAGGCTTTGTGTCACACAAACAGTATTGCAATGAACAGAAGGCAAGGCTGAAATGAAAGTGGTTCCTTTGGAAAAGAAAGGCAGACCTAGATATGCTAAGGAATTAACTCAGAAAGTCCAAAGTTGTATTTTCAGTAGGTTCAGAAAGCAGTGAACTGGGCCAAGCATCTTCCATCCAATTATTTTACAGCATCCTGAATCTCTATTTCTGCACTGTTTTCATATGGGTATAGCTGAGTGAGCTTTCAACATTTTAACTTAATTTGGCAGCCTGGAGGCAAGAACTCAAAGTCAGCAATGGATAACCTACCCTGCATCTTGGGGTAACTTAGTTGCATGGTTAATTCTGTTTCTGCAGAGAATGAGTTTCCAAAGTCCTACTGAGATTCAGGCTTTTAAAGCCGCAGTTTCAACTTCTCTGATTTTATCACAGGTCTCTGTAGGTTTGTTTATTCTCCCTCAGGCCTCAGCTGCCAGTTTAAAACAGGAAAATCTCCACTTCCACTTTGAAGGAAACGTCATTAACTTCTGCAGCTTCATTTTTCATTATTATGGATTCCCACGAGTCTTCTGCTTGGGACATCATAGGCTTGTTAAGCACTGCTGAGAGTGAAAGTTTGGCTCTGGAGGTTTGAGAGCTGTGACTTTAGGCTATATGATTTAACACTGCTATTAATTTTTGAAAGGCAGAGACATCTAGTTCTTTATTTCTGCACAATGGATTATTCCTTCACCACGTATCCACCAGTTTGCTAAGCTGGAAAGAAAGCACCAAAGAAAACACAGATGTTATATAATCACAGAATTAAGTTTCATTAAGTTCTTAATTACGTCAAATAATTAAAGTTCTCTTGCTGTTCCCCTGTACTTTTCATCAGTAAATCTCAAAGTCCTTTATAAAGAAGGTCATTTTCATTATCTTTTCTTTGAAGGAGGGAAAATGAAGGCTTAGGGAGGGGAAATTGCTCATCACAAGGCCAGTGGCAGGGTCTGGATTTGAAGTGCAGCATTTGAATGTTGCAGTCCCCATTAAAAGATCATGGGGGCCCAGAGAATTGTGGATGTCCCACTCCAAGGAGGAGTTCAAGGCCAGGTTGGATGAGCTCTGAACAACCTGAGATAGTGGAAGTTGTCCCTGCCCATGGCAGGGGGATGGAATGACACAGTCTTTAAGGTCTCTTCAAACGTAAAGCAGTCTATGATTGATATTGTTCCAAAATTGCACAGTATACACAAAAAATGTTCTCACTCTCATTCTCATTCTCTCTCTCTCACACACACACACACACACACAGGTATGTGTGCACATATAAAATCTTGGGCCACTGAAATTTGATAACTATTTTATTTCCTCTGCATCTTTGATTAAAGCAAACTGGATGGATCTTTTAAGAACTGAGCTGACTGTACTGGTCTAAAGGTGAACCAGCAGGGAAAATGAACTCACCACAAGAGAGATTACAAGCCAGAGGCTAAAATTTAATAATAATATTACAATAAATACACTGACACAAAGAGAAATTGCTTTCAACTCACAAAACCCAGCAGTATAACCCAGTGTCCTGGGGCACAAACCCAAAGGGGCTTGTTTGCCCTTGTGCTGAGACCCGTGTGGTTCCCAAGTCGAAAGCAAAAAGAAGTGAGAAACCTGTTGATGCAGGTGATGGCTGTAGTCTGGTTGAGAGCAGTGATCTCCTCCTGTTGAGGTCCTGCTGCTCCTCTGGATCTAACAAGAGGTTCCAGAGGTCTTCTTACCCACCCCTTATGTACCCTCAGGGAGCACTCAGTCCCTCCCCCTGGGTGGGGACTCACACAATGGGTGATTAACTCTGGGAGCCAGGGAGTATTGTTGAACCGTTGATGGCCCATTAGCAGCCACCCCCCCCACCCCACCCCTCCTTCCCCCCCGCCCCCCCCCCCCCCCCGGCTGGGTGTGAAGGTGCCAATGGCTCCCTGGGCAGCTATTGCTAATGGTCCATTGTCCTTGGGGAATGAATAGAGGGGGTAGAATACACAGCTTTGATCACCCCCACACAGTGTTAACTGGTCCCACCCGCTAAACTAGGACACTGACAAACTGACAGGTAGGAAAAATAGGTTCAAATTCCATTTCGTTCACTGGTTTCCAGTTAATATCCCACCACCCCCCTCTCTCTCCAGCTATTTTTCTACATTTTAAAAGCATAATTTCCCCTGATGGGAATTTGAGCCTAAACTAATCTGTAACTTCTGTAAAAAAATTTGAGAGATCTCTTAAAAAAAAAAAAGGGCAAATTAATTCCAGGAAATGCTCCTTGATGTTTCTTTCAGTTGAAAATTTAACAAGATCTATTTATGACTCTGATGATTCAAGAAAAGCAAAGCTGTAAAACATTAAATAAGCTACATTATATGGGCCAAGAAATGGCTGCTACATCCTGTTTATACTTTTGCTTTGTAAATCCTTTTCTAGTAGATATGTCTGCATTCACAATTTCCACTGGAGCTGATGTCACTCTATAAAGTCTCAACTTCTCCATGCCAAACTTGTAATATACTTTTTTAGGGGAGGAAATAAGTTTAATGCATCCATTCATGGAATGCTGAGACAGTTTGGGGGGCACTTTGCTAAGAGGAGCTGTAGTTTTCCTCCCATTCATCTGTGTCCTGCTTTACTTGCAAAAGGTGTCTATGAGCAGGATTGTCTCACCTAGATTTGTAGGATAAATATCTAAAATAGAACTTGGTCATCATAAAATGAAGTTGGCTGTGCTGTAGGTGACCACAGATGAGACACCTGGAGAAATCACAGTATGCCTTGTCATGTACAGCAGTACAAGATGATAAAAATGCAGAACTGGACAAGAAAACATGACATTTCCCATTGATATTGACACGCATTAATGTATCTATTGCTTTTATCCAACAAGAGATGTTTCTATATGCAAAATTCCCCTCCTTTATAGAAAAAGAAATGTGAAGGGGTGAGGAGTTTTCATAAATGTTCGTTCAGTGCATACATTCAGCTACAGCAACACAATCTCATTCTCAATTCTTGGGGGAACAATGAAGCCTGAGGTACAATAGGAGAGTATTCCCTATATGCCAGTTCCCAGCTGTTCAGGTGAAATGCTTGAGGCTACATGTGGCTCAAACCATGAGATCTTTTATTTTGGTTGTACCCATTGCCAGCAGGATTCAGTTAGAAGGACTGCTTTCTCTTTCCCATCCCTCACACAGATCCCATAGAGAGGCTGGAACCTGCAGTGCCTTCCAGCAGCAGCTGCTGCTAACAACACATAAACAGAAAATGTTGGCTTTTTTAAAGAATTCATCCTTGCTTTTAGGCAAATAGTGGGAAGTTCACAATGCCAGGGAAAAGCTATCCAGGACTTTCTGACAGAGCTAAGAATAACTATTCTTCAGCTGTAAATTCAACAAGCACTGTACTATCACAAATGAGCTTTTCCCTTGCAGGAAGGCAAATGTGCCAATTTCTGCAAGGCTATGTAGGAGCATGTGGCTTCTCTCTGAAATTCATGGAAACATGCATGCTCCAGTGGAAAACATGGGACCTGCAACAGATATAACTGCAAACTCACTAGCAGCAGCAATTTTAGTTGCTCTCAGAACCTTCACCAAAACTTTGCAATTAATACAACAGTCTCTTTTACACCCATGGGCGGAAAAGGGAATTCTGCTGGTTGTCTTGATCTCATTGAAGTGGATTGCTTTGCCAGTAGATAGCATGAGTGTTCTCTGAGCCAAGGTTTTTAAATCAAATACCTGACTTATGTTGCCTCTAAAGCAGGCAAGGAATTGTGAAGTAAAACCTAAAATACAGGATTACTTGCAGAGATGCAGCACAAAGGGTAGGTGGAAGATGCAGTTGTCCAAGAGAGAAAAAACTTTGACAGAGTGACATGTAAAAACATCCAGAATGGTAACAATTTTGGCAAGATTGCAATTCTGCAGCAAAGTCTTGTTTCAGAGCTTTACCTTTCTCTGAAGAGTTTTTTATTTCTTGAAAGATTTGGACAATGCATGCAAAAAAATATTGACTACTAGTTTTGAATCAGATGTAAGTCCAGGCACAAGAAAAGAACCAATATTGTTTTTCTGATCTAAGTGTTATTTCTGTTTAAAACAGTATTTTAATCAGAGTTTTGATTTCCATTAAAAAAATGGAAGCTACAAGCAAATACACTGTATTAGTTTTGATCTGAAAGAGACATAAAGAGGAGACTGAAGATTGAATCCTGTCAATTTTAAGTAACACTCAATTTTCTTATTGTTATTTAAAGCATTTCCTCGTTTGATAAAATATTTTAGACAGGAGGAGAAAATCTCTGCCTAACTTGCTATATCTCTCAAAAGTTTTGAATATTGTTTCTAGCAATGTGATTAATGATTTTAGTATTTGTATATGTCCTGTTGCTTTCTTAACTGAATACGTGCTATATACCCAGATTATATCTTACAAAGTGAATCATGAATCATAAATCATAAATATAGACAGTATTTTATTTTGAAAAATCATATGATGAGTCCGTTTTCCTAGAAAGTCAGAGTCAGGCCTAGGAAACTGAGAATGCACCTTAAGAGCATATCTTGAAAGACAAGAATTAGGAATATATGTAAAAACTAACACATTTTTAACACTTCTCTCTGTGCACACAAACAGAATAGTCCTTCTGCACTGAGACCTTGCATGGATACATATTCTTTTCACCATTTTATGTAAATATTGTAACATTTGTAAGTATTTTTTTAAGAGTTGATGGCCAAAGTGAACATAATTTATCTCTGAATTACATATCTCCTGTTCATGGTATTTTTCTACATGCCAAAGCACTTGGAAATAGGCTCTCCAGTTTATGTTTTTTAAATTATATTTACACCTTGAAGAAATTCTAAATGCATTGCAACTATGTGGGCCATTGACTTTAGAGTTGGACTCTCAATGATCCTTGTGGGTCCCCTCCAACTCAGAATAGTCTGTGATCTGTGATTTGCAGAACAACAAAACAACAAAAAACCAACAACAACAACAAAACCCAAACCCAAACCCCAACGCAATCAACCAAAAAAATCCCCAAAAAATAAAAAAAGAAAAAAACTACATGTGTGATCTAAAGGAAGTAAACATGGTCTGAAACTCTGCAACCTTCAGAAAACATCTATTGTTGCCAAAATGCGAAAGAGGAGAAGGGAGAATGTCTCAATATATACAGCATAAGAGATCAATTTTGGGTATCCATATGGATAGTAATGTCATGGCCATAGTGCTGTTCACATTTCAGTTACTCAGGATCAAAACAGAAAGAAGCATTGCCAGTGTCATGTGATGAAGACAAGGTACAAATATTTTTGCATATTTTTAAAATTAATTTTTAGACACACCTTCTCCTTAACTTTCTTTTTAATTTTATATATTAGACGAGCAAAACACAGCAATAAAAAAAGGAAATACCTAAAATGTGGCACAAATGATATATTTATTTCTATCACTCTTTAATTGAAGAGCATATTGAAATAATTTTGGGATTTAAACAAAAAATTACTCTTAAAGTCAGTATGAAAAATCTACCCACGGACCACACTACCAGTGACACTACAGTTGGATATATACATTGGTAAATTCAAACTTTCTGGATATATGCAAAGAAAAGCTCTTGCATGGTAAGCAGGATCTAGTATTGAAAAAAACTCCATGTCTTTAAAAAAGCCTAAGAAATCCAAATTTTAATTCCAGGTATGTGCTGTGATATAAGGGAAACCTTAAGCAAAGCTGGGTTTCAGCTAATTCTTTATTTTGGTATTTCTATTACTCTGAACTCTGTTTCATCTGTACTTGGGAGGATGTTTTGTTTTTTTCTTGGCTGTGTCCTTCAATGATGTCTCAGCCACGGCTAAGGCTGAACCACATCCCTGTTTTCATGATGGTGAAGCAGGACACACACAGCCTTAAAAGAGCCTTCAGAAAAAAAAAAACAACCAAAAAACAACTCTATAAATATGTGAAGAAAACAGGAGCACCAAGATTCTTATTCTGAGATGTGGAAATATGTGCTACTCACAGATTTTTGGAAAAGAACCCAAACAAACCCAACACTGTATTCCAAAAGAAATTCCCAGGTACAGATACTTAGGACCAAGTCTTTTGATTAAAAAAACCAAACCAAACCAAACCAAACAAAAACTCCCACAAAAAACCTTATTTTATTCTTTACTGGGTTCTAAGCAGAAGCACAGGGAGATGATTTCCAGGCTCCGTTTGCAGCAGGAGTGCACAGCAGCCCCAGGGATGGTCAAATCCCATGGCACTGTGTGTTGAACACATGGGATGTGGGAGACAATCACAACAGACAAACAGGGCAGAAAGAAGGAGGCAAGAAGTAAATTAAATTCTTCCTTCCAACTAACATACCCAGTTGGAAATCCATGCCTGCTCAGTCAAAGTTTGACACCCTATCTTTGGGATCACACTGCACCCAGACACCATCAAGTCTGGAGGATGCGGGAGAAAATGGTCCTCATCCTGATCAGGGACAGAATAATTGCAAAATTGGAAATTAGGCAGGACTGCCAAAGAAAGCTGCTCACAGGGTAAAGGGTTGTGTTTGTTGCAAATGGTACTTGCAATGAATGAGTAAAACTAACTTCAGGTCTAAACTTCCTCCTGCAGAAGTCAAAGACAAGGTTTTCATCAGCTGGCATGGAACAAAAGTAGACTCTGGGGGGTGAAATTCAGCACTCCTATAAAGGAGATGTAATGCAGCTTGCACAGAACATAGTTCACATCCTCAGTCATTGTGCTCTGCTTGTGAGAGTCAGGAAGAGACCTACAGTCATCCAAAGCAAAGCCCTAGCACAAAAAGCAGGTAAGTGTAATGAAAGTGATTTATGCCAAATTTTATTTATGAAAAAATGTTTCTGAAAATACTTTTCCTTTCTTCCCCTTGCCCTCCCCTCCATGCCTTTATCTGATGATACCAGAGAATGTTAAAATCTAATGGTTATTTAAGCTATTTTTAGTACCTTTTATGTTTTGCTATATAAATATCATCATCTGGTTTTAATGAGTAGTGATTTTCTAGTGATCATGCAATCATAACAATTTAATATCATATTAATTCTCTAAGCACTTTAAGGTATGGAAGCATACACGTGGAATTCAGAAGGTTAAAAACTCAGAGTCTGTTTAAGAAATAAAATCCCATCTCATACTTAAGTAAAAGTCCCAATCCACCTTTGTACATGAATACAATTAAACAGTTATTAGTCTCTGAAAGCAGCCAATTTGCATTCTTATATTTTTATACAGTAAAGTGTAGGAGTCTTGCAAGGGATATTTTTCTTATTTTAAGAAGACCAAAAAAAAAAAAAAGACTAGCATTTTGGCAAGGAACCATCTAGTTGCAGACTATACCGTCTTATCTGAGTAGGCAGTATTTTCCTACATGTCTTACATACCCTGCAAAAACCTGACAACAATGACTTGGGAACCTCTCCTGCAGATAACTTAAAAGATTTTGCATGGTCTTATTCCAGTCCTCTTTTCCTGAACAGATGGAGGATGTCTTCAGGAGAGAAACTTAAAGAGTCAAACAGCTTCCAAATGAGTAAGAATTATTTTATTACTTTAAAAATCAAGAAAAGGTGATATTTTATTAGAAAGCAAAGACATGAATTTAAAAAGGTAATCTGAAACTACTTGCAAATGCTCAGAAAATAAGCACAGAAGCTGAGTGTTCATAAAGAGAAATAAAAAATCTATTCAAGTCAAAAAGTCCAAAGTCTTTCTTTCCTTCTGTCTCCTTATTTATTCTCATAGCAGGAAGGACATATTCTAAAATTTTTAATTATGCCAATAAAAGCAGGACAATTCTCATAAACATTTATTATTGATAACTATTAGTTATTATTATTATTATTATTATTATTATTATTATTATTTGGAAAGCTTTCAAGCAACTCTAAAGCACTGATAATTCTGAGATATGTGGGATTATATTGTTGCTACACTCCCAAAAGTTATGTGTGTTTACTCCAAAGCTCTCAAGGAAATGGAGAATCCACCACTGAAGCTTAGTAACATGTTAGGTTTTGAGTTCGTGGGTTTTTGTTTGTTTTCCAATATGGCAAAGTGAGTTATAAACTCCTGAAGGTTGACCCATTAGCACTGAGTTTATGGCTAGGAACTGACATTTTAGAAGAACTTAAATATGCTCAAAAATAAAGTCAAGATGATCATTACTTCACTTCTTGGACCTCAGGAAGTTCCCTCAACTCACGAATATACTGTTGTGGACATCTTGGAGAAACGCCCTCGTTGTGCTTTCTCCCTTCCACATCACATTCACCACCCCTTTTTGCTAGCTTTGAACTATGAGAATTTCAAAGTGAGTCAGTGAGAGACTGAAAGAGTCTGGTTGCTCTTACAATGCTCTGACTTACAGAGAAAAATGAAAACTATGACAATAGTCCCTCACACAATGGTAAGTCCATACTGAATAGTAAAAAAACCTCTATTCAGTTTAAGGCTATGGGTGGTCACAACCTATGATTCTCCCAGGAGCCCTCAACTCATGGATCCCATCTTGTAATTTTCAGATAAAAGCTATACATGTGAAGACAACACATGACAACTGCTTCAGAACAGGACAATTATATTTTGGCTTTCCTTCTTCTGAAAATGAACTGAGTTTCTATCAATGTTTACTTCTTAAATTAAATGAAGCCTCTGAAATTTTTCAAAGTGAGTGAGGCCTGAAAATGCTGGTCTGAAGCATGTCCAGAGAAGTGCAACAGACCTGGGGAAGGGGCTGGAGCACAAGTCCAATGAGGAACAGCTGAGGGAGCTGGGATTGTGTAGCCTGGAGAAAGGGAGACTAAGAGGAGACCTTATTGCTCTTTACAAACTTCTGACTGAGGATGGAGCCAGGTGGGGTTCAGGCTCTTCTCCCAGATAACAAGGGACAGGACAAGAGGACACAGCTCCAGGGAGGTTTAGGTAGGACATAAGGAAGAATTTCCTCATGGAAAGAGTTGTTACATGTTGGAAGGGGCTGTCCAGGGTAGAGTACCCATCCCTAGGGATGTTCAGGTAATCACTGCACGTGGCCCTCAGTGCTCTGGTCCGGTTGACATGGTGGTATCTGGTCAAAGGCTGGATTTGATGTTCTTCAAAGTCTTTGCCATCCCAACTGATTCTGTGATTCTGTAATAATAATAATAAAAACTTAAAAACAGTAGGTTTGTATAATGAAGACATTTATTGGTGAACTTGGGAACAGAAAAATCCGTTTCTCTGCAGGGACCATGTCTTCAATGAATAACAAGCAAAAACCTCTCTTGCCCTTGCATGCCCACTCTTATCACCCAGCCAGGGCTTCAGGAGATGTCCTGGCTGAGACTGTCATAGATAGGTTTCTTTCTGCCACAGCTACACCTTTCCTGGTAGCTGACATCACCAGGGTATGTGACACTTCAGACCATCAGCAATAAAAGGGTCAACAATGTTCAATAACTGAGTTTTATTGGGAAGTGAGGACATAGGTGATCTCTTAGGAATTTCTGTACAGCACTAGTACTTAAATTTTGTTGAGAGACAGAACACAGCAGTAAGGTAAAAGATGACCATTGACTGAGCAAGACTGTGGGGTTGGACCTCCATGCCTCACTGCATCAGCTCCAGTGGAGTCTGACGACTGGTGCAAAGCATTGTGGCAGTTGGTCTATGGAATGGCAAAGTGCAGGGCCATTGACAGGGAAGGAGGTGTAACAGCAAGTGAAACTGAAGAGGGCATTTCCTTTGGCAGCATTGCCTGGTGGAAGGTTTGTCAAGGAAAGCAGGGAACATTCCAGGACCTGCAGTGACCACAGGAGGTGAAGAGTGTGGTTTTAGTGACTCACCCAAATCACAGCATCTTCAGTGTGCCCTGTGCACCAGGGTGCTGACTCAGCCCTGACTCAGAGCGAGGGGAGACGCCTTTATGAGTCACCACCACCAAGTATTTTCCTTCAAGCTTCCCAAACAGGACATGCCACGTGAGTGCCTACTCCTCTCCTGGGAAATGTGATATCAGATCTGGATTTGAATGGCACATATATTTAGAGGTGACTTTTCCCTCAAGTAACGTTACTCAATAAATATGCTCTCTGGATGTATGGCTGGGTTAAAAACTCCATATAAGATCTTCTTGTAACACAGAGGAAATGCCTGTATCACTTTGTTATTTCAATAGTCTGTTCTCAACTAAAAGTTGAGATTGAGAAATTGCTTTTCTGTAGGAACAAACCCAAGATCTGTACTGAACTTCATAAAAAAAGATGGTAAGATAAGAACATAGTTCCTTTAATATTACCATTCATTTGGAGTTATATCTCATTTATAAGACTGTTCCTATAGCTCTAAAATACATTGGGAAGTTCTGCTAGAGGTAACAATGAGTTTTCTCTGTGTACTTACAAACAATTGTATTCCATCACACCTGAGAGACAATCATTACCACTCCAAAATAACACTCTTGCAGATTGCTCATAAATCTTATCTGGCAATTTGCAAAGGAATTTATATGCAGGCAATTTGGGTTGTGTGCATACACACAGAGAGACCTATATAAATATAATACACTCTTAATCCAAATTTTTATATAAAGAAGTATAAGTATATATGTATGCAATATGAATAAAGAATTGAATATAGAAGCAAATTTACTGTCACTTAAGAAACTGTTAACATATAACAAATAACATTTGTACTAAAGGAGACTAACATACATATAAAATGAGTATATAGTAGAGAGCGAGTGTTAATAGTTACATGTAAACTAGTATGAAGTTCAAAGGAAAAGAGTCAAACTGGCATATAAATCAAAGTATCTAAGCTCACTCATATAGTTATGCCAAAGCAAGATTTAGTAGTATGTGGAGATATATTTGGAAAGAATTAATCCACAGAAGGTAATAATAATTTATTAATATCCTGAATTAGACTTATCAACTTTGTGTTATATAAATTTAGGTTGTACATGTAACATGGTCAGGAGAAAAAAAATAAAACCAAAAAACTTCCTAATTTGAAGGCTGGAAGAATATGGAAGTTACTACTTGAATTATTGTGATAAAAATGGAGAAAAGGATACACTAAACAAGCCCCATGTAAGCAGGAAAGAAAAAAGTAAGAATTCAGTCCTTCAGAAGGTCATTAGAACTTCAGACAAAGTCAATATATGTGAGGAAAACCCCAGAACTACTCAAAGCTTGTTGTGTTGTCACACTGACAAACAATCACAAGCTCTTGGCCCAAAGATGCTTTGAATCATCCCCAGACCTTTCTCTCCCTGCAAAATAAATCAGGCAAAAAACCATTTGAATAAGTGCAAATAAAACCTGAGGAGCAGAAGCCATAACTTGTGATGCTGCTCACATGATAGACCAGAAAATGCCCCGAAAATTGGAATCTCCAGTTTCTTTCATGCTGAACTGCTGGACTAGTGTTTGACTACATATTATGTTATAGCTACAGGGCACAGACAAATCCTGTTTCCTCTTCCCTGGAGGGGGCCCAGCAGCCTCAATTGGTCCAGCAGCCCTCGTGAGCCAAAGCCACTTCCCTGGGCTGCTTCCAAGTGAAATCAGGTGCCATAGGAAGTGACTCTGCAGCAAAAGGGAATTTCCCTCCCCTCTGAATCAGTGCTGGAGCCGTTAGGCATCTCACAGTGGGACCTACCACAGAAGATATTAAATCATTTGTGGTCAATTAGCAACCACGGGCCTTTTTCAGCCTGGAGCTCTGGCTCAGCTCTAGGAACTGTCATTTTTACACCTAGTGCCTGCCAAAAGAGTTGATGTATTCCCTGTCTCATTTCTCTGTCCTGAAGCCTTCACTGCCCTGAGACTCCAGCCACAGATGTAAATGCAAGGGTGTAGTCATAGTTTATGCCAGAAACACATGCCATGCTGTAAACACCACCAACACAGCTACACCCACGAGGAATAAAGAGATGCTCCAAAATGCAAGCAGTGCTCTCTATTATTCTACAGTTATTATTGTAGGAAAGGAGATAGGGGTGGATTTTCTTTTCCACATAGCACTGAATGAAGAAGAAAGTTTTGAAGTTAGTGCAACTTGAATGCCTTGTGGATGGCAAGAAGCAAAGGAATCTCCTAAATCAAGCACTGGCTTTCAGCTTTGGAGCCCATCCCAGATCTGCCACAGAAAATGCAAAGTTCTTCAGCAGGTTATTTATTCACTGAGGGCTTCAGAACTCTGAAACAGTAAAACATAGCAGATGGCAGAGTGGAAAAGCTATACGAGATCTATTAAAGAAATATCTGAGTTCTACAAAGAAAGTTGTAGGCAGTGGATGTTGCATTCAGTCTCCATTGTTGCATTATGATGGTTTACCTGGATTAAGTCAAACTGCTGTATATTTAACATTCACCTGTGAATTTTATCTAAGGCAGTGCATGTGCAGGAGGTAAGAGATGTACTTTGCCTAAGTTTTTCCATGCAAACAAGGGGCTAAAGTTTTAAAGAGTGTCAGCCATGATAGGGTGATGCATGGACTTTGCATGAACAAAGGGGTGATTTCTTGGTAATTCATCATATGAAAATGCTGTGGCCTAATTCAGATTAACATGAAACCCTTTGGGACTGCAGTGACTTGGACTCAGTAAAGATTCTTAAGCTCAGGATGATAGACAAGGTAAAACTAAATTAGTTTAAGGGCTATGCACCCAAGTAATAGTTTAAAGATAGATTACCATCTGGATTTTGAGCATGGCATCATAGTGTCTTAAATAGTGTGACAAAAATGGGGTGAATTTTTACCTGTGCATTGCCCTCACTTGTGCAGAAATCACATGCACTCAAACTCATTAGCTGATTTTAGCACTGGATTCAAAAAGCTGTTTTCAACTTGCCTTAAAAAATCTGTTTTTCTAAATGAGAAGACTACAAAAGTGTAATAATGATGATGAAAACAATAATAATGATAATAATAAATCAATCTATCTATTAAACAATAATTCTGTTTTTAGTCTATAAAAGCACTAAACTGTTTCATCAGTTCCCAGATATCAAAAGTATTCTTGCTTCAGTCTACACTCTGAACTGTTGCATGCTATTTTAGTAATAGTAATATCATTTTAATACTGTTATTAGTAATTAATTGCAATTAATAATATTTCATAATATTTGTCTTAATATTTGTGTTTATAAAAATTTTTTATAACATTTGTGTCTTTAAAGTATGTCTTTAAAAGTCTGGCAGCAAACACCTTGCTGTTCACCACAGTGCACAGAGTCTGTGGGTAAATTGTCCACCATTTTTATCATCTCATAATCAATATGAGTACTAAAGAAAAAGGAAAAAGAAAAAAAGTCACTAAGAAGGGCCACAGTACAAAAATAAATCTTTGCAATGCAGATCAAGAAATTTATCTCTCTGGGGATCCTTGGAAGTGGTCTCTGTTACTAGTGGAAAACTCTCCTCTCCCTAACAGGCCTTGCCAGTGCAGCTGGGAGACAGCCAGCTGCTTGGAAGGGTCTCTATATTTATACCTCACACAATCCTAATCCACAATCCTCCTAACCTGAAGGAACTGACACCTGATCCATCCTGAGCTCAAGCCTGTGGGGAAGGCATAGGAAGAGTGTACAGCTCCCAAAAACCCCACTGCTGCTGGGAACAGAAACGGATCTGCCAGTATCCCCCAGTGCCTCTGTGGGAGACAGAAAGAAATGAGAGTTAAAATTAGGGGAGGAGAGAGGGTGGTGGTGCAGCTAAATTTTGCTTGAAGCAGAAAGTCTCTCCTGCAATGTGCAACTACAAATATTCTATAAATAAAGAGTGACCTAGTTTCTTTTCATACCTCCTTAGAAACTCAAGCTTCATGCTACAAGTTTAATTACTCCTTCCAAGAATTCTTCTTATCAAGCTACATCTTACAGCTCCTTGGATTCCTTGCCCTGTTTTGAAGACCTTTCCAGATCTCTGCTATTTGGGTGGCTAGAAAATTTCTCTTAAATTCCAGTCTAAACGTATGACCAATTCACAACTATTTGATGTAATGCCAGTATTAGTTTAAAGTAATTTTGCCCCTCTCTTGATGTGTAGCCATCTTGAACCTATTTATAAGAAGCTACTGTATTGGCTTTTTTGAGCAGGCTGAACCAAGGCACACCTTCTAATTTGTTCTCTATTCCAGATACTGCACTACTCTCATCATCCAAGTAACCCTGCCTGACATTCACTGCTGTTCAAGTTCACAATCTTTCTCAAAGGACTAAAGAACCCTTCAAGATCCAGAACCAGTGCATTGTATAAGAATATCAATCTTCTACTTTCATGCTGCTTTCTCACTCCATGTATTCTGACTGCAGTCATGTTAGTTGTTTTTGTTTTCTTAAATGGGATTAAATATGCAGGGCAGAGCAGTAAAGTTATTGACAAATAGTACAGGTCATTTTCTGGTTTACACCAAATGACAAGACTCCATTTTACAACTCAGAGCCCAATCATAGAAAATTAATTGCATTGCTTTGCACTCATTACACTCCTCAAGGTAGATTTCAAGTAAATATTTAACTTGATTTTTTATTTTGTGATCATCTAGTTTTGGGAATACCTACTTACTTTCAAAATTGATATAAGGAAAAATATTTGTAAACAAACAGTCACTTTCATTATATTTGATAACAACAATTCCATGTTATCTCTCAAAGTGAAAGATTCTTTGTCTTTGGTCAGCAAACCCATCAGCACTTCTACCAGCTTAGATCTGTATTTAAGTGCCAAGGAAAAATATTAAAAAACTAAATCCCTACCACTTGCAAGGTATTCGTGTGCTCTAATACTTGAGGAAGAAAGACAAGGGAAGAAAGAGGTAAAAGACAGACATTTCTGAAAACTAGACTGTCATTTAAATTCTGAGGAAACTTTGGAGCTGCATCATCTGATGCTCTCTGTGAAATCTTCAGTTCATTACAAGCTGCCTTTTATGCTCAAATTGGTGGTAAAGCTCAAAGTTTCATCACTAATATTGATAGATATTACTGACAAGTGTAGGTCTTATCTTGAATGGATCACATTCCTGCCACAGGTAGCAGTCAGGCTGCAAGGGTTGAGCATGGGCTTCAGAAATGCAAGGCCCATGGTATATGAAATGTGCACCAGTAGGCAGTAGGAAAAATTAATGACCTTTGCAATGTTAATGATTTAATTGTGATGGACTTCTATGTTTCTGACATTATCTTCCTCTGCATTCACTTCAGTTCAATCACATGCTAGTTCTCCCTTTTCTTTACCAACTCTGCTTCAGGCTGAGATCGAAGCTCAGTCTTTTTTATTTCTTTTATTTTTTTCAATTTCTTTTGTCCAATTTTCAATATTAAATCCCATTCCAGGAGTTTGTTTGTCAGAAAATTTCACAAGTACTCAGAGAAAATTGCATAGGAACTATAGTTTACTGGATTGAACAAGGCTTGTCTGGAAGTGAGGAATAGCTGTGGTTTTGGTAAGAACAATTCTGCCAATTAATTATAACTATTTGTTTTGTTTTGTTTTAAAAATAAACCCCAGTATTATAATTTATTAAGAAGACTTGGGTAATTAGAAAGAACACTAAAAATGTTAGGGTACCACAACAGCATTTTAGATTCCAAAATTGCCAGGTACCATGTGCAAAGTGTGCAAGTGTTTCACTAGTGTGTCTTGGCCTGCCTGGTCCTCTTTAACTTTTGGAAGGGAAGAGTTTCTACAGAGGGAAGGATATTTTAGACAAAAATTTGCCTGAAAAAATACTGTTGGCAAGCTCTAGAATACATTCTCCACTCCCCAGCCACTCCCTAGGAATGTCAGATACCTGTAGGCTGCAGATGCACAGGCACATGAGCCAATTTTGAGTTCCTTTATCTCAGGACCCCACCAAGCAATGACACAGGATCAGCACCAAGTGACAGAGGGATTTTTCCATGCAGCAGTTCCCAGTCTAATAGATTTGACAGCTGATTAAGCATCTGTATGAAGCACTCAGACCTGGCAGCATGGGCATGCCACAAAACCAACTCATCTTTTAAATTGTAATACACAAAGCAGCTCAACCAGATGAAAATTGTGCAACTTGTACAGTAAAGAGTCCAAATGAGAAGGATAAAAGGGACAGGTGGCTTCTCTTGTGGTGTTTTGTCTTTCCTTGAGGTCTCTTACTTTGTTGATTTTTTCTTGTCATTCTTAATACTATAATAATAGGCAGTCCAATATATGAAGCACAGATTTAGTAAAATTTGTGTCTTCTAGTAGAAATTGTTATTTAAAATAGACTTTTTTGTCTTTATGTTACTTATAAATTGCCTCTAAGTGTCAGTATGTCCTTTAGGCCAGGGTTTGTACAATATTAGAATGAATACCTGTGATCCTAATAAGCAAGGACAAAAAGTAGATTCTACAGAGATTACCCCCCTTGGGCAATACTTCAACTCTCTTCTGAGAATGTTGTAGAGACTTGGTTGCTGGAAGGTGTCTGTAGCTGTAAGTGTATGACTAAATAATATTCTTTTCAATTGAGATCTCTAGAATAGCTGCAAATGCTGCTTGTCACATACAAGGAAATGGAGAACAGGGAGAATTTATTGAATTAAATTCCATCTTTTTCCCTCTAGAAAATAACTTGGGTACACCTCGTGAATAAAACAAGAGCCTGCAATGAAATCAGCTAGAAAGATATTTTGCTCTTAAGAACAAGCTAAAAAATGAATGCAGATGAACAGAAAACACAACAGAGGAGAAGTTTGAAATCAAATGTTTTTATTTCTACTGATATTTTGAAATAAACATGATGGCCATTTTCTTGAAGGTGCCTTGTTTTTTGGCCAGCAGTATTCACTCTGTTTGAGATGAAGACTGGCAAATGTTAATCTGAGTGGGGAAGTGTAGCGGAAACCCCAGCACAAGAGGAACTACTGTGCTCAGCAGGACAAACTGATGAACTAATAAAACATGCATTTTTTTAATGTCAACCTCAAGAAGCTGTGAGCACCACAGATCTTTCACAGATACTGAAGCTTGCAACTGCTGTCCTGTGAGTAGCCATCACAAAGAATTTTCCCCACTTCACCTTTGCTTTTTTCAGTTTCTGCTCAGCTACAGAAAAGTATCTCAATCAGCTCCATGAGGCTGCCACTGCCTTCCACCATTTCCATCTAGATCCCTGTGATTAGATAGACATTTTGACCAATAATTTTACATATTAATTCATCCTGTAATTTATCGAGAAGAATAGTAACTGTGAATAAGAGCTGCAACAGTCATTACTGCCTTATCTAACTAGAAGTTAGAGTTTCCAAATGCACATGAATTCTCTGTCCATTTTCAGTAAGCTTTTACCTTTACTTAAGTATGGAGGGAAAAAAGCTGTTGACCATAAGAAACTAAAAGAGTAAAAGCTTTTGTTTGTTTTAATGAGATGCTCACTTTCTCTGGGTAATAAGTACTGTAAAATAGTTTCAGAACAGCTGAACTTCATGGATTGTACAATTCACACTCAAGACAAGTAAAGCTTTTTTTTAGCACACAGAAAGAAAGTTGATGGCATATAAAATATAACTTTTACATGGTGATGCTGTCAAGTTTATAACATCTCCTGCTACATAACACCAATCATTGTAGTGCTATTCCTTTGACAGAGATAGAACAAAATAAAAAGACAGCAAGTAATTTGTTTGGAGTTAAACACAAAATCAGAGCCACATCAAGGCTACTCTTTTTCACTCTCTCATAAACAAATAGCCAATAATACCCACAAGGACTGAGGCAACTGGATTGAAATCCAACCTTGAATAATTCACTCAAAGCCAACAACTACCCATCCATACCAGTTGTGTCCCTTTCTGCCCCTACCTATTTTCATCACCTTTTGACAGCTGGAGAAGACAATTAGTTTCCTGGAGTCTAGGCCAAAACACTGGGCCAAAGACAGGGCAATATACTCAAAGAGGCACCTTCCGCAGCCTGGTGTTAGTTGCCTGCTTCTGATTTAAGGGCAATGAGTCTTTCCTATCTCTGTCGTGAGCGTTAAGCGAGGAATTTTCTGTCTCTGCAGAACCAGTTCATTTCTCCTCAAGTTATTGCAGAGTAAAGAGACTCTTACATCAGAGTTACATCAGAGTAAAGAGAGTCCTGAAGAAGTGGGGGAGAACAGAAAAGAATTAGTGCTATGTAATTACTGGAAAACACTATCTATAGGTAGCATGTTAGTCCATTGACTTTGGTATTGAATCTTAAATTCTATGAACATGACAGATTTAGTCACAATGGATCACTATTTACACAATTAAAGTTAGAAAAGGAGCATAGGACTCTTTCAGAGAGGTATTTAATGTGCTTTGATATGGTCAGGAGTGCTGAATTTAGGCTTTTTGGGTCTTTCATGTGAAATAGTAATAATGAATGGACTTTATGCTATAACTTCATTACAGGACTCCACAAGTAGTTTCCATGAGTACAACAATCTCTAAATAATCTGTTACCTTTTAAGTAGATTGAATCTGGTGTTCTTCCACTGTAATTCATGACTTTTACTATATTTCCTTGTCTTTTATATAGAGTGCTAATTTGAAGACGTTGGTACTCAAGATAACTGTGTGTTGTCAGGAGAAATTCTATTTATACATCTGTCAGTGTCTAAATGTGAGTTTTGTTGTTACTCTTGCACAATTCTGCAGTTATTGTACCTGACACAGCTGCACCTTTGTTGAAGAATGTGTTGCAATCCCTTTTCAGCTCCATTTTAATAGCAGCAGTACACTCCTCTGTAAGAGCTGAGTAGCTTATACATAGTTGACTGTCTGCCTGAGGCAAGGCTTAAGATTCTTGTTTTAAATATTTTGTTTTGCTTTCTTTCTGTTCAAGGTGGTTTTGAGGGATTTTATTTACAACCTTGCTTTCTCCAATCTTTGCGTCCTTTAGTTTTAGAGCAGTCTAATGAATCTCCTTGAATGTTCCCTCCTCCCTTCTACCAGCCTTTTTTCAAGGCTAGATAAGAGAATTAGGGTAACTGCTGGTCTTTGGGAGAATGCTGAAGACCCAGGACAGTGTTGGGCTAGCCTGAACTGCTCCAGTACCTCTTCTCACATAGTGACTACTCCTCTGGGACCTGTGAAAAAGTCTGCAGAGAGCAATGATGGATAGTCAGATTACAAAGAAAGCATCTTATTAGTCTATTAGTCAAATAGTCACCATGCAGCCTCCCTGAAAATTGAAATATTTTGTTCACTATTGTATTTTAAAATGCATACTACACAAATTATGTATGTATGTATATTGTCTCTGCAAGATAAATTAAGCACAATCATAGCATCTCTATATCCTATACTTGAGATCTTCCACTCTTAAATTTGAGACATTTTATCATATTCTTTCAATGTGCTGCTTTCTAAAGTAGAAGAGGTAATAGTAATTTTTTTCAATTGCTGAAGAGCCATGTCTCTTCTCTTTTTGTGTGCCTTGAAGTATACTAGCAATTGAGTTGCTGCTTCCAATTCTGCTCTTCTTCTATTCAAAGTACTCATTTAGACAGACCCTCATCTACCCTGCTGTTTGCTTTTTTTAACATGTGCTGCCCCAGGGAAAAATGACATTTACTCATCAAAATGTCTCAATTATCTTGTTCGCAGCTATTTTCTCTGGAGCAATTTATATTTATAGATATAATATAGATTTAATAAGAAGAGTAAGCCTTCAAATTCCAATAAACCAGAAGTTTGTTGGAGTTGCCTCTAATGAGAGGGCACACATTGCAATACTTTAGAGAATTTTTCAGTCTTTCAGTAAGACAATCAAGAACTTACTGTACAACTAGTGTTTTCAGAGGAATGAGGAAAGACCACACTGTTTTACAACTTGTGAAACATTGAATAAAGCCACATTACACCTATCAAAATAACTGCCTGTCCCAAAGTGCTGGCTGGGGGGACCGAATAGTGCCAAAGCTCCTACTTGAAAGTCGGTGAATGGGAAGAGAAAGACCTCAGTGCCACTCAATTTAACTAAAAGCTTTCTATCAGAACTTCTCCCTCTCATGGAAAATTAGAGTTAAACTACACATCATTATTCAAGGGAAACTCTCTCCAATTTAAATTAAGGGTGGAAAAGGATCTCATCACTATTTCGGCCCCAAATGAAAAGTTTCAGTTGTTTTAGGCTTGTTCCTCCTTCTTAGTTTTTCACCTTGTACATTTTAGAAGACATGACTTTTTTGACAAAAGGTTAAGACTTTCCAGTGAAAAAATTTCCTGTGGAAAAGCCTCCTTTTCTGGGTTGTTCTACATATATGTTCTTTGGCACTTCTTCTGCATAGAATTTTTAGTTTCCGAATTTTTGTCAAACCCCCAAGAATTTCTTCTGGGATCACAAGCCCCAGTATGTTGAGCTCCTTTAAACACAATGCTCTTAATTTGACTGACCTCAGGTGGGAACAGAGCCCTCCCGAAATTTCATAGAAGCATAGAATCGATTGGGTTGGAAAAGACCTCCAAGATCATCGAGTCCAACCCTTGGTCCAACTCTAGTCCATTTCCTAGATCATGGCACCCAGCACCATGTCCAATCTGTGTTTAAAAATCTCTAGGGATGGTGAATCCACCACCTCTCCGGGCAGCCCATTCCAATGCCTGATTACTCTCTCTGCAAAGAATTTTTTTCTGATATCCAACTTAAATTTCCCCTGGCAGAGCTTAAGCCCATGCCCCCTTGTCCTATTGCTGAGTGCCTGGGAGAAGAGACCAGCCCCCACCTGGCTATAACTTCCCTTCAGGTAGTTATAGACAGTGATGAGGTCACCTCTGAGCCTCCTCTTCTCCAGGCTAAACAATCCCAGCTCCCTCAGCCTCTCCCCATAGGGCTTGTGCTCCAGTCCCTTCACCAGCCTTGTTGCTCTTCTCTGGACTTGCTTCAGCACCTCAATATCCTTTCTGAACTGAGGGGCCCAGAACTGAAGACAGTACTCAAGGTGTGGCCTCACCAATGCAGAGTACAGGGGAAGGGTCACTTCCCCGGTCCTGCTGGTCACGCTATTTTTGATACAGGACAGGATCCCATTGGCCTTTTTGGCCACCTGGGCACACTGTTGACTCATGTTGAGCTTCCTGTCAATTAGTACTCCAAGGTCCCTTTCTGCCTGGCTGCTCTCCAGCCACTCTGTGCCCAGCCTGTAGCGCTGCAGGGGGTTGTTGTGGCCAAAGTGCAGGACCCGGCACTTGGCCTTGTTGAACTTCATCCCATTGGAATCAGCCCATCTCTCAAGTCTATCCAAATCCCTCTGCAGAGCCCTTATGCCTTCCAGCAGGTCAACGCTCCCTCCCAACTTGGTGTCATCAGCAAATTTGCTGATGATGGACTCAATCCCCTCATCTAAATCATCAATAAAGATGTTAAACAGGACTGGACCCAACACAGCCCCCTGGGGAACACCACTGGTGACCAGCCACCAGTTGGATGCAGCTCCGTTCACCAGCACTCTCTGGGCCCGACCCTCGAGCCAGCTCTTAATCCAGGAGAGGGTACACTTGTCCAAGCCATGGGCTACCAGCTTTTCCAGGAGTATATTATGGGAGACAGTATCAAAGGCCTTGCTGAAGTCCAGATAGACCACATCCACAGCCTTCCCCTCATCCACCAGGTGGGTCACCTGATCGTAGAAAGAGATCAGGTTGGTCAGACAGGACCTGCCCCTCCTAAACCCATGCTGGCTGGGTCTAATCCCTTGTCCACCCTGAAGGTGCTGTGTGATTGCACTCAGGATGAACTGCTCCATAACCCTGCCAGGCACGGAGGTCAGGCTGACAGGCCTGGAGTTGCCAGGGTCCTGCTTGCAGCTCTTTTTGTGGATTGGGGTGACATTGGCCAACCTCCAATCATCTGAGACCTCCCCAGAGAGCCAGGACTGTTGGAAGATGATGGAGAGCGGTTTGGCAAGCTCTTCTGCCAGCTCCTTCATCACCCTGGGATGGATCCCATCTGGTCCCATAGACCTGTTAGGATCCAGCTGGCTCAGTAAGTTGGTCACTATTTCCTCCTGGAATACAGGAGGGGTATTCAGCTCCCTCTCCCTGTCCACCAGCTCCAGAGGCCAGTTGTCTTGAGGGCCACCTGTCTTACTGGTGAAAACTGAGGCAAAGTAGGTGTTAAGTACCTCAGCCTTCTCCTCATCTTCCTTAACTATATTTCCCTCCAAGTCCAACAGAGAATGGAGGTTTTCCTTGCCCCTCCTTTTGTTATTAATATATTTATAAAAGGACTTTTTGTTATCCCTAACTGAAATAGCCAAATTTACTTCAAATTCCACTTTTCTTTTCCTAATTTTTTTCCTGCATGACCTAGCTCTATCTGTAAATTCTTCGTAAGTAGCCAGCCCTTTTTTTCACAGTCTGTAAACTTTCTTTTTATCTCTGATTTCTTGCAGAATCTCCCTATTTAACCAAGCTGGCCGTCTTCCCCTCCAGCTGGCCTTTCAGCACACTGGGACAGCCTGTTGCTGTGCACTCAAAACTTCCTGCTTGAAACATGTCCATCCCTCCTGGACCCCCTTGCCTTTAAGGGTTGTTTCCCAGGGGATGCTCTGAATCAGTTCTTTGAATAGGCCAAAATCTGCTCTCCGGAAGTCCAAGGTAGAGGTTTTAATGGTGGCTCTCCTTACATCCCTGAGGACTGAAAATTCTATTATTTCATGGTCACTATGCCCCAGGCGACCTCCAACCACTACATCATCTACCAGCTCCTCTCTGTTTGTAAACAGTAGGTCTAGCAGGGCCTTCCCCCTGGTAGGCTCATTTACCAGTTGATGAAGGAAATTGTCCTCTATACACTCCAGGAACCTCCTTGACTGCCTCTTCTCTGCAGTATGAAGCTCCCAGCAGATATCTGGCAGGTTAAAGTCACCCACAAGAACAAGGGCTGGAGATTTTGAGACATCTGCCAGCTGCTTGTAGAATAATTCATCCCCTTCATCATCCTGGTTGGGCGGTCTGTAACAGACACCCACAAGGGTGTCAGCCTTGTTGGCCTTGCCCCTGATTCTGGCCCACAGGCATTCAACCTTGTCACTGCTGACCTCAACTTCAACAGAGTCAAGAGACTCTCTAACATATAAAGCCAACCCTCCACCTCTCCTTCCCTGCCTGTCCTTTCTGAAGAGCTTGTAGCCCCCCATAGCAGCACTCCAGTCATGTGATTCATCCCACCACGTTTCTGTGACAGCAACTATGTCATAGTTTTCCTGCTGCACTATGGCTTCCAGCTCCTCTTGTTTGTTTCCCATACTGCGTGCATTGGTGTACATGCACTTCAGCTGGGCCATTGATTTCATTCTCAACTCGGGCTCTATGCCCTTAGGCCTATCTCTGGAGAGTCCAGTTGCCGTCCCTTCCCCCTTCAAACCTACTTTAAAGCTCTCCTAACTAACCCTGTCAACTTATGGGCTACAGTTCTTTTGCCCTTCCTAGATAAATGAAGCCCATCTGCTTTGACGAGACTGGGCAACACAGAGTTTGCGCCATGATCAAGAAACCCAAAATTTTGACAATAGCACCATCCCCTAAGCCACCTATTGGTAAGCTGGGCTTTCCTAAACCTCTCCTCATTCATCCCAGCTAGCACAGGAACTGAGGCAATTACTACCTGTGCTCCTGTCCCCTGAAGAGGTCAGGTCAGTGCCTTGAAATCTTTTTTAATTACTCTGGTACTCCTTTCATTAATGTCATCACTTCCAACCTGGACAACCAACAGTGGGTAACAGTCTGAGAGTTGGATAAGTTTAGGAAGTCTTTTGGTAATATCCCTCACCCTGGTCCCAGGAAGGCAGCAAACTTCCCTGTGGGATGGGTCTGGCCGACATATAGGGCCCTCAGTTCCCCTCAGAAAGGAGTCACCGTTTACAACAACCCTTCTCTTTTTGCTCTTACCTGTAGTCGTAACCCGTCCGGTAGGCTGGGGGTAACCAGAAGATCTTGTAGATAGATCCTCCTCCTGACTGTCCTCCAACAGACTGTCCGAGTCCAGGGCCATATACCTGTTTTTTAAGGGCACCCTGGCAGGTGAAAGGGGTCGAGAGGGGGTGTTTTTGCCTCTACGACCAGGCACCTGTTTCCATTCATCCCCATCCCTATGGTTTATTCCCTCTGCCTGATGGCAGGAGGGGCTGGGCTTCACCACCTCCTGCGGGGCTTCCTTAGGAGTGGAAAGGGTGTGACTCCACCAGTCAATTTCCCTTTCACTCTCCCTTATGTTTCTGAGCCTATCGACCTCTTCCTTTAGCTCTGCCACCAGACCCAGCAAATCGTTCACCTGCTCACATCGTATGCAGGTGCTTCTCATACTGTCCTCTGGTAGTAGGTCCAGGCTCAGACAGTCTATGCAGCCGGAGGCCTGAGTGGCTGCATCCTTTTTAGAGGGTTCTGTCTGTATTGACACCCCTCTACTGGTAACAGGAGCAACAGCTTTCATTTTTTTGGGAGGCATGACTGCCTTAAGCTGTGGGGAAAGGTAGAAAGAGACAAAGAAACAAACGAAGAGAGGAGAAAAAAAAAAGAAAAAGAAGAAAAAAAAAGGCTGCAGAAATACCTAGGCTTCTGCCCTGCCTGTGCGAACTGCCGTGCAAACTGCCGTGCCACGCCCTCACTGACATGCCATGCCCCTGTTTGCCCGCTCCTGTTCGCCACGCTCCAGGTCACTTGCGCTCCCTAGAGATGTTTTTAAAACCTCTCACTCTCCTGCTAAAGAGCAAGCCCCGCCTCCAACTCCCCTCTGAGTCACCTGCTGATAGCTGGAGGAGCAGCAAACAAAGCCTGCCAGGGCTTGACCCCTCTCTAAGTTTTCATCCACTGCAAAAGTAACCTATGGATCCCACACCTCTGTCATTTTACAGGTTGTGCAGCCTTCTCCATCCATGAGAGGTCTATGTGAGACACTTCCACCTCTAAAACACAAAATACAGAGAAACTGGCTTGTTTAACAAAGCAGGTTTCTTCCTTCAAATGCTGTAAATACTGAAAATATCTCTAGTATCTCAGATATTCAATGTTGGTATCATTTTTCTGCTTAGATTAAGTTGTTTTATATGAAACATCCTGACCTAAACCCCCTTAGCACTGAGCCTGGCTGACTGAGGATGGTGTGAATAAGCACAGAAACTTCCCAATCTACCATTTTGTTAGCTGGAAAATAAAATAAAAAAAGTAAAACCAACACAAAACCAAACACCCAAAACTTGCCAGTGCTCTAAATGTAAACCAAAAGCTAAAATAAGGATTAAGTTTAATTGTTCATTTTAAACAAAGCGCAATCTTTCTGAGAATGCATTAAATAATCCTCTCTCTCAGGAGTCTGCTATAGCTCTGGATCACAGATTATTCTTATTAAATCAACTTAATGCCTTATATACACTGTAAGAAGAGAGGAAAACAAAAGTGAGCAAGACGATGATTTTCATCCTCTAGTTACAGGGCACAGGTGTTTCCCATTCAGGATAGTCTTCCTTTCCCCCTGAATTAATACTTCATGCAGCCTTAACAGTGACTGCAATATTGAGAAAACCTGCCAAGAACAAACATGAACAGCCTGACCAATGGCAATACCCTTCATGAAGTGATCAGCTCACTTTTGAGCCATAAAATCCTTTTGCTGACCAATAATTGAGGTTTCTCTTTTCCTTCCATTTGTGGATCAACCAGCAAGGGAATAGGCTTGCTTTGTGATGTACTGAGCTGACAGTAGACAGCACCAATTCCTCATTATTTTCCTCTCCCAAATTAGGCTTCTTCTGCACATATGATTTGGTCAACACACCTGCAGAAGGACTTGTCCATGCTGCAGGTTGGGGGTAAATATGCTTCATCACCCATGAATTCTTCAGCCAGGAGAAACACTACATAGAAATTTTTCTAAGTACTTCACAGTCATAATTTAAAGATTGCTGAAATGGAAATGAACCAATATTATTTTGTTAAATATGGGCCACACTCATTGTGAAATGCTGATCCAAAATGCTTATGACTTTTTTTTTGAAAACCCCAAATTTCCTCTTCAAGCTTGATACCTTTTTTCATCTGTAACACACACAGGAATGTGAGATTAAGCTTCTCCCTATCTCCCTTGCAACCTCTGTTGCAAAAGTACACTGAATTATGTGACTAAATGAACTAAGTACCATCTTTTCCCCCTTACAATTAATTTTCCCACTTATTGCACTATATCTTCAAGTTTTTAACACTGAGAGATTTGAAAATTGGCATGTGCTTGCCCCTTGAATGATAAAATCACCTGTATAAATATCATCTCCCTTTGCAAATAAATTAAAATCCCTAGGCATGAAAACTGAAATTAAACATGAAATTAAATATTCCTACCATTTGGACGTACCTCTGCAATAGCAAAAGGAGCTGTGAATTATCATATATTTAATCCCTTGTTTTGTGTAGGTTGCTGCACTTATTTTTATTTCAATAATATGGAGGTTTTTGGGGTAGCTGATAAAATAAAGTTTCCCTAGGCAATGTACAGGTTATATGTGAAACATATAGCCATGAAATATTAGGAGCCTTTACAACAATTTCTAAACATGACAGTGAAGGAAACAGAGTGATACCTGTTAGTTTTGACTGAGAAAAATTGTCCCTTGCAAAGAGTTATTTTTATTGGTTGATTCAGACCCCAGACATTTACCCAGTCACTATACAGAATTATCCTTGTGAACTGAAGAAGGGAAAGAAAGGGCTTATTTTTAAAATAGACTTAATTGTAGGGGGTTTCTTTGTGTTATTATTTTGCTAGAACTTCATTACTAGAAATTAATCTTCCTTAAAGACGCTGTGGGGAAAACCCCACACATTTAAGCATAGATTATATGAACAAATATAATGGTTACAAAGACTTCTGCTCAAGAAAATTTGTCAGCCTTAAACTCAGGCCAGAAAAATGTTTTCTTGTGTGAAGGAGAAACTTTGATAACAAGAGTAGAAACTGCGTTCTATCAGACTTAATTGACTCATGCTTATAGGTGTCTCATGCAATGGTAGTAGAAATTTCATCATGAATTTCACTGAAAAGAGGATGCCGTTCCAAGAAAATGCCTGCAAGGAAATCAAACTCACCTCACAGTGACTGAGATATTTGAATGAATAATGGTGGCAGGAAATGAACCTTTTTTAGCAAGTACAAAAAGAGAAAGAAGGAAGGGTGTTTTCTGTTTTGATTTGTTCTGTTTTTTAAGAGAGAGAGAACAATTATGTGTATGAAGATATAGCTATTTCTTGTTCAGGAACAGAACAGTTGTGGATATTTTGACATCAAAGTCTGATGACTTTCTGTCACCCTATTAGATCTTAATTGCACACAGTCAGCTGGTCAGAGAATTCTGCTTCTTCAGTTAAACACCTAAAGAAAGCTATGATAAATATATGCAATGCTTACATATTTTTTTCTGGAGCATTTTGTGGATCTCATTTTTGCGTAGTTTTTTGTTAGGTCTGTTGGCATGGATATTGAAGAAATGGTGTTGATTGTGCCTTTTCCAAATGAATAAATGTATTTAAATCCAAACGATTATATATCAGTCGTGTGGGTTATATTCCATGAGGCTTGATTATGTAGTAGCTATTTTACATAGTGTAAATATTTCAGATGAAGAGAAAGACTAATGAATAAGGACCTTCATCTATTTTAATGAGATACAGTAGAACAGAAAAGTTTCTGTAACATTTGTCTTTGTTTATGCCTTATTCAGTGGGTCTGATGGTCTTCGGCAAAAAGGCACCTGTACTCATTTACAAGGCAAAAAAGGCAGGCAATAAGTGACATTTCCATACAGAGAAAAGTTAAAGGAAATACTTGTACTCTTGTAGTGAGATTCAGGTTCAGGAGGATGTCAGAAGATCTTCTTTGTGATCCAAGTTTGCTCCTAGAAATGACTGCCAGGCAGCTCAGATCTCAGCCTCCAACATCAACCATGCCACAGACTTGGTTTTGGCTCAAGGTGCCTCAGTCAAAACCTGCAAGTTTTCCAACATTATTTTTAAAGACTGAATGCTTTTGAGACATAAATAGAAGAGGCAAAAGAAGAAATAAGTAAAGCCTCAAAAATTCAGCAGTATTTAACCAAAACCCGTTTAAATTGCTGTCATAACACATTTGTCTTGCAATTTTAAGTGTCTTTAACAAAACTCATAAGCCCAGTGCTGATGATAAATTACCAAAGAATTCACAGCTGCACTGAGAGAAAAAAGTTCCCAAAATAAATACACTGGTTATTTTTGTAGCTGTTACATATTCCAAAGCACTTTCAAAGAATCACTCAAGTTGCTCAGGCAGCAGAATTTACCAGATGCTGAAGTGATTGCAAGAGACACAAGAAAGAGACAAGGAAGCTGGTTTTTTTCTTAAGGTACAGGCAACTTGACATGTCAGACCACTTTGGCTCCAGTATCGTAATATTGAAGACTTTATCAGCCCATAGTATATTTTATCATAAGATGAATAAGTGATTGAGCTTGACTTGACAAATCATCTAAATTAGCCCTTCATTTCATCACTCTTTGGGGACTACTAAGTTCTAGAAATATTCTTTCAGGCATGAAAGCACTTAGCTTGAATTTCAGAAAGGTAAAGACCAAGATTTTTTTAACCCAGGCTACCACATCAATTAGGGCAGTGTTGCCTACATGGGATTGCACTTCCACTTTCAACTAGTTGTTTCCATTGCCACCAAAAATTTTGGCAAATTTGGTTTGTTGCTTACCTGGTGACAAAACATAAATCTTGCTGGAAGAGTGTGATGTGTTAATTTACAATCAGTTCAGAATACAGTTTCTGAAGTACTTGAAAACATCATTAAGTATGACTGTACATAATTATAAGCATAAGGGTTATAAGGATTTGCCTTATGCCATAACTCTTCTGACTTCAGGGACTCTAAACAATGGGAAATACTCCCTTAGTTTCAGAAGCAAAAAAGGGAGGGCATTTCTCTCAGAAAGCTGATTTCCTTCATCTCTCACAGTTCTGGGTAGCACTGGTTTAATATTTGGGCATGAACTCATATGAAGAATCCCTCCCATGCAGGGGGTCAAACAGGAAGAATGTAGATGTTTTCTCAATGTGCTGGGACCAGCTGGACTTCTCACAGGGGAAACCTGAGGTGGATAAGGCTGTTGTCCCTGTCTGACACAAACTGTCTTTGACACCAGCTGAATAGAAGAACTCTAAAGGAAAAAGGCTCCAGATGATCTGTTCACAGCTCTGTCCTTCAAACTGAAGAGAAACCACTTTCAGCTTTGCTGTAAGTCCATCTCTAAGGAAAAAGATTATGAAAAACCCTTCCCTAAAAGAAACCAAGAGTTTTCACAAGTCATGGTGAAACAGGTCTCATCATGATGCGGATCAGAACATTTCCAGATTATCCCGTGCTGGTACTGGAGACAAGTCAGGCAGTACATACTACTCAGCATGTTCTCATGGACTCCATAGGAGACCTGACATGACAAGACAAGCCATAATCAACCATTATGAGAGAAATGACGTTGCCTTCCATCCTTGGGTGAATTTCTTTTGCTGACTCCTCCTTGCTGGGTATTCTTAGTAACAGAATTTCATTTACAGCAAGCATAATCACACACACAGAGGGCCAGATTCTCCACAGGTTTAAATTGGATTAGTGTCACCGAACTTGGTGGAGTTTCTCCAAATATCAACTAGCAGTGAATAAGCATTTGTAGAGTCATTAATGAGTTTTCCTGAAAAATGCAAAACAATGCCTTCGTCTTCCTTCCTTTTCTCTCACGTTTCTCCACTGAAAGTGACAGGAAGTGTCTTTTTACCTTTAATAAAATCAGCAATGGGCTTTCATTATGGGTTGTAAAGGATTCTAAAGGTGTAATTCTTATATTTTCTACAAACTCTAACAAAACCTTTGGGCCAACCCCAGATTCCTGTGACAGGAGGGAACCTTCATGCTCCACACATTTCAGGCACAGCCAAGCCATGTGTGGACTTTTTTACATGGTGACACTGTGGTTTTCATGTAAGCAGACAGCAGTGTGTCATACTGACAGCCCTTTTTGTCTACCAGCAGTAGGGCAGGCACATCTTCAGACCAAGCTCTTGTGCCCACCTCTGGCAACATTATAATGGGAAAGGGAAATAATGCTTTTATTTTTGTCCCAAGAATGTCCACAATAAATGCCATATAAGTATATTTGAAAGATTACTTTAAATTTAAAACAAAAATTTCAACATTATTATTTTTATTATTCAAACCAAGGAGGGTTTCAGAACTAAATTTGCTTGAACTACTGCCTTTGAAAGAGATGTTTTCTTCTAGTGGGAACACTAACTTGAATACAACAATGTCAAGCGTAGATCTAACCAACTAGTTCAAAACATAAGGTCGCAAATTTCTAAAACAGGAAGAGACTTTCTTTTTGAGACATATTTTTTATCCTTTGGTTTCTATATTTTCAGTGTACCTTCCACCCAAATATATTTACTAAAATAAAAGTTTCCATTTTTCTCAAAACTTCTTAATCCCAGGAGAATGTAAAGCTTTAAGGTAAATACATCGCAATTTTTGTTTGCACAGACAGCTTTTTGGGGCAGAGGCTTTCTTTCTGTGTGTTTTACACTGTTCTAGCATGGTGTGAGATAGAGCCTCCTCCATGCTACAGCAATATTATAATAGATATCAGAATCATATATAGTGAAAGTTGTTTCTGTCTGAGCCTCATTTTTACTGCATTTGCAAAGGTTTGTTTTTTGACAAACTGATATTCTGAATATTCAGTTCAGAGTCAAATGCAATTCCATCTGTTTCATGTGTGCTTTTAAATTTTTGAGAGTAATGAGAAGACTTTCCTATAAAGAGCTCATGAGCTCTACAGTCAGCACTGTTTCCTGTCTTTCTGACCTGGAGGTATTGTGAAATGCTACGTGGCCTGCTTTGTGGGTGTTTATTTATAGATACCTACCCTTATGATTTATTTTTCATCAAATCATAATTACTAGTAACAGTGTTAGCTGTCATCTTAAGTACCTGTCAATTACCTCTGTGCTTTTGTGACGTAAGGCCTCTGAGTTTAGAATTAAATTGGGTTGCTCAGATGGTTTTCCACTTTGCTGTTAATCTTCACTTCCCTGTTGAAGACTAGTTGATTTCTTTGCGTGAAAAGAAAACTGTACTTCATGTTGTCAGATTTAATTTATACACCACCATTACAGGGAATTTCTACTGATCACATGGACCAGTAGCGTCTGGTAGCAGGGACTAAGAAAAATGCAAGGAAAACCTCCTTTCCCTTCTATTATATACAAGCTGTGTCCTTCAAAGACTTGAAGTATTAATTCAGACTAGATTTGAACTCAGTTCTTAGGTCTCTGAGAAGGTTTAAGTCTTAATTAAATATGTGTCTGTGTTCTTTAGGAGCTACAGTGTAGGACACAGTCTTCCAACATTTGAAGAGGAAGACACCTGGAGTTTGTGGCACCTACAAGCAATGAGAGAAAGAAGTGAGGTAGGAGTATTTTGGGAGGTGAGAACAGGGAAGAACCTGAAAGTGAAGAAACAAATATTATTCCTTCCCACAGAGCTACTAGCAAGAAAAAATAGTTTTATTCCTGCTGAGATTTAGGAGTTCTTTGCTGACCCAACTCTTCTTCTTCAAAGGAAGAGCTAACTCTCTTTTTTAGTTTGTACACCAGGTTCTTCCTCTAATGTTGTGCAAGACATTCAGCTTTTAATTCCTAACTATTCCTAGATAACATTCAATTGCACATCTCCAATGGTAGTTTCTTCACATTTTCACTCGTACTAAAGCAGACTGGTGGAATAAAGGTAACAGATCTTATTGGAGTGGAAAGCTAAACATACTTTGATTTATTTTCTCCTCTCTTCATTATATTTTCCTCCTTACAATGAACTGCTAGAAAAGTGTTATTAGGGAAAGATTTTAGTCTTTCCTTTTTCAAAAAGACATCTCCTTCTTTCTTCTTCCACTAAAAAGCAACAGGTTTATCTGATAGGGTCATATCTACTAGATGTATGATTTGATGGGAAAAAAACAAAAAAACAAAAAAACCCCAAAGAACAAAAAACCCCAACTGATAAACATCTACAAAAGGCAAAAAGGAGGATTCCTCTTTACTTTCTTGCAAGAGAAATAATATCTCACTATGTTCCTCTTCCTGACCAGCCAATTAGAATGTCTTTTAGAAGTTCCAAGAAAGAATAAAAAATTCTTTTGCTTATTTTAAGGGGAAAAGAAAGAAAATAATGTTTTGCAGTGTCTTTAGTGCACAACAGAAAGATGAACTTCATTGGCTAGTCTGCCCATTAGACTAGGAAAGAATTTATTTTCTTCATTCCTGCACAGATTGAAAAATCTTCCAAGACTTCTCTTTATTACTTTTTGGTATAGGAACTAAGCTTCTCCAAATGTCCACAAAGAAAAGCTCTCTTCAAGACAAAAAGAAAGGTAAGTGACAAGGCACAATTCTGCTTAAACAGAAAAAATCCACTTTGTCCCTTTTTGTGGTAGATCAACACATACCTGTGCATCTAAATAAAAAATGTGATGTGGAAGGGAAAAAGAAAATCGTTCTCAGCCTTCACTGTAATACTTCTAATGCAGAAGATCACCATCATTCTCTCTGGGGGGGATAGAATTTTTGAAAATACTTCATTCATTGTCCATGTGGGAGATACGTGATCAACTTTACTCAGGCTGAGAACTTGGACAGACGACAAAGAATGTTCATAACTAAAAGAAGATAATTAAATGTTTTCCTTCTTTTCTGTCTAATCAAACACTTTCATTTTGTAAGGACAGCAAAAACAAAGTAGAGGAAGAAAGTAACAAAAGTGAAACTTAAATTTCCTACGGAGTCAAGACATCTGGGAAGCCTGCTGTAAAACACCTTGTTACATCTCAAGTTACATGGTTTTTTTGTTGCTTGGTAACAGGCATCAGTTACCTTTCATGTTTTATTTTCCTCTGTATCCGCTACTTACAGGCGACTTATTTCTGTGACACCAGAATCCCATCACTGAACATCTGTCATGTGGCCTGTCTCCTAAGTAAACACCCTTTTACAATCCTGACTTCTCCTAAATACATCAATATTTCATTTGTACTGGGAAGTATTAGGATGTGGAAATACCTTTCGAAAAGACTCCTTATCTTCCAGGGTTGCAGACACACCTGAGAACACCATAAGAAAAAGCAAATCATGGAGAGAATGAAAGGGAAAATAAAGAAAAAGAAGGAAACAGAAAAAGAGGAAACCCCCTCATATCAAAAACTGTCAAATGTTCTTTGAAAACAACCTCAAAATTAAATGCTTGGGTTGAAAAGTAAAAAGAAAAAGCATTTTGTGTTTGCATTATAGTCTTTTTATAAGACTACTTGCCTGAAATACCTTCTCCGCCTCCTGCCAGACTCAAAAAAGTGTCAAGCTTGCAGCAACAGTACTTTCATGTGTTCTGGTGCCCCTTAAGTTTCTTCTGGGTCATGGTGAAAGGACTCTAAAAAAATCTTTTTGTTTGGCTAGAAAAAAATGCTCCCCTTAATAACAGAGGTAATCAGTTTTAAAAATGTATTTGAAAAAGTTGCTGAACACCTGGTGAATACAAAAGCTTTTGCTGTATATAAATTCTCTCCTTTCTCAGGCTCCTCCAGACTCATACTGTTTAAATGGCAATATAAAGCAGAGTATTATGGAGAATCAGGCCCTATACAGAGCAGGTGTCTTCAAGGCCATTGCTGAAATGCACAGCTTTTTCACCAACAGCAGTGAATTCTGAATGAAAACCGGCTCACCAGTGTGTCCTTCAGCACCACATTCTGCACCATCTCCCCAGGGGCAGAACTTGGTGCTTTTCTCTATTGAACTTCCATGGCTTCTGCCTTGGCAGGATATGACCCTGGGGTGATGCAGAGGCAGCAACAAGTTGGAATTCAAGGCAGGAGGAGGGATTTGGTCAATTTTGACAAAAATATCATAAACCCAATATTGTTTCATGACGTGTTATGGCTGAAAAATCATACAGTGAAAATTGGTTTGTTCTTAGTCTTGCTGTGGATTGATTGGTAGGCATTTTCAATGCCAAGAGCATTGACAAATTTATGGACTCTAAGTTTACTTTTACTTTGATTCCTGGCTGACTGGCTAAGTACCAAATAGTAAATATGACATAGATTTCCCTCTTTTGGGGTCAGGAAGCTACTCAGAAGGTAAGTCAAGACCTTTAAAAGAAAACACCCAGACATTTCAGAAGCTCTCAGTCCTTTTGTTGTCACAATAGTGAGAAATAATTAAGCAATGTTGGGTGCTCAATGTATTTTAGAGGACTGCATTTCTCTGTAAGAAGAGAGAGAGCTTCCCTGCCATGGCTGCTTGGGATTGCTTTGTGGCAGCTTCTCTGAAATCAGAGGGGAACAGTTTTAAAAACTAGTGGTCTCTTGGAACTTCATCCTATGGCATGTTGAGAACAGAATTGTGTTCGGGTTTTGCCCCTTATCTTGCCTGAGAACAAATGATTTTTCATGACACAGTGCAAATGTACAAAGAACACACAGCAAAGGTACAAGGCAAATTTATTCTTGATCTTGACACTGCTGAGTATGTATATTGAGTGGATAGTCAAGCCAAGGCAAGTAGCATTTTTGTCATGCGAAGGAGGAGAAGATATTGAGGACTTCTTGGAGTCAGCTGCTCTCATGCAATCCAGAATCCATTAAGATTCAAGGCAGTGCAGACAGAGCCAGAAAATGTGTTCCTCCCAGAATGTGCTTCATCCTTAGTAGTAAACTATTAAATGACACAATTTGGCTCTTTTCTCTCAGGCCTCTTCACAACATTGTTCATCTTCTTTACCAAATCTGCCTCTGAATACCTATAATATGAAGTACATTACTACTTGAATAGACTGTTCATAACCAGAAATGCATCCCCACAATATTTATGTCAGAATTAAACACAAAATGAGTCACCAGAAAAGCTTTTCAAGTGAAGGTAGGAAATAAAAAAGCCCTGGGTATAGGGCAGAAAGGAAAGCGTATGAAAATAAAGTGAGGTGTTAATTAAAATATAAAAGGAAACTTCTTATCTCTATCAAAAATGAGCTGGTAGGTCTCTTTGACCCCAGATTTCAGTGCAGGAAGTTTTTCAACATAGGGTGAGATAATTTTATGAGGAATATGAAGGAAACATCCAACATAAACCACAGTGTTATTTTCTACCTTTGAGGAAGGATGTTTGAAGAAAAGCTCTGAGAAGGGAACTGTGGCAATTTGTTGTTGAACTTGAGGGTAAAGGACCTTTAATGGGCTATTTAATTTCTGCCACTTCCATGAAACAGAAGGAGTCTGGATAGCCAGAAACACAAAACAAATCTAAATCAATCACTTCAGAAGACGGGTGGCACTGCTGTGGTCACACATATCACCCCCATGGGTGACGGAGGCCAGAGGGCAACATGCTGTGCCCTGTAGGGAAACAGGGGTCAGGCAAAAGAGCCACAACCACAGAGAGAAGGAAAACTCCAAATAAATGCTGTTATCAGGCAGGATATGCACCTGACTCATGCTGCCCTTCAAATCTCAGAAAACATAGTGGGCTGTTGGTAATACACATCAACATCAGATAGTATGAAGTGTAATATAAGGGAGTACATTAATAAATCTTATTGTTCATATGGTGAATATGCATTTATAAGTTATGTATGTTATACATGCATCATTGTCAATCAGTTGCCCAGCAGGGCCTCTTAAAAGTTGCCACTTTTGTTAGAGATATTTTTTTTTTGCATCAGTCATTTTAACTGGACCTAGAAGTGCAAGTTACTACCTGCATTCCCTGGCACAGTGGTCAGAGGATGGTGACTAATCTCAGCAAGTGTAAAGTCAGTCCACAGGAAGCCACTACCAGGTCTGATAGATGAGACCAAAAAAGCTCTAGCCAATGTCAGGACAAGGGATTGGGTCAAGGCAAGAGAAAGGGGAGAAGGATGGATTTCTCCATATCTGCTATGCAGAACAAATATTGCTCATAGCAAAGACTTTCACAGACAGATTTCCCAGAGCATACCTGTCAGAGAATACTATTTTTTCCATTTTCACCTGGAATTTTTTAATCTCCTGCAAAATCCATTCATTTCAAGTAAGAAATTCAAGCTTTTAATACATAGTCAATTTTGGTTTTATGGAAAAACCTTTATTTGATTTACTTTTCTGTAGGTAAAACTCATTAGTTTATGTGAAAGCTGATTGTCATTTGTACTGTCCAATACCCTGCTATTTCTGAGCTTTCAGAAAGACGTTGAACTTCATGAGGGTTGTGACAAAAATTCGAGTCTTTTCAAAGCTCTCACAATTTTTGCATGTTGGTTCATGGTGGATGCAATCTCACATAACACCAAAATCTGCAATTTTTTCTCTTAGTACCTAAGCTGTCTTTTAGTGGAAAGAAACATTTCTATCAGAACATATTAAAGCAGATGTCTGAAGTCTTTGGAATCATGTCAGAGAAGTCCTATTTCTGCCCACTAATTAAGAGAGGAAGCAGATAATTAACTCAGAGGTTGGGGTTTGTAGTGCGCCCATCTAAAGAAGGTTTCAGATCACATCACTGCTTGATGTAATTGTTCTTATAACACAATCATCTACTACTAATAACAAATACCCATGTCTGGTTGCCTAGATAGCCTCAGCTATCTATGCCTTGTTCTAATCTCAGGGTGTATTTTAAAATAGCTTAATTGTAAATATGCTGATAGCAGCAAACATTCATTCATGCCCCATCAGCTGTTTCCAGGGACTACTGTGTACCCACCAGAGCAGACGAGCTGAGGACCAGCCCTCAGCTTTGATCTAATGGCTTGGCTACAAATTTCAGTTCAGCAGCTTTTCACAACAAGTGGAGTTGTTTTTGCTGGGCTTGGTGTTTAGTTCCTAAGGAAAATCTGGCTAGGAGGAAGGACAGAAGAGAAGACAGTAGGAGTTCTGGTTTGCTGTCAGTGGGCCCCGACTGAAGAACTTTTCAATCTATTTGGATAAGGTTCAGTCTGAGGTCTCTAGTCATATTGCTTTTTGTGAACAAACTTTCTTTTTTGTGATGTCCTGTATGTTTTCAGTCAAACCCTGTCTTGGGTCTCATAGGCTTCCTATTTCCAAGAGTTCAAAATGTCCTGCGAATGCCTTGGCCAGGAGCTTTGCAGGAGGAAAAACACTGTCCACACACTGGTCCCTGCCAAAATGTCAGTCAGCATCACTCTGAGAGTCACAAGGTGCATCCACTTTCCTTCCTTCATGTGTTGAGGCTCTTGAATTTTCCTCTTCATTAGGCAGGAAGTAAGAGAGTAACTTAACAGAATGAAGGAATAATTCTGAATACAGGAATAATTAAATAATTGATAGGGAAAGGTTTTGTTGTTTGGGGTTTGGTTTTGTTTGGTTTGTTGTTGTTGTTGTTGTTGTTTGTGTGTTTTTCCTGGACTGCTCTAATCAAGTAAAGAAGTAAGTTGCCTATTTTATTCCTTAAAAGTTCTCTCATGTTCTGTGAAGCTCAGCACTGGAGACAGCACTGCAGGTGCCTCTCCAAAGGCCAAAGAGGAAAAATCACCTTCTGTGACCTCCTGGTAAAGCTCCTTCTAATGCAGCCTGGAGGTTTTGGACCTTTTTGACAGATGGGTATATTGTTGACTGATGGAAAGCTTGAGGTTCTCCAGAACCCCAAGCTCTTTTTCTGTAAAGACACTTTCCAGCCAGTCAGGCCCCATTTTGGATGGGTGCCTGGGTTTATTTCTTCCAAGATCCAGGACTGGACTTTTCCCTTTGTCAAACATGACGAGGTTCCTCTCTGGCCAATTCTCCAGCCTGTTGAGGACCCTCTGAAAGTCAGAATGCCTGATTAGCATGTCAGAAACCTCTGCCAGTTTGAAAAAAACACCAGACTTGCTGAGGGCACAACCTCCCCTGTCATCCAGGTTGTCAGCAGAGAGTATTGGCTTCAGCACTGAGACTCACAGAAATGTTAACTTTGTCAGATCTTTCTGAAGACTAAGTCCACTCTCCCCACCTGCCTAGAGTAGGATCCATCAGGTGCAGGTTGCACAGGATCTTGTCCACTCAGACTTTGAATATTTCTGAGGATGGAGTCTCCACAATCACTCCGTGCAACTGGGTCCAGTAGCCGGCCAACCTACAACCACAACAGGAGTCTGGAAGTGTTAACTGGTGACATCATTAAGATGCAGCCAGTGATGACAATGTAAATCCAGAATCTTCTTCAGGGTTCCTTACATCAATGGCAGCCAAGCTGTCAGTGGTCTGACTCTTCTCACATCAACAGTACCATTTTATTTTGTATTCTCTGCATTTCATCCATGCTACTGAATGCAGAAACTTCACACATGAAAATTCTGTATGTAGATTAGAACTTGTACTTCCAGTAAAAAATGTCAGACTTCTAACTCTAAATCCCAGCTACATTTTCCTTCAAGATACTCACTGACTGAATCAGCATTTGGATCCCACCTCTTTATTTCCTTCTCAAAAAATCCAAAGGGTACACATGTATTGAAAGAAAAGTTGATTAACAAGAAAAATGTTTCAAGAATGTACATTTTTTTTCAACAAGTTATCAGGCACTACTGAGTTATCAGCACCTCCTAGAGAATTTGAGACTTCATCCCAAAGTCACACATAGTCTTTGTCTCCGTGGAGAGAAACGTTTAGTGTAACAATACTGTTAAAATATGATGTATTTCGTTTCCTCTATGCCTTAATGAAAGACATTAACTAGAAAGAATCATGCTAGAATGGTGATTTCACAGCAAGTAATTTCAAAACTATTTCCTTTGAATCTCTAGACTCACTCACTCAGCTTTCAATATATTTTATGAGGAATTTCACACTGCAAAAAGGTGGTAATGAAGTGCATGGTGGATGTATGAAACCTAACAAAAGAGGACTAGAAAACATAAAATTCTTACAAAAGAATAAATTTTACAGTTAATATTTTTCTTCTAGGAAAGAAATTCCACACCACATTTGAATGGAATAGCATAGCTATGGTCAAGAAATTCTGGGTTAGTATTTCCACTTATAACTTTTACAGCAACACTGAAATCAGTCTGCTCCACTGATTTCCATTTGCTGACCATCTGTTGTTTTGCCTGTTAAACTGCCTTTCTTAAATTTTACCAGATTTTCTCTTGCTTATGAGCATTGGAAAAGCCAATTAGCTTTCTCCATATTTGCACAGCACTATACAAAGAAAGGTGTAGATGTGAAGATTAATAAAAGGAATGTAGAAGCATTAAGTGTTTGGAATAGTAATATTAAAACTCCCTGGAAAACTATGGTGTTAGAGGTATTTCTTTTTTTTTTTCTACACAGAATTTATTAGCCACAAAATCACGATGCGTTATCCACAGATAAACCTGGTTATTTAAAAATGATGAAGTTGGAGCTGTCAGGACCATGCAAAATGCCAAACACAACTTCAGCTGTCGGGCTTTGCTGTTCACAGCTCACCCCTTTCCCTGCTTGCCTGTCACCTGGACACAAAGCCTTGCTCCTCTCTGATCAGCTGGCTGTCAAGCTCACAGCTTGTTTTCAAGTGACTGCAGGAACATGCTACTGATTAGGATCTTCAGCAAATACACACTTGAAGGAGTGGCACAGAAGTTTGTTTTCCTTGCATACAAAATTGTGATTGGTATGATGGTGGGTGCAGAGGGTCACAAGGAGACTCTGAAGATCTGGGTAAGTTGTCTCTATTGTATAGGTGTTTCAGTGAGCAATGACAGTTGAGAGAACTGAGATTTTCCACTGTGCTTTTCAGACAGCTTTAAGCACTGTCCAAGGAGAAGTTCTCATTTTGAGAACTTGATTATTCTTACTGATACTTGATGTATCTTTTTTTCAGTTGCTATTAACACTTCCATGAATGTTTGCCTTCACTGTTCCCTCTACAATGAATGTTTTAGCCTCAATAATTTTGTGTATGTTTGGTCTCCTGTGTTACTATGAGCATGTGTACTACAAAGGTTTGCTTTGGAAGAGTAAAGGTCAACACTTGCCAAAAATCAGATTTTAGAAGTATTGGTTAGTTAGTATGCAAATATATCATTAATGCCAAAAAGCAAAGAGTGGCATCTATTTCCAGTAATCTCAGCTGGAGCTGTTTACCATCCTCTTCTGTGTAACTCTGTGTCAGACACATGTAAAGTCCTACATCATACATGCAATTATAAAGGAAAAACAGCAATAATCCTTCATTAATTTAATACTCACATGTGATGCTTGGACATCTAGAAAAAAACGGTTCTTGAGTCCTTATCTTCATGTCAAGAAATTTTATTTTGGGCTTGGTTGGTGTTTTTTTTGGTTTGGTTTTGTTGTTGTTGGGTTTTTTTGTTTTGTTTTGTTTTGTTTTGTTTTGTTTTGTTTTTGAGAGAGGCATAATCACTGTACATCTTGCCATCACTATGAAACACATAAGTTTACATGAGCTTTATTACTATTCGCTATGATACACATTTAACTGGATTAACATGACAATTTGCATTGTAAAAGGCTGTACATTTGCGAGCACTCCATGCATTATTATGGCATCATATTTGAAGATGTGGTAGAGTCAAGGCAAATCAGAAGGTAGCACTCAAATAAAGAGCTCAATAAAAATTTTCAAACCCAAGTACGGGTTCTCTAGTTTGTGCGTAGGATCACCTAGAGTTTGCAGTGCTATCTGAACTTAGACTGCTGAAATGAACTTCACTTATCTTGCTTGTAGGTTTGTGCTATTGTTCTTTCTCAGTGTGTATGTGTGTTGAACCCTTTGAGTGTCTGTCCCTGTACAGTGATATTTAACACTCTCTCTGTTATCTCAGGTTAGAATAATGAATCAGATGGGTAACACCATTTCTGTTTATCCTGGGCTTGAATAAATTTCAGCTTGACTTTCCCACATGATTGCTCTTACTCACACACCTCAGCTCTTTGAGAGGTAGGTGGTTTCCAGTCACTGTACTGGAAGCTGCTCTTCTTCAAACAGAACAACTACATGTTTACTTGAACAATAAAAAAGAGGTAAGTGAATATTTTTCTAGCAGCTAGGAGACTAGGGTCATGTCTTTAAATATTATGTTAGTAATGTTAGGAATACTCATACATTTGGTGTCCTCACTGAGCCCCACAGCCACTAAGAACTTAAGAACACTTGGATATCAACATTTTCCTTTCCCTCTCCGGAGGTTTGCACTCAGATCACACACATTCTGACAAACTTAGGTGTGGAGATTTGTAATCAGAGCTTCACTACAGTCTAAGTAGTGCACTGAAGGCTGCCTGAGGTACCTCAAATCTTGCTTCTTTCCCATTTTATCTGTTTTTCAAACTAGAAGGCAGGTTTTTACAGATGTTCTTGGGCACCCATACTTCCTTACAAAGAGGATAATGCAGTACTAATCTAACTCAGAGCTACATAGTCTAACTGGGGAGAAAAACATGTAAAGGTCAAGTCTGGCTTTGCAGTCCTTTAGTGAATCTGGTCTTACAAGTTATTTGGAAATTAATTGTGACTGCCTTGCCTACTGCCTTCTGTTGGACTTGTGGACAACGCTCACAGCTCTGCTAAATGAAGTGACTTTCTCTATCACAAAATGAGAGAGAGAACACAGGAACATTTCCTGGGTCCTGCTGAGCACAGGTATCAGTCAGGTAAAAAGGACATAGAAAGGGAAAGGGAATTGAGGAAAACACATACAAATATTTCCTGACCCTTATGAACAATTTTACTACAATAAGTGTAAAGCTGTAATGTGATAAATCAGACTTAATATAATTACATTATTCATGTAAATTTCAAACTTTTCAAATTGCTGTCAATAAATTATTTGTAGCACAAGACCATCTTCATCCTCATGGTCTCAATACAGACTCACTTATATGCACTGCATGAAAATCACTTTATTTAGAGGGCTAAAAAACAGATTCTTCACTGGAAATGTTGTGAGATACTAATGTTCTGAAGAATATGATTGCTTTTCTAAAAGCAGCAGAATAGCTAACAAGATGAATTTATCTGTGGAACAGAATAAATCCATCAAACTTCAAGGTCTGAAAGAATAATTGCTAACCCTTATTGCACCTTCTTGTACAATGAAGGTCAGAAGATGTTATTCAGTAATTCTTTCATGAAGCTGTAAGTTCATATATGATCAGCTTTCATTTTAAATAACTCATGAACAGAGTGAAGAAGGTTAATTCCCACTAGGTGTACAGGAAGGAATATATTCTAGGCAGAGGTAGTGATGCCAAAGGGGTTTCTGTTCTGATTTTCACATTTTGTAGATTTTAAGAACACAGTAGTTGTAGATTTCTAGAGGGTTAATATTTCTAACAGTTTAAGTTTAATGCCTTTCTATCACTACCCCTGTCCCAGAACAGGGAGCTCAAATTCCTTTAGTTAATTACTCTTGTTTAGACTCCTTTCCAAGGTAAAGAGCTGAAGGCTAACAGAAGGCCTACAAAACGAAACATAAACACAGGTTAGAGTGACCCAGAAGTCAGAACTGGATGAACTCCAAGGGACCTTTGTGTGCCTGAGGAAGAAGAGTTGATGAAGACAGAGGGTCTTGACAACCCCAGACCCAATTCCAGGGGTTGGACCAGGGGTGGAACCAGGGCTGGACCGAGAAATGTGTAAAGCAATGATTGGAGGGAAAACAAGAACTGGAGCACATGCATGTAATCATGTATTCCTGTGGGCTGTAGGCCTGGGATATTAAAGGACCTTTACTTTTCATCTTACCCTACACTAACACGGCTTGGAGTTCTGCTTTGGGGGAGGGTCACTCATGGCATCAGTAGTCACAAATACATTCAGGCACAAAGCTATGCAGCTTGGCAATACAATATTCCAAGTTTCATTTCAAACTAAACATCTGCTTTATAGGTATGTAACACTTGTTTATGCCAAGTCCTCTTACAGAATCTCTGGCAGTTCAGCTGTATCCCAGTGGCTGTCCCTGAGTGCAAAGAAGACTCAGGAATCTTAAACTGCCATGTTGAGACTACTGTCTCCTTTCTTACTGCAGGAAATATTGATTTTCCCTTTCTGTCTGCTCTCAGTGGGAAACATCACATGAGGCAATGCAACTTCAGACCAGAGAACTCTCAAAATGTGGTCCATTTCTGTTCACATGTTTTCCAATAGTTACTAGAGTACTTACCCGGTTCCCAATGAATACAAAGCTGAAAACAGCTCCTACAAGACCCATCTGTGCTGTATTGGCAGGTAATGGAATCTGAAGGGGCAGGTGAAGTTCACTTTTTCAGAAAATATCTTCCATGAACTGTTGTAATTAATGAAGAGCTTGTATGTTAAGAAGCATAGAGTGAAAAAAGAGTAAGAGAGTGGAGATGAAGAGGGGTCTGATAAATGTTGGAGCAACCTGCCCTGTCATAAAAGCAGCATATCTGTACTACTGAATGTAGCAAGCTGAAAAAAAGAGGTGATGGAGACCATATGGTATATGACAGTCATAAAATCCATGCAATGACTCCAACTTCTCTTTAAAATTTGACAGTACGGGATGTCTACAAAACAGAGAAAAGGTGCTTTACTAACACATAGCTAAGATGTGGAACATCTTGCTACAGTGTACTAGCAATGGCAACAGATTGCACAGGTTCAAAAGCAGCATCATTAAATTAATAGGAAAAAGTTAAGGATGGTTGAACTCTGATGAAAAAGCCCTAGCTCAGGGGGGTCTCTGAATTCCAATTTCACAGTGCAGCTGCTTTGGGATGTACCACCCTATGCTTTTCCTATTCTGTGTTCTTCTCCTCTCACATTCCACTGACCACTGTGAAAAAGTAAATTTAGTGACTGAATTGTATGACCCACTTTCACCCTTATGAAGGATTTGAAAATCACAACAGGAGGACCAGGTTAGAAATTCTTCAGTCTCTGTGAATAAAATGTGTTAGCATGCTAGGATCACGAATAGCAGTACTTACTGCCTAATTGCTGTGAATGGCCTGGCTATTTTCCTGCCAAAAACTTGTCAAGGTGAATTATTATGCATGAACAATACAATCTTGTCCTGGTTTTGTCTGGCATAGAGTGAGATGCAGTGAAATTTTGAAACCAATCTAGTGTACATGGATATGGCCAAGTTAATTGCAAAGGATGGATATAGCTGAAGACTACTTTTATCAGTAAATATTATATTTTATGCCATCTCCTAAGGAAAAAACCCCAACATTGCACAATCTTTAATTTCCAGACAACCTGACCCATTTATTTTCTTATCTATAACATTGCATTTACTAGCTTTATTGATTGTTATTTGCCTCAATAAATACATTTCAAAATATGTATAAAACGCATTTAAACATCCATATTATCGGTTTAGTTGCTCAATAAAGGCCTTGAGAAACATCTAACATATTGCTAAGGAAATGAAAAAGTCCAGGAGAAAAATATCTAGGTTTCTTATTTGTGGATGTATTCTTTCTCTGCCTTCATTTATAATGCAGTTGTGGAATATTTCTTACTTGAATGGATCAGACTTAGAAAGAAGACATCCCAGCCATACAGCAGATGTCAGAGACAAGAAGTCTCTTCTCAGTTCAGAGGATAATTTTTAAACATTTAATATCTATTGAGCTCTATATGAAAAGCTACCTCTCTCCCCAGTCTTTTTGCATAAATGCAGATCTTGGAGAAAGAGTCATTAACAGAGAACTGAGTGATGGTTGAGTAACTGTGAGTTCCTGTCAACTCAGTGCAAAAGCATGACTTCAGTTTCAGTAGGACAGCAGCAGGTGTCTGCAGGCAGACAGAGGAAGGAGCAGGTAGTTTTTTCTGTTTCCTTGCTTGTGAGGTTGTCAGCAGAGCTCACTGCTGCACCTTCAGTGGCACTAATGGGAAATCACAGCCATATGCTGCATAACTCATCTTCGGGGTGTGCCATGACTATGTACCATTAAAGGCAGGTGGATATAACTGACTTATTGATGATGCTAATAAAATGTGGGCTTTCTTTTCAATATATCATGCTAAAACAAAGGATTACCTCAGAATCCTTCAAATTTTGGGGATGGCAGGTGAAATACAATAGTAATTGCTGGCCACGATGCAAAATTAATCACCTGGCAATACAGTAGCATCTCTTCACCTTGAAGCAGTAGCATGCCTGGCTGAGTAGATGCTTGTTGCCTCTGATGTTGATCCAGACCTGGTTTGTTCCTGTCATATGTCACCTTGTCAGAATCAGATGCCTCAGTGGTAAGAACTCATCCCAAGGTGCATCCATTTCTAGCAAACACTGTGCTTGTGCATACACTTTGCACTATGTGGATGAATGGACAGAAAAAGTTATTAAAAATAATAAATTCTGTAGCTCAAGGACACATTATGTGAGAAAGTGAAACCAAACTAAATGACACACTTTTTTGTAGCCGTTGTCTTATTTCCAAAAACCTTGTTATGGTCATCAGTGCGGTTTAGTGATAATGCTCATTATTTAAAATAGAAGAAGAACAGAAACTGGTCACAATCTTATAACTCTCTTCATTTTCCAAAAATGTCATTCAAATCATGCAATTCATAAACATCAGGGGCTGATCTGTGCTATATCACTGCTAAAGCTCTTTACATGCACTGATGTGAGATAGCACACTAGATAACAAACATTTCTTTCAGTGACACCTGTGAATGTGCCAGGGAGCAGATTTTTAGTTATCTCACATCAAGAATCATGTCCTTTGATGAATTATTTCTTAGGCTCACCAGATGGAATACTGAACCATTGTAGAATATACATTGTCTTAAGTCAGAATCTGCTCTGCAGTAATTGTGATGGTGTTTCTTGTTTAGATAGCTGAAGATATGTTCCTGACTACTTGGATTTTTGCCCATTTGGGACTAGAATAATTTGAAAGAAAACCCAAAAAAGTAAGTAGACAAAGTCTATCTGCTAAATTTTGGCAAGGTCTATTTATAATGTAACAAAACACTCTCTGCTCCACTGAATTTTAAAACCTATTTCATAAATGGGCTGCCAGGTTTGGCTAGAGCAAACACTTACAAGGAGAATTTGTGCTGTGTTCTTTTACTAAATAGTACAAAAATCTACCAATGCTAGAGTGAAAAAAATATGGTGAAGTGTTTGTTAAAATATGATTATTGTCAAAGAAAAAATATTCAATTTAAAGACACTAAACTAGTTTATCAATCAGCAGAAAAATTCCTAAATTATGGATCTGAATCTAAGATCTAAGTGGAAAACCTGCTAAAGTGAATGTAGAAATAGGCTTGGATAGCTACCTTGGTGAATCAGAAGAAATTAAATTTAACACTTGAAAATTATCATAAAATTAAAATCTTAATCTTCCACCTGTCTCTGTGCTTCATATCACATTAAAGAATAGAAATAGTCAACTTTGTTTCTTCCTTGGGAAGCAGTAACACATAAGTATTCAATTATAACAGGCAAAATTACTATTATTATTTTTAATTAAAGAAAAAACCACAATATCCCACAGAGATTTCAAAAAATCTTAATCTGAATACTATCCCTTTTCCAGCAGAGTTTATACTTCATCTATACTTCAGCAGAGTTTCTGCTTCATCTGCAGCCTCAACTGTTAGACTTAATATGAGTCCATATGGATGTCTCTGAAATTTCTCAGATTTAAGATCCTTTTTAGTCACAAATTACTTGAGGATGAAAACAAAATTCTTTCTACATTTATTAACTTTTGCTGCAAAAGAAATTCCAGATGTTTCCAAACTCAAAACGTCACTGGATTTATAAAATCCACCTAACCCATATTTACTTTTGCTACACTAAAAGTTACCAATTTCAGAAATGAACAAAATAATTAATTTCAAATTAATGTTGTAGTCTCCCTGTCATCACGTTGTTTGGGTGTCTGCACTCCTCCTTTTCTCTCTACAAGTGGAAAATGCATCTTCTGTAAAGACATGAACATCACACATGAACTTCAGAGCACCTTTCAGCTCCTGGTAAAAGCTCAGGATTGCCTTACACGAAGAAACATGTTGCATTAGAGAAATCATAATCTTTCAGCAGGCCCACAAAAATGAAAAATAGAGATGGAAACAACAGTTTCCATATGGCATTACACTGGTATGCTAGTGTAGCATTTTGTTTTCACCCACTGAGAAATCAGAAATATTTAGGTCAGCTCTACATGTCCAAAACTTCTATCTGGCCAGGCCTACTCCAAGCATAAATAATGGAACTAACCAAAACCAAACTGACTGGTTAGTTACACGTGCTACATGTGGTCCTTGTTTGAGTGACAGAAGCCTTTGAGACAACACCTGTTTCCAGTCCCATCATGAAAATGTGATTTAAGAAATAATTGTTTCCACATTTAAAATGAGGTTCAGCACAACCTCTGCAACTGAGAGAGGGAAGTAAAAATACATGAACTTTGCTCTGAGAACTTCTCTGAGCTCCACAGTCTGTGTGGCTGTGCCCCTTGTACCTTCGGGGGCTCTGCTCTTCCACTCATTTCTCTTCCATTTCCCCCTTTCCACCTGTCTCTTCCCAGCACTGTTCACCCCAAGTGTTCCAGCTGTTGCAGGAAAATAACTGCATGAGTTCAGAGGCTGTTGTCAGTTGGTATCAAGGATCAAAGAAGCTGTAACACCTGATGAACAACGCTGGAAAACTGGTAACGGGATGAGGAGTAAACTGAGGTACTCCACAGCTTTTTTTGTCTCAGTCTTCAATGGCAACCTCTCTTCCCACACCTCTGGAGTGGATGGACAGAAGGATGGGGGTTGGGGAAGCAAAGTCCCTCCCATTACTGATACTGAAAAACACCAGAAACAAACTTTCTAACACCAACTTTTAGGTGTTAAAAAGGGTATTCCTTATTCAGCACACTGGACATTATGAGGAGAGCTCCTCAAATTGAACAAGCCAGATGACAAATAGATGGAGCTTTTTATTACCCATCCATTTACCAATTCATTAGATATTCTGTTTTGCTTAAGACATATTCTTTAGTTTGCTTCACACAGTGCCATCCTTATTGGAAGTCCTTTTTTGGTTCTTATGGGTCCTCTTCATCATCTTGACCTCAGTTCCTGAGCAGGCACAGCATCATTGTGTTTCACCACCAAAAACTGCAACGTTTGTTTTTTGTCTTATCTGGGTACACAGAGCTTAGTTTACATCCTGTTTGTGTGAGTCACATCCCTTATCTAATTCTCTAAGATTTCTCTAAGATTATGTTGTTCCTTATTCAGGTGTTCTGGGGTACTGCGAGTAAAGTTTCTATTTCTATTACTGTAATTAAAGATCAGGTTTGTGATTACATGAAGAACCTGAATGTGCACAAGTCCATGGGATTGAGGAGATGCATCCCAGAGTGCCTGTTTGATTGCTTTCAAGTGGGTGTATTAGAACTGAGGCAATTTCTTTGAGTAGCAAAAGTTACTTTAAAGTCATCCAGGCTTCAGATGAACAAATAGATTCTGATGGTAGTGAGCAACATCTCTGTTCACTCAACTGAAAAGAGATGTGGCAAAACTTCCTGCACTTTACTCCGTGAGAATTCATTCTCTTGAGCTAAAATTCACTGCACTCACTGCTTTATATCCCTCTTCTATTTACAGGTTGCTTCCCCAGGGACACCCCCTTGTCGCGGGGGAGAAGCTTGCGTGCCCTCATAAGGTTGAGAGCTATGCTGGAGGTGGTTTGTGCTGCCGGTAGGGTCTCCCATGCCAGACAGGTCTCAGCTGACGGGTCAGACAAAGTGTGTCCACGGGCAGGATGGGCTCTCTAGCCGTCTGGCAACCATCCTAGGAGAAGGACAACTCCAACCCCAAACCCAGGCAGATGGAGCTCACTTAGCCCTGTAAGGCCATCCATCTAAGAGGATACTCTAACCAAACCTACATCCTGAGGTATTCACTGTCACCATCCAAGCTCACTAGGCCATGGCAGATGAAACTTAGGAGTAAAGGTTGGGGCCAGTTCTGCGCACGCTGTGCCTCACCTAAAAAATCCATTGTGCAGGCTTGAAGGGTTCACCCACATTGCAAAGCCCTGTAGCACAACAGAGAAATGTCAGTGATGTCCGTCATACTCGAGTGATGCCGAGTGCAGAATGTCAAACAGACCATCGCCTTGTGCGCTGTAAACTTAACATCTGCTTCAAGCCCCAACCTAAGAGAGGTGGCATTTCAAGGAGGAGGCTCCAAGTCAGCAATCTTCAAACAGCCACAGTGAGAGACAGCTTCCAGGGAAACCTTCAAACTAGACTTAAAGATAATCCCATAGATCACTCTCCTGAGGCACTTTGGCAACATATTAAAAGTTGCATCCTGCAGTCCTCTGAAGAGTCCCTAGGGTTCTCCTCCAAGAAAAACAAAGACTGGTTTGATGAGAACAATCAAGAGATCCAGGAATTGCTGAAGAAGAAGAGAACTGCTCACCAAGCACACCTTGCTCAGCCATCTTGCCATATAAAATAAGCTGCCTTTCGTTTTGCATGCAGTAAGCTCCAACAGAAACTTCGAGACATCCAGAACAAATGGTGGCTCGACCTAGCAGAAAAGACACAACTATGTGCAGATTTGGGTGACCAAAGAGGATTCTATGAGGCCCTGAAAGCAGTGTATGGAGCCACACACCAGGTTCAAAGCCCCCTACTCAGTGCAGATGGTCAAATGCTTCTAACAGATAAAACCTCCATCTTGAACCGATGGTCTGAACATTTTCAGACTCTCTTCAGTGCCAACCTGAGATTAGCTCAGTTGGTTAAAGCTTGGTTGTAATAATGCCAAGGTCATGGGTTCAATCCCCCGTATGGGCCATTGACTTAAGAGTTGGACTCGATCATCCTTGAGGGTCCCTTCCAACTCAGAATAGTCTGTGATTCTGTGAAAAAAAACGTGTAGTCCAAGGCTCAGCAATTCAGCACATTACACAACAACCGGTGAAACATGAATTAGATGCAGCCCCTACTATGGGAGAGATACTCAAGGCCATAAAACAGGTGAAAACTGGCAAGGCATCTGGGATTGATGGAATTCCACTCAAAATCTGGAAGCATGGAGGTCAAACACTCCATGCCAAATTCCATGAGCTTGTTGTGCGTTGCTGGGAACAAGGGGAACTACCATCAGACCTCTGTGATGCAGTCATCATCACCCTGTACAAGAAGAAAGGAGAAAAATCAGACTGTTCTAATTACTGAGGTATTACTTTGCTCTCCATTGTTGGTAAAATCCTTGCAATACTTCTGAACAGATTAGTACCCACTATTTCAGAACTTCTACCTGAAAGCCAGTGTGGTTTCAGAGCCAATAGGAGCACCATAGACATGGTGTTTGTTCTCAGACAACTGCAAGAGAAGTGTAGGGAACAGAACAAAGGTCTCTATGTAACCTTCGTTGACCTCACCAAAGCTTTCGACACTGTGAGCAGAAAAGGCCTGTGGTAGATCATAGAATGTTTAGGATGTCCCCCCACGTTCCTCAAAATGATCATCCTGCTACATGAGGATCAGCGTGGACAAGTCAGATATGGCGATGCACTCTCTGAGCCCTTTCCAATAACCAATGGTGTGAAACAAGGTTGCCTTCTTGCACCAACTCTATTCACAATCTTCTTCAGCATGATGCTCCAAAGAGCCACAGCAGACCTCGATGAAGAAAACGACATCTACATCCGATATCGTACCGATGGAAGCCTATTCAACCTAAGGCGACTGAAGGCCCACACCAAGACCCTGAATCACCTTGTCCGTGAGCTGCTTTTTGCTGATGATGCCGCCCTCGTTGCTCACACAGAAGCAGCTCTGCAGCGCTTCACATCCTGCTTTGCAGAGGCTGCTGAGCTTTTTGGGCTGGAAGTCAGCCTGAAGAAGACAGAAGTTCTCTACCAACCTGCACCTCAAGAAGTCTTCCATAATCCTCACATCACCATAGGTAATTCAGAGCTTAAGTCAGTCCAGCAGTTCACCTATCTGGGAAGTATCATTTCCTCAGACGGTAAGATTGACAAAGAGATAGACAACAGGCTGACAAAGGCATACAGAGCCTTTGGAAAACTCCATAAAAGAGTCTGGTCCAATAAACACCTGAAGAAAAGTACAAAGATTAGTGTCTATAGAGCCATTGTACTGTCTACTATTTTATATGGATCTGAATCATGGGTCATCCATCACCACCACCTGCGGCTTCTTGAACGTTTCTATCAGCACTGCTTCCGTTCAATCCTAAACATCCACTGGTCTGATTACGTGACCAATGTGTCTGTTCTTGAACAGGCAGGGGTCAGCAGTATCGAGGCCATGCTGATGAGAACGCAGCTGTGCTGGGCAGGGCACGTCTCCAGGATGGAGGATCACTCACTGCCTCCCAAAGATTGTGCTCTATGGTGAACTCGCCACTGGCTGCCGCAAGAGAGGAGCCCCAAAGAAGAGATACAAGGACTCCCTGAAACAACACCTCAGCCTTGGCCATATTGACTGCCACCAATGGTCCACTCTGGCCTTCAATCGGGATTCATGGAGACAAACCATTTACGATGCTGCTGCTTCCTTTGAGAATGCACGGAGAGTCAGTCTTGAGGAGAAAAGACACCACAGAAAGAACCGTTCCTTGCCAATGTCACCCAGGGAGACGTTCCGCTGTGCCATTTGTGACCAGACCTGCCTATCCCATATCGGCCTTTTTAGCCACCAGCATGCTTGCAGCAAGCGTGGGTATTGCCCTTCTCAAATCTTCATTTGTGAAGCTTAGTCATGAAGATTTACAGGTTGCTAAACCACAAGGTTTCACCTGCAAACCAAAAGCTTTTTCAAAAATGCTACAGCCATCCTCTTCCCCATCTGTTTATGTAGATGTGTGAGAGCAGAATTTAAAAGTTTCATGTAGCATTCAAAGAAGAACAAAGGAAAAAATTCAAGAACTCAGGGGTTTGGGAGTGGGATATAGAAATGTTTTGAGGTATGGTTAAAAAGAATAATTTATTCTATGATTGTAATTGTTGTTTTTGCATGGAATTTCAAAAACATCCATAAAAGGATGTATTGAATGGAAAGATGTGATCTCTAAAGTAATTTTAAAATTTTAAAATAATAATAATAATTTAGATCCAGAGGATCAAAAAAAGTAAATTTATCATGTGGAAATAACACTTATGGACTGAAATGAAGTTTTAGCAAAACTGTTCTTCCACAGTTTGATTTGAATAGAGTTACACATTTTATCACTATATAAAACTGCTGTATTTTACTCAGTTTTCTGCATTCCAACAGAGGCAACTCACACAGTAATTTTCTACTCAAAACTACAGTAGGTCAAAAATTTATATTAACATATTCTCTTGTTTGAATTTGTTTTAAAGGGGAGGAATTGGATTTTAAAGCAAATTCAATTTTATCCTGCTAAATTTGACAAAAGAAAAATCTATTACTCTGTATTATCTATATTTTTCCTTATTAAGGGTCTGTTTTCAAGGAACATATATTCAATATATGTAAGGAGGAGAAACTTCAGTATTGAGGCTTTTCTACTGTTCATAAGCTATTAGAAAGAGACTTAGATATAAACTGCTGGCCCATAAAATATGTTTATCTGCCTTTTACATGTGTTCAATTATGTAGTTAATGGATATTTCAGTGTATTTTATATCCTGCTTTCACATGTCCTCTGTAGTCCTATAGGTAAGATAGTATGTATTCTATATGCTCTCATGATGATCTCTATACACATAAAAAACTTAAATCTGTTTTACTGGATAGCAGTTTTACATAAATATTTGTCTTTATTCCTCCAAGATGCATGAAGAAGTGATCTTCTGTATATGAAATGAAAAACATTTTCTACAGGTTTCCCAAGATAATTATTAACATCTCTGTATTTACAGAAAGTTTATACCAACTCATGTTCTAGCTATATCTCATTTAAAAAGTGCACTTATTATATGTTTGGATAGAATTCCAGAAGAACCTTCCATCTCTGCATTTGGGGGGGGGGGGAAGTGCACTTAGTGCATTTTTACTACTCTTTTCCTTTGTGATGTTACTTTGAAATGAGGATTCTTGTTCATTTGGGGAAAAAAAAAAGAAAAAACCCTACCGTAATTGCATGCTGTAGCAAAAATACATAGGAAAAAAAAAACAAAACCAAACCAAACAAACAAAAAACCCCAAAAAAGCATCTATTTGGAGACACAACTTAAAATCATATTTGACCCAAACCAAAAAAAAATAGAGCTGAAGTTAAAAGAAAGACAAACAAGAAAATAAATAACGCTCTCCGTATAAAACCTTAATGTACTTCTTAAAGGTTCCGACCCAGAAATTCCGTAAATGGAAGGTGTCTGCTAGGCTTTACTCCCACTGAGGCCAAAGAAAACTGTCACAATAGATCCATTAAGCTTTGTAGTATAGCATATCTCTCAGAGCATGTAATATTATAGCAATATCAGTGAAAAAAAAAAGGGAAAGTGGCATTTGAAAACATGAGGAAGAAGTTGGAATGAACATTGATGTTTTTACCTTTGTTTCTAGAAGAAGCTCCAGATATTCCCACCTTCAAAATGAGAAGGGAGCATTTGTCTCTGCTCTGCCTGGGCCCAGAAAAATAAAACATTTATAAACTCAGTGCAGATGCTGTCTGCCTACAGCTACTGTATGTAGAAACAGGCAAGTCCTTCATTGAGCTTTTTGTTCACTTCTGTTACAAATCTACCATTTGTGCAAGTCTTGAAGTTCATCAAAGGTAAAGAAAAGATGGATACTTGTGTGTATTATGCCTCCAAAACTTCTTGCCAACTTTTTATTCTTGGTAACATTATAGACATATCCCTTAGATTTTTCCTTTTGAGAAAAAGGAAAACATTTCCTGAATAATAACTGTCTTCTTTGTATATTTTTTATTATTGTAATACTGTAATAGAGCAATAATTCGTGTAGTTAGGTCAATAATTGTTGAAATGTCTGAAAGTCATGTATCTTTAAAAGAGCCTTCAAATTCTAGATAATTTCTAGAGTCTTTTTCTTCTCTTCTTGTTTAATCTGAGTTGCTATTTGTAAAGACTTAGAGGGTAAAATTCTGTATCTGTCGTAGTAATACACAGGTTGAGGAAGCTAAAAAAGCCTTAGTTCATATTTTTACTTCTCAGCTGTCTTCAGTATCAACAACTTTACCAGAAAGTTGAAAAAGTATGGTCAAAACTATTTTCACCTCATCAAGTTGCATCCCCCAAGAACAACATTATAATTTCCGCCTCTTATCTGAACATGAGACAGTGGATCCTGTGTCAGGTTAGTATAAGACTGTAGAAGTTTATCCAACTCAGATGAAAGTGGTAAAATATTTTCAATAAGAATTTTCCTCTCTTCATTTGTCATTTCTCCCCTTTTATGTTCTGAAGAAAAAGTGATCTTTCCATCTAAAATAGATTTTCTTTTATCCTATCCCCTATTTTCAACTAAAATGTGGTTTGTTTTCTGAGACGATACCATGACCTGAGTTCCAAAAAATTCTTTGAATCATATATATTTTCCTCTTCCATGTTCTCCTGAATATCTCATGCATTTGACAGTTTGAGATAGTCCACTTTTTTCTTTAATACTTTTCCCATCTTTCATTAGTTACTTTCTTTTTCTCTGTGGCTCCTCAATGACACATTTAGATTTTGTAAAGATTTTATTCTGTGAGCTGTTTTTCAGTCTTGAGACATCTCCTGGAGAATTCAAAGACAATATCATACTCTGGCACTGCCTAGGTGCTCCTCTGCTTCTTGACCTGTAGAAGCTGATTAAAAGAGCCATCACTGAGAGTAAAGCTGAACCTTTCTTGGAGTCAGGGTGAATCCTGCAAAACAAGATTTCATAGTGAGATGGTGCTGACCATCTCTGCAGGATCAGTGTTTAGGAAGTCCTAGAACAGAGGTGATGAGGAGTCACTCCATTGATAAATTATATATCAGGTGGCAGAGGCATCAGAGTACAGAGTTCTTGAAGACAAAATGATCACCACTATAAAGAAAATTCTATTATTATAGTTGGTGTAAATACCTAAGTCTGACAGATGGCCAGTTAAAATCACACAGTTACACTGGATGCAAATGTCAGGCATTTGGGGCAGCTAAAGATGAAACAAGAAGATCCTGGTGTCCACACCTTTAACAAATGTCTGGGGCATGCAGGGGAATGAGTGAAATGTGTGTAAAAATAGTATTTTCACTGTGTCTAAAAAGTCTTGATGTCATCAAAAGAATTATCCATAGACATATATGTAGGTGAATGCAAACCCTTTCACTTCAGTGTCTTTGAAATTTAGTTTTTCTTCACCAAAGGGACTTCCAAATTAAACAGTAACATTAAATTTGTTACTTAAAACACTTTAAATAGGAAAAAAAGGATTATTAAAGGCCTTAAAGGCCTTTTGAAGAAATAAAACTTTGAGGGTTTGGCCAAGAGTTGTGGGTCAGCCTTGAATGAATGAGAAGACACGTTCAAGCTCAGCTGCAGGCTAAACTGGAAACAAAATCCTCATTTAGCATTATAAAAAGTTTTTGCAATTTTGAGTTCTAGAAGAACGTGTCCTTCTCTCAACTCTTCTAACATGAAAGCACACAATTCCTGTTCTGGGACAGTGTTTTCCAGACAAGACTTTACTGATGGTGGAAAATAAAGAACAGGGAAGACAGGCAGTGAATGTATGTCTGCACAGAGCTCAGAGATGATGGATTAACAGCTCTGACTGCTAGGCTGGCACACAGCTCTTAAAAGCAGAGCCACAGGGGAAAAAGTGGTTCTCAGAAGTGTAATCAGAAAAACAAACAAAGAATATGCAAAGATTTACTACGGACTATTGTGAAAATTTAGTTTAGCTTTTTAAATTAGACTTCAAAAAGTGTTAAGGCTCCCTTAGAATAAGATATATGATTTATAATAAAAGAAACAATTTTAAAAAGGTCCAGATTAACTCCTTCAATCAAGCTGGAATCACATCTTTGAAAGACTTCATGTGACATGAGGATAGGGGATGTTTCCATACAAAAAAGTTTTGAAAAAGTTTTGTTTTGTTTTGTTTTTTTCTGATGATGAATCAGAAAAAGCTAGAATATCCAACAAAAAAATAAGAAAGTCTTTGAAAAAAAAAATCAGATGAGCTCAGAGACCTCACACATTGCAGAATATTAGAATTAAAATTAGCATAATCCAGTCCAATCAAGTTCAATCAAGCCAACATAGCAAGTGTTAAATTTGAGCTTACAATAATTTAATATATAATACATTAAAATATTTAATAGATATAATATAAAAACTATTCCATATTTTACATATTTATATAAAACATGACATTATTTTAAATTTTTTTGTTATAAATATATTGTACTATTAATAATACTTTAAATATTTATACATGAACTAAAATATTAATATATTAAGCATGAATAAAATAATTGACAAAACAAGTTCTACTCTTTAGAAAGATAGAGAGGTATGAGTCCACAGTGAGCAGTCTGGCCCCTTTTAGCCAAAGCAAAAGCTGTCACTGACCTCAGCAAGCTTTGGATAGAGCCTGTGCCCCCTGTCAGAGAAAGGCCCTGTGATCAGGCACATGGGAAGGAGGAAAGGTGGGAAGTGTCAGCTGAAATACTTCTCTCTCCTCAGCACAAAGGACTAGATCATTAACTGAAAACAAACCTTGGGTATTCTCTTCTGAGTCTTTTCCATTTTTCAGTCCCCTGAAAGGATGGGACTCCTCCAGAGGATGTTGAGAGATCAACATGAAACAGCAATTTGGGAGCTTAAGGGTTCAGTCTAGCACAGCTCTCTGCATCCCTCAAAAGCTGCCAGATCAGAGGCCATCCTTGCAGAAAGATTGCGACAAATATGAATGAGGCCCAGAGGTCTGCCAGAGAACTGGGAACCCAAAAAGAAGACATCCATGGGCAGATGAATCAACCACCAAACCCACTGTTTTATTGGTGGTGCCACTAGATGGTATCCATTCGCTAACTTTCCTCATTTTTCTCCTTTTCTGTTCCTTTTTCTTTTCTGTCAGGTGCTTTGTCAAACCTGCATGGCTACAAAAGTGCATATACTGGGCAAGCTTAAACCAGTACTTAGAGAGGCTGAGCAAGTGAATAATTTACTTTTTTTTAATAAAAATATTTTTTCTTTTCTTAGACTTCATATTCATGACAAACTCCACAAAAGGAGTCAGATTAATATATCCAGTGCGTCTGTCTCATCTGCTTAGTGCAGAGATCCCCAGGCAGAAACAGAAATACTGGCTTTACATGCCAACAGCACATTTCAACCTCTGAGCACTTTGCCACAGGTATCCTGCAAACCTTCTTGCTATCAGAGCAGCATAAACTATAATTCTTTTCAAAGAAAGAGGTGTGTAAACAAGCTGGAATTCAACAAGTAAGAAGCCTAAAACCATCTTCCAAACCCAGTATTCCCCATTAAATGCAGTGTAAGCAGCACTAGAAAAAGTCTTTCCTTCTTCAGAGGCATGTCAGCTGATGGAGTGATTGAGGCGTTATCATTCAGCTGGTTTAGATTATAGTGAGTAGCTTTTGCTTTTTGGCTAATCTGGTAACAGGTGGAATCTGTTTGTTTTTCATTCTTTAATGGGAGATCCTGTTTGGAATTAACTGTAAATTACATTAATGCTTTCAGCTTCTTTGGCTTTAATAATTTTACTTGGAAACCAGCTCTTTAAAGTCCTTCACCATGAGCAGCATGAGGAAAGACTCTGTTTCTCAGTTATTACAGAAGTCTGTTTCCACTCCCAGAGTGTTTCTTCAGAACTGGATCACATAAGAATACTTGCCCACAAAATGATAGAGTGCATATTTTCTGCAAAATGCTAACCCAAGTTTTGGTAGCTCTTTTATCTTCTCACAGCTGTATTTTTGATCTTTGTTTTTCCCATGTGTCTAGAAATGATTTTAACCTGTGCTTTGCTTTTCCTTGTTAATGGAACCCCACAGTCAGACAATAATTTGCTTTAGAAATGTATGTTCTTCATAACAGATGAAATGGCAAGAGTTAATCTGTCAGCTATTCTGGCAGTAAAGTGTGTGACTTTTACATCTTGAGTGTGTTTTCAGCTCTGCCACTCTTGTTTGAGCTTTACCAAGGAAACAGGAAAATAACTTTCGTAGAAAGAGTTGGTGCAGCAGTGCTACAAGCATAGGTAAAGTCCCCAAAGTTCTCTCAGTTCTCAAAACCTAGGTCTCCTCCCTTTTGGAATGGATTTGAAGAAACCAAACCCTTGGGTTAACCATGATGCTCCTAGCAGCTTGAGATACATCTGGGTAACCAAGAAACTGCAGCTGGCTATAGAAGTCCATGTCTGTATTTCTTACTGTGCAAGGTTAGGAAAAGGAAATCTTAGAGAAGCAATTCACTGTCACTATTTGGAGAACTATTTAGAACACTATTTAGCGCTGTTATTGAGGAACCACAAAGGGAAGAGATCTAGCAAGCTGCTTTGGACTTCATTATTGGAATCTTGATGTTGAGTACCAGATGATGCTGGTGGTTCTTTGTATTTGATTTGCATATATTGATGCCCCCAGCCATGGCAGGGGTTGGGGTGGATCAAGATGATCTTTCAGGTCCCTTACAATCCAAATCATTCTATGTGCCCATTGAGTGCACACAATGCAGTATCTTTGCCCCCTCACCAAAAATCCCAGCGTAACAGCCAGTATATGTGCCAAACAAGCCTCCCAAGCTTGTAGAGTGTACAGTCAACCAGGGCAGTTTTGTGGTGCACATGAGAGATTTCAGAGTCCACCTTTCAAACTGTTCCTTCTTTTTTTGGTCTCAAATACAGTTTTTCCGTGGAAGCACTTTTATAATTCCTGAGAGCCAGTGTCATAGCCTACACAGAATTTCACTTGGTCTCTCTGCTTATATTTCTCTCCTGAATGATCTTTTTTTCCCCTCAATGGATCTGTATTCCAAATAATGAAGCAAAGTTTTCAATGCTCTAGTAAAACCAGGTATTATGGGAGGTGTGGTAACAGGCACAGATATTTTTACCTTCTGCTGGTGGAAGAGAAAATGAGTAGCAAACCCATTTGGTTATTTTATCAAAACCTAGGTATCAGTTCCAAAGAGGTTTTGCAGATAACTTGTACCAAAGGCTTGTGATGAGCTTCTTCATGACTCATGAAGAGTACTATAAACTATGGAAAATCCAGCTTTTTTGTGAGGGGTTCAGGATGTGGATCAATTACTAGCCAGGAATTTCTGAAATAACCTATGGCTTGATGAGTGGGAAGAGAAAAACACCAGCTCATGTGCTGAATCCTGTAACAACAATAACTGATTTTATATTATCTGTATACTACCTTCAGAGCATTCTGACAACATACAAAACAGGGAGGAAAGTAGAAGGCCATTAAGAACACACTGAAGTGATGTTTGGAAGGCTTAACTGCTCTGGAAATGTAAAGCCTCTGACCATCTGCTTCAAGTTTCTCTATCATTAGCACAGAACAAAGTATAAGGAAAAAGTCTTACAATTAAAGTCATAGAGTAAACACACTTTCCAGCTCACTTACATCTTATTGCAAAACACATTGAAAATAGTGATGAGAGTGCAACAGGTGCAACTGGACAAGAGTACAAGTGCTGTCATCAAATATCCATCAACCTTGGTTAGACTGATTTATGCCAGCTATGGAACAAGTTCTGATGATGACAACCATGTCATATTTCAATTAGGCAAAGTTCTTCTTCCAAATTTTTTCCCATCTCATCTGAAGAAAAACTATTAACAAAGAAGATATTTTCTTTTTTGGCCAAGGGTTTAGAGAAGTATAATGGATTCTTTGAATCCTCACCAAAACTGAGAGCTAGCTAAACTCCTCTGGAATCCTTTGTAGACAAGATGTATACCACATCTCAGTTTGGGACCTATAGGGAGTAAAAATAAGTAAAAATTAATGTGAAACAAATTAATAGAAAGTAACATCTTCTAAGCAAGTCTGATGAAATCTTGCTTTCTCCATATTTGCAAGCCCCTGCTGATTCTTTTAGTCTAATAACATACAGGCTGCATTGAATCTTTTCCTGCAGTTGTATTAACCTTGGAAACTGTCTTCTGTGATTGTTTTTTCTGACGCCTAGGAAGTGCAACTACTTACTGAAGCTTTGAAGGTAACATTTATCACACTTGATTGTTCTCTTCAGCTGCCCAGCTTCATCAAATTTGTAAGTACTCTGCATCTGCAAGATTTTCTTTTCTCCTTGTCAGATAGGCTGGGCATTGTCCAAGGGGTCCTGAAAGTCATAAGAGAGCAAACTGACACAGAACAAGACAGATAGACATGCATAGTACATTGTGATTTTTCTGCTGGCTGCAGGATGAAATGCTGAGGCCAGGCAGCAATTATAGATAATGCTACAAGTAAATCCCTTTTAAAAAAGTGTTTTATTTTGAGCTTAACTTAGACCCCACAGAACAGAGAACTGCACTGCTACAGTGATAATGTCTCTGAGATGTACAAAGCTGGGCAGATGCATAAATTTTCTTGGCATATGGAGCCAGGTACTGGTGAAAATGTAGTCCAGAAGATGCCAAGCCAGATATAATAAACTGTGGTTGATGTAAGGCAAGGAACAGTCTTGCCAAAAATAGTTCTCACAGGAAGAGAGGAACAAGAAAGAAGTTAGAGCTTCTTGTCCTCCTGTGTAGGGCAGCTATGCCTACATGTTTGTGTTAAACCACAACTACTCTCTTCCTCTCTCTCTAAGCTCTGATTACTGACATATTTCAGCTTTTACAAAAATCCTATTCAGCTGAACAGTTGAGGATTTTAAGCTCTGAGATGACTGCAAGCCCTTCCAGAATCCATCTAATCAATTTCTTGTATAGCTATTGAAATTCCAGAACTCGGGAAAAGATGATACACAAAATACTGCAACTTGGGATTCACTTAGGAACCTTTAAAAATAAGTAGTGAACTCTTCATTACTTCAAATTCAGGTTTGGGGTTAGCTGTACTTCAAAGTAACCAAGCTATTTCCTGCATCTGAGGAAACTGCTTTCAGTCCTTTGGCATTAATCTGACCTGTTGATTGCTTGCTTCCATATATTAAGGTTGCTCCAAAAGCAAATAGTAATAGAATTGTGATATCTGTTACTGTTTGGAATCCTCTCCTGTTCTTTTTCCACCAGTAAGTTATGGTTAAAGAAACTGGAATGTAATAGAACTGTGATATCTGTTACTGTTTGGAATCCTCTCCTAGTTCTTTTTCCACCAGTAAGTTATGGTTAAAGAAACTGGAATGATGCACAAGGAAGGGGGATTATGTAAGAGTCATTTCAGATACTTTATTGATGTATTCCAGAATTACAGGTCCTGGTGTCTTATAAGGATTTCCAAAAGTCTTCAATCAAAGCTAAATGATCAAAGTGCTTAGAGCAAGTTCTTGGCCACTTATCACTTGTATTTCTTGAAGATAAACAATACTGCTGGGTGATTCAGGGCTTCCAACAGGGAAACAATTTGTATGTTGTGCCTTACAACAGAGGTGAGTGCATGCCAGGAACAAATCGGCTGTACTTATCTGATTTATTACCCCTCAAATGGGTAGCTTGACACAGCGCAAAAAGTTGAGTAAGATGGACCATGCAAGCTTCCCTGAACAAAGGTGGAACATCTCACTTCAATATATTTCAGCCCTGTGCCAAAATGTTTCCTCGGCCATATCTAGTCTTTCACATCTTGGGGTTGTCAGCCATGGGTGTGAGTAATAACATCATCTCAGTGTTCACTGAGGGTGTTCATTATTGCTAGGTTGGAGTGTCTAAAGACCACAATCAATATTAGAGGCCAAACAGCCTGCAAAATGTATGGTTGGAAAAGCTGTTAATGCCAGACCAATATCAATTCTGAACTCCAGTTGTGGTGTATGTGTTGGCCTGCACAAAAAGCTGGAAGAGCTGTAATACAGTAAATAACAATAAAAAGAAGGTTGAGAGGTAATTTGAACACCAGTCATGTGAAAGAGGACATGACTTCTAATGCAGGATAGCTACTGCATATAGTCAATTAGGGTCTAACAAGGTTTGCTCGACAAATTTAAGCAAGATGAATTAATTATATTATTGAGGAAAGATTGGAACCATTAAAGTCACATATACTGTAGCCGTGTAAGACAAATCCTCATTTGATGATTCAGGGCAAAATCCTGCCTCCAGCTGGAGTTCTCAAGAGGTTTGGGAGGCATGCTGTATGTATTTCTAAAGTGCATGCTTCAACCCTAAAAGAAAGTTGCTAGAAAACTCAAGAGCATCCATGTGACTCATTTTGCAGGATGTGAGATCCAGTCACCATAATTATCTTGTGTTGTCTCAAAATCCTGGAACAAAAGACAGCCTTTGCTGACTGTTACAGCTGGGGAGTATTTGAGGGAAATCCTTAGAGGAGACAGAAAGACAAAATAGCTTGTCCATAACAAAAAAATATGGCATCACCCTGACTAAACATCTCTCAGTGCTCTTAAAGGGGAAATTCTCAAGCAAACCATATCACCTCCTCCTGTGCTTGGATATAGATGTCTATTTGTGGAACATCTGACTGGTATTAGAACATCCACCCCTTCTAGGAAATAGATTCACATAGAATTTTGTTCCAAAACGGGGCAAGATCTGCATTTAACAAACTTTCTGAGCTACTCGCTGTATGTGACCCAGGTCTGTGTTTTGTTCCCCAGAGATAGTACAGTTACACACATTTCTATACCTATTCATTTAAATTTTCCTGAAGATTCAGTATCTTGTTCTTCTATGAACGTTTAGGAACAGTACCATTAGACTTTTATTTGTAACAGGAAACACATTCAAAGCTCACTGGTGTACTTTGTGAAGCCTGAAGATCTAAGTGGTAAGGTAATATAATGGTAGTAAAAAGAACCTAGGTTCAGTGATATGCCCTGGTGGCTTGCCTTGGTCATATACATAATAGCCCTTTCTCTTAATGCTCCTTGTATTGTCATGTTAAGGTATGTTTATGAACATATCAAATATGCTCTTCTTTGTAGCTATGACAGTTCAAAATAGGAAAAAAATCCCCACACAAACCCACAACAAAACCAACCCATGAAGTTTGCAAGAAAAGGTGCTATCTTTCACCAGCCAGTTCCCACCACTGGAAGAAAACATGAATTTTCAGTTGCAGATATGTTTCACATCCCATCTGTAAACAATATAAATTGTTCCATTTGTCAGCAATGAAAGTGATCTAGATACAATGCCTCACACAACAAAATCTCTCTCGAACACCATCAAACCATTAGAAAAATGATTTTCTGTGCAAGTACTGGACTTGACAGAGATGGCCAAACTCTCACTGGATCTTGCTCTCACCCTTAACTTCTATTTTAATGCTACTAGCAGTCCAATATATTTACTCAGAGCAGTTTCATCAGGCTTTCCTACACTGCTGGGTGTGTGTGGATGTGTTTACACAGCACTGTTCTAGTCTTTACAAGGGAATCTTTCAAATGAATACTGTACACTTGTCCTATTCTAAAGACTCCAGAAAAAATTTCCTGAAGAGACATCATACAGTATATCAGCCAGGCAGATCTTCATACTGCTAGAAGTGTGTGCCACTTCTTTGCAAGCTCTTTCATTTTCAGACTCTTGGTGTTACTGGAATTAGATCTTTAACTGTCACATTTATAAGCTCGACTTTGCTAGAATTTCTCTGTGTCCATGTAAATAAACACCACACTAGAAGAGAAGCCTGAAAACTGAAGTATACACGCTTATCTTTGTTACAGTGCAAAAGCAGAGGTGATAAAAGTTCCAAGGGCTGTACACTGCATAGAAAGGGAGAGAAAGGAAAAGGAAAATAAGAGTAATTTTTTATTTGCTCACAGTATATTGTATCAGTCCCTAACTATTTTATGGGAGTGCAACCTATCCTCTACTCTAGAGAGCTGTAGTGACTCTGTAGTGTAGAATCATGTGGTCCCTTCCTATGGATTTCTGTTAGTGCAATCTTCTCTGCAACAGCCTGGATGTCCTTCAATGCAACCAAAATGGAACATGAATGGATACTTTGCCTCCTGGATTTCATGCATTCACTTGTAGAATTTATAAATGCAAGAGTTCTGGGTGGCTGAATTATGGCACTTGTATCCCATTAGGATGAATCATCACCACAGAGATGAATGAAGCTCAGGAGGATCACCAAAAGTTTCTACCCACTTTATTGTGACATATAACAATGCCTCGCTGAACAACTGAGTTAATGTGGAGGGTGCATGCAAACCCTGAGCAACAGAGCTCAATAAAGCTGAATGCTCAACCCTTACAACTGTGTCCACAAAAGCGTGACTCACAATTGACTATGTATATTCCCTCATTTTTGCCATCACACCAAATATTTGTTTTCATCTGGCATCATTCTTGACTGCCATTCCAGCAATTGTGGCCGTCTGTTTGCTGCCAATTAGCCTTTAAGTCTGCTGAAACCATGTCCCACCCTCCCTGGAATTCCCACGTCCTTAAAACTCCTAATGAAAATCTCTGCTACTACAAATATTCTTGATTTTCTCTCCAACTCTACTTTCTTCCTCCTGACTGAGGGGCTCACTGCTTTTCTTTAAAATCTGTCCGTGATAATCAAACAAAAACTCCAATACGCAAAACTTATATGATTTCTATTGGAGAATTTAAGTGTTTCAATTCTTATTTACCTCTAGAGCTCTTCATCTCTGTTCTTATTTCAAATGCTGACCCCTTGATACTACCCTCAACAGCAGAGGTGATGGTGCTTGTTCTTCACACTGCACTATTCCTTCTCTCAGCTCTGGATGTTTCAATGAATTCAATTACATCCCAGCTTCCAAGCTCTGCCACAAAAACAAACAGAGACTTCCACAAAGGGCAGGGTTAAGTTTGTATGTTGCTTCCCAGCCCTGCAGATGCTTTTGATGACATTATTGCTGTAACTCTTAAAAAAATGAAGAAGAAGAAGAAGAGAGAGAGATGGAATTGGGAGTGGGTGAATCTGTAGTTCTCAGTTGGAATCTAGTCCTCTGCTACAGAACTAAATGATGTTTCCCTTCAGATTTTGGCTATTTCTTTTGCCTTGGAATCCAATTTAAATTCATGTGTTCTAGGAATGTAGGGAGTCTTGGTGGCTTCCAGGAGGGCTGCAATTTTTGTCTGTTTCTTCAGCGAGTTCAGTCTAGTCCAAAACACCCTGTATGGATGTTTCCTTCATATATACACCCTAAATATCCTCAGAAAATGCTAAGCAGTTACCATTGCTTCAAAAAATTGTTTCTTTTAAAGCACTGAAGAAAGAATATTTTCCATATGTCTTTGTCTTCCTCATCAGAGGGACCTTTGCCATCCATTCCTTCATGTCTTCACTACAAAATGAAGCCAGAATGTACTCAACTGCTCTCCAATAATGAAAACTTATTTTCTGTTGTGTGGGGTTTTAATTTGTTTTGTTTGCTTGGGGGGGATTGTGTTTTTGAGTGTTTTTTTTTTGTTGTTTTTTTAACATATGTTCCTTATGCATCAAAATCAGTTACTCAATAAGTACTGACAAAACTTTCCAAGACACACCACCTTTCTTTCTTTCCTTTCTTTCTTTCTTTCTTTCTTTCTTTCTTTCTTTCTTTCTTTCTTTCTTTCTTTCTTTCTTTCTTTCTTTCTTTCTTTCTTTCTTTCTTTCTTTCTTTCTTTCTTTCTTTCTTTCTTTCTTTCTTTCTTTCTTTCTTTCTTTCTTTCTTTCTTTCTTTCTTTCTTTCTTTCTTTCTTTCTTTCTTTCTTTCTTTCTTTCTTTCTTTCTTTCTTTCTTTCTTTCTTTCTTTCTTTCTTTCTTTCTTTCTTTCTTTCTTTCTTTCTTTCTTTCTTTCTTTCTTTCTTTCTTTCTTTCTTCTTTCTTTCTTTCTTTCTTTCTTTCTTTCTTTCTTTCTTTCTTTCTTTCTTTCTTTCTTTCTTTCTTTCTTTCTTTCTTTCTTTCTTTCTTTCTTTCTTTCTTTCTTTCTTTCTTTCTTTCTTTCTTTCTTTCTTTCTTTCTTTCTTTCTTTTCTTTCTCTTTCCTTTCTTTCCTTTCTTTCTTTCTTTTTCTTCTTTTATTCCTTTCTTTCTTTCCTTTCTTTCTTTCTTTTTCTTCTTTTTTTTTTTTTTTAACACAGGTGTGAGCTCTTTTAGAAACTCAGAGTATTCTTTCACCTGTCTAGGAGACATGGATACAGGAATTAAGGCCAACTCTGGAGCTTCATGGAGATAGGAAGTCATTCATCTGTATAACACAGTGGAAGCCCAAACTTTTGGGTTTGCATGTGGGTAGATAGAGCTTAGCTCTCCCACACAGTTTTTCAGGTTTTATGTAGCAGAATGTGAACTCTTTGTGTCAGATAAATAGGCAAAAATGTGTACTCCAATATATAGATTGGAGATCTTGCCACACATGAGCTTGTGTATACTTTTATCCGCTTTCCTTTGCTATCTGAGGCAACACTTGCAGCACCTTACATCAGCATCTCTGGCCCCAGATTGCTTTTGTTGATGCTTTTCCTTTTAATGTAGGGTTTTCTCTTTCCATATAGGGTTTGTGTCATGAGTAGAAGCACGGGGGGAAAAGGGACAATGCAGAATGGTCTTAGACAATCCGTTCATGCGGATTGCTGTAGGGATATATGGTGGTAGTCAGCTCTAAGACAGAGCATGGCTCCTGAGATAAAGAAAGAAGACTAGTACAGAGCTACATTCATTATTTTTCTACTCCTGATGCTCCTTCTCAAGTCACAAGGCTGAACTTACTGAGAAGGAGTAGCTCTTCTGCAGTCTAGATGCACAACTTAAAGCTCACCTGAAAGCCCAGTGAGGACAGTCACACCCTTAAGGGCAGCCCCAGAATAACAAAATCTATTTCATTCACAACATTCAGGGTCTGACACTGTGCATGTGTGGAACCTTGACCAACAAGTTGGAACTGTGTAGCATAGGAAAGTATGTAAGTATGGTCAGACTTCGGGAACACAGATTTGGGCAGGGCTCTCCCCACGTGCCCTTCCAGCCTGAGCAGTGGATGTTTTAGGTGAGGCTCAGCGTGCACAGAACTGGCCCCACCATTTCAGTCCCAAGGTCCATCTGCCATGGCTGAGCGAGCTTGGACATTGTCAGGGAAGTCCTCGGGACTGCCATAGCCCCTGGTACTGACTGGGGCTGACCCTGCTGAGCATCCCAGATCTGACGGGATGGGATGGCAGGGAGGCATTGAACTGCCATGGGACGGTCCCACTGAGACTCGAACTCACAACTGTGGGATTCAGAGTCTGGAGTGCTCTCCTATACACCATGGGACTGCCCTACCATAGGAAAGTAGGGGATGGAAAAATCTCACCTCTGCTCAGAAGGAAAGACACACCTCTGCTAAAGGAAAAGAGGTCAAGGTTTATTTTCTAATGGTGCACAAAGTAGAGGTGGGAGACCAGTAGTGTAAAACCTGAGTTACCTTGAACAGGAGTGAGTCAAATCTCCACACTGAACCAAATTCTATTTCAAAATGAGGACTTTAACTAATTTTCAAAGCTCTCTTTAGTTCCCTCACTTCCAAATAAATCAATGATTGATTGAGACACTCAATCCAGACTCCGGAACAAACAAGGAGCAAGGACAGCAAGGTTTATTCTTTCACCTGATACTCAGAGCAGGCTGCCTACATCCCATCTACTTTGCTCAGCTTAGAGAGCTCTGAAAAAGTCAACCCTGCACAAAACACGAAACAGAGCTTCAAGTGTTATTTCATACAATGGCAAAATTCAACTTCTAGCCCATTTTTTTCCTTTTGGCTTTGTTTATTTTTATAGCATTCCACTCTTTCAGAAATAGCCATAAATTGTCATACCCCAAAACCATGCCTGTGGCTCATTCCAGCCACAGAACATGAAAGCCTCCTTCTGCAACTGCTAGTACAGCAATAATGCAGATGGGATTTCTCAGGAATGCTGCTGCTTTTCATGTGCTCTTGCACTAGTCACTGATGGCTAGAGGAAAAAAAAAAACCAACACCACAAAACCAACAAAACTTATAACCCAGAAGGACCCAAGTCTAGAACAGCTAAATTTTTCATCCTATCAGGCAAAGAAATTATTTGCTTCCATGATGTTGACTGTGTTAATTACAATAACCATCTAGGATGTCCTTAAAGGTTATTAAACAAATTATAGTTGGTAATGATGGAACAGCTGATTAAAAAAAAAAGGAGTGGCATAATAAACAGAAATAAATTAAAATCTAGTATTTACTCCCTTGGGGTAACAAGTGCTAATTATTCTTGGTCATGGCGATATTGTAGAAATATGCTTGATGTTAAAAATACACTTTGGATAAAGGACATGCTTATAGCAAGGAGGGATATCTAGCAGGAAGGAAACAGACCACAAATGCATTGGCTAGTGCAAGAATATAATCTATCATAGGACTTACAGCTTGTGTGTTTCGCCAAGATATTCAAGCCAGCTATTCTGTTGCTTTGTAATTAACAAAGGAAGAAATAGACTGAGGTTTTGGCTCAGAGTTGTTATCTTTCATATGTTAACGATTTCAGGGATTCTTTACTTTTCCTCTTCTGTTCTTTATGGGGTGGAGAAGAAAGGGATGCTGAAGCATATGGCAGAAGGCACTACTTTCTGGACCAGCTCAGCCCCCTGGAAGCCTTTCCAGCAACATGAGTTTGAATCAGGGGGTAACTCTCAAAAAGCACAGCCTTGACAGAATTTAGCAAGTATAAAATTCATTCAATGGAGAATTTAATTTGGGCCAAGTGTGTCTCTGGAAGATCTTGCCGTCTGTCATTGATGTCTAAGCTCCATTGTAGTGAAATGCCAAATAATGCCAAGGTGTTCATGGCCACTAAGACTGGCTTATGCCATTGGGGAACATCATGGAGAAGAGAATAACTTTGCATCCTCATGGTGACTGAAGGAATTTCACATTGACATATTTGTTTTCTTTGATATATTTTTTATGAACAAAATGAAAAGTACATATAAGTTCACAGGTCCAGTAAAGTCTTTAAGTGTACTCTTGTTTTAAGCATTTAATTGATTTTAAAATGACCCAGTCATGATGATTTCCTGAGGAGGAACCTGTATTTTCAGAAAGTAAATTTCAGATCTCTAGTTAAGGTAAAATTTTTTTGAAGTTTGTAGGGAAAGTTGATTTATGAAATACAATTCTCTGCATCAAGTCACTGTCCAGCTTGCTCAAATATAGCACCCCCAAAAGGCACCTAGCCAGCAGAGTATAATGAATAATAAGCTACAGGAAAAGTTACTATCATATTAAAAAGAAATTTTTTAAATTTAATTATCATTTCCAGTGAAGAACAAATATTAGAATTTATTATAGACATTTAGCACACACATACACTCTTTCATACATATATTGAGGATAACTTTTTTCACTATTGTAACTTATTTATTCTATAAAGAATGAAATTATTAACAGTATTAATTCTTCCCTTTTATTCAAAGTATTAATTCTCCCTTGAGAATAGTCTCAAAATTAAAATCTTGTGCTTCTCTCTCTGCTGCCTTACAGCTTCATGGATTTATTGCCACAAAATTAACTACATAAGAAAAGAAAGAGTTTCAGAATTTTGAGTGCAGGGGTAAGATCTCAGTGAGGATTTCTTACACAAAAATATTTGGACTCTGATGAGAGCAAAGGCATGGAGCTGCGGATGGACAGAACCTACTTTCCACAAAATAGAAATTATAAAGAACATTTTATATGAAATTGATAGACTATTCTTTGCTGCACATTGCATATGCTTTGGAAAAACCCATAAAATTATTCATGAGACAAAAAATGACAACCAGTGAAAGCAACACAAAAAACACAGCAGATAGAATATAACTTTTTAAATAAACAGCCTGCAAGTTAAAACTTTGACTGTTAATACCAGGCAAAAACATTTGCTACTAACTTTCAATTACATCCTGAGACTGAGGTGCTTATTTAAGTCCATATAGTAAGAGTGAACAAAATTTGTACTATTAGTTTTTCAAGTTTTAGCCATCTGATTTCATCAGTTTTTGTGTGTTGGTGTTTGTTTTTTGGGGGAGGCTGCTAGCATGTTTTCTCAAAATAACAGCAAATCTATTAACACTATTTTAAAATGTCTTACAACTGAGGAACTAAGTATGTTTATTTGCAAACCTGGCCTGAAGAGACAGTATTTTTCTTTATTGGAGGATGAAAACTTCTGTCCAGTCCTCCAAATGCTGTCTCTCCGGAAAAGGCTGAAAGTTCCATGCTCCAGAGAGCTGATATTCTGATGCTCTTGAGCATCCTTCTTCATGTGCTCATGCTGCGTCTTGTCTTTATTTCTAACAGCAAGACACTTGAGGATTCTTGCTTTTCCCACCAGTGCATTCTGCATCAAAATGATCAAATTGACAGCTGTTATTTTTATCTTTCCCTGCCTTAGTGGGGGTGAATGCACAATGAACAAACAGGTCTTTTTTATCCTCTCTTCTCTGACAGGAGACTCCATCCCTTCAAAGATATGTGGGAGTTCCAGACTATAAAATAAAGGACCTTTTTTAGGAAATCTAGGTAATTAAGAACTGTATGCCTTTATCTGAAATCCAATTAATTTCAGCATATATGTAGAATGCTGCAAGATGTCAGGAGGTCAACAGATGTAAAATGAGAAACTAGAGGAGATCTTCCTGTGAATTGCCCTCAGTGGCAAAAGTATGCAGTGGGCTAAGATACATCAAAACAATGGTTTAGATTATGAATCAGGGCAGTAAATATGTATGCCTTTGCTTGTGATTCGGGTATTTTAAAGCTTGAAATAATTTTGTTGGGATTTAGTTACACTATCACTCAGGAGCAAGCTTAAAAAAGGGTTTTGTTGTAATCCACCCAAGCCACAGCAGCCTATCAGTGAAGTAATATTTGATCTGGTTCATCTTTGCCTTTCAAGCACACAGAGACCCATGTTTTCAAATTTAGAAAATAATGCAAACATTCTTCAAGTAGATTGGAAAATATTTAAAGGTAAAACTAACACCTCACTGGCTTTGTAGCTGTTTTTACACAGTAAGAAAAGAGTAATACTTGAAAAGAACATTCAGCTTTTTTTTCCTTCTGCCCGTGACCACAGATTGCATTTGTTTTTCTGTCCTTCTCTCTGCTATTGGAATGTACCACCATGCTCACAGTTGGCAATGTTCTCATCATGTTTGTGTGGATAGAGAAATACAGGCAGAAGAACTGTATAATGTTATCCTTTCTGGGAATAAACTCAAAACGTCTCAGATCCCACATTGTCTCAGCGATATTAATATGTTTGCCATTGCCTATGCAAACACATGGAGAAATGTGATTAGATTGTGTGTTGCAAAGAAAATGTAAAGCAATACAGCAACATAAGTGATCTGCTCTGAGAGAGCCACAAGTCTGTTCTTCAGTGGTTCTCTGTTGTTATACCTTTCAATGTACATATTTTCTGAATTAAAGAGCCTGGGCATCAGCATAACCAAAATCCCTATATGAGCTATTCTGAGCTTCCAGAGAGACCTTTATTTTAATATTACATTGAAGGAAAACTGATAAACATGCAGAGCTCAGTGCTGCAAGCAAACCCACAAACACCACTCCATAGAACAGACTTTCTTGTTAAAAAATGTAGATTTTTTTTCTAGCATTAACGTAAGCTTGTTCCATTAATATTGCAATTTTGGTTCCTGGTGCAGCTATTCTTGTAAGAAGTTAAAAGAGCCTGTGGTGTTTCCTGCTGTTGTGCATCCTTTTTTTGTAGTGCTGAATATATGGGATTTGCGGCTTAATTTGAACATGACTGTTCTTATACTTCTCCCCCACTCTTCAAGGATTTCTGAACACAGGCTTTATTTCATGTGCTTCATTTATTCTCTGTATATATTTGTATCAGCTAAATACTGTCTTGAAATCAGTTATATTAAACAACATTAAATGACGAGAGATACATAAAAATAGTTAAATAAATAAATAAATAAGAGAAAAAGTAAGAAAGTTTGATAATTTACAAGTTTTGGAAAACGTAATTGAAAGTCCCGTTTTCATTATATGTTGACATTTTATCAGATCTGATTTGCTCCAGAAAATTTGGTTTCAGCCATGGCATGAGATTAGTGGTGGGGAATCTAAGTAAAAAAACAAAACAAAACAAAACCAGGTAAGTTTGAAAATACCAGTTCACAGAGCACAGGAAATTTCAGCAAGATGAATGAAAACCATGCATTTTCATATGTATTGTTTGTCTCCTATTCAAAAGCACATTATGGCTCTGTGTTCCCAGTTTTGCTGTATAGATTTTAGTCAGACTGCAGTTATTTCCCTGATTTATGCTAACAACATTACTTGGAAGCAATTTTGCTTGTATCAGTGATTGTTCCAGTAATGATTCGAATTATTGCAGGGAGATAAACATATCCCCGAAGATATCTTCCTTCCAGCTGGATCTGTGAGGAGCAAGTCACAGGTCTCAGCAATTGTATTAGGGAAATTAAGTAATTCACTTGTGCCTCACATTGATTAAAAGCTTGACTTTTGGATTTTAAAGGAATCTGGCATATTTCATTAGCTTGAACAGTATAACAATTATAGATTTATAACAAGGTTGACAAAAATGTATTTCTTCATTTTCTAAATTTTTTAATTTTTTTTTTTTGTATTAGGACACTGTGGAAATTAGAAAACTGTAGAAATGTTTAGTGTTAAGAAACTGTAGAAAGTTGCTTATGAGAATTAAACATTATCTCTAGAGCTTAATGAAAAGATCCATCCTCTTGACTCTGGAGCCAGGAACGATCCCTCTGTAATTCAAGTTTTGAGAGGGACAAGAACAGCAATCTTGTTAAAAAATGGCCCATGACAATAGGATAGATAAACAGGTATCCTGAAAAGACCCACATGAGAAGCTCAGAATTAACTTGTAATAATAAATAAACATTGAACTACGAGGAAGGATGTCTGCACATATTGAAAACTTGACATTTCTGCAGAAGAATACCAGGTAAGTTGAGTTGCAGTCAAGATTACACCAGAAAGTTTAGTTGGTTTACCCATCCTTGCCAAATTTGAAAGACAGTTTTTCCTCCAAAAGCTTGGTCAGTTTTAAGGGCCCTGTAAGTCCCCAAAATTTTGAGAGTCAGAAATATGAGATATCTGTCATTCATGTGGAGTTACTTCTGGAAATTACCTCAGCTGCTGCGTGAGGCAACAGAAGGTAATGCAGTGAAAATCTGCCTTTTATACAAACCTAGTGCATGAGATTGATCAGCTGTGCTGCTCCTCTGTGTTCTGGAGGATGTGAACTTTGTTTTACATCATTCAGTTTCTCAATTAGATGGTTACATTTTTTCCAAGCAGAGATGTGAGACATGTCTAATAGACTGTGGAAACCTGCACCTCTGATTAATGTGTGTGTTTATATATAGTGTCTGTATACATATCTGTATCTCTCTCTTTCTCATCTATCTATCTATCATCTATCTATCTATCTATCTATCTATCTATCTATCTATCTATCTATCTATCAATCATCTATCTATCTATCTATCTATCTATCTATCTATCTATCTATCTATCTATCTTTGTGTGTACACATATTTTAACTCTACCCTAAAATCTTAAATTCAGTTATATTTCTTCTCAACTTTATCCTCATTACTTTCCAGTTGTGCTTCAGTATTATCTGGCTCCACGTCCTACAGATCTTGCCTTCATTCTGGTTTGAAAATGAAGCTTCTGGTTAAGATGATTAAATTGAAAGACATGAAAACCAATTTATTTTCTAGTGCCATCATACACTACCTTAATGGGTCTCTAAATTCCTCTAAACTCAT